>NC_092507.1:55848279-56492446 GCF_047511675.1 Marmota flaviventris
ATCTCACTTATGTGGGGAATCTAATAAAGTTGAAATCAGAAGCAGAGAGTAGAACCAAGGTTACGGGGGTGGGAGGGAGTTCTGGGGAAGATGTTGATCAAAGAATACAAAATTTCTATTAGACAGTAGAAATAAGTTCAAAAGATCAATTGTACATCGTGGTGACTACAGTTAATTACAGTGTTCTTCTTCTTCTTCTTCTTCTTCTTCTTCTTCTTCTTCTTCTTCTTCTCCTTCTCCTTCTCCTTCTCCTCCTCCTCCTCCTCCTCCTCCTCCTCCTCCTCCTCCTCCTCCTCCTCCTCCTCCTCCTCCTCCTCCTCCTCCCCCCCCTCCTCCTCATCCTCCTCATCCTTCTACTGGGGATTAAATCCAGGGGTGCTTTTCTACTAAGTTACATTTCCAACCCTTTTAATTTTTAATTTTGAGACAGGATCTCGCTAAGTCGCTTAGGACCTTGCTAAGATACTGAGGCTGTCCTAGAACTTCAGATCATCCTGCTTCAGCATCCTTAGTTGCTGGGATTATAGGCCTGTAAGACTACCATTTTTATTGGCTATATCAATGTTTCTTATACTTGAAAATCATTAAAAGAGAAGATTTTTTGTGTGTGTTCTCACCACAAGAAAAGCTTATGAAATAACAGATGTTAGTAAGCTTGGTTTAGCCATTCCACAATGTACATCTATTTCAAAACATCATGTTGTATATCATAAATTTATGTATATATATATATATATAATTTTTATGTATCAATTAAAACATTTTAAATTAACTAATTTTAAAAAATAAGTAAATGAACTAATTCAAAAAAAATTTGGTACACACTTGTAATCCCAGTGGCTCGGGAGGCTGAGGCAGGAAGATCATGAGTTCAAAGCCAGCCTCAGCAAAAGTGAGGCAGTAAGCAACTCAGTGAGACCCTGATTCTAAATAAAATACAGAATAGGGCTTGTGATGTGTACCAGTGGCTCTGGAGGCTGAGTGAGGCAAGAGGATTACAAGTTCAAAGCCAGCCTCAGCAATTCAGCAAGGCCTTGAGCAATTTAGAGAGACACTGCCCTAGACAGAGGGCACCACTGCTGAGGATTTGACTCAGTGTTTAAGTGCCCCTGGCTTCAATTCCCAGTACCACACACACACAAAAAAAGCAGTTTTGAATCGATTAGAAGGCCAACTGACACATCACTTATTTGCTGCATTACCTCGAGTAAGTTATTTAAGCTCTCTGGACCTCAGTTTCTCATCTGTAAGATATGAATATTAATAATCATGTCACCCGTCTCATGGGGTTCATATGAGAATTAAATGAGATACAACTTTTAATGTACATTCTTCCCCTGGGTTCTAAACTTCAGCACACTTTACTTCATCAAGCTGAGGTCTTTGTGTCTCAGGGTTTTCATGGCTGCTGGCCTCTCTTCTGGATGATTTTCTAGCCCTTTGTCTGACTTCTGGTCAACCTCTAGGTGATGGCTTCTTATGGGATTTTTCTCAGGCAAACCCACTGTTCTCTACATTGTGGATTGAACTATTCCACTCTTTGTAAGAATCTCACAGTACTTTATGCAGTATTCACACACTCACTGGTTTTACCTTGTCTTTTCATTGGGCTCTAAGCTCCAGAAGGGAATAACAGACCTCGTCTGGTTTCTTGTCTACACTGCACGCACTTCTGAGTAGAGGGTCTGGCAGAGGCTGGGGCTCAACCAACATTTCTAGGATGGTAGCTAAGTGAATGTAGTTGTTGTTAACACAAAGAGTCCCTTTATTGTGGTATAAATCTATAGTTAGAGATCCTGTTATCTGCTACAGAGAGCCTCATATTCCCCCATTCTCCAATAGATAAACTTTACCCAAATACTCTTCTATGAAACAAAAGTATGTTACAATGTTAAAAGACAAAAAGTGGTCTGCCAAATAAAGATTATTTATTCAAACAAGCTTGGAAAATGCTATAAAGCGTACCCCTCCACACCTGCTACCCTCTGTCTCACAAAGTGCATTGGTTGAATAAAGGCTCTGAGAAGTTCTGCAATTTAGAAATCTATATTTGGTTAACCTATTGCACATGGAACTATTTTCTTATAATATCCACAGATACCTCTTGGTACGGATAATTTGGAAACCCATGAATTAGACTATAAACTTTTTGAAGTCAAGAGCCAAGTCTTGGAGGATGGGAAAGGCAGCGGAGCACAACAGACACTAGTATGGCAATTTGTAAATCAATGGATGTGTAACTGATGTGATTCTGCAATCTGTGTATGGGGTGAAGGTGGGAGTTCATAACCCACTTGAATCAAAGTGTGGAATATGATATGTCAAGA
Source organism: Marmota flaviventris (assembly GCF_047511675.1). Lineage (NCBI taxonomy): Eukaryota > Metazoa > Chordata > Mammalia > Rodentia > Sciuridae > Marmota > Marmota flaviventris. The sequence goes on from NC_092507.1 coordinate 55,850,607, forward strand.
AATTTGTAATGTTTTGAACAACCCACAATAAAAAATTTAAAAATAAAAAAAAATTTGCATAAAAAAAAAGAGCCAAGTCTTGTAAATATTGGCATCTCCTCAGTACCTAGCAATATTACACACACCACCATTGATTAGTATGCATACATTGATAATCTGTTGTTGTATTTCTCTCCCCATTTTTTTTTCATATTTTTTTTGGTTTATTTTCAAAAGAGCAAAGACCTGATTGCAGCTCAATGTAATTGCCTGTAAATCACAGTGAATTTATTTCCCTTTTTGCCCAGATTAAACTATGGTAGTTTGTAATAATTTATTTGATAAATATGATAGAATTTGATAAATATGATAGAATCCTGGGATCGATTCTAATCCAAGTTCTGTCATTCTCTAGCTCTGTGACCTCAAGCAATTTACTAATTTTGGGTTGATTAGGAGCACTAGATTTCTGCCTCCAAACTCCTTTCTTCCATATTCTTCTACTTCTTCAAAAATGGCGCCATCATCAACCTATTTGCTCCAGCTAGAAATGGCACCATTCTGAATTCCTTTCTTTCTTACTTCAACTCCCAGCCAACCCTTTAAAAGCAATACCTATTGATTCCGCCACTGAAATACACTCTATCTCAAGGCCACCCAGCTCTTTCCACATCCATTTTTTTTTTTTTTTTGCCTGGGGGAGCCAACCATCACCTTTTGCCTTAGCTAAAGATCTCTTTGCTGGCTGCTTGCTACTTTTCTTTTGTCCCCCTCCCACTACAATCTATCTACCACTGTGTCACCCAGAGTGATCTGCTGACGTAAATGTAAATTAGACCCTGCACTCCTCTACTTAAAGCTCTTTGGCTCTTATATTGCATTCAGGAAAAAAAAAATCCAAACTCTTCATCAGGGTCTCTGGGTCCCTGTTGACCTTTGCTCTTTGTTGTGCTCTTTCTCTCGGCTTCCCTGAGATGAATTGTCCCCCTTTTCCCCAGGCAATCCAAGTTTCTGTTGCCTTGGAGTCCTGGCACACACCAAGGGCTCTGCCTGCAACACTGGCCCACCCATTTCTCTTTTTCTTTAACTCTGGGTCTCAGCTTCAGTTTTATTCCCAGAAAGACCTCATCATGCTATTCAAAGTGGTACTTCACTCTTCCTTTGGTTTTTCTCTACCTCTGTGACTTGTTTATTTCTTATAGAGCACTTAGCACTATTGATCGTCATTTTCTCTGTTGTCTTTTGTTTGTGTCCCCTAGTAGAACATAACCTCAACAAGTGAAAGACCATGTTTTTTTCTGAGATTCCCAAGGGTTAGTGGAATATTACAAATACACAGGAGTCCCAATTTAAAAAAAAAAAACTTTTTATTTCTTCAACCTGAAAAATATTATTTTGTCTTATGCATACATTTAAATTCATTCTAAGGAATAAATTTATGCTCAGAATATTTGTCATGTGTTAAGCATGGTGCTAGTAAATGTGATAAACCTAGCAAAGTGCTTCCTGGTGGACAAAAGAGAGGAATCCGGGCTTTGGAGTCAGAAAGACCTAGGTTCAACCAGCTGTGTTCAACCTCACATCTTTTTTAAATATTCCTTTCTTGGTTCCTCCCTTCAAAAGGAAAACTCCAAATCTTAGCTGCCCCGCTCACATGTTGCCAGTCCCATTTCCTGTATCCCTATGAGTAATGATTTACCTTTATTTTCCACTAAACTCCTGTTGTAAGCAATGCTATTGATAATTACTCAGGGCGGATTGTCTTTAAATACAAGTGTATATTTGATCACAACAATCATCAAACATAAATAATTAATTCAAAAAGTGTTGGGTGTGCTAGAGCACTCCAACTAGCATTTAATGCTCACTAATTAAACACTACAAGCAAATCACATAATCCCAGGGCAACCACGAGTCCTAAAATACTTCCAATGCCACGTGACTTCTCTTAGTTGAATGAGTAGACATTGTGGTTGTCTGGTGGTTCTTTTCAGCTGACAGTAGGACATCAGGGGATGGTGGAGACGATCTAGGGACAGACAGCAAGGCTGCCAGTCTCACTAATGTCCTTGGAGCAGCCTTGTTGATGTGGCAGGACAAGAAATTTAAATATAGTTCCAAATGGGTGGTGTAGGTTGGTGATTGGTTACACCCAGTGAAAGTCCATGTCCATCGGTTATGTCCAGTGAGATGCTGTAATTGCAACAGGGCATGTTCTTTGCACATGTCCATGGAACTGTGCTCCCTTTTGATTGTAACCAGTCAGTGTTAAGTGTGCCTATGGCTAGTGCCCTTACAGCTCCTTATCAATTGCAACCAGATATGACTAAGCATGCCTATGGCTGCCGTTCCTCATGGCCAGCAACTCAGCGAGTCCCAGAATGTCTTAGCATGTCTATGGCAGATGCTCCTTACACTCCCAAGGACCATTTCTATCATGCATGCTGTTATCCTCCTGCACACACTGAATTGGAAGGTTTAAAACTTCATGTACTGCCTTGAAATCTTTGAGCTTCCCCAGAGCCTCCAAGGCCTAACGGCGAGTTTCCCTGCTCTCACTAGTGTGTACCCCATCCTGTTAGGGTCTGTAAACAAGTCAAGATGGCACCTGGCATTTTGCCAGAGGGAGTGGTTTGTGAAGTAACGCCAGCGAGCCATTAAGTGTGGAGATTCCTTATTGGTTGATTGCTGTATCTAGTTTATGTCAATTAAGATAAGCTGTGTGGAATGTATATATACCCCTCCTGTCCTACAATAAATGGCTCCCACTCCTGCTGTATCAATGTACACAAGTTGCTCGTCACCCCCCCCACCCCTCCCCGGTTATTTTGCTGCAGCCAGACTGCAGCACCATCCCATGGGAAATGCTCTCTTCTCAGCCAGTGGTACCCACCTAGTCCTCAATCTAATGGGTTTTACCTACCTGCCAGACTATAGAATTATTCAAACAAGCCAATCACTCTTGTTACTGTAATATCTGTCTCCTACAGCTTCTGTGTATTCTTTCTGCTGAGTGCATGCCATGTGGCCTCACACAGCATGCAATGCCTCCTACCCCAGGCTGCTGGTACATGCGATTAATAAACTACTGATAGCTCATCTGTCCTATGTCAGATGTCCTGTGTTTGGCCATCCTCAGAGCCCTAGGACAAGACTCCCTCCCACAACAATGGGGGAAAGAGGGCCTAATGAAACAAATTTCACACACACACACACGCACACACACACACACCCCAAGTCCATAGGGAAAAGTTATAACCCTCAAGAGTTTATTATTGAAATAGACTCCTGTTATAGCAGAGTAATACAAGAAAAAACAAGTTTAATAACAAGCATATTTTATATAGACTTGGGAGACACTCAGAAAACAAATAGTTCTCAAAGAGGTGGCTCTGAATTCTAGCTTGTACAGCATCTTCACCAAAGAAGAGTAAAGTTTTAAAGTGACAAGACAAAGGAAAAGGAATTTGAATTTCTACAAGGAGTCCTCCTAGGAAAAAGCAGATAAGTGCCCGTTAGGAAAATGTGTTAGTATAAATTCCTCTCCTGTCACCTCAAGGCCCGTAAGGATGGAAAGCTGTCTTCAGTGGTTAACCTTTGTTCTCTATGATTAAGAGAAAGAGCAGGATGTCTTTTGGCTTTGTGAATATGTATCCCACTTTTAATCAAACAGAGGGAGGGCAGAGCTCTCCCCTTCATCAGTCAGATGCTTAATGGTGTTTATGGAAAAACAACCCCAGTGGTTCTCAGTCTTGGGTGTCCCCCTGAGTTAGGAATACAACTTCACAAAAAAAGTACATGCTAAGCCTCACCCTTGTTGCTGTCATTCAGTGGGCCTGGAGTGGGGCCCAGAGGCAGTGTGTGTGTGTGTGTGTGTGTGTGTGTGTGTGTGTGTGTGTTTAACTCCAAAGTGCATTTTGATGCCCATTTGAGACTGAGATCAATTAATTCTGTATTTTGCTTAAGATGCTGTGGCAGATCAGAAGAGCTTCCCAAAAGGTTAAGATTGTTAAGATGAAGACGAGTAAGAAGAAGATGAAGGCTGGGGCTAGTGGGAGGTGGGGAACCTTTAGGAAGTAGGGCCTTGTAGAAGGAAGTCAGGTTATTGGGAGCTGTCCTTGAAGGCAATATGGGGACCTCAGCTCCTTCTTCTTTCTCTGGAGGGACTTTATATTTTCAATTCTGGGGAAAGAGGGAGGTGCTATGGTATTGTGTTGGTAGAAGCCAGGGGTGTTTCTAAACATACTAAAATGCACAGAATATAAACCCCCCCAATAATTATCTGGTCCCAAATGCCAATAGGAATGAGGTTGAGAAACATGCCCAATTATTTTTATATGTGAGCATAAATTACTGATTTGGAAGAGAGAAAGCCAGTGGCTGAGTTACAGAACATGGCCATGTATCCAGGCAAGAAGTGATGGAGTGTTAAACTAGCATAGTAGTCATGGAAATAGGGAAGTATTAGGATTTTAAATCTATTTTGAAGATAAAACGGATAGGACTTTGAGATGGATTTTATGTGTAAAGAGAGGAGGGTGTCAAGGACAACTGTCAAGTTGCTGTAATGATTTACTAGGTAGATGGAGAGGCAGTTACTGAAATGGAGACTTCCAATGGAATAAAAGATAATATTTACATAGATTTTATTTATTGTGAGTTCCAGTCCATTAACTCATTTTATACAACAGTATGGTAAGTGTTAGCAACACTTTCCTTTTACAGATGAGAAGGAAGGAGGTATAGAAAGGTCAAGTACCTTGCTCAAGATGATGTGACCAAGTATAAGTGAGTTTTCAATTAAAGTCAAATTCCAATGTCTGTGTGCTTAACTGCTACGTGGCTCCAACTTTTGAAAGAGCAGATTTGGGAAGAAAGATCATATCTCTTTCCATGTCCTCAGATCCTTCCCTCCTAAGAGCAAGAGTACATAATTAATGACTGCAGTACTGTTTTGCAAATATTCTGAACTCTTTTTTCTGTGATACTTCCATTATATCCACAAGGAGAAATCCCCTAACTTTATTTGATCATATATATATATATATATATATATATGAACCCTGGGTGCTGAACACTGCTGAGAAGCCCACAGAACTTTGGTAGCAGCTGATTATGAAGTCACAACCATGATTGCCTACAGAACTCTCAACAGAGGGTCATCCCTGGATCTCAAGTGAGCCTCATGCCCTACACCCCCATTGACTTCTCCAGCTTTACTCTGTTTTAGTCTTCTGCTCCATTCCTTACTCCTGCTCATTCAGTGGATAACCCTGCACCACATTTTATCAAGAAAATATAACCACTGGGTTGATTCCTCTTCATCTTCTGGCCACCTCCTACCTATAAATCTGTTCATATTTCCCTTCATGGGCTTCTTGCATTTCCCAATTAGTAGAAAAGGTATCAGCAATCCCAAGTAAGGTGAATCCATCCCCATCTCATGATCAAGATTCCTTCTTATTTGGCCTACTTCATGGACCATACTAACCCTCTCCTAATCCTTTAATTTCTCTGGCATGTTCAGCACCTGCCCAGCATTTATGGTACTTAACCCTGTGTTGGATGTGCATAAATAACTCTTCTTATTATGGCTTTTGGACAGTTGGCATCAAATGTAAAAGAACATTCAATGTATCCTGGCAAACTTGAATCACAAACATTTTCAGCTCTTTGTGTACAAGGCAATTAAAAATTTTAACCTGTGTCTTTAAGTGCTTTTATACCATGAAAGCTGATTTCCCAATACCAAAGCAGTGATTTGAGAAAAATTCTTTCAGAAAATATCCAATCATATTTCTTTCTCAAAGAATAATTTATACAACCACAAGGAGGAAAATGCCAGAAGTTCCATGTCTCTAAGCTTAGGTCTACTTTCATGTTGTATCCTCCCCAAGTCCTGGTATCTAATGAAATGTAATTGTGCAGGAGGTCAAGTGTGGAGAAAAAGCAAAGGGACAAATTCCACTTGGAGAGATGGAGGGAGGAGTCTACTTTCATATTTCTTAAGGAGGGCGTGTTCTTTTCTTTCATTTTCTCAATCATTGAAAAAGTCTTATTGAGCCCCTCCCAAGAGGCAGGCACTAAAAAAACACAAATGCAAAAGTTACCTTAAAACTAGTTAAAACTAGTGGGATCCAGTACCTTTATAGATCATCAACACAGATTCACAATCCCTTGGTTATGGTTCTAAAGTACAAAGGACTTGGAAAATCAAAAGCTTTTTCAGAAGTTTATACTTCATGTTTGACAGCAAATCTGACCAGACTGATTCGAAGCCACTTATAGACCTTATTTCAATTATTTAAACACGTGCCATATTATTGGAAAAAAACACATTAAATTTATAGCCTGCTTCCCTAGACCCAATGGGGGTGTTAGGAATATGAAAATTCTGAATTTTGAAGCACTTCTGGCTGCAAGAATTTTCATGTATGGATTACATGCCCAAATAAAGAGACCAGGGTACATTTATGGAGTACCTCACTGAATATCAAAACCCATGTCAATTGCTTTATTATGTTAGACCTCAGGACAGGCCAGAGAGGTAGGCATTGTTATCTCATTTTACAAATCAGGAAGCTGGGCTTCTACTAGCTTAAACAACTTGTGTAAAGAGAGGCAGAGACAGGAGTGAAACTGATTTGATACATGCATTAAACCATTTAGGAGTGCTTAAGAGAGATAATTTGTGTCTGAATGGTTGGTTACTATTATGGTTTGGATCTTAAATGTCCCCCAAAGGCCATGGGTTGAAGGCGTGGTCACCAGCCTGTAGCTCTATGGGAAGTGGTAAAACTTTTAAAAGGAGGGGCCTAATGGAAGAAAGTCAGGTGATTGGGGGGTGTGCCCTTGAAGGGGATATTTGAATTCTGCTCCCCCATTGCTTCCTGGCTATCATGAGGTAAGAAACTTTGCTCCACCACACAACTCCCCTGCCATGGTGTTCTGCCTCACCACAGCCCAAAGACAACAGGGCCAAGTGACCATGGTTTAAAAACTCTGAAACCATGAGCCAACCAAACTTTTCCTCAGTTATTTTGCCCTAACAATGGAAAGCTGAGTGACACAGTCACTAACCAAAATTTTATCATAAAAGTAATGAAAAAGATCCATATAGGCTCACATTTAAAAAAAAAAGTTGGAGAAAACAGACATTCATATCACTTTGGGGGGTCCACATCAAAAGGAGGCGGAATTTGAGCTGATTCTTGGAATCAGCAATCATTTTGCTTATAAGCTGGTAAGCATGTTTAGTCTTCTCTGCTTGATGGAAAACAGACTGTTGAAGAGGTTTTCTGGCATGTGTTCTGATGTTTCCCCCTAGGATTCTTCCTCGCTGTGCTCTGAGAGGAGATTGAGCTGGGGCTCATGGCTATGTGTAGGCCTTTTCCCTCTGGGGTTAGGTATGGGGCTTTGGGCTTAGGACCTGAATATTGTGTCTAGCTGCACAGAATTTGAGGTTCCATTTTCAGGTCGCCAGTCAAAGAGGTGACCCTGGGGATCTCATAAAATATAGTTATTTGAGTAGGAAGCTTATTTTTGTCCTGTATGATTGTACATCATTGTCCTTTCAGAAGTCTTAGAGCAAAGGAAAAGATTTGTCTGGCTTTTCGGGGCTTAAAGGGCCTTCTATCCATAGGGACTTCCTGAACACTGGCTTTTTTTTTTTTTAACCCCTGAGGAATGAAATATGCTTTTACCAAAAGTTTCTCTGGTGGAACTTCTGTTTATCACCTGGAAGCTGCCTGCAAATTGGAAGATGTGACTCATCGTGTGGGATGGCAGAATTTTATTAGTATTTCCGTAGTGCATTTAGGTGAAAGGATATTGTCTTCTGAGATGTTTCATGAGATAGGGGGACAAACAGGGAAGCCAAGATTAAGGCTATAATCACAGAACTGGAAAGAGTTTTCAATATATCAGTGTTACTCTGGGGTACTCTCATATAGTGCTGGGCAGACTCAGTCTGACATGCTGGCTATTCTAGATAGACCACCAATGAAGATATGACCATCTTATCCTCCATCTTACCCTCAGCTCTGAGGGAAATGAACTATATTATCTTTAAGGTTCCTACTAGCCACATATTACTTTGTGTTTATGACTCAAAGTTTTTAATTTCACACTTAAAATTTAATATATAAAGCCAAGGCAAGATACAATTTTTTTATTTCCACTGGGAGCCAGAGAGAGGAAATTAGGAAGATGATATGTCAGAGGAGCATCAAGTGTTGTCTCTGTGACAGGAGAATCAGACAACTGGAGTTAAAGCAGGTTTACACCCTGTTCATCAAGCTGACCACACTCTAAGGAGCAGCCCTAATCTCTAATGAATCTAATAAGCCCACCCTGTGGTGCACCTGCTTCCTCTGCCAGCCTGGGACAGAGTCAGCATTAGGTTTTGGCTGCCTGCCTAGGGATAATTATCACCTAGGTAATTAGAGATTGGCCCTCCATGTGCACCTGTAATGGAAAAATTACAGGGCATCTTGTTTCAGAGCTGACATCAAGAGGAGCCCCATTCCACCCCTGGCTTCTTCTTTTCCCGCCGCAGATCTGTTCTGTCCAACAGTAAATGTTAGTTCATAATAACAGCTGAGAGCCAACATGGTGTCTTTGTGGCTCAGCATTTTACCTCTTTGGGCTCAAGACCTTGCAAATATTCTGTGTTCTTTCACAGTCGGAGGTAGGATGGGATATTGAATTGCAAAGTGACTCTGAAAGCTCAAGAGTGTATGTTGTTGTGTTTAGAATTTCATTTGAAAGTCATAAAACTATGTAAATAATACCATGCTTATTTAACCTCAGGGTCTGTTTGATCCGACCACAGGAGCAGCTAGTGCATTAAAAAAACGCTTCTAAAATGAATCTACTTATTCTCCAAATATATATGGATCGCCTTCGTGTGCTAAGGCAGTGCTAGGAACTATGATTGCTGAGGTGAGCTTTCTGTTCTCAAGGGGATGATAGCATTAAGGGGAGACAGAGATAAATAATTATCATACAAAATGATACAAGGTACTGGTCCTGTGACAGTGGAGGGGATAAAGTATTTTGGAGACACAAGGGAAGAAACAATAGATGGATTAACTGAAGTGTGTAAGTGTGCTTGTACATAAGAAGTTTGCCTGAGTAGAGGCAAAGATACAGGCTTAAAACATAAGTATGCACTTATTAGATGGCAAGTGCAGGGATGAGATTCTCTAACAGAAGGCCAAGCCACAGAATTTGTCTTGTAGTGGTAAGTGCAGAAGAGAAGTCCATTCATTTGCAAAGGATTATTCATCCTCTACCATGTCTCTGGTGCTATGAGAGGCTGTACCCTGGCAGCACTTCCAAGCAAAAAATGCCAGCTCATCATTGGCCTGCCTTGACCACTCTAACTAGAGTACATGCACCTGTCCCTTGACACTGTCTTCTTGCCCTGCTTTATTTTTCATAAAACCTCAAAATCTCTACCAGGACACAATACTTGTTTATCTGTTCATCTTCCACTAGAGTACAAATTCTATGGAGTGAGGATGTCAGGGCAGGGCTGGTTCCATGGCTGTGCGACCTGTGCAATTGAATAGGGTCTGAAGCTCAGAAGGGCCTTGGTGCTTTATTTAAAAACCTCTTCTGTTGATTCTTCTGGATACTCTTCATGATTTTATCTTTGAACTTGTGTGTATAAGTGAAGCCCAGTGTAACAATGGAGTATTCACAGAGAAGATGAACAGGGAAGATCCACAGGATGGCTGCCTGCACATGTGTGGGTTTAGCAGCAATGCTCACATGCGCTGTTGCCCAAGCCAACTGATGTGCCTGTGTGTACCATGGGGAAGGCCAGGGTGCCATGGTGCCCCAGGGCAGTGTTGAAGGCTACCTCCAGGCTTGGATTGGCAGGGATGACAGTAATGTAAGTAGCAGAAGCAGCAATAGGCTAGGGCAGTAGAAATGAGAAGAGTCTCTGCAGAGGGCAGCTCCAGGACTCCGTCTGGTGAGCGACTGACAGGGGAGTTATTGTAATTCTTTAGAGTTTGGAGTCCCTGATTTAAAAAACCACTGCAATATTACAAAATAAATATTCATAAACTTTGAAATCGAAATTAATATAAAGATTGCTGTATTTGACAGAAAAGAATATCATTATCATATGAAGCTTCAGATGAGCCAGTTATTAACAAGGAAGACAATTTTAAAATTGACTTTTCTTTATAATTGAAAATACAGTGATAGAATGCATAAACAAGCATTTTTGAATTCTATACAAATCATAAAGCTAAATTCAGTTTTTTAGAGAACCTTCATAAATGAAAGAAAGTCAAAGGAAATAATTAAATTTGATTGCATAAATTTACATTTAAAATTAAATGTAACATACATGAAACTCATTTGTATGTATAGTTAAATCCTTCTAGAAAAAAAATTTATATAAAAATCATTAGATCTAGATGAAATAAAAGTTATATTTCAAAATAATTGTCTGAAATTTATACCAATGTTGTCATAGCTTACAAAATACTCTTAACAGCTCCAGTGATAGCTATACCAGCAGAGAAATACTTCTTGAAATAAAAAAAAATTATCAAAAGTTATTTGCAATCTCACATTTGTTAAAAATGATTGATGTCTCTTCAATTACATTTTTTTGAAATGAAGTTGCTAAAATTATAAATTTTGATGACCTAACTGCTTTGCAAGACAATGAGCTAGTTAAAAATCTTATGATCAATCAAGGCAGAACATTAATATAATATTATTCATTGTATTAGATAAAAGTATGAAGTCAGAAATAACATTTTTCAATATGTAAGTTTATATTGTTACTTATAAATTACCATTAACCTGATTATATTTTATAATAAAATAATTTCAAAGGAAAAAAATTTATATTTAGCACCTTAACAACACCTTTTAAATGCTTTCTGAATACCTTGCCCCCACCTTTTTATTTTGTCAGGCCTCACAGATTCTGTAGTTGGCTTTTTATTTTTTGCCCCGTGGCACTGGGGGTTGAGTCCAGGACCCACCACACGTTAGGGTAGTGCTCTAACAGTCAGCCACATCCAGGTCTCTGTAGCTGGCTTTGAGTCAAGGTCTGGCAGAAAACAGAATATAACTCCAGTGATTCAAAAGACATAAGGGGGTATGGACAAAATAGGCAGAGTCAGCAATAAGGACTGTTGGAAGAGCAAAGACTAGCAGTGTTAGGGAAGTATCACCACTATATAGGAGCAAGGAGAGTGTTCTAGACCTCAGGGAGAGTTGGTCACCTAACAGTTACATGTGGTCTAGAGGGAAACTACCATGAATAGAATCCATGAACCAAAGCTCTGGGAGTGAAGGAAAGAAATGCCTTAACTCTGTACCTCTCAACTTCCATTCTTCTGCTATGCCTTCTATTGGTCAATCCCTACCAAAATCTAGAAGGACAGGGAGCCATGGTGTGAAGTCTGCAAGGAGGCAGCCTCTTGGAGCACAGCTCAGGAGGGCAGAGAAAGAATTGCTCTGTGGTGTGTGTGTGTGTGTGTGTGTGTGTGCGCGCACGTGTGTGTGCTTCTGTGTTGCAAACAGAAACAGAAAAGAAGAACTTTTGTCTCTTAAATCGACTGCTGTATCTTCATTATCTAGAACAGTGCCCGGCATACAGTGAATGTTAAAAAATGTCTGTTGACTGAGGGAAAAAAGAAAGAAAGAAAACTTCACATCTGATTTGGTAGTGCTAAAAGTTTCCCTTAGATCATCATTTCCTTTTTTCTCATGCCTCTCATCAATGCTTTGCTACTAGTGCACTCTCTCCCTTAGGCAGACTCTGCCAGAGGACCTCTGAAGCTTGAGATGCCAGGCCTGCCCCATACACATCTACCTTGTAAAGAAAGAAGTCCTAAAGACTCAGCTCTCTTCTTAAACTCCAAGAGTGTGGGCAGTACCCTTGGGGTGATTTCAGTCCTAATATCTTAGCCATGATTGATTGGACCAGAACAATATGTGATTGTGTAACAAGAGGTCTCCCGAAAGACCCCAGCAGAATGCACTCCGGCAGAAGCACTCCATATTGAGAGATGGCTGGTCCATCCAACCCTTTTTGGGGGAAGCCAACTTGTTTAGTGAGCAAAGAGGAAGTGAATCTTTCCTTAGTCTTCCATGCCCTGCACCATGGACTAGAAATTGGAAAGAAAGGTACTAACATTTGTGAGAAACTACTATGTACCAGGGATTTTGTAGCTGTGAGAAGCCACAACCATGTTGTATCAATGATGTGACAATGGGTAAGGAAAATAGACCAGTTGGCTAAACACAGCCAAGTAAAAAGATAAAAAGGATTTCACTGATGTGATTGTTGAATAAAATAATTTCATTGCTGAGCCAATGTTGTGTGTGTGTTGGCAATCACCTATTTCACATTTTATTGTCATATGAAAAACATATTTGGTGCAGTGAAGGTTAGCTGGGTATTCTATTACAAGCAGAATTCCTAATGCATATGCTATTTGCTGTCTTAATCTGATTCTTTTTTTTTCTTCTTTCTCTTCTGTTTTTATTTGCCATTGGCACCCATGGATAATGAATGGAGCTGGAGAGGTATTTGGCCCAACAACTTCATAGGAAATGATCTTGGGGAAAAGGTGGCCAAAGATTTTCTAGTTGAGAAGAAATGTGCACTTTAAAGATTTGATACATTGCGCTTTTTTTTTTTTTTTTTTTGACTTCAAGTTGTTTGAACTAATCTGCTTCTCATGAACAGCATAAGAAATGAGCCCTTTTCTGGCATTATGGCCAGAAAAAATAATAACAATATATTTCTCAATCTGACATGCCAAAAGTATTTAATTTCCAATTTATATTTCTTTTAAAATTTAATTGTGTAATAGTATATTTTACACATTTCTCACTCAAGTTATGAATGTCAGTTTTAGTTTTCTCATGTACGAGTGGAGTTTTTCTGTGTTAAATTGACCATGTACATTTATACCTTTTAAAATTATGGCATTTCATTGACTTTAAGACATCATTGATTATAGAACACACCATTGTTTCATATACTCAAATAATTCAAACAATACCATCCTTTGCTATTAAAGTGTTACACACCTACTTCTTATTTTATTTGGCAGAGCTTACCTGATTATAGAGATATTAAAATATAAAACATATGCATCCTAGAATTAACAAAATACAGTACCTACTCATGGTCTCATCTTTTCCTATTATACATTCTTCTACCTACTGTACTTTTTGGTAATTTATTATAGATGTGTTCCTCTGTTTATCATTTCACTTAGCATTTTGAATCATGTTGTTTTAAAAAACATTCGAGTTTATACTTTTATGAAGTAAAATCTATCAATCTTTTCACTTTTTTTGTCTTGTCCTATGATGTAATGTTTACCAAGATATTTTCCATTCTTACACTCTAAAATTTTATATAAATTGCTTCTAGTATTTTTGTTATTTTACCTTTTAACTTTACATTTGTCTATAATTCGTTTCTCTGTATGAAGTTTCAATTTTTATTTTTTCAAATAGTTATCTGTACATGCACCATTTATTAAATTAGCCTTCATTTTCCCACTGACCTGAAAGACTACCTTTATTATTTCTTCATTATGTCTACACAAATGTATCTACATATAATTTAATATTCTATCTCTATGTTGTGACATTAGTGTCACATTGTCTAAATTAGGATTGCTTTATAAAATGTTCTAACACTGTTTCTTTTTTTCTAAGATTTTTCTCTTTAAAAAATATATATTTTATTTATTTTTTTATTATTTCTTACATACATCACAATAGAGGAGTGCATTACATTCTTAATTTTTTTGCATTGCAATTCTTAATACATCTTTATTTTAAGGACCCCAAAATGAGAATGTTTTAAAATGCAAAAAAGAGTTAAATCAAAATTTAATGGGTAACACTTAAAATTTTATTTTTAATAATATGTCTTATAGCCATAGCACCTTAGATTCAATAAATCATGGTGTATGAAAATGCTTATCTACCCTTCTTATCTTTTTCAATATTTTGGCTCTCTTTCTCTGTTTACTCTTTTGGATTAATATTAGACTCACTTTGTCAAATTATTTTGCAATTTAATGAGATTTGAGGTAAATTTCCTGATTGATTTAGGGAGAATTGTTATCTTTGAAATATTAAATATTTTATCTGGATACATGGTTGTTTCTCCATTTATTAAATTCTTCTTTTACTACCACCAGTAAAGTTTCATAGACTTTTTTTCAAGTAGCTTTTACACATTTCTCTCTCAAGTAATGAATATCAGTTTTAGTTTTTCGTGCATGTGTGCAGTTATGAGTGGAGTTTTTCTGTGTTATATTGTGAGATGAATGTTGCTATTTCATGACAAGCTACTGATCTTTATTTTTTGTGGCAACTTGAGTTTGTCTGGGGAACTTGGATGTCACATACATACATACACACTCACAAATAAATTGGGAAAAAGAAGGTTTTTATAATCATCTCCCTCCCCTCCAAAATGATTAGATAACAGGAAAAGAAGATTAATAGAATGTACAAATGTTCATTTTAGTCATTAGTTTGGATCATCATGCCAACCAACATTTTGGGGGACCTATATGTGAATCTATAAAGTGGATGGCTGGGTCCATTCAGGCTGGTAATAGCAAAATACCATAAACTGGGAAGTTAATAAACAAAAAGATTTGATTTCTTATGATTCTGGGGGCTGGGAGTTTCAGGTCAAGGCACCAGCAGATCTGGTTTGGATTTGGTGAGGCTCTACTTCCTTGTTCATAGACAGGGTTTTCTCACTGTGTTCTTGCATGGTAGGAGGGTCAAGGCAACTCTCTGAAATTTCTTTTATGAGGGCATTAATCCATTCATGAAGGCTCTGCTCCATGACCTAGTAACTCTCCAAAGCACCTCCACTAATACCCTCACATTGGTGGTTAGGCTTTAGCGTAGGAACTTTGTGGGGACACCAACATTCAGACGACAGAAGCAGAACACAGGAATAACAACAGCTAAGAAGCTTCATGTGGGTGCCTTCTTGGTACTGCAGGGCCCTGGGCCCTGGGCCTGTCTCAGAACACAGGGGAGATCCTGCAGGCAACACTCTTAGGCTACACTTCTTTGGCTGTAATTAAAGTGATGATTTAAAGACCAAATTATTCTAAGGTTTCTTACTGCCCTAACATTCTGGGGACTACTAACGAGTAATAAAATTGATGATAAAATTTATATCCTCTTTGGCCTGCCTGTTCTTAGTGAGTGAAAAGAAATGTTAAAAATGTAGGATCCAAGAGAAGGAGCCAGGAAAACAGGATGCTTATACATTATGTAAACACAATACCCACCCCCAAATATCTGAAGATGCTGGACAAAGTGACATAGCAGAAAACTGTCTTCAGATGACAGGAACTATCATGTTTAATGTCAGCTTCTGCTTGACAGCTCTTTCTGCCCAAGAAAGATATATTATATCTATTATAATATATAAAGGATATGAACATGGTATCCCACTGATTCTACATTGATGCCTTTAACCATTGCCTTATAAAAAACAGAATCAGAAAGCAGATACAGCAGAGTAGAAGCGTGATAGCAGGTTGTTTCTTCACTAAGTAACTTTTTATTGATCATGTATCTATTCAACACCAAGAACATACTAGACACTCTTTGAGCCTGCATGTGGATCAGATGTAGTCATTCCTCTCCAGTTGGGTGACAGATTATGTAAGCAAACTCTTGTGCAAAGGATTTAGGTGCCATGTTAAAAACATTAATTACATATCATGGGGACCCAAGACAGAGTTTAATTCTGCAAAGATACCCAGGAAAAGCATAGAATAGCTGAGCCTGCTTCCATTTTGAAAGGCAGAAGATGGAGAAGGATATGCCCACATAGATTAGCAAGGGCAGAAGGCAAGGGGCATGACCTGGAGAGGCTGTAAGTCTAAGGCACTGGTTTGAGAGGGCAATATGTGACCCACAGAGGTAGGCACAGAAGAAAAATATTAGAGGCATATTTAATCCATGTTAAAATATTTTGGAAGGCTGTGTCAGGCTTTTGAGTACCAGAGAGCTATGGACAGATTTGTGTTTAAGAAAGATAATTCTATGCGTGAAACTTGGATAATTTGGGTAAGTATGAGGGTTGAGGCAAGGGACTGATCAGGAGAGAACTGCAAAAGTCTATGTGAGAATTCATCAGAACTGGCATAAAAAATATAAGAAGTAGACTGTTTATGAGATGGAAGATAAGTTCTCTGCATGGCATAACAAAATACTACAAAGTTGGCAGCTTAAAATGGTACTCACTTATTAGCTCACAATTCTGTAGGTCAGAAAACTGGGCTGGATAGGATGTGATCTCTGGAGAGGGTCATACAGCACTGAAATCCAAGTGTGAATCAGGGCTGCAGTTCTTATCTGGGACTGGAGATCCTTTTGCAATCTTATTCAAGTTGTTGGCAAAATTTATTTCCTTGCAGTCATAGTACTGAGGTCACAGTTGTCCTGCTAGCTGTGAGGTGGTGGCCACTCTTAGCTTTTGGGAGCCATCCCTCTCCACCTACAGTTCACTATAGGGATGCTAGTTATCTTCAAGGTAACTGGATTCCATCTCTCCAACTTCCCTTTCTGCATCCAGCCTGAATAAACTCTCTTCTTTTAAATGACTATGTGTTTACATTAGAACTACCCAGATAACTCCCTTTTCTTCAAATCAGCTGTGCTGTATTACCTAACCTCATGATGGGAGTGAAATTCATTATATTCCCAGTTGAGGGGTTATGCATGGCATGGACATGGTGAGAAATCTTGGGTGTCATCTTAGAGTTCTACCTATCACTTATGGTACAAAATGACAACAATATCAAAAGCAACAACTATACTGGATACAAATCCAGTTCCTAACTGCATAAAAAGAAAAGGAAAAGACCAAGCAATTTTTGTGACTGGTTGGTATAGTTTATCAAGGCTGGGACTATGACAGGCCAGAGGATGGGGGGAAGCGTAAAGTTCTACTTTGGACTTGTTGAGGTTGGTGTGTCTGTGGGCCAAATACATCCTGTGGTGCAAGAGACAGTGAATTAGGAATACCGAACAACTGGGAAAAAAATATTTAAAAAGATTTTTAGTCATTAGCAGACAGATGCCAGTCAAGACATGGAGCTGAATGAACTTGGCTTGTTTTAATTGTGCAATCTCCTCTGCACTCAAGTTCACAATTCCTCTGAGCAGATCTAGGCTTTTCAGTTTTATGTGCAGAATGTCTTCCATATAGGATGTACTCAAAGCTGCTTTGGATGGATGGATTGTTGAGAGCACATGGGGAAAACATGCCAAGTGAAACACCAAGGCCAGGGGCAGAATCCTGGGCCATGTTAGTGCTTACGGAATGAGCAAAAGATGAAGAATCCAAAGGGGCTCAGCAGGGTCAAGAGGAGGAAAATCAGGAAAGCCAGGTCCCCAAAAGACAGGAGAAGGGCCTCAGGAGGAAAACCTGATATATAAATTTCATTGAACATTTTATTAACAATTACTTTCTGCCAATTAAGGTTATTTAATACCCAATTCTACACAGTAGGTGCTTTTCTTATACAGAAGAGGAAACTAGGTCTCAGACAGATTTGCCCTGGATCACACAGTTGGTCAAAAGGAGAGATGAACTTTAAATTCTGGATATATGACCCCAGAGCCTACACTCCTTAACAAAAAATGATACAGCTCTTCCCTTCTTTTCTCACTGTGCTGAAGAGAAATTCCTCCTAACTGGGAGAAACAGAAAACCCAGCAGAAGAGATAGCATTCGGTTCTTGATAGATTGGCAACAGAGATGGGGAAACTCAGTGGTTTTCCCCAGATTTAGCAAATAAAAACACATGTCTCAAATTAATTTTGGTCATCAGATGGTGTTTTTGATTTTGTTTTAATGTATGTTCCCATTCTATAGCATGCTCCAATTAGGCTAGAATCTTCACCCTCTTGTATGACTTTTTATTTTTTTTTACTTCCTAGCTCATGCTATTCATCTTCATAAAACACTCTACCTTTCCTTTTTGCCAATCTTAATGTTATCCCTCAAAACTCACCCTCTATCCCTTGCCCAGCATTCCCACCCACAAAATGTCATTTAGAAAACCTACAAGGTCATAGCTGTCCTTGTTTCATTTCAAATCAGCCTTGCAAGTAAGCACACTATGCATTATTACAACCCCTTGTGCACCTGAGAAAACTGAAGCTGAGATCCAAGTTCAACAGATCATCCATTCACTTAACGGGGACTCTGGAGCCTTAAGGCAGCAAATTTTATTCTTTTTCTGCTAATCCACACTGAGTTTAATTTCATCTTTCCATTTTTATTCTCAGCTCCTAGGTACCTCTCTCACTTCTTGATCTTTCTTTTTTTTTTTTTTTTGATTTTATTCTCTTTTATTGATGAGTAATATTCCATTGTGTATATAGGCCACTTTTTTTTACCCATTCATCTATTTTTTTTTTGATCTTTCATTTTGGCTCCTGATTTAAACTTTCCTCTTATTGTTCAAAATGTGTTGTCCTGTCAGGTACAGTGGTGTACACCTGTAATCCTAGCTACTCAGGAGGCTGAGGCAGGAGGATCACAATTTTGAGACCAGCCTCTAAGCAACTTTGTGAGAACGTATCCCAATAAATAAATAAATAAATAAATAAATAAATAAATAAATAAATAAAAATAGATAAATAATAAATAGAGTTGGGGAGGTAGCTCAGTGGTAAAATTCCCTGAGTTCAATCTTTAGCACCATCTCCAATAAATATATGTATGTCTTATTTCTGCAAAAATTTATATTTTCCCAAGATAGGAATCTGCCATGTACAACTTTTGCACCTACATATCAAACACATCCAGATTGAACTGAAGAACTTTACCAAAAAATCCTGCCAAATGGGTGTAGAAAAGCTATCAGGTCTAAACAGAACTCAAACTGCCAATGAGTTCTTGGCAAAGTGAATTACCAACACTCGTGATCATTACTACTTTTTTTTTCATAGAATGCCCCAAATTGCCTGCTTCCAATGTGTGGCCAAAATAGTTTCCCTAATATCTCTAGCTTTGAAGTACACATTCCAATCTACCACAGAAATATCCAGAACAAATAGCCAGGGAATAGGCTAATTTTCTTTTTTATTTTATTTTTCAGTTGTAGATGGACACAATACCTTTATCTTATTTACTTATTTTTATATGGTGCTGAGGATCAAACCCAGCGCCTCATGCATGCCAGGCAAGCGCTCCACCTCTGAGCTACAACCCCAGCCCCTAGGCTAATTTTCTTAATGGTAAGTCTTTCTCATATTGTTCATTCAAAGACTTAGGGTGACACCTGCAATATGCTAGGTTTGTTTTAGGCAGTGGAGATCAAAGATGAGAGAGTCATGTTCCTTCTGTTCAATGAATTTATAGCTATTCGAGATGATTCCACCTTATGCAGATACCAGAGTACAAAGCACAACAGATAAATGCTGCTGGAGTTGAGAGGTGAGAAACATATAACTGCAACTTAGAAGCAGAGAAAGTATAACTTAAATTTTTAACCTTGATTTTGCTCTAAAATTCACACAGCCCTTCCTGATACATTAATTATGTGGATTGTAGCTTCAGAATAATTACTATGATTATCTGAAGAATTTTAAAAAGGACTAAATGCTAATGTGAAAAAATGACACACTCAACAAGAGGCATTAAAGGAAGCTGTTAAGTACGAAGGGGAAGATGAAGAGTTCCCACCCCCTCCTGTCTTAAGTTCCTTCACTCCAGTGGGAAACAGCACACATAGCACTCTCTCATTCCAGCCATTATTCTTTCCCTTATAGGCATCTTACAGAATGACTCTCTCCCTTTCTCCTCTTCCCTCTCCTCCTTATGTTACAGATATGTCTGTCTCTCCTGTTTTATTTATCCTCATATTCTTCAGTAACCACTCTTCTTAATTTATTTCTTGAAACTTCTTTCTTTTGCACCATTCCCACCAGCCAGGAAAATGTAATTGTAATTTGGCAATTGGTGTTCAATGAATGAATATTGGCTAGAATCCCTCAGTTACACAATAATATACCTTACATGGGTTTATCATTATAGTGTCAGTTTTAGAGTTCTCATGTACAGAATGGTGACTATAGTTAATAATATTGTACTATATACTTGGAATTTGCTAAGAGAGTAGATTTTCAGTGTTCTTACCACATGCACCAAAGTGGTAACTATGAGAGATGATGGAGATGTTAATTTGTTTGACCATACATTATATTAAAACCTCAATTCATATGTCAATTAATTTTTTAAAGGAGGGCCTATTGATTATTAAACTTTGTTAACATAGGGCTCAGAACTCAACATAACACTATAATAAGACAAATAGCCACTGTCTCCTCCAGTTAGCAATCCCATTGAGATCCCTGACCTAACTCCTCAAAAAGCAACCCAGACTTTCCCCCACCTGGCAGGCAGACTCATTCTCTGACCTTGCAACCCATGAGTGCTGGTGGCACAGAGAATAGCCATCCCACTGCCATAGTTCTTAATGCTCATGTCCTTAGTAATTGGATTATGTTAGAGGAGAGTTGCCAATTATTATAGAAAACAGACATTGTCCTATTTGGTTCTATTATAATCTATCACTATGTCAAATACCCTGAAGGAAGAGATGTCCTAACCAGCTCTGAACAGGTCGATTTAGACCCAGACATCCTCCAGCAGTTCTTGCAAGTATCTCCTCCCATTTATTGAGCCTCATTATTGCATTTGATAGGCCAGGGAACATTGCTCTAAACAGATTAGAACTATTAGCTCGCACATGAGTCTGTCCCAGGTGCCACCATGTATTAGATTGAAGCACTGTGTAATCCCAATAAAATTCGTAATGTAATAATGATTGTAAGAACAGAAACAAGGGTCTCACAAATAATGATCCATTAAGATCCTGTTCTATTCTAAATGTTTGGTACTGAAGGCTCAGGGATTTAGGATTCTCAAATCCTTTAATTTTGGGAAACTCTACAAGTGACAAGCCTTACTTCAACAGGCTATTTGATCACTACTTATTCCTGATGCCATTCCAAATTATGACTACAGCTCCTCCAGTCACCATGCCAACTACTGCTACACCCCAAGGCCCTCCTTTCACAGCCCCAGTAAATCTCAACCCCCTTCTTTGACCTTCACATATGGTGCTCCCTGTCCCTTGTTCCCAAGAGAGATCCTGCAGTCACTGGACACACTGGTCATCCTCATATATTTCATTGGCGGTATATTGATTTCCATATAATTCACAATTTTTCACCACTCCCATTGATGCTGGATCCCAGCTCACCCGATTTCCTGTGAAACTTTACAAATTTAAAGGGGAAAACTCTTAAAATGGTGCCACTGGATTAGGATCAAGGAACACAAACATTTTGAGAATATACTGATGCTCAGACTTCACATATCACAATTAGAATCTCTCATGTTTCAGCTTGTGCCAAGGCCCCAGTCTACGAAATCATTGACCAAATTGCTCACATTTCTCAAATAATTATTGACGGCCCCTACCTGCCATCACAAATTGCATTTACTTAATAATAATTAATATTTAGATAGGCCTATTCCTGAATAGCCCTTTCCAGAATTCTCCTGCCAACACCACTATCACAGATGTCACCAAAAAATTGTTCTCCTTGTGTCCCCAGGTATGACTGAACAGGGTACACACTTTACTGCTGATTCATTTCAGGAGGACTCTACTTACGACAATGTTTGGAACTCCCATTTTTCCTATCATTCACAGGCATCAACCCTAATAGTCAAAATGGTTTACTCAGGGACATTTCTCTTAAAATTACAAAATGGACAACTTTTCCCCAAATGGGTTGCTTTGCTCACTGCCTTGGTTAACCTGAAACTTCGACTTTTAGTTCCTAAGACACCCTACCACAATGTAAAAAGAGCTCTTTTCCCACCTACCTTATCATCACAAAAGAGGGCAGTTTTTAATCTATATAGTAATCTAGAACATCCAAGTAGAAGCCCCCTTCCCACTACTTACACCTGCATTCTGCCACCCCTGTTTCAATCCTAGCACAATGCACATTGGATTGGTTTCTGGATAAATGGTGGGTAACAGAATGGAATCCACTAAAAATTGGGTTGCTTTGTTCCCAAATAGGTAATTCTATGTGCTCCAAAGTGTTCTGACAATATTTTCTGCCCTTTTCTGATATGAGGTTTTAGAAGTCGGCTAATTGGAAGTCCCTCTTTGTAGGGGATGAAAATCTTGGTGCCTTGTCTCACACCTATAACTGGGTGGATCTTCCAGGGAGCAAAAGAAGATTTAAAATTAGTTTCCAATGAATTTCCTGAGTAGGATGCCTCTGGCTTCACCTCATTATGATTATATGGAATTGGGGACTACTGCAGGATTCAGGAGGAGGAGGCCCATGACTATCATCATAATAAACAGGTATTCCCAGCAGGTCAAGGCCTACATGTCAAAAACTAAAAAAAATTACTACAAAACATTCTGGCTTGGCCTGACTCTGCCTCGTTTTGCTCAAGGCAAGTTCTGGGATTCTACCACTCTAGCTCAGTGTCAAATACCACGGAATCCTTTGTACATACACTGTCACCCCATTTGTTTGAAGCAGTCAATCCACAAAGTTCCCATAAGATGTTATTCCAGGGTAATTAAAGTTTCCATATCCTTATCTCCTTGTGTCTAGATATTAATAACCATGATTTAACCAGCCCCTCCTGTATATGTGTATTGAAATATCACACCCGTAGCATGTGTTAATAATTTTTTTTAATGTTAAAGGAGCTATAAATGTTACCCTGATTGGATCAATACACACTGTATGTATGTATCAAATCATAACACTGTACCCTTATATAACCAAATAAATTTTTAAAATAATAATCCAATACTTTGGTAGTGGTGTGAAAAATAAGAGTAATAACAAGATAGTCTATATAAATATTCATCATAAAAATTAAGGAGAAATAGAAAGAATTAGATTAAGGTAGTAAAAGAGATGATGAAAAAGAAGAAATGAATCTGAGAAATTTATATGGTAGAATAAAAAAATTCAAAATTTATTGAAATAGAGAAGGGGAAGGAAAGGAGGGGCATCAAGCCTGTTACATTTGGATGAAGATAACAATAATCAAGATTCATAGCAGAGGGGCTGGGATTGTGGCTCAGTAGTAGAGCGCTTGCCATGCATGTGTGAGGCACTGGGTTTGATCTTCAGCACCACATAAAAATAAATAAACAAAATAAAGGCATTGTGTCCATTTATAATGAAAAATATTTTTTTAAAAAAAGATTCATAGCAGCAAAAGAAAGTGAGTCTCCTTTTGGAAATAATGATTACATTAAAATAAGAAATAAACTATCATGTTAATATTTTTAGAAACAAAAACATTTTCTTCTAAATAAAACAACTTTTCAAAGCACTCCCTATAAACTCATAGGCATAGTTACTGCATAATTCCTAGAGACAAAGCTATACTTATCTTCAGTCAAATTTATAATAATTCCTCAAGTATAAATCTTTACTTCAAGGTCTTAGGGCTTATCTAGGGCTCATATCAGGAATCTTTCACTCTAACCATACTAGGGACCTCACAGGTACTATCCAAAAGTCAATAGCAGTTAACAGCAAATACAATGACAGTCATCTCCAGAATGATGACCTCAACTAATAGACTAAGGCATTCCAGATGATGGCCTCAGCTCAGGAGACCAAGGCATCCCAAATGGTAACTTCAGCACACCCCAAACTCCCAGCATCAATACTGGGAATCCAAGATGTTGACTCAATTCCAAGCTGAAACTTGCCAAATAAGATTCTGCTACCTGATCCTCTCACTTCTCTCATATCTAACCATGATTCTAACACTCTATCTGTATCCCCTATAACTTCTGGATTTCACATTCTTTTCCCTTGTCTCCTGGTTTGCTACCTAAGTTTTATTCTATTCTGGCTCTTTGCTTTCTGCTTCCAACCTAGCTTATTGCAATATCACTATGGCTATCAATACTGCTTAATTACAGATCCTATCCACCCTGCTTATATAAGTCTCTGTGACTCCATACTGTCTCCTATACAATGTGAGAATATATTGCAAGAAGCTATGGGGCTGGGGTTGTGGCTCAGCAGTAGAGCACTTGCCTCACACATGTGAGGCACTGGGTTCGATCCTCAGCACTACATAAAAATAAATAAATAAAATAAAGGTATATATATATATATATATATATATATATATATATATATATATATATATAAAAGAAGCTAATGCCAATACCCTTCACCCTGTTTAGATTTGTGATAAGCTGCTCTTTCCATCTTCATTGTGTTTCCTCTTGGTGTAAATAAGCATCCTTTAAATTAGCTTACCTAGTTCCACTAGTCTGATCCCTGAATGGACAACTAGTCTAAAACTGGAATTGGGATCCCCATGCATGCCAACATAGAAACCTAACACAACACCACCTGCCATGTGAATCAGTTGGAATCCAGTACCATAATTGTCCCTATATCTGCCCTCACATCATACCCCACCATGAATTCTCCAACCACATCAGCTCTGATTTCCCATCTTCTGAATGCTCTTCCTTCACTCTCCACTATTCCTGGCTACCAACTCCACTCCTTATTTTCCTCAACCTGATGGTCGGTAAGAGAGTATGTCACCAGAGAGGTAAACCTCCAGCGATGCTGGGCCTCCTACGAGGTGCCCAAGCCTGAAAGACTACTTAGATGACAAATTTCCTCCCATTTGGAGGTCTGTGATATTCATTATAACTTCATGTTATCCTTTCCAGTCACCTGCTCTCCCTAGTGATTTCCCCCAGCTCTTTTTTTTTTTTTTTTACCTCCCTGGGGCTTTCTCATTACCCTTTGCTTCATGGGCCCCTTC
Organism: Marmota flaviventris; assembly: GCF_047511675.1. NCBI lineage: Eukaryota > Metazoa > Chordata > Mammalia > Rodentia > Sciuridae > Marmota > Marmota flaviventris. The sequence goes on from NC_092507.1 coordinate 55,875,505, forward strand.
CCCTTCCCCACTTCTCCTACCAATCAATATTACATACACTGATATCTCCTATTTTTCTCTCTCCCCATGAGAACTCATGCCACCCTCACGTTGTCCAAGTTGATTGAAATTTGTCTACCAGAAACTACACCTCTGTGACCTGGGGCTTTTGGTTCTCCTGTGGCACTGCTCAACTCTCTTGTCACATCAAACAGCCCAAGACTTAGATGAATGAGGGAGAAAGCTCCCTGGTTCCTAGGTACCTGATAACAGGTTGACATTAGGCAACTTTAGATGACATTCCGGCATCTGAGAGTTTGTGCCTTGATGGAAACCTCCTACTGCACCTGGGTCAAGAACACAGGAATGATCTCCAGAATAGTTCAAAAGATGAGACAACAAAACAAAATAGTCCAGGACATTCCCTGTACTCCACAGATTTCCTCTTGGGGCTTCTCCATCCACCTGTGGTAAGGTGATGATGATGATGATGATGATGATTTTTTTTGTGGGGATGGCTTTGTAAGTGTGGTCTCTTTTAAGTACAAGTACAGCAAACCTAGGAGGTTGCATGATAATCCAAATATCATGGATGAATTTGTGACAACAAGAGTTAGAAATAAGGAAAGAAATCCAGACGCACTGCTCAACATTTGCTTTAGTGCCAGTACTCTAAGTCTCGTCTCCTACTCTGTGTCTGTCAACTGATGTACACACTCTCACTCTTGCCCTTTAGCTCATATGCTATTCTATGACCTCTTTAATCCTCAGGACTATGGTTCTTTTGCTAGCAGTAGGATTTCTCTTGTGTTCAGTGGCCTCTTTCCTTTGGCCCTTCTCTGGGAGATCCATTCCCCCTTACCACTTGCCTTGGGATCTCTCTATGAACATCAAAAACTTTTCTTTGATTGCTCCAAAGGACTGCAAGCTAATGTGTTTTAACATCCAAAACTAATGTTGGTATGAGGCTTTGCCATGTTAGAATGGAGTTGCATACACACACACACACATACACACACACACACACACACACACACACTTGTTTTACTGATGAGGAAATTAAGGAACTCTGAAGCCATTCTGGATGATTAGACCTTACCTGAAAGTTAACTGTAATATGACCATTCCTCTTGGAAGCAAAATTTGTTTATGATAAATCTAAGACTGAAAATCTTTGGTGTATAATGGGATACCAAACAAAACATTTCTCTGTCAATGACATCTTAGAACAATGGCAAGATTAACAAGGGAAGCTTTTAAACCTCCTAGAAGTGGGGTGGGTTGGGCTGGAGTTTGTGTTTAACTCTGCAGCTCTGATGGCCTCCCAGAAGGTCATTCTGACCCCTAATCACTGTGGGTCTAAATTCTTGTGATCAGTTTGTATGACCTATACCTCATGGAGAAAATGCTTCCACTTTCTCACTCCTTGCCAAATGGTTTCTTGAATAACCAGGTACATAATAAAACAGCACTTGTCAGAAAACTCAGGCCATGACAACACCCTGGAATTCAGGGGAAGCATAGAAGAAGGACCATATTGCTTAATCTTTGCTACTGCAAAGTTCTCTAAAATGCATCAATGTGCTTTCCTGCAAACAGGTCAGTATGGTAAATATGATTGATGGTCTCTTAGTACTGTCACGGTACTAAGTAGCCCCATTACTCATTTCTGTTTCATTTTTGATGTTAGAGGACCTTGGGATAATGAAGTAGTATGTATGGACTCCAGCAAATACTGTGAAATGGTAAAATAATGATGAAACTCCTGTCCTGAGCATGTAAGTATTTCTGACAAATTACAAGCATTATCTCTCTTTTTCTCTCTCCCTCTCTTTTTAAAATGGGTTTAATAACTTATCAATTATTAAATTTGTTGACTTATTAAAAATGTAACCTACAGTTCTATAATGGCAAGGTTTTATTTTATTTTTATTTGTGATTGCAATTATACATAGTAATAAGGTTCATTGTTATATTCGTACATGCACATAACATAATTTGATCACTCTTATTCCTAAGTACCTTCCCTTCACTCCCTTCCTCCTATTCCTGATTTGCTTGCTCTACTCTACTGATCTCCCTTCTATTATTATTTTAATTAGTGCATTATAATTATGTGTGTGTGTGTGCAGAATTCATTATCCATACATTTTCTCTCAAAACCTTATAATAACTCCAAAGTAACCACTATTGTCATTCCCCAGTTTGCAGAAAAGGAAAGTGGGGGTCAGTTTCAAGGTTATTTTGCTAGCAAAAGCTGGTTTTCAAGTGCATGTCACACTCCTAGTCCTAAATTATAAGCAATTTCTTTCTTTTCTTTCATGTCTCCAAGAGGCAAAATTGTTCCCCCTTCCCCCAACTACGTCCATGTCCTCATCTCCAGCACCTGGGAATATGTTTATTTAAAATGTAAGAGATGTTGCAGATGTAATGAAGGTAAAAATCTTGTGATGGAGAGATTATTTTTAGGATTCTCTGGTGGGTTTAATGTCATCACAAGGGTACAAAGAAGGAGATAGGAGAGTTGTAGAAATAGAAATGTGACAATGCGGGTAGAGACTGGACTGACAGAGATGCAGCCAAGGAAGGTGCGCAGTCATCAGAGGCTGAAAAGTCGAAGAATAGATTGTCCCCTAGGACCTTCAGAAGGAACACAGGCCTGCTGATACCGGTCAGAGGTACTGTGGTTGAGAAATATGTATGCATTCTTTACTCTTCCTTTTTCTTTCTACAGCAACATGGGAAACCATGTGTTAATAGTGGCAGACCATATAGCAGAGAGGTCTTGCTCCATTTCTGCTATTGTAATCTTTTATGAACAAGAAATAAACTTCCATTGTATAATTTGAAACTTGGAGATTTATCTGTTATAGCAGCTGATGTTAACCTCCACCAAACTCTATGAAGTACAGCCTTATGAAGTATTTCTTGTGTTTATTGGTAGTGAAACTAGGGCTCAGAGTGATGAAATAACTTGACCAACTTCATAAATTTAAAAGTGACAAAGGTAGAATTCTGACTCCAAAGACCATTGTATTTCTATGATACGACACAACATTATTTATAAAACTATTGCTCAATTGTCTGTTGAACAAGTCCATTTTTTAAAGAAGTCTCTGAATCATAGATATTAGTCCTGGAAGGCACTCAGGTTATTTTCCGTAAATCTCTTTAGTACTTCAAAGATTTTTTTTTTTTAAAAAAAAGGGAAGGAAAAAAAAAGGGAAACCCCAAAATACCAGGTAGCTTGCCCATGTGGTGGGATATAGCCAGGATAGGATGAAGCTCCTTTTCCATTAACCAATTGCTTTTTTTTTTTTAAGTTGTTGTTCCAATTGCTATTTTAATTAAACTGCTTTAAAAGTTGATGTCATAACATGCATATACATATCATTAAATGCTATATCTCATTTTGTCTTAAACTTGAATTCTTTAAGTTAATTTATTTATGTATCTAATTAGATATATATGACAGCAGAATGCATTTTGATTCATTGTACACAACTGCCGCACAACTTTTCATTTCTCCGGTTGTACACAGCATTGTACCATATGTACAGTTATATAGGTACTTAGGGTCCAACTGTTCTTATGTGTGACTTTGCTTTTCGTAAATTGTTTTCAAATATTTTGGTATAATGCTATTCATGACCATCAAGGTAGAATTTTCTCTTTAGAATGAAAAATGACAAAAACTAAACTGTATTTAGAAAAAACTTACGCATTGAAAAATATATCTTTCAACTGTATGTAGATATGCCATATATGTGTGTGTGTGTGTGTGTGTGTGTGTGTGTGTGTGCCTTATTCTATTCTTTGTCTCTTATTCTATTAAGACTGAAATATCTTCATGTTATAAAAATAAAAGTGGCAAAAAATCCTGAACAGATGGAGAATAAAAGAATGAACTGAGGATTCCACATCTTGGCAAGTCTGGAAACACACTCCACTACAGTAAACATATTTTTAGGAAACAAATAATGGCAACCCACATGTCTATGTCTCACCAGGTTCTCTTGTTTGGCTCACTTATTCTCTGAGTACAGCTGGACTTCTTTTCAAGATAATTCCCACACTTTGAAGCCTGGAGATGAATTTCAGAATTGAATTCCAGAGAACCGGGTAAACCTTTAAAACTACCCTTAGGATTTTACACTTAGGTGAAATTTTCTAGTTTCTTAGTTTTACATGGAAATTCTAGTATGGAACACTTTCTCCCCATACCTGTTTTTTTTTTAACTGATGACAGCTGTGAAATGGAGGTTTGAAATTCTGAACAATGTGCTGGGAGTGTCTGGCGGATTCACCGTCCTTGTGAATCTCCATGATAAATTCTGATTTCAACTCAGTGTCTCAGCATCAAGGAATATTAAAACTGGACTGGAACTTGAGTGCCTAGAACGAAGAGCCTCTCCAATTTCCATTACCCGGGAATTGTCCTTGAACGCCAATTGCATATTAGCGGTGTTATTCATTTCTCAATGGTTTTTCTGAAAACTGATTTTAAGTTGATTCACTTTAAAAAATTAAATGCTTTTTTGAGGTGTCATCTTCATACTATAAAATTCACTTATTTTAGCATAAATTCAATGATTTTTAGAGAATTTGCTGAGTTATTCAATTATATCCAAAGTTGGATTTTAATACATTTCCGTTACGCCTTTAAGATCCCTCCCTCATAGCCGGGTGTGGTGGTGCACACCTGTATCCCAGCGGTTTGGGAGGCTGAGGCAGGAGGATCACAAGTTCAAAGCCAGCCTCAGCAACTTAGCAAGTCCCTAAGCAGATTAGCAAGACCTTGTTTCAAAATAAAAAGAATAAAGAACTGGCTGGGGATGATGCTCAGTGGTTACGTACCCCTGGGTTAAATCCCTGGGAAGGAAGGAAGGGAGGAAGGAAGGAAGGAAGGAAGGAAGGAAGGAAGGAAGGAAGGAAGGAAGGAAGGGAAAAAAAAGAAAAAGGAAAAACAATCTCTTCCTCATGCCCATTTTCACATCCAGTTCCCATTTTCAACCCCAGACAATAATCTATTACCTATTGTTATGGCTTTGTTTTTTCAGTACATTTAACATAAATGGAATAATTCAATATGCATGATCTTCTGTGTCTGACTTCTTATATTCCCTTAGAGATGTCCATCAATCTTTTCAACCAAAAGTTGGGCTCTGGTCACTCCTGGGATGCTTGATGGCAACCCACAGGTGAGTCTTCCTTACATGGTACTTGAATGTAGTTACACTATACCTGGTCCTTCCATTTGGCACAGGGGAAGAAACCTTGATCCTTCTTTAGGTTCACTTACAGAAACCTTGATACAATGAGTTTTAACTTCCTTTACGAAGTCAAATTCAACTCTCTTCTCAGCAAGATGACCTTTGGAGTGGGACCAACTCAAAGGATTGTACACTGAAAGCTATAATATTGATTAAAGGAACAACAGAAGTCACAAATAAACAAATCTTTCATGGTTACAGGTTAGAATAATTACCCACACACAGTTGGTATTAGGGACTTAATCAATGCAAGTTTGTGACCTATACTTAATGAGAAGTCTTAACTTGAAGAGAATAATTGTGTTCTCAAACTCCCATTTCAAATGGGGTTCAACCCATTCTCTATACCTACTATGGCATAGGGTAAGCACACCTTGAACCAATCAAGGTTAGCTAGGATTTTTTTCAACATATGTAAATCAATAAAAATGATACCTTACATTAAAATAATGAAGAATAAAATAATCATATGATCATCTCAAAAATCTTGGTAAAATCCAACATCCTTTGATGAGATAAACTCTTGACAAACTTGGCGTAGAAGGAATGTGTTTCAACATAATAAAGGGTAATACATGACTAGCCCACAGCTAACATAATGATTAGCAATGAAAACCTGAAAGCTCTTAGAATGGGAACAAGACAAGTATATTCATTCTCACCACTGCTACTTAACATAATACTAGAAATCTTAGAGCAATTAGGCAGGAAAAAGCAATATAAATAATCCAAATCAAAAAGGAAGAAATTAAATCGTCTGTTTGCAGATGACATAAGTATATAAAGAAGACCCTAAAGATTTCATCAAAAATTGTTAGAACTTAGAATTAATAAATGCAATAAAGTTGCAGAATATAAAATCAACCTTCCAAAATTAGTTGTGTCTCAATATACTAAGAATGAACTACATAAATAAAAAATTTAAAAAATCAATTCCATTTACAATATAATTAAATGCATAATATATTTATGAATTCATTTAATGGAAGAGTTGAAAACTCTATACACTGAAAACTATAATATTGATTAAAGGAACAACAGAAGTGACAAATAAACAAATCTTTCATGATTACAGGTTAGAATAATCTTAAATTATTAAAATAGGCATACTACCCAAAGCAATCTACAGATTCAATGTGATATTTATCAAAATTCCAATCGCATTTTCCACAGAAATGAAAAAAGGAAATCCTAAAATTTGTATGGAACCACAAAAGCAAAAACAAAACAAAAACCCCGAGTAGCTATAAAGTAGTCTTGAGAAAGAACTAATCTTGAAGCATCACACAGCATGATTTCAAACTCAACTACAAAACTATAATAATCAAAAAAAGTATGATAATGATTAGACCAAAATACAAAATACAGAGCCCCAGAATAAACCCTGTACATATGGTCGACTGATCTTTGACATGGGCAATAAGAATATACAATGGAGGAAAGGAAAAACTTTTCAATAAATGATCCTGGAAATATTTGGATATCCACATTCAAAAGAATGAAATTAAACCCTTGCTTACGATAATTACAAAACTTAACTAAAAATGAATTGAAGACTTTGAATATCAGATCTAAAACCGTAAGATTTTCAGAAGAAAACATAGGGAGAAACATCTTGACGTTTCGTTGGTCCTGACTATCATTTTATGGATATGACATCAAAACCACAGGCAACTAAGCTCAAAGCAAACAAGTTGGATGACATCAAAGAGCTTCTGCACAGCAAGGGAAACAATCACAAAATAACACACAAATAGAATATTAGTCAGTCATAAAAAAAAGAAGGAAGTACTGTCATTTGTGTCTACATACATGGGCCTGGAGAACATTATGCTAAGTGAAGCAAACCCATACAGAAAGACAAAGCTGTATGATATCACTTATTTGTGAGAAGAATTTTTTTTTTTTTTAAATCTAACTCAAAAGCAGAGAGTAGCAGATTACCAGAGCCTGGGAGATGTGGGAAATGGGGAGATCTTGGTCAGAGGAAGCAGACTTTCACTTATAAGATGAACACGTTCTGTGTATCTAATGTACAGCATGAGTGGTGATAGGTATGCTAATTTCATTATGTTAATCATTACACAATATATCAAATCATCACATTGTATACCCTAAATGTATACAATTTTATCAATCTTTTTAGACATACAGATGAAGGTTTATTTAGGGAAGCAGAGTTATATTCAAGGGAGAATGTGGGCCATCTCCAGAGGGAGAGACAGCACCCCCTGAGATGGCATATTAATATTTATATCAGGATGGTTGCTAGGGACTAGACTAGAGGTGGAGCCAGGGCAGAATTGTGCTTGTTAATTGCCCTTATGTTCCATTTTGCAATTATATATTTTTAAATAAATAAAATGTGATCACAAGAAAATTGTTTTTTAATGGCTAATGAAGAATGATCGATTCTTTCTGTGTCTGGGCTGGGCCAAAATCCCCATCTGGTCAGTGAGACACCGAAGGTGCCCCTTCTGGGAAAACTCTCCTATGGATTCTTTGAAATTTCAGCTTTCTAACTGTGCTTTCCCTGGGAATAAAAAACTGATTTCCTGGAAGTTGTCCTAAGGGTCATGGGAATAGCAAGTCACGTGACCTGGAGTGCATTGCTTATGCACCACAGTGATATCTGATGTCTTCAGACATGTGCCTTTCCTCTTTGACTCACAAAGCATCTTTGGTGGTGCTGGGGATAGAGCTCAGTAGTAAAGAACTTACCCGACATGCATGAGGCCCTGGGTTCAATTCCCAGGATTGGGAGAAATAAACTATTTGGTAAATGCTTTCTGGCAGTTCTTCAGGGATGCAAGAATTTTGCATTTAGCTGTGTAATGCAAGTATCTCTAGCTGTCCCTCACACCTTGGTTTCAGTTCTGAAACCTGACAAGACAACTGTATCCAATGTTTTTATTCTGAACTGTAGTATCAAAGTGGATTGGGACTGCTTTGAATATTCTAATTCTTTTAAAACAATAAATACTCTGGGTCACACAGGACCCTCAACTAAGCTTATTAAGGGAGATCAAAGAAAAAGAGGGTGAGGATAGCACATTTTTTTTTTGAGGTTCATCCAGGTTGAGGCATGTATCAGTATTCCATTCCATTTCACAACTGAGTCGTATTATTATGAATATACTAATTATCCATTCATTAGCTGACATCTTGATTATTAATTCATCATTTGATGAGCACCAAGATTATTTCACTTTTGGCTACTATGAACAAAGCTGTGAACATCCGCAGGCAGGACTTTGTGTGCATATTAGTTTGATTTCTCTGGAATATATATTTGGAAACAGACTTATTAGGTCATAAAGTAAATTTAACTTTTTAAGATATTTCCAAACCGATTTCCAGAGAGGCTGTACCATTTTAAATTCCCATGAGCAATGTATAATAACTCAGTTTCTCTGCATTCTCCCCATTTGAAGTTACTGCTATTTTTATTTTAGCCATTTTGGTAGGTGTATAGTAATAAGTAATTGTGGTTTTAATTTGTATTTCCCTAGTGACTAATGATGCTGAACATCTTTTCATGTGATTATTTTCCATTTGTATATCTATTTTAGTAGATATCTGTTCATGTCTTTTGCTTATTTTCTAATTAGATTTTTTTTAAATGCTGTGTTTTGAGAGTTCTTCATATAGTCTAGAGAGAAATACTTTTTCAGGTGATTTGTAAACTTTTTTTCTAGTCTGTGATTTTTCTTTTATCCTATTAATGTAGTTCATAGAGAAATAATTTATAAACTCATCTTGCAAGTTAGAGCTTTGACATACAAATTGGGATAAAATTAACTCCATAGCAATGTCCGATCACTCTAGCACCATGTTGAAAAGATTATTGGTCCTACATTGAATCATTTTACTTTTGCACTTTTGTTAAAAAGTCAGTTGGGTGCATTTGAGTGAGTTTCTTTCTGAGTTCTCTGTTGTATTTCATTGATCTATGAGCCTATCTTTCTCCCCAGACCACACTGTCTTGGTTACTGTAGGTACATATGAAGCCTTGCTATGGAGAGGAATGATTCCTCACACTTCATTTTTTTTTCCCAAAATTATTTTGGCCATTTTAAGGTCTTTACCTTCTCATATAAAGTTTATAATAAGCTTCTCTTTGTCTATGAAACATGCTGATATTTTTATAGAAATTGAATTAAATCTGCAGATCAATTTGCAGAACACGGGCATCTTTACCACATAAGTTTTCCTGTCCGTACACAGTAAGTCTCCTGAGTTGTTTAGATCCTTTTTGATTTCTTTCATCAGCATTTTATAGTCTGGAGCCTATCAGTCCTATTTATGTTCTGTTAGATTTATACCTAAGTATTTCATTTTCTTTGAAGCAATCATGTAGATAATCTTCATATAGTCTAGATAGAAATAATTTCTCAGGTGATTTGTAAATATTTTTTCAAATAATTAGTATTATGTTTGTAATTTTAGTTTCCATATGTTCAGTGCTGGCATATAGAAATGCAGTTTGTTTTCTTGTGTTGATTCTACAACCTTGCTAAATTCATTTGCTAGTACTAGGATAGGTGTTTTTATTTTTATTTATTTTTTGGTAGATTTCTTGAAATTTTTGATGTAGTAGTTTATGTTCTTTCCATCCTAGATGCCTTTTTAAAATTTTTATTTTTTTATTATTTTTATGATTATCATTTTTTCTATTATGCCACCTATAATCTCCAGTACTATATTGAATGACAATAGCAAGAGTAAACCACCTTGCTTGTTCCCAAACTGAGAAGGAACGTATTCTGTCCTTTACAATTAATGTTAGTTGATAGCGTTATAACTGTATGATTTTTTTTTATTAGCTGTTTAAGTCAGTTTTCTGTCGCTGTTACCAAAAGACCTGGCAAGAACAATTTTAGTGGGGGAAAAATTTATTTGACACTCTCAGTTTCAGAGGTATCAGTCCATTGACAGCCCACTCCATTGATCTGGGCCTGAGGTCAGGCAGATCACCATGGCAGAAGGTTGGGATGAAACAAAGCAGCTCAAGACAGGGCACCAGAAAACAGAGAGAGTTCTCACTTACCAGGAACAAAATATAAATCCCAAAGGCACACTCACAGTGACCTTCAGGTCTCCTCCAGCCACACCATACCTACCTATAATTACCACTCAGTTAATCATTCAAGAGGATTAATGCACTGATTATTATGTTAAGGCTCTCATAAACCATCATTTCACCTCTAAACTTTCTTGTATTGTCTCACACAATAGGGGATACCTCTTTTCTAATCCATAACATTAGTCTATTGCTAGGGGGATTACATTTGTTCACTTTTCAGTATTGAACCAGTCTTGCACACCTGGAATAAACCCTACTTTGCTTGTGTTATATTATTATTTTTATACATTGTCAGATTTGATTTTCTAATGATTTAAATGGAATTCTTGCATCTAGGTTCATGAGAGTTATAGATTCATAGGTTATTTTTAAAAAAATATTTTTTAGTTGTAGATGGACACAATACCTTTATTTTATTTATTTTTTTAATGTGATGCTGAGGATTGATCCCAGTGCCTCACATATATGTCCTGAGCAAGTGTTCTACCACTGAGCCACAACCCCAACCTCCATAGGTCCTTTTTTTTTTGTACTCTCTTTGTCTGATTTGGTGTCAAGGTAATACTGAACTCATAAAATGATTAAAGGATTGCTTCCTTCTTTTGTTTTCTGTAACAAATTATATAAAATTATGTCAATTCTTTAAATATTTAATAGCATTATCCAGTTAAATCTTATGGGCTAGAAAATTTCTTTTACAGAAGTTTTTAAATTATAAATACGATTTCTTTATAGGTCTTGTGTGGCTATCCTCTCAATCTTGGGTTCAGTTTTGGAAGTTTTAGGATTTTGAGGAATTGGCCCATTTTCTCTTAAGTTGTCATATTTGTTATGCAAAATTATTGTATTTCCTCCTCTTCCTTCTACCTCTTTTTTATACGATACTGAGGATTAAACTCAAACACACTATAACATTGAGCTACATCCTTAGCTCTTTTTATTTTCTATTTTGAGATACAGTCTCCCTAAATTGTTGAGATTGACATGGAGTTGAGATGTTCCTGCCTCAGCCTCCCAAGTGTCTGGGATTACAGGTAGGTGCTACTGCTCCAAGCCATGATATACCCAGCCTAATTCTCTCTTTAGATCAGAAGCCAGCTTGTCACAAGTTATGACGGATTCATTTCTGTTTTCTGTAAAAATATTAGGATGTCTGTATAGCCTGGCCATAAGTTGATGTTGTAAAGCTTCTTGGAATGCCTGCCTGTGCCTTGAACTCACCCATGCCCGGTTTTCCCTGACCAGATAACAACCCTTTCCTAAACCTTAGTGATGTCTCATAAATCCTGGCCTTCTCTGGCCGGATAACAACCCTCTCTGAGGCTCTAACGACCTTCATAAATTCTGATGTCAGGGCCAGCAAAAATGTAAACTAACATTTGTGTTATGCTCCTCAGAGTTTTGTTATCTGTAACCCCCCTTTGTGTAACTTTTTGGGCTATAAAACTGGGCTGCAAGAAAGCTGCGGGGTTGTCCTTGGCTCCCACAATTTTGTTGGGAAGGGCAGCCCGGCAGGTCAAAATAATAAGCTTGCTTTAATTTGATTTTAATTGGAGTCAGTGGTCTTTTCTTGTGCCGTAGTCTAACAGCCAACCTTATCATTAATTAAATGGCTGAAGTATCTCTAGTCATGGCCTCTTTCATTCTTGATATTGATGAGTTACATTTTTTGCCTTTCACCTTTATCAGTTTTGATAGAGATTTATCAGTATTATTGATTATTTCCAAAGAACTGTCTTTTTGTTTCATTTATTGTTTTCTTATTTACAGTTTCATTTATTTTTAGTCTTATCTTTATGGTTTTCTTTCTTTTGATCTTTTTGGACTTACTTTATTCTTCTATTTCTAGTTTCTTGAGATATGACCTTGGGTTATTGGGTTGAGATCTTTTTTCTTTTTAAATATTACTATTGAATGCTACAAATCTCCCACTCAGTACTGCTTTAACTGCATCCCATAAATTTTCAACACGTTGTCTTATTTTCTTTCAACTCCTATTTTTTTTTCAGACTTTCTCTTAGGTCCATGAAGTATGTTGTTTGATTTTCACAGGTTTGAATAATTTGCCATGTCTTTTGGTTATTGATGTCTGGTTTCATCATTAAAGTGTGTCCTTCCTCATTTTACTCCTCCCCCCTCTCTTTTTCTCTTTTTCCTCCCTACCTATTTCCCCCATCTCTCTCTCTTATTCAGTCCCTCCCTCCAAATTGCAGACCTCTCCAATGCTTAGAGAAAATCAGGGAAACTACCTCAAGAACCAAGGTCCCCAGTCAATCCACCTTCTTTTCACCTTTCAGAGACCTTTCATGATTGTCCATTGAGTTCTTTTTAGGGTATTTAATTTCATTTACAGGGGGATGAACAGGGAAACATGCATCTATGTCATCTTACCATTGATTTTTGTGAATTGATTTTCCTTTCTCTTCTTTTTCCGAGACTCAGTACCCTTATGCTTGGATGCACAAGGAACTCTGTCTCTTCCTTTTTTCTAAATTCTATTGACCTATCTTCAAGGTTCTGATTCTTTCTTCTGTGGGTTCAAATCTGCCATTGAACCTTCCCTCTTGAATTTTTAGTCTCTTTTATTATACTTTCCAAGTTAAGAATTTTCATTTAAAAAATAATTTCCTTTTATTGGCATTCTCTGATCAATTGTCATCATACTTCAAGTCTTCATCATGATTTCCTTTAGTTTTTTGAAAATATTTATAAATACTGTTTTGAGGTCTTTGCAAAGTCAAAATCTGGGTCCTCAAAAGAGGATGTTATTATCTGCTCCCCCCCATTAACAGATTCTATTTTCCTATTTCTTTGAATGTTTTGCAGTATTTTGTAGATAACTGGGTATTTAAAGTAGTATTCTAACAATTCTGGATTCTAATTTCCCTAGGAACATTTGTTGTGACTGTTTTTTGATTATTTCTTTTTCAGTGACTTTCCTGAACTAATTCTGTGTAATGTGTTTCCCTCACAGTATACAGTCTCTGATATCTCTGTTCAGTTGCTTTTAAAAAAATTCTTTAAAAATATTCAAGCTTAGCTTCCAGGGGTTTATCCCAGGTCAGTACAGCTCTGAGCCAGTGGTTAAAAATTTTTGCTTGAATACCTTGAGCCAGTCCATTTTTTACACTTTGACTCCCTTTCTGAGTGAGAAGTATATAAATCACAGCTCAGCCAGAGAAACACCACCAGTGAGAGATATATATATTAAGAGATTTATTTCAAGAAATTAGCTTGAGCAAATGTGGAGACTGACTGAACAAGCCCAAATCTGAAAAGCAGGCCATCAGGAAGGGCAGACTGGAAATTTAAGGCCTGGACTAAAGCCCATATTGTCCACAAGGACAATTTCTTCTTCATCAGGGAAGCCTCAATTCTGTTCTTGTAAGTTGTCAACTGAAGGAATCAGGCCCACCCTGAAGATCTAGGATAATCTCTTTGATATGAAGTCAACCAATTAGCAACTTTAATCGAATCCATATAATATCGTCCAAACAATACCTAGATTAGCATTTCCTTGGATAACTGGGGAGTATACTTTAACTACATGGACACAATGACATCACAAGCAGCCATCCACAGATTCTAGCAAGGTAGATGTGATCATGCTTGTCTTGGATAAAGATACTTTCTTGTTGCTGGGTGGAGGGGAAGAGGAGCTGGAGACTCTTTCAATACTCAAATTAAAGCCATGTTAAGTGTTTAAATTAGCATAATAGCATTGGATTTGAAGAGGAGGGTGGATTACCATAAACATTTTAAAGTAAATACTTATAAATAGATTTATATTAAAGTTTAAATTCAGTTACAAAACAATGTCATATTGGCATATCAAGTAAAATTAGTGTTCTATGTCAAATTTTATACTGTACTATGTTTACTGATCTTCTTAACCTTGTAAAGTTTCAATTTTCTTATTTGTGCCTTTTGTACATCAAGAAAAAAGACAGGAAAGGTTTTTTTTTTTTTTCCAATTTCTGACTCTAAGCTCAGGCTGAAAGCCTTAAATATCTGATTTGCCTTCCCTTTATTTATCCCCATAGCTAGTATTTCCTCCAAAAATAAAGATCACAGAGAGTGAGGGGCGATACTCTGGAGGGTAAGCATATATCAATTTTTTTTAGCAGTCCACAGCAGTAACCTGCCTATAGGAAAGTGACTCTTATGGACACACACACACTCCTAGGGAGACATAAAGGCACACAGAGGCACAGCAGGAGGGAGGTGGCCTAGGATGCCTTAAGCTGCATTTATCAGTAGGAGTTCTGCTGTTGGCTGGATGCAGGAATTGAAACTGTTTCCTGAACTGGCTTCTAGAGCCTGCTGTGGTTTGCTGTAGTAAGTAGCTGGGCCATCATCCCAGACAAATGGATTCATGTGACTTGAATTTGAGTTTTCCAGTATGTTCTTTACATGGCCCTGGGATATGGCAACTGTAAGCTTGGGACAGATCTCTCCTCAAGGACATATCACCAACTACCATTGACTTTAACCTGCTGAGTTTTATGCTGGCAATGTCCACCAAGACTGAGCCTGGACAAATGGCCTCTATTATTACCTATGATTTGAATTGAACCGCTCTGTAGACATATTGGTCCTAATCAGCAGAACTGGGAAGAGGACTTTCTTTGCCCCTTTAGATTCAAGTCTACCCCAGGAAATGCCTCAGCGAATAGGTGAAGCCTTCCCTGTCTTGAACCTCTTTGGGACATAGCTTCACCTTCCTTAGAATCCCATGAGAGAGGAGATTTTTTTTTTTTTTTTTTGAGGGAGAGGGTTTCTGGGGATTGAACCCAGAGACACTTTACCACTGAGCCACATTCCCAGCCCTTTTAATTCTATTTTTAAAATTTTAAGACAAAGGGCTGGGGTTGTGGCTCAGTGGTAGAGCACACGCCTAGCATGTGTGAGGCACTGGGTCCGATCCTCAGCACCACATATAAATAAATGAATAAAATAAAGGCCCATAAACATCTAAAAAAATTTTTTTAAAAATTTAAGACAGAGTCTCACTAAGTTGCTGAGGCTGGCATCAAACATGAGAATGTCCTGCCTCAGCCTCCCAAGCCACTGGGATTACAGGCATGTGCCAACTCACCTGGGGAGAAGAGATATTTCTAAAGTTAAATATAGAGACAAAAGAAGAAAAGCCTAAGGCAGCTAATTTTTTTAAAAACAATTCTCCTAGAATCTCTGCTCCAGTCCTGTGCCTCTATTTTCCATGGTCTTGATCCAAATCAATGTTTCCCTGTTGGCGGAGTCAGGGTGGCAGGGGGGCAGCCTCCGTCTCTCTAGAGGCCACCTTTCCCCAAGCCCTCACCTAACTGTGTAACTACATCTATTTGCTTGTGTTAGTGGAGAAATTGAGTTTCATAAATCATCGTGCAGTCCACATGAGCGCTAACATCAGATAAACTGCCTGGCAGCCTCGCTGTAACAAATCATTGCTTGTTGCTGTGCTGCTCTGTGAGCCCCAGGGAACGATTCCATGATGCAGTAGCAAGCAGTCACGTGTCCTGGGGGCAGCCAGAGCCATGGCTTTCACCTTCCATGCCTTGGTGCAGGTCGAGGCTGTCATTTTAGAGGAATCCCTCCATCCATCACCAAACCCAGCTCAGCCACCCCTGGGAAGCCTTCCCTTTCCCCACCAAGACTCCTGCAGGAAAGAAGCATCGTGAACCATTTCCCTTCCTTGGCTTTAGTAGCATTTTTTAAATCATTGTTCTTCTAGTGTGATTGTTTTTATTTATTGAACAGTAAACTGTAGGCAATGGGGAGCCAGGGAATGTTTCTGAGCAGGAGAGAAACCCAATTATATTTGTGCTTCTATCAGAGGACCTTGGTGCTGTTGGAAGATGAAGTCGTTGGGTGGAAAAACTGGATGCTAAATCACCTGTAAAATGGTTCTAACAATATGAGAGCCTGTGAGGTTGGACCCAGCACGGGGGGCAGTCAAAACAGAGACCATCTATGTGGATTCTAACGTGTTTGGTGTTTTTGGTAATCTGAAAATGTGGTTTAGATCTCTTAATCAGTACAACAGGAAAGGGCTGTCGTGTATGGATTGAATGACATCAGGCTGGTTGGGCCTGAAGCCTCGAATAGAGCAGTCCCTTGGTACCCCTCGTCACCTGCCTCCTCTCCACAGCAGCCCCAGAGAGTGATGTGGAAGCAGAGCAGGGCAGTGAAATTAACAGTCACCGGTAAAAGACTGACCAAAGCTATGCAAGGCAGCGGCCTGAGTGACCTCACCACCTTACAGATGGATGGTTAATATATCTACTTGTCCAAGGTTAAAATTTTCATCAGGAACAGCAGGTGGACCAGTTCCTACACTGAAGAAGCTTGTTAAAATTCACAAAACAGAGAAATTGCTTAAGAGACAAGATCAATGATGGTTTCTGCACAAGGAAGTAGATGGATGACAAGGACAGGCTCTGGTGATGTTATGCCCAATGCCCTTCCTCCTTAGGACACAGGAGGAAGTTCAGAGGCAGCATCGTCCAGCACACTCACCTGGGTGATGGCCTTGCGTCCCTCCCTGTCTGCTCTGTTCATGAATGCTTCAATCCAGGGCGGACCAGAATAAAGTCATCCTGACCTTGGCAACTCTTTTATGCTCTTGGAATCTTCACTTTTTGAAAAATTTGGAAATAATTGTCCTTGCCGTATAGAGTTTTTATTAGGATTGAGTCAGCAGGGACCTATCCTCTGGCATTATATACCCACCCTAAACCATTGGCTAAAGAGGGTCCTTTTTAAAACACTAACATGAACCTGCTGCTTAATCCTGAAGACAGCTTCCCATAACCCTTGCAAAAGTTCACAAACTTCAGCATGACTTATAGGATCCAGCAAAGTCTGGCCCTATTTATTTTCCAACATGACCTTGCCTCATGCCCTGCCTGGCTCTCTGGATCCCAGAAGTGTTGATCTTCTTGTAAGTTCACACGGATGCCAGGACCATCCTGACTGAAGAGAAGTGGGGGGATATTTCGAAGTCAGAATCTAGAAATCTTGTTCACAAATTGGATGGCCAAGGTGAAGTGCAGAGAGGATGCAGCAGGAACAGCAAGGGAGAAAATCCTGAGAGAAATGGAGATTTCAGTGTCTGCTAAATTATCTCTTAGCTGCTCACAGTGGCTCACGCTTGTAAACCCAGTGATTCCGGAGGCTGAGGCAGGAAGATCACAAGTCCAAGGTCAGCCTGGGCAACTTAGCCATGCCCTATCACAAAATAAAAAATAAATTGGGCTGAGGATGTAGCTCAGTGGCAGAATACTCCTGTGTTCAATCCCCAGTACTTAAAAAATAAAATTATTTTCTTGTGGAAGATTTACTAATCCTTAGCTCTGGCTGGTGCCTTATATTGAGTGTTCTAAAGTTACCTACTACTCCTGTCCTAATACTCCAAACTCTTATCATTTGTTATTATTCGTCAAAATATTTCCCTCCACTAGATCTGAGGGGAGGAGCCCACTTGTCTTATTTCACCCAGTTTCTCCAATGCTTTGCACAATGCCTGGCATATAATTATAATATGATAAATCCTAACATAATATTATAATAATCTAACATGTATATTATAAAAAACAACACTTAAGGAGTACTTCCTGCGTGCCATATACTATTCTGGGTATTTTCCATGTTGAGTTTTCACAACATTCTCCTGAAATGGATGGTATGGTCATGTTTGACAGATATGCAAACTGAGACAGAGAGTAAGCAAATTTGCCTAAAGTCGAGATTATGTGCATTAACCAAGTTCTTTTACAAACAATATGTTGCTTGTGTTTCACATCACCACGGTGAAGTGTGTTATTATGTTATCAGTTTGTTATTGTGTTACCAGTTTCCAGGTCTCAGGAAAGTGAGGTGTCTGTACTGAAAATAGGAAGGCAGGATTTAAACCACCCAGAATATGAGAAAGGCTGTATTAGCAGAAAACATAGTGCATGGTGGTTGAGAGCATTTCTTCTGGGGCTAGGCTTGCCTGGTTTGAAACCCATCTCTGTTGCCTGCTAGCTATGTATCTGAGAGAGATTGGCCAATTTACTTAAACTTCTTGGGCCTCAGTTCCCTCATCTATTCATTATGGAACTTCAAGCAGTGCTGTTTTTATGAGGACCTGATGGGATAATGTTTGTAAAGCTCATAGAATAGATGTAGACGGAAGGAACTAGTTTGCTATAGAAAATTGCAAAGAGAGAGGGTTCTCCAAGCCTCAAGTGTTCCCTATACACATTGATCCTGGACTAAGATGCTAGACTCAAAGAATTGTTGGGGTTACAGTTGACAGTAATTGAATTCACTCCATCCTGCTCATCAAACAGATGAGCAAACAGGACATGTGATGAGGAAGAGACAGGGGAATCTCTTGGAGAAATTAGAGACCTTTTACATGTTGAAAGTTCTAAAAGATGGTATATATAATATCCAGAGCCAGAAAATCAGGCATCTTTTGTGATTGAAAGAAAAACCTTCCCAATCATTTCTAAGACAACCTTTCACTTTTCTGTGATTTGAGGATCAAAGAGAATAGGGAATATTAAGCTGTTCACTTCTTTCTACTTTTATCCTCCTGCCAATCAGAAAAGAAGCCTAGGTAGCTTTGATTTTCTTTCTTCTTCCAGACCTCGGGTAGAAGTGTTAATGAAAAGTAAATTGGTCAAGTCCTAGCTTATCAGGAAGAGATAGAGAAAGGATAAGAATTCAGGATAATCAGGCTTGATTTTTTGAAGCTGACTTAACATTAAGGTATCTGAAAACGAGGTCCTCCCATTTCTTTGAAGAGCCTTTACAGAGTTGCATTCTTTTTGGTCAGGCAGTGAACTGAATGACGTCACTCTTGGTCTTCACTCCCACAACATAAATGGTTACTCATCCAATTCCTCAGGAGTAACTGAGAAAATCTGCCTTCAAGAAAGAACTGTCCTGATCTGATACATAATCCAAGTCAAAATATTTGAAATACAATATGAAACTGTGGTCTGGCATAACCCACACCACTCAGGGATAGAAACTCGCACGCTGACGCAAAAATGTGCAATCCACTGGTACAATTTTTGCCGAGGGCTGGTGGATATGCAAATTACTGCAGTCTTTCCAGAAAGCAATTTGGAAATACAAATCAAGAGGTTTAAAAATGCTCCTACCCTTTCACTCAGTAATTTCAATTTTAGGAGTTGAACAGGGCTAAGGATGATGTACAGGTTGTTCCCTGAAACACTATTTGCAATGATGAAAACAAAATGGGAATGAAAGGAAATATCCAGCCATCTGAAAATTGTTTACATCATATCTCAACCAACAGAATATGTGATTGCCTAATGAAATATTTAATGGCAAGGGAAAAACATTACCCAAATGAACAAAGATGGGGAAAACCTAGGGTCTCAAAGTACAAGCAATATAATTCCAATTTTGTCAATTTTTCCCTCCTACCCTTCCTCTCTCCCTTCCTTCATTCCTTCCATCCATTCTTTATTTCTCAATCTATCTAGTGAAATTATGCCTAGAAAAATAACTGAAAATAAGTAAATAGTTATTAGTGCTTTTCTATATTGGTCATATGGATGTTTTTCATCTTTATACTTTTCTGTACTTTCCAAATTTCCTATAGGGAGTATGTGCTGATTTATAATGAGGAAAACAGTTGGAATATCCTCTGCAGAAACACAAACCAACACTGAGGGCTGGGGTTGTAACTCGGTGGTAGAACACTTGCCTAGCATGTGTGAGGCACTGGGTTTGAATCTCAGGACCGCATATAAATAAATAGAGGTCCATTGACAACTAAAACAAAAAAACAAACAACAATAACAATAAACTCTTTATCTCTTTGAACTACAAAAACCTCCTCACTGCATATTCTCCTTCTTTTTTCCTCTTCTCCCTGCAACCCACCCCCAGCCCCCGCCACTGGGGATTGAACCCAGGTCCTCATGCATGTAAGTGTTCTACCACTGAGCTACATCTTCAGCCCTCTCTCTCCTTCAATTCTTCTACTACATTGTCTGCCATGTCAATTTTTCTGACCCACTCCTTTCACTATATTATTCTTTGCCTTAAAAGATTTTCTGGCTCCTTACTGCATATGTAAATAACAGCTAAACTCCTTAACCTGAGCTTCCAGCCTTTAGCAATCTGATCCTGGTATACTATCTGTATAGTTTTTTTAGTCATTTCTTTTCAAATTCCCATTCAACAGATATTTGTGAAGCACTGACTCTGGGTTAAGCTGGCTCCAGACTTCTGTTTCATCTCTCCACATATTGCCTCTGTCCTTGACCAGTATCAGAGGTTCCCACCTTCAAGCCTCTGTGTCTTCTTATGCTCCTTACTGGACCACCATCAGAAGGCTTAGGGCATATCCACCATCTTCTCAGACACTTTTACTTCTCTCCCTAACTGGAGAGTACCCTTAGGGTACTCTCACCCTTCATTACTTTAGGTTTTCCATGTGTAGAATGAAAATTGTAGTTATAATATAAACTGTATATATATATTTGTAAAGATCAAAAGAGCTAATATGTGTACCATGCTTAGAACAGTATCTGACACAATTTAAGAGCTCAAGATAGGTTCCCTATTTGTGTTGGTGACTGTAAATCCCTTCATGGGAGGACCCCCTTGTCTCCTTTTACTTTACAATTTCCATGGGACCTAACATTTGCTTTGTCTCTAGTTGGGTACTTAATAGATGATTGTTGAATAAATGTATAGGTTATGGTTTGGTCCTTTAAAGTTTCCCTTCCCCAGCTCATGTTTGCAAGCACTGTCCCCAATACAGCAAAGTTCAGAGTTGGGGATTTTAGACAATGATTAAATCATCGGTGCTGTAACCTCATGAGCGGATTAATCCATTAATGGATTAATAATTTGAATGGGTGGGAACTGTAAATAGGCGGGGCGTGGATGAAAGAAGTAGGTCACTGGGGGCATGTCTTTGTCCTTTATCTTGTCCCTCTCTTGCTCCCTGCTTCCCAGCAGCCACGACATAAACAAATTTCTTCTACCACACCCTTCCACCCTGATTTCTGGTTTACCTTAAGCCCACAGCAATGAAGTTGGCCAACCATGGAATGAACTTCTGAAATCATGAGCCCAGATAAACTTTTTCTTCTCTAAGTTGTTCTTGTCAGGTATTTTGGTAACAAAGAAAAAAAAATTAGCACAGTATACACGAATGGCAGTTACTATGGACTGAATGCTTGTCTTCCTCTCAAATTCATATGTTGAAATCTAATCCCTCAAGTGATGATAATTTGAGGTATAGCCTTTAGGAGGTGATTAGGTTACAAGAGTGAAGCCCTAGAGAATGAGATTAGTTTCCTCCTAACAGAGAACCCAGAGAGCTCCCAAGCCCTCTCTTCTGATAAAACAGCAGAAAATGGTAACGTAAGAGCCAGGAAGCAGGCACGAAATCTGCCAGGGTCTTGATCTTAGACTTCCCAACCTTCAGAAATGTGAGAAATAAATTTCTGGGGTTTATAAGCCGTCCAGTTTATGGTATTCTGTTGTACCCAGAGCAGAGTATGACAATAGTTATATGGAGTCTTTATTGACCATTTCCCTCTCTTGGACACCCTGTGACTATGAATCATACCCATGTCACTCATGTACTCAATACCAATGCTAATCATTGTGATTATGGATGGACCCTGTGTTGTAGCTGTGCACAGCACCAAATTTGTTCTGTTCCTGAAGTATTGTGGGGGTGGATATTTAATAATCCTGCTCACAGGTTTTTATACTGTTCTCATTTTTCAGTGGCAAATTGCAAAATAGCTACCTTACATTTTCCAACCTTACTAATTTTCTTGGCCAAAAGCCTGAAGAAAATTGCATTAAGCCGCCCACTTTAAGCCCACACATTGTACTATCCCAAATGAATGTCATTAACTGTGGCGAGCAGACTGCAGAGAGACTGCCTCTGCAACTCATTTGAGAATTAGAGAAAAGTAAACAAACGGTAAAAAATAACCAATTTATTTGAGTGTCCACAAGAACCAGGTACCATGATAACTCTTCGTACATTTATGCTGTTGAAAATATTAAATGCATTTCGAAGCTGTGTGAGCACCATCGGATCTATTTGTCCCTTTAAGCCTTGGCTTTGATTTCCTGGTCCACACGATCCCCTGCCCATATACCTCTCCTGTTCTCTGCCCCATCTGTCAGCTGTCGGCTGGAAAATCCTTCTTGCATGTATAGAGTGGAGTTAATTATTTCCTGTACCCTCCCCCACCTGTTCTTCCTCTTATGTCTCCACCACTCACTGAGCTGCCCAAACCGACACTTGGGAATCACCCTCCTATCTTCCTCTCTGTCTAGTTTGATCTATTGTCCTCAGTATAGTCCACAATCTTTTCAAAATGGAACCATGACTTTATCACTCACTGGTTTTCAAACCCTCGGTGGCTCTCTGAACTCTGTCCATGCCATTCTTGGCCCCTGCTTCTTCCCCCAGCCTCATCTCTCCAATCCATAAACTTTTTCTCTGCACACTTGAAGTTTATGCAGCACATGAGAGGTTTTCAAACGTGTGGGCTGAGGACCCATTGGATTCCCCATCAGGGTGTCTGAGATCAAAATATTTTCATAATAATACAAAGACATCATTTGTTTTTATCCATTTTTATTCTCTCATGGGTGTACAATAGCATTTCCTGAGATTATGTGATGTGTGATATTGCAACAAATTGAATACAAAATAGGTATGAGAATTCAGCTGTCTTCTATTAAGCCAGACACTGAAGACATTACAATACAAAGAAATGTAAACATGCTCCATATTTTTGATTTCAAAGAGCATATTTATTTTTCATAAAAGAAATGCTATTTATGTTAGCACACAATAGGTTTATTATTTTAACTAATAAATACATATTTTAGTTTTTTTTTTTTACAGTTTTAAATTTTAATATAAAAATACTGAAATATTCCTACAAAACAAAATCCTTTTGGGCTCCTCAATAATCTTTAACATTATAAAGGGGTCCTGACACCAAAAAGTTTGAGTTAGTGGAGCTAACTGCTTGAGTTAGTTGAACCATTTAGGTTATGGCAAAGTATCATTCTCATTCTCTCTCTGTCCATTTGGACTTCTTTCTAACCACTGTTTTTTACAGGGATGACTTCCCCAATAACCATAACATTTTTTTTCCACTCCCCTTTGTCTGCTTAACTCAACATGAGTCGCCCCTCAGGGAAAAGCCTTCCTTTGAACTCCGCAGAGCAGCTACAGGGCCCCCTTTACTGAAGGCCTCTTGTGTGCATGAAGAGGTAGGCATGGTGATAATACATTACCTACATTTTCTATTCCTCTAGGATAGGAAGGGGCAGGGAGGGCCAGGAAGGAGAAAAGAAAATGGTTTCTGTCCAGAGCTAAGGAAAGTTAAGCTCAGTGAGGTTTAAGGAACCACTCAGGTCTCCCAGCTAAGGAGTGGCTCACTTGATGCAAATCTATTTCCCACTCTGTCTGTCTTGTACTTTAGTATGCCTGGTGCCCTGATGGAAAATGTTCAACATGGCCTTTCTAGGAGGAATGAGCTCTGTTTGTACTGTAAATTCTCCTTTGGTGACCAGCTTCAAGCTACCAAGATACCATAGATACACAGAGATGGGACAAGCAGTGGCATGCACATAGAGCTTCTCCACTGGGCAGAAATAAGACATAAAAAACTCAGGAGCAGGGCTATATAAATATAGTAAAATGATTAGGAATTATAGTGATGAATTCTGAGTATTTGGGATTTGAGTATATTTGCTTTAAATATAATTTATTTAATTGTAAATTTATCTACTCTAATTTTAAAAATAATGACCACTTTTAGTAGCTAGCTCACAAAACTCCTGAATTATTAACAACTGGGCTGTTAGGCCTTAGAATTAACCATTGAACCAGATGCTCAGGTCCTACTTTAAATTTGATGACTTCACCTCTCTAGGCTGGACCAAAGCAATTGTGATTTTTACCAAGCCCCTCAGATTCTTCAGAAACAGACAGGATCATCTGTTCATTCAATCATCTAATCCACATTAATTAAGGGCTTATCAGAAAGAAGAATGAAATTATAGCATTTGCCAGTAAATGGATGGAACTGGAGACTATCATGCTGAGTGAAATAAGCCAATCACCAAAGCCCAAAGGTAGAGTGTTCTCTCTGATATGCGGATGCAAACACACATATAAGGGAAGGGGGAGGGAAGAATAAAAGTTCATTGAATTAGACAAAGGGGAATGAAGGGAAGGGAGGGGGGAGGGGAATAGGAAAGACAGTAGAATTAATCAGACATAACTTTCCTACGTTCATATACGAATACACAACCAGTGAAACTTCACATCATATACAAACATAAAAATGAGATCCTAGGTAGAATAAGTGATACTCCATGTATGTATAATTTGTTAAAATACACTCTACTGTCATATATATATAAAAAGAACAACGAAAAAAGAGTGAGAGACAAAAAAAATAGTGCCTTCAAACAGACACTACTTCAAAGTGCTGAGAAGATAATACAAAACAAAACAAAAATGTCTCTGTTCTCAAGGAATTATGTTTAAGAGGGGAAAACTTTGCACAAACACAAAAGCAAAAAATAGATATAATAAGCCATGTGCCATAGCCCAGACCTATAATCTCAGTAACTCAGGAAACAGAGGCAGGGGAATCATATGCTTGAGACCAGCTTCAGCAAATTTGTAAGACTCTCCAGCAACTTAGTGATTCCCTGTCTCAAAATAAAATAATAAAATAAAATAAAAAGAGACTGGGGATGTGGCTCAGTGGTAAAGCACTCCTGGGTTCAATCACTAGGTAGCAAAACTCTGTAGAATATTCCTCTCCAGGTTAGGGGCCCATTGGGTATCTACTGTATACTCCAGGATTAGAACCTGCCTCCTCCTTCCTGTTGTGTCCTAAGTCATGGCCTCTCCAGATTCCTGCCAGTCTTTGTGTAGAATTTCCAAGTCCTATGGAGACACCATCCTCTCCTGCTGCATTCTAGAGATGTAAGAAGGAATTTTTTTTTCTGATGCTTCCAAAAAAATTGTTTGGTCTGTTACTGGGATCTGAGGTCCCAAGAAGCTTTTCTGCTTCAGTTGTGACAAAGTCAGCCACAAAGTGATCAGTTTCTCTCCATCAATAGGGTATTGCATTTCTGAGAATATATTTAGTTCTTTCCTTTTTTTTTTTTTTTTTTGGTGGTGGTGCTGGGGATTAAACCCAGATGCTCATGCATGTCAGGCAAAAGCTCTGTCACTGAGCACATTCCCAACCCTTACTTCTTATTTTTTACCAGTGGAAAAATGTTGGTTGCTTATTTTAATTTAAGAACAAAATCTGACTTAAGATTTGTCAGGCATGTGCTCTCCCTTGGGGTAAGAGTATAGTCATGAAGCAGAGTACAGGGCTGTGCTCTGGGTTTATGGTTTTTAGGCAAAGGTAGGTTTCAATCAGTTCTGTGCCTTACTAGGTCTGTGCCCTGGGAAGAGTCTTAACCTTTCTGAGTCTTAATTTCCTCTATAAAACATGGCTTAATTAACACGTGTTCATTCAGCACTACTAAGTTTGGACATGGTGGTAGACATCGGGGATGTGCTAGTTGGCAGAAGTCACATATGGCTTCACACTCATGGATCTTATAGGCCATCAAGTTGGAAAATTGTCAAGCAAATGATGCCAGAGGAGAAGGACCGAGTATAATCAGATCTTACTATGGAAATATAACTCACAATGGACAACTAGGGAAAGCTGAACTGAAAAAGGGTTAAATTGAATTAGGCAAACAAGATGTAGGTCAGTGGGCTGTGAGAAAAAAGGAAAGTGTCTGGGTCTTCCGTGGAGCTATGGTTTAAAACAGATCTGTTTTTGTAAGAGGTTTGATGAGATGTCCTGCCACTTTGTGGGTCAGGTGACAAAGAGTGCAGAGTTTGGGACAAATCAATTCTTCTCACTTCTGCATGAGACCCATGGCCTCTCTGAGATCCTCTGTTTTTCAGTGTTGTGAACAGTATCAAGTGTTTGGACTCTACCATTGGGGGACTTAGTAAATCTGGAGAAACATGGAAGTTGCTAAGAGACTTTGTAGTTGGTTGACCAGTTGTTTTTGGGAAAGGGAAATCTCAGAAATTCTTGGGTGACATGGGAGTGTCATATTACGAGGTGCTATATTACGAAGTGAGGGTGAGAATGAGGACTTTTAATGATGTGTTGTCTCATGAATTTGAGATAATCAAAAGTGGGTAACCCGTGACACTAGGACAGTCATACACAGAAGCAAAATCTCTAGCGGCTCAATCAGTATTTGATAATAAACTGTCATCCAGAATACGATTCTCTTAACATTTTTATACCATCAAAATGAAATCATTTTACAAATATTAACTCATATGCTGCATGTAATGATGCCAACAATGAAGGTATTTGTTTTCTATTGCTGTATAATAAATTAACACAGACACAGCAGCTTACATAACACACATATGATGTTTCACAGTTTCTGTGAAGCAAGAGTCTGGGGAATAATCTTCTAAGGTCATTCAGGTTGTTGGCAGAATTCATTTCCTTGCAGCAACGCTGCTTTTGCTGCCTGTTGACTGGATGTGTCCTCAGGTCTGAGTGGCTACTCCCAGTTCCTCTCCATGTAGGTTTCTCCGCCATGGCTGTTCACCAAGCTTGCAGGAGAGTCTCCAGTCTCACTGCAAGATGGAGTTTTATACAGTGTAACATAATCTGGGGAATGACATCCCCTTGCCTTTGTCATATAAGTCACACTCAAGGGGAGAGGATTACACACAAATGAACACTAGGAGATGGGAATTCCTGGAGGTCACTTTATTGACATGCCTGGTTATGCTGTAAGGAAGGAACTTGTATTACAAATGAGGAAACCCGGGCCCTTGGCCAAGTTCACAAGGTTGGGACGTAGGACAGCCTGACTTTGCTTACAGATGGTCTGAGCCCATAGCCCATGTTCCTGACCTCTGGAACTCTGTCTGGATTCCTTGTTTCAAAAACTTTGCAATTTCTTTCTCCCAAGTCGTTGGCATTCTCTCTCTTCAAACAATAATACTGACGGTCTATGTTTCATTCATAGCTTTAAACACAGTTCACAGAGCACGGAAAAGTGCAGAAGACAATTGGGTCATCATTTTCCAGATATGAAACGGGTTTTGTGGGGCTAGATCACACTAGTACTGCAGAATAGAAATGGGGCGTCTGACTCCACTCTCACAACAGAGCTGTTATGAACACTGCTTTTTGAAAAAGCACGATATTTTGTATTCTAGATTGTAATGAAGGCATCACGAGATCACTGGGTATTAAAGAGGTTCCTGTATTCTCTAGCCTGAGGTCTCCAGGCATAACTGGGCCCAAATAGAATTTTCTAATCAGTTTCCAATATTTAAAAAATTTTAGATTCTCAAAAACAACAACCACCACCACAACAAAAAACATGGACACTGGGCCCATATTCCCCCAATAGATCTAAGGAGAGGCTTCTGCCTATAGCTAGGGCATAATTTCCCCATATTTCATCAGGCTATATTCCCTACTTGCTCATGGTAGGCCTTGGGTTTGAGATCCTCTCATTTTAAAGATTAAAATCAGCTGTCCACAGAAGTTTCCAGAGCCCCCGCCCCCACCCCAGCTAGTTAAGAGTGGCAGAACTGTTATTAAATCTAGCACCTTAAGGAATGTCCCTACTACTATAGGGCAGCAGGCTCTATCATCCAGGTAGACATGGTCAAACAAGAGTTTCAAACAACTGAAGAACTGCCTTGTCCTCAAATAGCCTGGCCTCACAACACTGCTAAATTCATGTTTAAATTGCACTGGGAACAAATACATTTCACAATGTTCAGCTCCAGGTTGCAGAGAAAAACATACTAATAGAGAGCTGCAATTACAAGTAATTTCCCTCCAAATCCCAGTCTTTCTCTCCCACTCTGGATTAATGACTACCTTCACAAAGAGGCCACAAGAGCTTTCAGAGCAAAAAGAGTAACAGGAGGACATGCATTAACGTGGCAGGCTGGTCACCCCCATGCCTGAATGTAGAGCTTTTAGAAATGGAATTTTAAAAGATGTGCTTCTTCTGCAAATATCAGGTAAACATAATTTTCAAGAGTCCAGAGGCAGTGGGTGTTGGGTAGAAGGATATGTGCATTAACCATGGAAGGCTTATCTAGGGCAGGTAAAGAGGGAATGAAAAACATCAATCTAATTCAACAAATGGGTTGAGGACTTACTGTGTGTCAAACATGATGGACAGTATCTTCATAGGGGTTACTCTATTGCATTTGTACAACTCACAAGGCCAGATAGCAAATAAAGAAAACATTAAATTCACATTTTCTGTCTCTGGACTCATTTTGGATCTGGGTGAGATCCCAGTTCATGCAATCTCAACAGAGACCTTTGATTTACCTGTTCTGAACTTCCTCAGACTCTCATCTGTTAAATGTCATATGCTAGATGCTCAATACAGTTATGGTTGTTTTAAAATGAGACCATGTGTTTGCTCACTGAGATTTATATTAAATAAAGTGAAAAAGGTGCTGGATTGGTGCCAGAAGATTTGGATTCTAGTCTCTCCTGCTGAGACACATAAGGAAATTATCTGTTTTTTTTAGTAATTAAAAAATATATACAGGTACACAGTGATATAATACAACCTATATTAAAGGGTATAAAATGAAAAGTGGGCCTCCTTTCTTCATTAACTTACACTCCCCTCCTAGCAGCCAATAACTATTAATGATTAATTGAATATCCTTCAAGAAGAGTTTCCTAATATGTATGCATGACCCCCACCCCCACACACTCACACACTCATTAACTCTCAAATGGAAGAAATTTTAAAATAAATCTTGGAGTGCTGGTCCATACTACCTCATTCTTTTAACAAAGCTGGAGTCCCTATTGATGGTGGTTCAGGCAATTTCTTTTATTAATAATAATAATAGTTAATGTTTATGAATTGTTCATAATGTGCCAGGCACTATCCTAAGAATTTTCTGTGTTAACTTATTCAATACTTACAAAAATGCCATGTGGAAGTCTTAAAGATATCACATTTTACATCTCTATTTTATGCCCGGGGACGAGGATGCCTAGAGAATGTCAGTACCTGCCCAAGGTCACACAGTAATTGGTAGAGGTGAGATTCACACCCATGTAGATTGACAGCAAAGTGGAGAATTGGACTCATTTGACAACAACTGCCACATTCTGAGGTGCATTTCAATTCTTCTATGTATCTTGCTTAGAATTGTGAGCTTCTGGAAGCTGGGATTCTGTACCCCAGGGCTTGGCTCAGGACTGGTCTATTGTCAACTGTTTAGAATGTTTGTGAATAAATTGCTGAAAATCAGGGAAGACATCAGGGAGATGGGTATTTTGTATCCGAGCTGGGCCTTAAAGGGTGAATAAAATTTCAATAAATAGAAAGAGGAAGGAAAAGCATCTTGAACAAATGAATAGCTAACACCATTGGTTGCTTACGAGGGAAGAAACGGTCCAGGCTGCTTTGGGGAATGGGTATGGAGTGATGTGCTCACAGAGGAGACTGAGAACGAAATTTTGAGGCAGAATATGGGAAACACTAATGCTATTCTGCATTTGTGAGATCTTCTCCAGGCCATACCACTGCCCTAGAGGACAGAATCGATGAACACCTGTGAACTCACTTGTGCATATCCAAAACACTGGTGTCAAATAGTTACATTTATCGGATCTTGGATTGCAAAAAATTGGATTTATCTCCACACTAGGTTTATTTCCTCCACTTTTTTTCACTTCTCAATGTTAAATGGATGACAGGTCTGAGGGTCAGTATCAGTGGTATGAAAAAACACCCTATCAGTGCAGTGAGGATATTTTCAATTTTCATTTATTTTCATCCTTACCAACACCCTGAATTCAGTAAGTCTGACATATTTCTTTTTCCAAGCTCCAGGCCTGTAAGACTAAGTTTATAGATGTAGCTTATAAATGTACTATTTGAATTCATTTGTATGCCAACATACCTCAGAGGATTTGTTGCACTTCTATTAATCTTGAAATTCATGAAGTTCCTTGGACATCTGACAACACATCATATTTTAAATATATGCTACCATTTTTCTAAGGCACTTGAGTGTTGATCCTGGCTAATGTATTTAATCAAATTCAAATTAGAAATCTGTTCCAACAGCCCCTCTTATAGATCAGCACTGCCTAACAGGAATATAAAATGAGTCACAAAGATGAGTCACATACATATAATTCTAAATTTCCTGATAACCATATTAAAAAAGTAAAAAAGAAACACAAAGTAATTTTAATAATATTTTTATTTAACCCATGCCATTTATCATTTAGCATGCAGTAAATAGAAAAATGATGAGATGTTCTACAGTCATTCTTTTTGTACTAAGTCCAGACTATATATTTATATTTACAGCACATCATACTTCGAACCAGCCATGTTTCAAGTGCACAACAATCACGAGGCTGGTGCTCTATGTTGGATAGTGCAAATAAAAGACTATACATTCCACCTCCTCAGAAGTGTTAAAGGAGGCACATACTTCTCCACTCATCTCAGAAGCAGTCATGCAAACTTTCTCTCACTGGTGGATTTTGGGGGGTTGATCCTGAGAGATCATCTTGTCCAAATCTTTGGATTATGGTCAAGGGCGCCAAGATCCATGGAAGGGAAGAGTCTGGATGGTTTAGCCATCCCTCTTCTTGTGTTGGCACAGGCTGCACCCCATGGAGTATGTCCATGGTGTTTAAAAAGGAGAGTCAGAGAAGGTCTGAACTGAGAACCAAAAACAACCAACACAACCCCTCAGCTAATAGAGTTTATGGAACTGGATCATGTGAACTTGGAAGGTGACATGACAGAACCTGCTAAGGCATTCACCTATCTTCTCTTCTTCCATGGTTACAAAACCCTGAACTCAGCAGGGCACACATCTGCTTAGAATAAAGATAGTATTTCCCAGCCTCCCTTTGAAGCCAAGAGGAAGAAGGGCATGGGTTAACTCCTGACAGTGTGACACAGGGGAGTGATGAGTGTGACCCCAAGGAAGTGTGCATGAAGGCAAAGAGCAATGTTTTCTTTTTTTTCTTTCTCCCCCTCCTCCTTCTTACTGACCGCAATGTGTGAGTAATGGGTTGGAGTCTCAGCTACCATTTTGAATCACAAAGGAAAAGATAGAAAGTGGATCAAGAGACATGAGAGAAAGAATCTGGGTCCCTAAAACTTGAAGCACCATCTTGTCCCCAGGTAGACTAGTGATAGACTTCTTGCCTATGAGAGAGAAATAATCTTTTGTTTTGTCTGAGTCACTGCTATTTTAGATTTTTTTCTCTTACTTGTAGCTTATTCTATAGATCTTTACCCTCAATGTCTTCCTTATCTTACACCACGTCTTTCTTTTTCTCCCTCCACGGGCTGGGCAAACTGCCCTTCTTGTGTCCCCGTGGCCTAACATAAGCACTACTATCATAATTACCTACCACACTGTGTTGTGACTATTTGTGCGTGTTTTTCAATTTATTCATTGCATTTATATGCATTTATTGATCACTTGCAGCAAATTGTCCATTCTCTACTCAATATTAGCATTGCTTCTTCTCCATTCCTCTTTGTGACCCAGATTTCCTTTTCATAAATCATTCTGAGTAGGGTATCTGACAATAAGAGACTCTAACATAATGTTTAGAGGGATGAAAAGACAAAAAGTCTATCCAATGGGGCAGCATTTTAAAATAGGCAGTTGGAGTCACCAGTGGCAACCCTAAACTTTAGGATTTTTTTCAAGCAGTCCCTTGACTTTTGTTCTCCTAGCCCTTCAAACATCTGCATCCGACGGATTCCTTGAACTGAATCTCTGTGGACTCAAATTGTCTACACTAGTTTCTATTTGCTATCATTCCACCTATTATATGCAATTACATAGAATTAGCTAGAATGGTAATGAACTAGGAAAAAACATCCCGCACCTAATCGAATATCCTATCTTCTCTGAGATTGTTTCTTCCTTGTTTTTTTCCCAGCCCCAGACACGGTGCCCGGCATATAACAGATTCTCAATGAAATGAACTCTGGCTTAGATGGCCTAGAGTTGTCTTCTGAAGTTTAGATATAGTGAAACAAAGACCTAGACAGATGAAGTGGCTGGCCCATGAGCCCACAGCTTAGTAACAGCCAAGTGAGCATCAAATTCCCATCTCCAGATTCTTCAGTGCATGACTTTTTCTATGAGATTCCAGGGAGGAGAGAGCATTTGATGACAGTTTCAGGTTTCTGCAATCAAAGCTGAATGAATTGTTTTCTGCCATTTTTATAGAATTTAAATGATTTTTTAAAGGGAAAACCAGAAGTAAAAATACTTAGAAACACTGGGAAATTGGGAGACACAGCAGGGGGAAACTCCTGCCCCAACTAGTAGCCTGACCAGAGCAGTTCTCATTTTCCTCAGGTCAAACAATGCCTCTGCTCTGGAGACACAGGTGGCCTGGTGGCCATGGCATCAGTAGAGGTCTCACCCTAAGCAGCCCAGTCTGGAAAATGGTCTCCAAGATTATGAGCTGAACTTTACCTTTCCTTGAAAACTGTATGGTATTCATTGTTGCTCCTTATAGATGAGCAAAGGGATTGCTAAGGAAAATACTAACCTTTAAAAAGGGGAAGGACATGGGGCTGGGATTGTGGCTCAGTGGCAGAGCGCTTGCCTCTCAAGTATGAGGCACTGGGTACGAACCTTAGCACCACATAAAAATAAATAAATGTATCGTGTTCATCTACAATTAAAAAATATATTTAAAAAAGGGAAGGACATGTTTTTAATATTGTAGGTAATGCTTAGTAACAAATAAGAATCTTACAAGGTAGCAAATACTGGAGTTTAGGGGAAGAGGGAAAAGAGAAGTGGTAGGGTGAGGGTGAATAAGATCAAAGAACAATACATGCATGCATAGAAATGTCACTGTGAAACCTATTAATTCGTACAATTAATATAGTTGAACAATCGTAAATAAATTACTTACCTTAAACACATTTGTTTTGCAAAGATGGAAAAAGATGGAAAGACAATCTAGGAGATGGGAGAAGATATTTGAAAATCACATCTGAGAAAGGAGTAGGATACAGAATGTATAATGAACCCGCAAAACAGCTATAAAAACAAGCAATCCAATCCCAAAATGAGAAAAAAGCATATGCATTTAATTGAAGAAGATGTTATATATAGATGATAAATAAGCATATGAAAAGACATTCAATGTTATTAGATATTAGGAAATTAGAAACAATAAGATATAACTACACAGTTATTGGAATTGCTAAAATTCAAACAAAAATAGTTATGACACCAAAAGTCAGTAAGGATGCAGAGAAATTAGATCACTTACACATTGCTGGTAAGAAAATAAAATGTTACAGCCACTCTGAAAACAGTTCAGCAGCTTGTTATAAAACTAAACATGCAACTACTATATGACCCAGCAATGTACTCTAGGGCAATTATCCCAGAGAAATGAAACTTTATGTTCACATAAAACTTGTAGGTGAAAATTTATAGCAGTTTTATTTGTAATAGTCCAAAACCGAAAACAACCCAGATGTTCTTCAATGGATGAATGATTAGACAAACTATGGCACATCCATGCCACTCAAGGATAATAAGGAATGAATTATTGATGCACATATCATAGTGAGTGAATCTCAAGAGGATTGTGCTCAGTTTAAAAGCCAAGCCACAAAGGTACATCTTCATGATCCCATTTGTATAACATTCTTGAGATGACAAAATTATAGATATGGCGAACAGATTAGTAGCTGCCAGTGTTTAGGGCCTAAGGTGCAGGTGGAAGGAGGTGGATATGACAGTAAAACAGCACAGGGGATTCTCATATTGATGGAATCCTTCTGCATCTTGACTGTGGTAGCAATAGCATGAACCAAATGTGATTGCCTAGAACTAAACACACACACACACATATACAAGGACATATCAAACTGGTGATATTCTGAATAAGATTGCTAGGTTGTTTCAGCATCAATTTCTTGGTTGTGATATTTACTGCAGATATTCAAGATGTTGCCACGTACAATTTAGAAATAACTTTGGAATAATTTTTTTAAATAAGAGGTTTAAATAGACCATAATTGTAAAATGTTTTATCTTCAGGAAACAGTCTGAAATGTAACAGATTTAACAAGTCTGGCAAAGAGAGTGTGTGCCACGAAGTCATTATCAACTCCTACACAAGGAGGTTGGCCTTCTGGCCAAAATCCCAACTCAGAATTGTCAACTTTTACAAACTAAGCAATTTGAATCTTCCCACAGCCATAAATACAAATAATGCTCTTTTCTTTCACTGAAGCTGACTTAAATTATCTTACTTGTGTTTTTCTTATAGTTCACAGAGTGTTTTCGCAGCCTATTCCTTTCTTTCTAGCCACTCGATGGGGCAGACAGAGCAGAACTTTTCATCCCCCATACACAGATGGGGAAACTGAGGCTGAGAGAAGTGACTTGCTCAGGCATGAGACTAAAAAATAGTGAAGTGAGGGGTCAACTGTGAAATATGAACATTCCGATTCCCAACTGATGGTGCTCCTGGAAGATAGGAACGAAGTTTTATGACTCTCAGAGAGTTAGTCTAGGGCGGGGCCAAGGACAGCTGGACTGTGAGCCAAAAATCGAAGATCAGCATTGAGCCTGGTCAGAGAGCCAGGCCCAAACTTAACTTGAATATGAACTAGAGGCACTGGGTGAGAGAGTTGCTTCCCATTTCTGGGAAATGAAAACGTGGAGGCTTCTGATAGATTTTGCATTTGTTGAGTCTTGAAGAATGCCTTCAATTTTGATATGTGACTCTGCCAAGTGGAGGAGAAATTCAGGCCAAGTGCTAAGAAAGACACAGACGTGAGAAGTAAGGGGTGGCCTGGGTGGGAAAGAGAATGGAGTGGGGGATCCAGTGTCCACTCTCTTTCTGACCTTGGCAGCACTTGCAGTTGTGTTACCCTGACAACGCCCTGCCCCCACTTCTGGAACTCCAATAATATGAATGTTGGAACTTTGGTTACTGTCACACAGATGTTGGAGACTCTGCATTTCTTTTTGTTCCATTTTCTTGCTGTTGTTCAGATTGGGTGAATTCTATGTATCAGTCCTCAAGTTCACTGAGTCTGTCTTCTGTCATCTCCGCTCTTCTATTGAACCTATGAAGTAAGAATTTTCTTATAGTTAATCTATCTTTTAGTTCTGTAATTTCTATATGATTCTTTTTACAACATCTACTTCTGTGCTGAGGCTTTCTTTTTTTACTTGAAGAATTCATAATTTTTCTAAAATTCTCTTCAGATTATTCCAAAGTCTGATTCATCCTGGTATTTGTGCCTGTTGATTTTTCTTCTCATTCAAATTGTAATTTTCCTGGTTCTTGTTTTGATGAATGGTTTTCTATTGTATCCTAGCTATTTGCATTATTATGCCATAATACTCCGGATCCTATTTAATCTTTTTTTTTTAACCCAGTTTTCACCCTCTTAAGGTGTAGTTTAAGGACAAAGTGGGTATGAATTTTTTGCTTTCTGCTGCATTCCATCAATCACCTCAAGAAAAGTGGAGTGCTGACTAATTGGTGACTCTTTGCAGAAGGAGGGGGTAGAAGTTCAGCTCCCTCTCAATCCCATAGAATGCTTCCCAACAATAGTGAGCATGGAATTGCACTGCCTCATTGGAGTGTAATTATGCTCAGATCCCCAGTGACACTTAGTGATGGGATGGAAGGAGGGAGTGAAACACCAACTAGTTCCACCTTACTTAGCTTTATACATTTTCGCTGATGCCAGATGGGTTTGAAGCCTCTTCTCTCCACTGTGTCCTGCTGATATCCTTGGGCAGTGGGGGAGGAGCACTGACTGGCTCTGCTTTATTCAGCTCTGGACAAGCATTGACTGACAACAAGGGGATTCAAAGCGTTAGCTCACTGCTCAGCCCCACTGACATCACCCTACTAACAGGAAAGAGGTGGAAGGGATCTGGGATAGAGGATTTGCTTCCTGCTCTGTCCTGCTCCTAACAATACCAGAAGGGGAAATCAAAGCCATTTCTCCTGCTTCCATGGGGCAGGGAAGGGCAGGGTGGAAGACTCTGGGAAGTGTGGAGAAGCAGAGGGGCTTTGCCATTGGTGTTTATCTGGAATAGACAGATATTGCTAAGAAGGTGTCCTATTGTTAAACCACTCTTTTCTGGGTCCTTTGGTTTAGGGAAATGTGCTTTTTCTTGTCTTTTATTTTTTGTCTGTGCCTGTTTGTGGTTTTGGCCTGGGGATGTTTATAGTGTCTTGTCCAGGATGTGTGAAGGACAACAAGGAAACTCAGAAGTCACTGTCCTCCTGTTTCCTACAGTGAAGGCTTCCAGGCAGTCTACTTTTTTCTACCTTTAAGTATTTTTCTTTGCTTATTTGTTGTATTATATCCAGGATTCTTTTAGTTATGAGAGTGCATGGGAGGAATGGTGTCCTGCCTGGAACCAGAAGTCTCTCTAAACTGCTAAATCTGAGCTACACTTTCTAATGCCCACTTGTTCTTCATATTCTTTGAATTGTCTTTTACATACACTTTTTTCTTAAATTCTCTTTCTCAGCATTGACTACTGTGCATCATGTCTCCTCCTATCTTTTGATCACTTCACAGTGTCCTTCACAGTTTCCTCTTTGTTAGTAGTTTTCTGAATACTTCTGCTCCTTAGGATTTTTCTCCTAAATTCTTTGATCTTGCCCCCTCTTCTCTCTCTCTCCAGCCTTGCCATCAGCTGTATGCTAATAATAACTCACAATTCATTCTCCAGTCCCTAATCCCTGTCCAGTTCCTACTGGAAACCTTTATCTGCCCATCCTATAAGCACCTTATAATTATGTTATCAAAAATGTAACTTACTGTTCATAGGGGCATGTGCAAGTAGATATTCACCCAAATTCTCTCTTTTTTTCTGCACTTCTGGTCTTTGTTAATGACCCTATGACTCACCCAGGAATCCCATTTAGAAACATAGCAGTCATTTTATTTTCTCCCTTTCTTCCAAATTCCAACACTTGATGAAGCCCCAGCCATTCTACTTGCTAAATAGTTATCAAATTTGTCCCTTTGTCTCCATGTCCTCTGGCAGTGATTAGAGCATTTACTCAAATCTCATTCCTGGAACATTCTGACAGTTATCTAATTTGCCTACCTGACTTTCTTCAGGACCCTTTCCACAGAGGTCCCAGAGTGGTGGTGGTGTTTTTTTTTTTTTTTTTTAAATACAGATATAATCAGGTCTGTCTCAATTCTTTGGTCATTTCCCATTACCTCTAAAGGATGAATGCTAAACTCTGTTCAGGCTCATCTTCTGCAATTTGCTTCATCCATTTCTGATAACATGCCATTATCTCTCAGGCTCACACATTTCGTCAGGACTTTGTTCACTGTTGTCTGCCGGAAACATTGCCCTTTCTTTTCCTCACCAACAGCACCCTGTTTAAGCCAGTACTAGACCTAATGATTTAGGTTATATCATCTCTTTGGAGAAAACTTTTCCAACTCCTTGTGTAAAGTGCTTATCGTTCCTGTTTCTAAAACACCCTAACCATGTTGAATTGTTGATTTGTCTATTGGTCTCCCATATAATATTCTAGAGAAGGTCTGAGGAAGCTTGATCACCCCCCTTGTACAATACAAATGAGAAGTGAGCTAATTCATCCTTTGACTAATCATCTTGGGAAGTACTCCCTCCCAGCAACCTATGGTTTGTGACTTCTACAGGATCCACTGTGCATGCTGCATAGGATGGAGAAAAATCAAAACTTCGCTGAACATGAATACTTCTTTTCTTGCCAGTATTCCTCCATGGTACAGTATAACAACTACTTACCCAGCATTTACATTGTATTAGATATTACAAGTAATCTAGAGACAATTTAAAGCTTATAGGAAGATGTATGTAGGTGATGTGCAAATACTATGCTATTTACATATGAGACTTGAGCACCCATGAATTTTAGCACCTGTGGGGTGTGTGTTGGGATCCTGGAACCAATCCCCTGTTAATACTGAGGGATGAATGGACACTACAGTGGGCAAGAACACTGACTCTTACAGCAGAACACTTGGCTTCAATTCCTAGCTCTGTTGCTTGCTAGTTCTTTGACATTTATCAGTGTCCCCAACTGCAAAACAGGCATTAACAGTACCCACCTCATGGGGTCGTGAGGATTAAAGAATATAGTGTAGAACATGGAGAAAGATTACAGCAATGTTTTCTAGAGTATAGAAACATTGGCATGTTGACTGTTAATATTTGGCATCTTAAAATTTTTATTCTTATTTTTATTAAGCATTATCTGTAATATTAAAAAATGTGTCCTTTTCAAAGGTTAGTATTTGCCACTCAAATCCTTAGTAATCCCTTTGTTCATCTATAAAGGGCAACAACGAATGCAATAGTTTTCAAGGAAAATTCTGGAAAATAGCCAATTTGAGTATTTTATTTTAGAAATGGAGTTACTATATTAAGGGCTTTAGGTAAGAATTTTTTTTTATAGAGTTCATAAAAACCAATGAGGTAGAGTCACTTAGGTAATTTCTAGTAGTTGAGAATAATTGCTAAGAAAGTGAATGGGGAAAACCTTAAACAATTGATTATTTGAAAACAAGTCACTAAACAAATTTTCTAAGCTCAAAACTGTCACTCTGTGTATACTACTATGAAATAGATGTTTATGAGTCCTTCCCAACAGTGTGCTGCTTCCCATTATAGAGAATTGTGTGTTTCTATTCAGAAATTGTTCAATAGCTATTAGTTCAATAATAGTGTGAAAAAAATTCACAAGATAAAGAGCATCTCTTTCACCTCCCCCACACTGGAAAAAAAAAAAAGCTTACCAAAGATACGTGTATTTATGTATTCCCTCCCAAAATTTTATCCCAATGTAATTATTCCTAAAGCTCTCTTCTGCAGAAAATTTTCAAATCCCGCCCATTCCTCCCTCCAACCCCCATCTTCCTCCCCATTCTCTATAGTCAATATTTCCTGAGCAAAGACTTTTGAGGCAACAGCACACTGAGGTTTGCTTTGCATCTGCTTCCTCTGAGACAGCAACATAGTGAGAATCTTCTTCAAGATGTTCTGGGTATCAGTCCAGGGAAGGTTTTGGATACAAAAAAGCTTTGCCCTGCAGGGACCCCCTTCAACCCCTCCCTCTCCCAGTAGCTAATTCAAGAGGGCAGAGGCATTCATGTGTGAAGTTCTTATTAGAAACCTTTAACAGATGTGGTTTAAATTTTAATGCAATGATCACTTTTCTGTTGAGAAAGAAATTCTTACAGCCAGTTGCATACACGAAAAGCTTTATTAAGTCAAGGAATTTTTGCACACTTTTAAAATTGCTATGTAGTTTATCTGAACATTTGTAAATGACAATCAGCACATCTTTGAGGAG
The DNA here is from genome assembly GCF_047511675.1 of Marmota flaviventris. Classification (NCBI taxonomy): domain Eukaryota; kingdom Metazoa; phylum Chordata; class Mammalia; order Rodentia; family Sciuridae; genus Marmota; species Marmota flaviventris. The sequence goes on from NC_092507.1 coordinate 55,915,338, forward strand.
CAAGTTTCACTTTTACAATTTTCTCTGTTCCCAGTCTCAATGATCAACTACAGAATATTCATTTTTTTTTCATGTTCAGTATATCCAGACTCACAGCAATTTGCCAAGGCTTTTGTTGCAAAACACATTTCTTAATGATTATATACACAATGGAAAGATATGATTAGGCATTTACGGGACTTGAAATGTTTACAAATAATACACAATAACAGTTACAACAGTTACAGTCTTATTTTTAATGCGTGGTGCTTTTTTTTATTTTTCCCTCCTCCTGCTCAAGTACCAATGCTTTCATAATTGAATTCTCTTGCCTGGGAAAAATAAAAGTTATCAACTTGTGTACATTTATTGATGTCTAGTTGTTACAGTCCAGGTCACAGCACAGAAATCAATGATGCACATGGGACACATTATACTGGGATTAGTCCATGTTTTCTGCACACTACAGGATAAGAAGGTTGGGCTGCGGAGGTCGGGGCTCACATGACCATGTACTTGTCAAGCATCTTCTCGATGGCCCGGGTCATTCGGGATTTCTTCTCCAGGCAGGTAGTGGGCTTGTTGTTGTGGTACAGAAGCATGCGGAACAGCTCTTGGACGTTGATGTCTTCCTTGGCCGAGGTCTCCATGAAGGCGCAATTCCACTCCTGCGCGCAGGCAGCACCATCCGCCAGGGCCAGCTCTCTGGGGCTTTCATCATTTCTGTTGCCCACCAGCACAATAGGGAACTTATGCAGGTTGCTTCCTTTGATCTCGCGGATCAGCTCATAGAAGGGCTTCAACTCCTCGAGGGTTTCCTTCCTGGTGACTGAGTAGACCAAGATAAAGGCATGGCCCCTGGCAATGGCCATGCGCTTCAGACCAGGATAGCGCTGGCCGCCGGTGGCATCGGTGATTTGCAGCACGCCCATGCGGCGCTGGCCGCCCACTAGCTGGCGATAGGTATCTTCAATCGTCGGCAAATATGAATCGCGAAAGGTGCCGCGCACCCACCTCTGTACCAAGGTGCTCTTGCCCACTCCAGCGGAGCCGACTACCACCACACGGAAATCTTTGACCTTTCGGTGTGGCAGAAAGATGCGAATTATCAGCAGGGCAGGCAGAAGCTGCAGGCGCTGCAGCACACGTTCCTTGAAGCCAAAGCAGGAATTGCCCATTGTTGCAATTTAGCCGCTGGTGGGAGAAGCCTAGGAAGGGGCAGGGGAGGGTGGGGAAGAGAGAGTGGGGGGAAGCGGGGGGGGGGGGGAGAGAGAGAGAGAGAGAGATAGATATGAGTGTCAGAAAGTCTAATCAGCTGCTCCACTGGGACCCTGGGGAAGGTTCACTCTGTGCTGTTTTGCACTCAGAAGTGCTCACTGCAGGAAGAAAATTCCCAGTCCTGTTTTGGGGGCAAACAAACACATTATAAACGGGGACTTGGGTTGGTGTGGGCTGTCGAACCTGCAAGGAATATATAGAGGACCTATTTTGCACCTAAAGTACAAAGATCTAGCTTTTGTTTTCTCCTTAAATTGTTTTACTTAATCCTTACCGTAGCTTTTGGAGAAACACCCAAACCTCAATTCCTCGACTGTAGGCGGAGCTGAGACAGCCGTGAAATATGCAGGTGACCGCTAACATTCAGACCACTGCAAAGTGAAGTGCGCAGAGTCCAGCGAGGTACCTGGAGAGGCGCGCACACCGCGCGGTCAGGTAGACCTCAGTGCGCTGTACTCACGGGTCAGAGAAAATGCATGACGCCTTACTTTTCTGGTGGCCGGCCACACTCTCTCACACCCATTTTAATTTTCTCTCCCACTACACTACGCCACTCTCATTTCCCGAGCACGGAACTAGAGTCTGTAACAATGAACACTTGTTAAGTCTTTGGTATACGCGCGAGCATACTTATTTATCAAACCTTTCTTCTGTTTTAAAAATTGCTAGTTTCTGATTGCCAAATATGAGTGACACCAATCAGTACAGTCGAGATGCGCCATCCAGGGTACGGTCGGTAGGAGGGCTGAAAGGGGTCGACCGAGACCTTGGGAGCTCGCAGAGGTCTGAAAGCCCAGTTTGGTACATTCCCAATCATTACAAAGGACATCTACGGATTGTGCCCACTCCCGGGACAACTCGCCAACTGATTACTACCCAGCAACAACCCAGGCTGGTTTGCCCGAAACACTTTACCTCCGAGTCCCCCAGCAAAAGCCCTGCCAAAAAAAAAAAAAAAAAAAAAAAAAAAGGAAAAAGGCGGAAAATACTTTACCTCTCCCCCAAGGTTCCGACCAAGCAAGCTAGAGGCAAATTTGCTCCTCAAGGAGGCGGATGCAGCAATCAGTTGGGTGCTCAGAGAAGCCCCGGAGAACCAGTGGTCCTGGTGGCTCCAGGAAAACACTGGAACAACTGTTGGATTCGGACGGAGCTTTGTACTAAAGCCAGAGGGGCATAGGCTGGGAGGGTCCATTTGGCATACCGTGCTGGGGGGTGGAAACAGGAATGTGAGGGGCTAACTGAGCCGAGAGTCTCCGCAGCGTCCCCTACACCTGAATGGCTCATCCCATAGTTCACAGCGAGGCGTCAGTCAGCTTCTGTCAGCTTTCCGGTGTTGAGGGGTCTCTATCATGGGGGAGGGGTCTGGAATAATTATGCATCAGATTTGAGGCCAGTTAAATTCCTTTTCACATGGTCCCTTCCATAAAGGATTTATAAATTAAAAAAATACTAATGAAATCAAAGAACTGCATGGAAAGACAATGCGTTCTTGATTTAAAAGACTCAATTTAGTAAAGATGTCGATTCTAAATTCATCTATAGGTTTAATGCAATTCTTGTCCAAATTCTCTGTGGGTCCTTTATAGATAGATGAGCTTTTTCTAAAATTTACGTGGTAAGGTTCAGTGCCTAGAATGATTAAAATACCTTGGAAAAAAGATGTAGGAACTATCACGGTATGTGACACTAAAGCTTACACTGTGTTAATAATCACAACAGTAATATTGGTGGAGGGATTCACAGGTCAATAACACAGAAGACCCTTAAAGAATTGGTCCATTCAAATATGTCTATTTTTTCCACCAAGGTTGAAAGGCAATTCAATGCAGGAAGCAAGGAACTATAAGCAAGTGGTGCTGGAGAAATTGGACACCCATAGACAAACAAACGAAAAGAAAGAACCATACAAAACCTAATCAATGAAACAAAACACCCTAAACGCTAGGTCATAACCACCCTAAACACTAAACATAGTCTCTTATGCAAAAATTAATTAATTTGAAGTGAATAATGGATTCAAATGCAACGTGTAATGCTCACAACTGTTAGGGAAAAGAAGAAACAGAAAATCTTTTGGAACTAAGGCTGGACAGAATTTTTTTAGTTTTAAAACCAGTGGCATGTTCCAAATATTTTTAAATAAATTAGATTTCCCCAAATTAAAAACTTTTGCTATATAAAACACTGTAAAAATACCGGAAAGGAAAGGTATATACTAGGAAAAAAAATATTTCCAAGCCATACATTTGGCACAGGACCGGTATCTCGAGTGAATAAAGAACTCTTAAAACTCAAAAATTAAAAAAAAAAAATCCAACTAGGTATTTCACTGAAGATAGATAGATGACAGAAAACGGTATCAGAAGCTTTTCAACATCATTAACCACTGCAGAAATGTGACTTATAAACACGAGACCCTTCTGCGCGGTTGCCTCTACCACAGCCACGGAGCTAGGAGTGGATGGTGGCCCGCGAGGATCATCACAGACAACGTGGAGGCCTTTTCCGAGTTAGGCAAGTGCTACAGGCAGCGGCTGCAGCAGGGCGACTGGGCGGCAGGGCGGCAGGCACAGCAGCTGCGGGGCAAGGCGGAGGCGGTTACGCGCGCGGCAGCTGCAGCGGCGGCGGCAAGGATGGGGGGTGGGGGTGGGAGCGCCGCGTGCGGCAGCCACTGGGGGCTGCGTCTCCGCTGCAGGTGCAGAGGACGGTAGTGGAATTGCCGCGCGCGGCCGCGCGTGGGTGGCAGAGGTGGGTTGTCGTGTGCCGCAGTGAGCGGTGTAACCGGTGGGGTGGTGGTCGCGCGGCAATGGCAGGATCCCGAGTTTCCCTCCGGTTTCCTGGAAGGTGGCCGACCGCCAACATAGGGGCTGCAGAAACCGCAGAGGCAGAAGCTTGGAGGCTCCAGCACGTCCCTCTTCCTCTCAGCCTGAGCCAAGAGAAGCCAGGCGACCCCGGAGGGCTGAAGGGGGTTTGCCGCCCGAGAATGGAAATTCTCTTTACCAGGATGCAGATGGTGCAAACATTTAGGAGCACAAAGTTATCACTGCTCGGTTGGATATTGCAAAGAAAACTACCATCCTTTATCAATTTTCTATGAACGAAATTGTATATGCAGCCTCTACAATAGGAAATAAGTAGAAGAGATCGTGATTAAATAATGCATATTTCCTAACGTGGGATATTGGTGGCCAAGAATCTCTTCCTTCTTCCTGAAACACATTAACAAGGAAAGTACACACCCAGGAAAAGAATTCTATGACTAGACAACTGTACAATATGTTAGGGCATGAGGACTACGGAAAGCCTGATTGCTGATTTTTTTGATTACAAACAAGATGTATGACTAGCCATAATCTGCCAGATTTTGAAGATAACTTCTATTGACCAGTGGCAAATCCAGGCATGCTCTGCTCTTAATGGTGAGGGATTATGCCAAGGACTTGAATGGATGATGTCACTATTTAAGATTAGATGATTTTTATGATGGCTTCTCATAGATTTTGCATAAACAAAGAGCTGGACTAAACCTGAAAGCTGCAAAAATTAATGGTTTAGATACATTTATAAGGTGCTTTAATTTTTTTTTCTATAAGAAGAAAAATTCAGGCCACTTATTTGAAAACAAAGATGAAGTCTCACCTTCCAATTTGTTTCCTCCTTAGTTTCTTCCAAAGTACATTGTTAAAGCTGTGATTGACATTTTTCCCCGTAGTGAGTCCTCTAGGACCTTGTAGAGCCTGTGGTAAGTACAAAGGGGGAAGCAGATGTTTTGAACTTTTAAGAGCTTTATTATAGTTCAACCCTTCCTGTTGATTGTTCTTGCCTTTTTCTATAAGTCAAAATACAATTCAGCACAGATAGTTTCCAATATTTTAAAATATGATGTTACTCGCAAAAAAAATAATTTGCTTAAGATTGTGTATTGTGTATACCTCAAGTTCAAGGAAATGGCTTTTATTTACGTTTTAAAGAAAAGCAAATAATGCAAAAATTAATGATATTCTTAGTTACTACCCTAATGAGATAATTAGTGACATTAATGTTAAGTGCCATTTTGTACTCCCTATATTTTCTGTATTGTACTAACAATCCTGCCCCCATCGTTGGGCTGCTTAAAAAAGAAAAAAGAAACAGGATAAAGCTTGACATTGTATACTGTCTAAATCAAGTTTTTTCCCCATTGCTATGACCAAAATACTCTATTTTGTGTATCTTTCACGTCCTGAAAGTTTGAAGATTAAACCAAACTAGCATGTTTTAGAATAGTCAAGAAAAGAAATAACTATTGTTTAATGCCAGCCTTTTAAGTTTCATGAAGATTTTGGTAAGAAATAATAGTATATGTTGTAAGCATTGATAAAACTTTGAAAGTTCCTTTCTATAAAATATATAATTGTCAATATCTAAGTTTGTGCCAGTATTAATACTGGTTCTTTTGTGTTTTACATATGTTAAAATGTTCAAAATGCAAATATAACATTTAATATTTGTCAACATGTTTTTACAAAAGTGAATTCTAAATTACTAAACACACACACCCACAGATATTTGCTACACCCCATCAAAATGGCTAAAATAAAAAAAAAGTGATAACATCAAAGCTGGTAAAAAAAATTTGGAGAATTTGAATCACCTATACATTTCTAGGGAAAGTAAAAAGAGCCACTATAGAAAAACACTGTATGATAAAACTAAACATGCTAAATATACAATCCAGGAATTACACTCTTATTTAACCCAAAAGAGTAAAGACTTATATTCACACAGAAATCACATGCAATTTTTTTGCACATTACACATTACATTATATATTACGTTATACAAAAATACAATTTTTAGTGTGAATTTGTGTACAAATATTTTTAGCAGTTTAATTCATAGTAGTCTAATACTGAAAACAATTCAGTCATCCTTTTATGAGTGAATGGTAAAACAAACCATGGTTTATTAATATTTTAAAAGTCTACTCAGGGAAAAATATTTATGAAACAACTTAGAAAATCTTAAAAGAGAATTATGTGTAAAAAGCCATAATAAATTATTATATACTACAGCCTGGCATGGTGGTACACACCTGTAATTCCAGTGTCTCAGGAGACTTAGGCAAAAGGATCATGAGTGTAAAGCCAGTCACAGCAATTTAGTGATACCCTCAGCGACTTAGCAAGACCCTAACTCATAAAATAAAAAGTGCTGGGGATGTAGTTCTGTGGCAAAGCATCCCTGGGTTCAATCCCCAGTCCCTCCCCCCCAAATATAATTTACTATAGATTTTGCTTATGTTACATTTTTGAAATGACAAAATCATAGAAATGATAGATACACTAGTAGTTGCCAAGGCTGAGGGGTGAGGATGGGGGCATGGGATGAGGTGCATATCTTTGTAAAAGCATAACATGAAAGATTCTTATGATGATAAAACTGTTGTGTATTTTGGCTGTAGTTGTATATACACAAGCCTTTATTTATGGTAAAATTCCATAGTAGTAAATACATTCACAAATGAGTAAAGGTAAAACTGGGGAAATCTGAATAAGATCAGTAGATAAATGTTGACATCCTGATTGTGATATTGACTGTAGTTTTTTAAGATATTAACATGAGGGATACTGAGTAGAAGTTACCAGGGGTCTCTTTGTATTAATTCTACAAGTGTGCATTTTCAATGATCTTAAATTTTTTTAAAAAAAGTTTAATTTTAAGAGCACTTTAAAAAAAACAAAACCAACCCAACTTTGATGGTTCCCCACTACCTACTGAATTAAAGTTCCAACTCTTTAGTTTCCTAATCCCAGCTTCCCACAAATTGATTCCACCATCCCTTTCCAATCTTACCTTCCATAAACCTCTGCACATACTTGTTTAGTAGTTGGATATTTCTGGAAGTTTCCGGTGTCTTCTTCTCCACCTTAGTTCATGCCATTCCTGCCGCCTCTTCCCTTCTTTGTCCCCAACCTTTCATCCACACACATCTGTGCTGCTATTCTACAAGGCTGACCTCCAAAATAGCACCTGCAGCAGGAATAAATCCTCCTGCGCTCCCACTGTGCCTTTTCACCCTGCATTGCAACTATGTGTGTCATTATTTTTCCCACAAAGCTGTGAGCCTTTCTTGGGTAGCACTGAGATTCATTTATCTCTGATTCCCTCATAGATTGTAGTAAGTGTAGCAAGTGCCAGTGTGCAGCGCTTTGAGACATCCATAATGGTGCAGGGAAACTCACATTCATTTCATCTGGAGTGTGGAAGTCGCTGAAGGAGAGCGTGGCTTCCAATACAGGTCTGGTTCCACCAGCTTTTCACAGTTTGACCGTTAACACCAGCAATTGCCTTGACTGCTAATAGGCATTATACTTGGCAAGTGCTGATGTATTAAGAAAACATCTTCATTGTCAATACCTGGCACGTATTAAACACCCAGAAAATGTAGCTGGCATTTGGGGAACTAGTCTCCAGTTTCTGTCTGGTCACTTACTAATGGTAAGGCCTTGAAAGAAATTTCCTTGTACATTCTTTCTTTTTTCTGTAAAATGGGGATAAAAGTGTCTGTGTTTGAAATTTGAGTTATGTGTGTGAAAGCACTTCAGGAAGGTTAGAGCACAATATTCAAGCAGGGTTTGCTTATGGAATATGAATGGGCTAATGTTTCCTGGCATGTTGGCCATAAGCCAAGCGTTGCTCTTATAATTTTACATATGTTAACTGTTTAGATTTTATTATGCTCCCATGAGGTAGAGATTATTGCCATCTCTGTTTTACAGCGAAGACTGGACATAGAGAAGCTAACAAAGGCCAGGAGGTCTAACCTTGAGCATTGCACACTGGACTGCTTTCTCATGGACACTTCTGAGTCACGTTGAACCTTCACAATTTTAATTTTGGGAGTCTGTTTTCTTTCCATTTCCCATCAGGTTCTTCCTAATCCTTCGTTTTAAGCTGTGTAGAAAAATAATGGCCGTTGTCTTTCCTGTCCTTCACAAAGAGGTAAGTATATTCTTCACAATATTCAATTTCTGGGATCAGGGTAGCTTAAGAACCCCCTCCTTTATTCTGTTAAAGCATATTTTCCATTCTTTCCACCTCTGTTCCCAACCTGTCTGCTTTTTCCTAGTACCCTGCTGCTATAAATAGCTCCTTGCTAATAGAGGTATCACCTCTCATTCATACAGAAATGACACCATCAGATGTAACTCACCACATACATCCTCCTGCTTCATTTCTTTCCTCCCTCCGTCCAAAGCTAACACCATCGTCTGGAGTCCTGGATTGTTTTTCAGCCTGTGGTACTAGGATCACCTGGATTGAAATCACTTGTGATACTTGTTAAACATAACCAGCCACATCTTCTAAATCAGGATCTGGAAGGAGGACATGGGGGTCTGCATCTTAATACCCCTCAGGTGAACTTGATGCAAAGGGAAACCTGAGACTACTCCTTTAGGACCTGTATGATGAGTCCTCCCCTCTCCAAATCGTGGCTTTGACTTCTCACTCTCAGATTCTTCCTCTTAGTTTTTAAATATACTCAAGTCCCTTTTATCCTAATAATAAAAGGTATTACTTCATAGGATTATGAGGACAAACAGTGTTAACTTATGGAAGACACAATAGTGCCCAGTACATATAGTACATGTGCTGGTTATCTTTTTTTCTTAGATTTTATTTTTTTTTTAAATTAACTAAAGTCCATGGTTTATTCACATTTCCTGAATTTTTGCCTAATGTCCCTTTTCTGTCCCGGGATCCCAACCTATTACATTTAGTTGTCATGTCTTTTTAGGCTTCTCTTTTGACTATGACCATTTCTCAGGTTTTCCTTGTTTTATGATGATTTTTGACAGTTCTGAGGAGCAGAGTTAAATGCATAGTAGGATATTTTTCTATTGCAATTCGTCTGATTTTTTTTTTTTTAATTCATGATTACTCTGGGCCTGGGTGTGTAGCTCACTGGTAGAGCACATGCCTAGCTTGTGTTAGTCACTGGGTTCCTTCCTCAGTACTGCAAAGAAACAAAACAAAACAAAACAAACAAAAACATAATTAGACTGGGGTTGTGAATCTTTGGGAAGAAGATCTCAGAGGTGAATTGCTATCTTAATTCTACCATATTCAGGGTATGTATTATCAACATGATTTATGGCTGTTAATGTTGATCTTGACCACCCAGCTGAGGTGTTCACTAGTTTCTCCCACTTTTAAATTAGACTTTTTCCTGCTTTCCATACTATTTGGAAGGATATCACTAATTACAACCCACTTTAAGAGTAGGAGTTTATGCTTTACTTTCTTTGAGGGCAGAGTTTCTACATAAAAGTTGTAAAAATAATTTGGAATTCTTCTGCATTGAAGATTTATCTCCTCTTTCATTTATTAATTTATTCAACAATTTGATATGTTAGCATAGATTTATGGCTACCTATTTAATACCTTGGGTTATTATCAGTACTACTTTATTCGTGGGTAATGATTTGTTCAAATAGTTCCAGCTTTGGCCTTTGGGAGTCCTTTCAGCTGACACCTGCTCCGTTGACATATTCTCTCTCTCTCTTTTTTTTCCTTTGACATATTCTCATTAGTACGTTGGAGGGGTTTTTTTCCCCCTTCCTTTCTGGTACTGTCAGGTGCTCCAGATTCATCTTGTATATTTCCTACCACAGTTCTAGAATCAGGCATTTTTCTGGGTACAATGACATGTTTAAAAAATATTATTTTAAAAATATTGGGAATTGGCTATTGAGAAACCTTGCTTTTAGGCTTTCTCAACTCACAGGGCCCTGTATATACAAATGTCTATAAATATTTTTACCTACATCTGTTTTAAGGTAAATCTGCATTCTTACTGATATAGTCAACCCTAATCCATTATCATATAGAATATTCTAGCCTCCTTCCCTTGCTAATTGGAAAATTTCCATTCCAACAGTGAGAAACCTGGTTCCTGCCTTCTGCCACATTTATGCAATTGTCCAGTCCCAGTGTGCATGTGTGTGTATATATGTATGTATGTGCATGTATGTATGTGTGTATGTGCCTGTGTGTATGTATGAATGCATATGTGCATGTTTGTGTGTTATGCATGTGCCTGTGTGTATATATACATACATACATAAAAACACATACGTAAATACGAAACATTCAAAATTGTTAACTGTATGTTCATGGTAAACATCCTTATCAACTAGATTACAGAGTTAATACACAGTTCCTTTGATGTTGTCTTACATACTCTATTTATTTCCAAAGTTACTTGGATCAGTAAGTTACATAACCCCACTTCAGTGAAATTATGAAACATATTCTCTTGTTGTTATTGAGCAAGAAATCACTACCCAACCTGCATAGAAATCAATATTATGACACAAGTTTTTTTTCAAAAAGAAAAGGTTTTATTGCATAGCCAGTGGGCAAGGAGGCCAGTAGCTATAAGCCAGATTTGCCTTCCTGATTAGTTGGCAGTGAGGGAATTTATAGGAAGGGAGAGGGGAGAGAGAAGTTATTTGTTTACTGGATGGCATACCTCTTCACAGGTGGCATATCCTTTCTGGGAGGAGTTGTATTCTGCCCTGGGGATTTTAACTTGTGATGTCATTGTCAGATGGTCTGGATTCTTCTGCTCTCATTCTTGAAAAGCCAGTTCCAAATTGTAAGAAACAGTGAAAGGCCTGGAGGCTTTTCCTGGAAGACAACTTGAGAACTTTGTTATTTAATGAATTTATGTCCAGATGTGTACAGGCCATTCTTTCTATAATTCCTCAACCTCCTTAGTTGCCTACATTGTTTCCCTCGTTATGTTGTAAAATTCTGTGTGTTTTGATAAAAGAATTAATGTCATGTATCTATTACAGTATCAAACAATAATTTCACTACTTTAAACACCTTCTTGGCAGGGCGGGGGTTGTGGCTCAGTGATAGAGGTTTTGCCTAGCATTGTGAGGCACTGGGTTTGATTCTCAGCACTGCATATAAAATAAAATAAAGGTCCATGGGCAACTAAACAATATTTTTTTTAAAAAATCTAGAATTTCTAACAAGACCAAATTATAGCAAATCTAGTTTTGCGGATTTTTTTCCCCCCAAGGTGGAGAACTTTGCTTAGGACCTTGAACTTGCTTGGCAAGAGTTAAATGCATAGTAGGATATTCCCTCTATTGCAATTCGTCTGATTTTTTTTTTTTTTAATTCATGATTACTTTGGGCTGGGTGTGTAGCTTACTGGTAGAGCACATGCCTAGCTTGTGTGAGTGAGCTAAATCCCTAACCCCTATTTTGCAGATGGATTTATTTATTTATTTAGTTAGTTATTTTTGGTGTGTATGTGTTTATGGTTTTGTGGATCTTAAATGGTTTTATTTGCAGTTCTAGAATTGGGCAGCATCCTGGACCAAAAATGGTTCAGAATGCCCCATCTAACCATATGGGCAGGTTATAGTTATAGCCATAGTCCAGAAAGTGGAGGTGACATACAGAGACAGTACAACTGGTTACGAGTTGCATCTGTCTTATTTGAATGTAGTTTGAAAAGTTAGCCATTGATGATTGGCTGAGTCTCTGCTACTTGTTATGAGTAGGCTGCTGTTTATACATCAAGTTACGTTGCAGTTCACTATGTACAGATAAACTTTTAGACCAAAAAAAAAAAAAAAAAAAGTATGGATACAGTTTTAAACCAAACAATTCAGTTTAATATCTTCTATCCATTTGTTCCTCCACTTTACCCCCAAACCCCTGACAATAGCTGATCTTTATACTGTCTGTATAGTTTTGTCTCTTCAAGAATGTCAAATAGTTTAAATTACACAGTATGTAGCCTTTATTGACAGGCTTTTCCACTTGGCAATATGCATTTACATTTTCTGATACTCTGTGGCTTGATGGTTTATTCATCCTTAAAATCTTTACATTTTAAGGATTTGTTACTATTTGCTTATCTATTCACCTATTCAAGGACATCCTGATTGTTTCCAATTTTGGACAATTACGCATAATGCCTCGGCAAACATTCATGTGCAGTTTTTTTGTGTGGATGTGTTTTCAATTCAATTAGATAAATACCTAGAATAGTGATTATTGGATTATATGATAAGAGTAGGTTGAGTTTTTATAAGAAACTGCCATACTATCTTCAGATTTGGCTATACTATTTTGCACTCCCATCAGCAATGAGTAAGAGGTTCCTCTTGCTCTCCATCCTCTCAGTCCTTAGTATTGTCTTTTAAATTGTAGTGATTTGAAGAGGTGTGTAATGCAACATTGTTTTTATTTTGGAAATTCTTAATTATGTGTAATGTGCAACATCTCTTCTTATGCTTATTTGGCATTGTATGTTATTTATTTATTTTTGGGTGAAGTGTCTCTTCAGATATTTTCTCCATTTTTAGTTTAGTTGTTTATTTTCTTCTTACCAAGTTTTAACAATTACTTGTATATTTTTATGTACAAGTCAATTTTCAAAGTGTGCTTTGCAAATATTTTTATCCCAGTTTGTGATTTGCCTTTCAGTCTCTTAACCTTCTATTTCACAGGCTGGAGTTTTTAATTTTAATAAAGTCCAGTTCACCACATTTTTCTTTCATGAATTATATTTTGGAGTTGCATCTAAAATTTAATTGCCAACACTCACCTGGATTTTTTCCTGTTATTTTCTAGGATTTTCATAGTTTTGAAGTTAAGTCTGTCTTTGATTCATATTAAGAGGTGAGTGTGTGTATGTGTGTGTGTGTGTGTGTGTGAGTGTGTGTGTGTGTGTGTGTGTGTGTGTGAGAGAGAGAGAGAGAGAGAGAGAGAAGAATGTGAGATCTGTGTCTATATTCACTGGATTTAAAAAAAATACGGATATCCAAATGTTCTAGCAAAATTTATTGAAAAACTATGTTTTGCACTAAATTGTCTTTGCTTCTTTGTCAAAGATCAGTTGCCTATTTGTGTTTATTTCTAGATTTGCTGTTATGTTGCATTGATTTATTTATCCGTTTTCTTTTGTTAGTACCATTCTGTGTCTATCACTTTAGCTGTATAGTAAGACTTTTTATATTTGAGGTGTATATGGTGATGATCATTTTATGTAATTATTATAACAATTACATTGATTAATGCATAATGTCAACTTTGTTCTTTAGTATTACATCTGTTTTTTTTCTTTTCTTTTTTTATTTGTCCTTTTTGGTTATACATTACAATAGAGTTTATTTTCAAATATTTTATACAAATGTGGACTATATCTTATTCTAATGAGGATCCCAGTCCTGTAGATGTACATGATGTAGAGATTCACTGTGATATACTATGTCTGTTTTTGTTTTGTTCTTCCATGTAAACTGGAGAATCAATTTCTTGATATCTCCAAAATTTCTCGTATTTTGATATGGATATGTTGAATCTACATATCAAGTGGAAAGAATTGACATTTTAACAATATTGAGTCTTCCAATTCATGAACTTGAAATGCCATAGAATGCCTCTCCTCTTACTTAAAATCCTCTTTAACTTCTGCCATCAAAGTTTTGTAGTTCTGTGTATGGAGATACTATATTTTGTTAGATTTATACCTAGCTATTCCAAATATACCAAAATATTTTGATGCTAATGTGAATGATAGTTATTAATTTTAATTTCTAATTGTTCATTATTAATATACAGGAAAACAATTGATTTTGCACATTAATTTTGTATCCTGTGACCTTGCTAAAGTCAATTATTAGTTTTATGGAGATTTATGTTAGTCAGTTCTTTGGAATTTCCTACAGAGACAATCATGTTATCTATGTCATCTATAAAAAAAACAGTTTCAGTTCTTCCTTCCCAGTGTGTATACCAATATTGACTAGGAGAGAGTGAGAAGAACATCCTTACCCTGCTCCATATTTCAGAGGGAAAAAAATCTAGGTTCTCACCCATAAATATGTCATTAGGTATAGATTTTTAAAGAATCAAACTGAAGAAATTTCTTTTATACGTAGTTGGCTGAGTGCTTCTGTTTCCTCACAAACTACCATGATTCATGGATTCTATCAAATATTTTTGTTAAATCGGTTGTTATGATAATATGATTTTCTTCTTTAACCTGTTGATAGAGTAGATTTAATTGATTGTTTCCTAAATTTAATTCTGCCTTACATACTTGTGATAGATCCTATTTGGCTGTGATGTATAACTGTTTTTCTTATTGTTGGATTCAATCATTATTTTATTGAGGATTTTGGCATCTATGATCATAAGTGGTATTGGTCTGCAATGGTTTTTTCTTGTTTTTATTATAGTATGTTTTATTTCTACTATTTCTTTTTGATTTTTTCTTAGAATCTTGATCTCACTGCTTGTATTATCCTTCTGTTCTTGAATATCATCTGTTTTTTCCACTAGAGCCTTTGACATATTAACCATATTTTTTGAACTCCCTATCTGATAATCCCCCAAATCTGTATCACGTTTGAATCTGGTTCTGATGTTTGCTTCATTTCTTTTGATTATGTTTTTTCTTGTCTTTTAGTGTGCCTTGCATATTGTTGTTGTTGTTGAAAGCCAGATAAAATATATTGAGTAACTGAAACTAAGGCAATAGGTTTAGTATGAAATTATGTGTTTATTTGGCTATGCCTGAGGTTGTGTTTAATGTTTATGGCTGTAGGTTCCAGAGGACCTCTAGCACCCTTGGTTTTTTGTTTTTGTTTTTGTTTTTCCTTGCTGTTTGCTGTGTGTTTCCTTAAGAAATGCTTTAAAAATAGCATTTAGTGCTATAATACACTGTTATTAATTAGGCAGCAGGGTATAGGAGAGGGAACAAAAATCCTAGAATCTTGTGTTTATATCTCAGTTTTTTAGTGGCCCTGAGTTCCTGGGCTTAAGAATTGTTTCAAGGCAAAGAAAAGACCTTTCTTCTCAACTCTTCTGCCATCTACTCCAGTTCTTTCTTAGCTATGGAGTGCTGGTGTTGGCTCATTGCTGTTCCCCCAGGTAGACACAACTCTGGTAAAATTTCCCTGTGCTGGCCACAAACATATTCTCCATTTTAATTATTAACTTCAGCTTTATTTTTCACAAATAAGTCTTTAACTTTATATGTGGCATTTAGTCTTCTTACATAATAAAGCAGGTTTCACATCACCATTGACCAATCAGATGCACCTTTGTAGTGAAAAGAAGCGAATTGAGAGATATCTCCCCATTTGGTGGTGGACAGTTGGAGGGATGAGGAAAAGCTTCATAGAGAACATGCCATGCCATCTGGAGAGAACCTTCAAAGTAGAGGACACTGGGGAAAGGCATTCCAGACAAAAGAATGATGCCAAAAAGGCACAGAGCCAGAAAAGCATCTATGAATGAAACAGTAGTTGAGTTGGAATCCATCCTAGAATTCATCTGTGGTCTAATTACCTCATTTCCTAGGTGAGTAATTTGCCCAAGGTTACAAAGCGAGAAAATTGCAGAGCTGGGAGTCAAACCTGGGGAGAATGACTTCAGCATTTATTCTCCCCAGCCAGCCTCAGAAGGAGGTTAGGATCTGCTCAGGGAGGTCCGCCAGCCAGACACAGAACTGGGGCAAGGCCTTTCTCCTGCTATCCCAGCCCCTCTACCTGCCATTCTTGCATAGGTGTGCATCCTGAGACATCATTAATGCTCAGAAATCCTATAGGGATTTTAATGATGGAGTTGGCAGAGTCCTCTGGGGTCAAGGGTAAAATGGTTCCATGGGAATCAAAAATCATATATCCTTGGGAATAGTGTAGCACTAATTACAGTTTTGAATAAGTTGCCAACATAATCTTCATAATTAAATAAGCCAGAATCCTTTGGAAAAAAAATTTTTTTTTAATGATCAGGTATATTTAAGTGAATACTTCAGCCCTAGACTCAAGGGAATGCACCAACTAACTGAAGCTGCTCTCTCATTGAGCAGGATTGTATGGGAGGTGAGTCCAGCAGCAGAGGAGGGTCTTTGTAGGATGTTCGTGTTAGAGCATCATCATGCAGAAATTAGAAGATTAGATGTTCACATACCAACATGAATAGGAGTTAAAAACATGGTTACTGAGAAGTAAGAAAATGGGCTATGCTGCAAGGCCTCTAAACCATATTACATATGTGTTGCAGGAAGGCATACATATAATACAGACAGTAAACACATTAGGAAAGTTGTCAGTGGGAAGCCAAGAAAGATCATCAGCTAAGCAGAATATACATATATTCTTAAATAAATCGTGTGTGTGTGTGTGTGTGTGTGTATACGTGTTATAATCCTAAACAATAATAAGGGCAGCTTCTATAAATGATTCATTTCATTTTAGAAACTTTATCAACCTTTTGGTATATAGTAAGTAAACAATAAATATTTGCTGAATGAGAACTTTCACCTTTAATCTCCCTAAAGGTGAACATGACCTGCCAGGCAAAGAAAAAATCTTTCTTCTCAACACTTCTACCCTCTACTCCAGTTTTTTCTCAGCCACAATAGTTTATTAAAATGACAGGAAAGAGCTGCCTTGAAAGTGAGGAAGAATTATTAAAGAATAAAAATAATTATCCCCACTGAAAACAAGAGGCAAATTTTGCTCTTCTTTTAAGTAAAAGAGTTGAGTCTTCAAATCTGTTCTCTCTCGATTGTTTCTGTATGCACGGTGTTTTCACTGTAAATACTCACATTGTGTCATCATAGCAAATCTCTGGAAGTTACTGTGGAACATAATGTTATATGATCCTCATTTCACTGTTTTAAAGCAAAATCCTCTTTATACTAGTAAAATTAAACCCTGTAAGCCTGCTTTAAAAATATTTTATAATGGTTTTAGATTCACAAAATTATTGCACAGAAAATATAGAGAAATCTGGCATACCCCACACCCAGTGACCCTTATTATTAACACATTATTGTTGTACATTATTCACCATTAATTTACCATTATTGATACATGATTATTAACTCAAATTTATACTTTATTCATATTTCCTCATTTTTTTCTAATATCCTCTATCTTGTGAGCCCAACCAGGATACCACTTTACATCTAGTGGTCATGTCTCCTTAGGTTTCTCTTGGTTGGGACAGTTTTTTTTTAATTGCCTTTTCTTTGATGACCTTGACACTTTTGAGGATTACTGGGCAGGTATTTTGTAGGATGTGTTGTAATTGGGATTTCTCTTATGTATTTCTCATGATCAGAGTGGAGTAAGGGGTAGTAGGAGGAAGACCACAGAGGTCAATATCATTCTCCTCACATATCCTGGATTCATACAATTAATGCAACATCACTATTGATACTAAACTTAACCACCTGGTTGAGGTGTAGGGTTTGTGTTTTATTTCACTATAACATTATTCTTCTTTCTCTCCCTTTTGGTATTACATTTACAATTCTGCTTTCAAATTTTAAGGCTAAAAATAAAATTCCAAAAGCCAGGGTTAACAATGAATACTTTCCAATGAACAAAAAGCATTCTTACAAAAGATCAAGAAGACGGTTTCTCTCCCCTACATCAATAGTGGCATATATGCATCCTTCTGACTCATAAAGCTTATACAACAAATCTGGTTTGGTAAAGTCTTAAGTTGACAATATTCACAAAGTATTAATTTTGTTTTCCTGTGCAATATGGAGATGTGTGAATATTTGTAACTTTCCAATTGGTTTTGCACTGCATTGATACACAGTCTGTCCTTGCACATGGGGTAAGAATAACTCTAACATATTGCAGTAAGAATGTGAGAATTGAGCAGAAGGATAAACAAAGGACTATATACAAGAATGTTGGAGGGAAGAACTATCTCAATACGCAACTCAAGAACAGCTTCAGGGAAGGTATGAGTGTTATTTGAAGAGGTGAAAGAGGTCAAAGTGATAGCATACGAATTAGCACAGAACAAGAAAGGATGTGATTTAAAGGAAATGGAGAGGTCTAATGTGTGAAAGAATTGGGTATATAGAACTTGTGTGCCACGTTGGGAGTTTGCTGTTTCTTCTGGAAGTGTGAATGTGGAGAAAATGACATTTTGGGGGTAAGGAGAGTAATATGATCAGGTCTGAGTTTTCGAAAAATAACTGAAAACTGTCTGAAAGAAATTGAAGGATATGAGTTTGGAGGGGGAAAAAAGATATTTTTAGAGTGTGAGCATCCCTAATCTGAAATCCAAAAATCCAAAACTGAAACTTTCAGAGCCCCAGCATGACACCAAAAGGGGGTAAATCTCACATCAGACCTTGTTTGACAGGTGTCAGTCAAAATGCAGGTGTACTAAAAATTGTGCATAAGATCACTTTCAGGTTACGCACAAGATATATAAGAAACATAAATGAATTTCATGTTTAGATTTTGGTCCCATCCCCAAGATATCTCATATCTATGTAGATATACCAAAATTTGAAAAAATCCAAAATACTTCTGGTCCCAAGCATTTCAAATAAGGGACCCTTAACCTGTCTAAAAAGCTACCAAAGGACAAAGAATAAAAATGATAATGGAAATAGATAAGAGAAGAAAAATTAAAGAGATATATAGAGGCAGAATCGATAGGACTAGGGGCCAGTACTATAGTAACAATAGCAGAGACTGGCAGGATGCTCACAATCTGTATCTTCTTTCTTGGCACACAACTGGACTACATTTCCCAACCTCCCTTGCTTTGGGTGGAGCTGGGTAATTGAGTTCTGGTCAAATAAATTCTTGTGCATGGAAGTCAAGTATGCCACTTTTCAGCCTATTCTTTAGCCTCTCTTTTCCTTGCTCCATCGTGTGAGAATGGAGAGAACTTCCAAGACCACTCTGAGAACCATGCATTGAAGATGTCAGAACCATAAGATAGGAGAAGCTATAGTTCCTGAATTACTGCAAAGAGAATTCCCCAACCTGCATTAGACCTTCAGAAAAGTGCTTTCCTAGTGAGTTTGGGTCTATTTGCAACCTCAACTTGACTTAGGCTACCCTAGCCAAGTTCGAAACTGACTCTTTGAAGTGGGAGCTCCCATAACAGAAAACTAAAGCATGTGACTTTGGCTTTGGGAGGAAACAAATATTGTACACTGGGAAGGCCAGAGAGCCCCTTTTGCTGTGGGAAAATATTTCTGGAGGAAATTATTTTACAGTCAGAGATCATGTGTGCTTGTTGTTATGGCTACTTTTAGTAAAATGTAATGAGAAAGAGGTGTGTTTGGGTAAAAACTATGGTGAACAGAAATGAGAAGAAAGAGAGAAAATCCAGAAGTCTTAGGCTTTGAGTAGTTGGAAGAGAAACTTCTTCTAGATGCTGAGTAGGCAGATATAAGATGAAGAAATCCAGAAAAGCCCATCAGACTCAGCTTGTGATAAAGATAAGTGAGGGTGCTGCCTTCCCACGTGCCCTATAACTTTACATTTGTGACAGTGTGGGGTGATTATACAAAGAAAGAAAACCTATCTAAGGACTATGTCCAGTAAAGATGATTCAGTGCATTAGTTACAAAGGAAATTTATGGACAACAAATAGATCAAAAGGCTACTAATTTTTGAAGAAATTTTATTGCCAAGAAAACACCCATCAGCTTGGTCTAGAAAATTCTATATTGTCAAGAATTTTTTTTTAAAACCTCAGGAAGGAAACAAGTTGTGCATTGGAGAGCATAATCTCTAATGCCCACATTCAGTGTGGCCAATTATGAAAATAGACAGGGAAGAACCTCCAAAGAACAGAATAAGAACCTCCCAGAGCAGTAAGGAAGACCATCCTGTGGAGCAGGATCCTGGGCCAACCAAGGATGTCCCCCAGCTGAAGGGAGAAAGTCAGCCAGGAGGAATCCTGAAAGGCCAAAGCCCAGTGACCACAGTGGGCTTCACATTCTTTTTTTTTTCTTATGGAGGTTTTATTATGGTTATTTTATTCTTGCTTCATAACTGTGTACATGGGGAATGGCATGAGGGCAGGGAGTGTATAACTCTTCTGTCATTAATAAGTCACCAGACAAGAAAGCCAGATCTGTACCTGATGAACAGAACTACCTATCAGTCATTGGTCCTGGACTTTTTTTTTTGGGGGGATGCTATGGCTGGATAGGATTTTGGGGGAGAGCACAAGTGTGTTGTGTAAGAAGCAGAGTGAAATGCTTTTTTATGACCATTAGGAAAGTTTTTTTAGAGGGTGACTAAGGACCATTGAGCCAGATTCTTTTTCTGGTCACATTTCTGGACTGCACTTCCAGATTGTCTTAGAATTAGGTGAGGCTATTTGACTGAGTTCTGGTCATTGTGATGAGGTGGAATAACCTCTAAAATCCTGCACAAGAAATAAACTTCTGCCATTTTGAGTTATTACAATTTGGGGGTGTGTTTGTTACCATAGCAGAACCTAGCCAATCCTAACAAATTCAATTGCTTCTATAGATTTTAAATATTTTGCTAAGTGCTGTTTGTATATTAACTTATTTAACCAACTAAACCAATCCAAGTAGATAGATCAAAGTGTGTTCCCAATTTTAGTCTGAGGATACTAAAAATGAGAGAAGCCTCAAATCACATAAATTATAAGATGGAGATGACATGTGAAAAATGATTTATCTCACCTCAGAGCCCAAACTGATCACTTCTTGGGGTTGCAGATATTTCATTTGCTACTTTGAAGCTGAGAAGACATGGAGATAATAATAGAATCCTGGAGTATTAGAGAAAATCCTGGAAGTCTCAGTGGGGGATGTATATGATGTATTGGAGATGTGGGTCAGTATGCAAAGGGTTAAGGTGTGCACAGGTGAGCATCCACAGAAAGTCTGCATGTGCCAGTGGCTCCAGAATACCTGATTTAAGGAGCTGAAGGGCATCCATGGTGTAAGGCTTAAACATCAGGCATAATACATTATGTTAGTTATAGAAAATGGTATTCTCTAAGAATGGGGTAAGGGAGGTGTCAGGATGATGAGGGTCTGAATCCCACGGAAGCTAGCCCACATTGATTTCCCATATTCTGGTGGTCAGTCCCAGCCTCACCTTTCCCAACTTCTCTCCCTATACTGGAAGCCTGTCTTAATCCAAACCCTGACACTTGTCCTTTCTCACCTCTGTGAGTGGCTTTGCAGCAGAGTGGGAGCCTGTCCTGAAGAGTCAAAGCCGAGTTTGGATCTGGGCCTGCAGTTGGCTATCTTTAGTACAATCCTGGGCAAGTCTGTAGTAATACAGACCTATGAAAATTATGAGGGTTCAGGGAAATTTGTATAAAGTATTTAACATAGTACCTGGCCTATAACATGCAGGGAAAACTATATGTGAAACTACAATATTTCCATCTTCAAATCATGTCTGTTAGATGGCTACCAACACCTGTAAGTGGTCAATGAATCCTCTGCAGACCATGTACTATAGCTTAGGGTATGGAAAATATAGTCAACATATAGTCAATAGAGAGCACAGGAAAGAGCACTTGTAGAGGCCTGGAATCATAGGCAAGGGTTTCTGCAGATAGCTGTGCTGAAATTTAGCTGTGTGTGTGAAGTCAGTTCATTCAGGTGGAAATGAATGGGCAAGATGAAGACAAGAAAGCAGGGAGCACATGGATTTTGTGATTTTTTTTTTTTTTTTTTTGGTTTGGGAATTGAATCAGGGGCTCTTCACCAATAAGCCACAACCCTAGACTTTTTTATTTCTTCTTTTGTGACAGGGTTTCACTAATTTGCTAAGACTGGCCTTGAACTAGCAATCCTCCTGCCTCCGCCTCCCTGGTTGCAGGGATTATAAGGGTACACCACTCCTCCTGACTGCAGTGTAATTTTTATTAATATAGGTACTGCCCAGGGGATGAGTGGGAGATATGTTTGAAAATGTAGCTTGGGGAAGGATTATAAGGGTCTTGAAATCCAGGAAAGGGAACATCCTCCTTCCTTTCTCTTCCTCCTCTTCCTTTTTTTCCTTTACTTCTTTTTAGTATAACAACAGCAAAGATAAAAGCCTGCAGGAATCTGCCCTGTTACTAAACTGTGCTCACAGATTGAAAAGTCAACCCAATTTCAGCGTTCCACTCGTGGATGAGGAGCCTGTTGCCCTGCAGTGGAGTCTGGCCAGCCTGTGTCTCCCATGATAGAGATCTTCCAGGACTGCAAACACTTAGGGTCAATCACAATGCCTTGTGGCTCTGTGTTGTTGGAGATGCTTCAGTTCTATTAGCCAGTTATTCCTTCTCTGCTCCCCGATAAGGACAAAATTATC
This sequence comes from Marmota flaviventris, assembly GCF_047511675.1. Classification (NCBI taxonomy): domain Eukaryota; kingdom Metazoa; phylum Chordata; class Mammalia; order Rodentia; family Sciuridae; genus Marmota; species Marmota flaviventris. The sequence continues at coordinate 55,937,747 of NC_092507.1, forward strand.
AATGGGACCTGAAGGAAGTATAGATTGGGTATGAACCAACAAGACCTCAGCGGTGAGACACAGTGCCTGAAGGCCAGCAAGGCCTGAAGAGGAGGTTTGTCTTCCTTGAACTACTGTCTTCAAAATTTTTAGGTTGTAAAATTTTTTTGGTAGGTAGGTTTTCTCCAAGGAGTGGCAAGTTTATTCTTTTATTACTAGTTATAAACCACAGATAATTTCCCCTTTGTCTTCTCAATGTTGCTTATAAATTGTCACATCAACTATTACATTATTATTATAACTCATAGTGTAAGCACATAATTCTGTGAGACGAGTCTGATTAGGGCATTGCTGAATTTTTATTGATGCTTTATAATTATACATAATAGTGGGATTCATTGTAACATATTTGTACATGCACACAATATAACAATAGAATTTGATCTGTTTCCTTCTCCAGGATCTTGCCTTTCCCTCTCTCCTCCCTCCTCCTGGCCCCTTACTGATCTCCCTTCTGTTTTAGGAAATTATCCCACCTTTTTATTTTTATTTTTCATTTTTTTCTTTCTAGCTTCCACCTATCCTTGACTTTCTGAGTTTGGCTTATTTTTCTTAACCTAAAGCTCTCAAGTACCATCCATTTTCCTGAAAATGACAATTTTATTATTTTCTATACAAGAGTCTTGCCACCTATTTTTTTATTAGTGTATTCATAAGTATTTGGTATTGTTGCTACTAAAAAATGTATCTGTTTTTATTTTCTAATTTTTATTACTAGTATTGATTTTGTATCTTGACCTTGTATACAGCAATCTTACTGAAGTCACTTATTATTTCAGTTAATTTAATTGTTAATTATTATGAACTTTTCTCTGTGTGCAAACATAACATTTGGAAGCCATAATAATTTTTTATCTTATTTTCCATTTCTAATCCCTTTGGTTTAATTTCTATATTGTTGAACTTGCCAGGATTTCCAGTAAAATGCTCTGAAGAACTGAACATGGCCAACTTACTCTTAGATTAGAAAGCTTTCAACACTTCACCACTTAATACTATGTTTTTTTAGGTGGCCCTCATAAAATTAAGGACATTCTATCTATTTCCAGTTTTTAAAAAATATTCTTCTTGAATAGATGTCAAGTTTAAATGTTTTTTTATTCATTTGGATGTTTGAGATTAGTATCTTCTATAGTGTTGACATAGCAAATTACCTTCACCTTGTTTTTCTAATGTTAAACTAGTCTTGCACTTCTTGAAAATGTCCAGCTTGATTTTTACCAGTTGCAACTTGAACATTCTGGAACCTGCCCCTTTGCAGCCTCAGCTGTAGATTCTCAACCCCATAAAATGCAATACTCCAGTTTTAAAATGTATATTCATAATGCTCCCTTCTAGATCCTGAAAACAATTCTTCGGTAACCTAAATTTTTAGAAAATAATTCAGTATCCTATTATGTAGAAAATAAGTAAATGGAAAATATTTTTTGATAAAATATTACATTTTCCATTTGGAAATGCTCAGGCATGGCTTCTCCAGAGACATGATGAAGTTGGCAGATGCTTCTCCTACTGTAATGAGTACATTTGTATGTAAGAGAAGCAAGACAATACTCAAAGGATATTTATTGTGGACACTTCTTATTTACATTTAGAGTTTTGAGATAAATGTGAAATGAGCATATTTGTGTGCATGCATAAATAGAATCAATGTACATTTGACAGCTGCAAATGCAAATTGACAAGGTGTGCTGTGTCATAGACTCAAAGACCAGAAGTGGCATCAGCACTGATGATTGGGTATCTCCAAGTAGAGAACAGTCCTTGGGAAAGTTATGAAACAAAGTGCAAGCCTCCTTCAATTTACACAAGAGGTATGTTCCTGAAAAATTCAGTATATATTAAAACCATGTATAGTATCTTTTATGAAAAATGGAATTTGGTACTAAGCTCAGGTGTACTAATTTTTACCTACAAAAATTTTGAACTGGATGTTTGAACCTTGGGACTCTCTCCCTCATTATAGAACGTTAGCAGATTCGTTCCTTGTCTACCAAATCCCAATAGCACCCCAGCCAGTTGTTGCAACAGTCAATTCCCCGGCACCCCCCAAAATTTCCAACACCTCCCATGAGCACTGCTGTCCTTGCTGAGAACCTGGGCCTATTATATCTTAAGACAGGGCTGTCTCCCTCACCCCTCACTTTCTCTTCCAAATTCTGTGAAAGCAGGCTCTGGGGGTATACTGCAAAGATTCCAAATGGGTGTCATTGAATCATCTCTATATTTATTTTTATTGTTATTTTTATTGTTGTTTTTTACATGTGTTACCATCTTCTAAAAAAGATGTTTTGGTGAGCTACAAAAGGACACACTCATAGACAGGAGAGCAGATCTGATGGGGGAAGAAGTGAAGAGGAACAGGCAGACAGAATGGAGTTAGGGCTAGTCTTGTTACTTAAACTCCTGGGGCTTGTGCACTTGCTAAAGGGGAGATGTAACTCCAGTATCAGTTGAAAGAAGAATGCTTGATCAGTCGATGAGATAAAAACAATTACTGTTGAGGCAAGAACATGGGCTCTGGGGCCAATCTGCTTAGGTTCAACTTGGATTCACTCTCACAGGCCTTAAGACCTTGAGTGAATCACTGTGTACTTCAGTCTCTTGCCTATAAACAAGGTAATAACAATACCTATAATATTTAGTACATAGATCTATTGGGAGATTAAATAAGTTAGTGTATGTGAAATGCTTAGAACAGTACACAGTAGGTACTGATAAGCATTATGGAAGCATTTGTCAAACACGTAAAAAATGTTTAGCAGGGAAAACAGCTTTCCCTAGCAGTGTCTCTAACTGAGTGACGTGGGATTCAGTTGCTCAGTTTGGAAGTTCAGAGGAAACTTGATGTTGAAATCTGGCTATGCTATAGTGCAGGAGACAGCAAGCATGGTGGAAATCTAGTGACCAAGCTCATGAGGATGAGTTCGTTGAGTCCCCTGGTTCCTGACTGCTGCATTGTCTTATAGATCCTAGTGGGAGCCAGCCTCCAGTGGGGTGATGAGAAACTGCCTATCATCTCCCAGAGAGTCCACAGGTTCCAAAATACCTCCTTTCCCCAATTGTCCCATTATACCTCAAACTCCCATTTTTCTTCTAAGTACAGAGAGCAAAGAATAAAACAAATCCATTGCAAGTGTCTCATAAACTCAAATCCTTGAAGAATATGCAACCTCAAAGTGAATTTCCTTTAAATAAGCCTCTAACTTTGGTTCAGGGGATGGAGGGGCCAGAATAAAGGTCTTGGCAAGAAATTAAAATAAATTTTCTGAGCTGGCAAAGCTCTGCCATTTTCTAGTTGTGAGACTGTATTCAAAGTCTCCAAACCTCATTGTCCTCATTTGTAAAGTGGAGATGATAATGATCACTACCTCATGAATTGCTGGAAAGATGAAAAGAAATAATAGAAAGTGCCCAGCACAATGCCAGGGTCAAAGCAGGGGTCAGTAAATGTTAATTGCTGATGCTATTATTATTATTGCAGGCATCAGCAATCTATCATAAGAGAATTATTTTTCCTTACTCCCCAAAGAAATGAGGCCACATGTTTATGCACCCCAGAAATGTTTTATTTTGGTGAGTTCTTCTTCCACAAACTCCATGTTGTAGTGGAAGGGACGGTGCCATCTGGAAAGATGGAATATGAAGTCTCAGTTGCTCAAGACTTGCACAAGAAGCCGTGCAAGGAGATTGGGGATGTGGAGATAGGCCCAATCCTGCCACTTGCTCTAGTGTGTTGTCTTCCCTCTCTGACCCTTCAACAGGTGTGTGTTTAGCGCCAGGAATGGGGTCCATGAGAGGGCTTGCAAGATTAAAGTTCTAGTTACTAAATGAAAAACTTTGAAATATTGTAGAAGTCTAGAAAAGCCACGAATTGGGGGTGAATATCCCCATGGTGAAATTCCAGAAAGGGCTTTACAAAACACATGCTTAAAAACAAACTTTCTCTCTCTCTCTCCAAGAAAAATAGTAAAACACTATAGTTCAGTTATAGTGAGAAATACTGGACTCTGGGGGTGTAGCTCAGTAGAAGAGGCTCATCTACTGTACAAGAAGCCCTGGGTTTGAACCCCAGCCAAAGGAAGGAAGGAGGAAAGAAAGAAAGAGAGGAAAAGACTGGGAAACTCTAAAACATTTTTATATCCTTAAAAATCCAGTAACTTAGTATCTCCATGTGACTGTCATTGGACAGACATGAACTCTTACATTTTAATCGTCAAAGGGACCTTGACATATGTGTGTAGGTGGCAATGCATGCCTTTTCACAGATGCTGGGAGCACATAGGTGTGGATGACCCAGCTCCTGCTCTCTGGGAAGCCAGGACAAGCTGGGAGCGTCTGCCACTGGCCAGCCCTGTGCCTTGGGTACTCCACTCAACACCCATCCCTGAATTGGGAGGAGCGATTTTCCTTCCCCTTTATGCTTGTCAGCCTATTGCACTGGCCTTCCTTGGGGGACTTGGAAGTTGGTTCCCACCCATCCCTTACCTCTCCTTCACTTCTTCTCGAGGGAGGGTGTGGTTTTTCCTCGTGAGGAGGATGATGCTCTCTTTTCTCAGACTGGCTGTGCACAGGATGGAGACATACTGGTTTTGCTTTCCTGAGGGAAGACGAGTTGGATCCCAGCCCAGGGTCTGGAGGTCGATGTCTTTCTTCCTGCTCTCCAGAACTCATTGATTAGAGGCAGGCTGCCAACCCCTGCATATCTGTTCTGCAGGCCCAGTACTCCCCAGGTGTGAGTCCAGGCTTTGTCTGAATTGTGCCATTTTGAGGTCATTTGGTTGCATGTCCAGTTTGGGGGCTCCAACTCAACCACCAATAAACCTGCTGTATTCATCTCTATCTGACTGTAAATATGACTATTTTTCAGTTGGTTCAGCACCAGAAAAGTTCTATTACCCAGAAGAACTGGAAAGGACCTTAAAGGTAAGATTGCTTAAGCCCCTATTGTGCAGCTGAATGGTATGGCCTCTGCTGGCCCAGCTTCTCAGGCCCTCCCTAGGTCCCGGCAGCACAAGGACCTGAGAATCCCACACCTGCTGGATCACCTGCTGCTTCCAGTACTGTCCACACTCTGCACAGTTGGACTGGCTTTGCATAGCTGGAGGAGCTGGCCCTGCACCTGACCTTACTGTGTTTCAACTCTGTCCAAGTGGATGCCTTACTTTCCATTGTTCTGGGCCGATTGCTTTCATTTACTTACTTTACTACATTTTCCCTGCCCCTGGTGCTGCACCAATTCCTTTGCTTTGCTGAGTTGCTGTTCCTAGTGTCTTGAGATATGTTCCTCTTTTGGATTTTACCCCAGGAGACTGAACCTGAATGCAGATCTGCTGCCTCCCTGCCCACAGCTCTTTCTGCCCACCTGGGACAGGATACTTGCTGTGAATTACATGCCTGGACTTCTCTTAGTGTCAGACTCTATTAAATAGAACAATAGTGTTATGTTATTGTGTGATGCAGAGATGGTTGCTAGGGAAACCAGTGGGGATATGCTTGATTTGTAAATCCTATAATTGCCCTAAATTAGCAGCAACTCATGCTCTTGTTTCAATAGGATTTGGACTGAGCCAACTGGGAGCAGGTGAGGAAGGAGGAACGGTCACAGGTTGGTTCCCAATGCAATCTGTTCATGCTTTGTGTAAAGTGTGTTTTTTTCTCACTGTTTTGCCAAAAAAGCAAAAGGGATTAAAGAGTGAGCTAGAGGGAACACTGCAGTGTCCTTCTGATGGATCAGGACAGCTAGAAAGACAGAGCATAGCAGGCCCAATCTTCTTGTGAATTCAGGTGGTCATAGCCAGTGACTAGAGGCAGCACTAGTAGTGATAGAAACAGATAAACATCTTCTAGAACTTTTTGTTTTACAACGAATTCAGAATTCTAAAATTATACTTCATAAGGGGTTAAAAACTCCAAATGAAAAGAATCTAGATATTTGGGAAGTCTCATCCTGAGAGAAAAGTGGGGTGATCTAATTGCAGGAATGTTATGTCGATGTGGAGGGGCCCCAACTCTGTTCCATCTAGTCTTTTTTTCATCCACATCAATTTTCAGAGGGTCACTAACTCTCTGCTTGATCATCCCAATGATGAAGAATTCCCTCTTTCCCAAGGCAACCCATTGGTTTTAAAGAATTTCTGATTGTTAGGGTATCTGCCTTATATGGAGCTAGAAAATGGGGTGCTGGGCTTGGAGGGGCACATTTCCTCTTTGAGGTAATTGACTAGGGGAGTTCACAGAGGTTTTATTTATTTTTCAATGTCTGAGACCAACCCTCCTGTCACAGTGCCTGTCCCCCAAGCAAGCCTCCCTGGCTTAAGGGCCCAGGACCATCCAGACGTTGAGGAGTCCTAGCTTCAGGCAGAGGAGAGAAGCAGTTGGAGAAAAAAACCTGAAATTCCTTGCTGTGGTGTTTGACTAAGGCTCTCTCAGAGCCCTGCAATGTTTGTCTCATTGTAATAAAGAACAAAATTAGCGTGCAGACCCTGTTGCCTAGGATAAATGTCATGTGAAACTCTTTTTTGGACAATATGGTTTAGAGAATCATCACTGTCATTGTCCATGGAGGATGACTCAGTATTCCAGATGTATCCAGGTGCTCTAAGTCCCCAGGGGTCACAGTGCTCTTTTTTAGAAAAGCCAGTTTAATAAATGCAGCCGAACATCACAGAGGCTCTTGGCAGACGCATCCCACTGGTGACTCATGTTGGTCTCCACAATCAGTAAAACCTCCCAGGCCTTTTCTCCTTTGTCGATGGGTTATCACATGCCCCTCAACCCAACTCTATAGGGCCTGTGGTGTCCAGGGCCTATTTTAGCTCCCTGGTTACTTTTACTGTCAAGTTCACAAGTTCCCCGCCAGCATTCTAAATGTCAGGATTGCAGGGATCACAGCCTGCTCTTTGGTAACTCTCCTGGCCTGTGAGTTCCATGGTCTGTTCATTACCTGTCAAAATCGACTTCATCTGCATGGTCCAGTTCTCTTCAGCTCTCATTTATCCAGACTAGCATGTTTAATGAGGTTAAACGTCTAATCTACCTTTTATCAATGTCTATTCTCTCTTTTCCAGTTTCTCGGCAGAAAAGTTGGAGGAAAGGCAGCAGCCAAGGGGTTCTGCTCCTTCTCTGGTCTGGTGAAGCCTTACAATTAGCTCATCACAGGGGTAGCAGGCTCAAGATTTTGGAAAAAAGCTTCTAAACCAAGCGTTTATATCTTTCATAGCACTTTTTACACCGTTCAGTAATTCTGAGTTTTTGCGTTATTAATTATTTTAACACAGAGTTCCATGGCCACAATTTGATAAATTCTGATTCAGTTCACTCTTGTGGAAAGCCAAGTTTTATATGCCACAAGGCCATAACCAAGTTTGCTTCAATGCATAAAAAGAATGCTGGAAAAATAAATAAATAAATGGTCCTTAGCAGCAACTTTGCAGTTTCCAAACTAGAAAATGATGGAAGAAATCGCTGTTAGGGGGTCCTTGGCTCTCCACAAAGTCTAAATCATGAAGAAGGGATCCAGGTTTTCTCTCTGAACTCTGCTCTGTTAGGAAACTAACTGCCTTATAAAACTGGAAAATATAAGGTCATTTCTCTCTCAGAATAATGACCTTAAACTTAACATTGGTCACTACAGTCAAAGTTTATTTTGTTGTTTTTTGGGTACTGGGGATCTAACCCAGGGGTGCTTTACCACTGAGCTACATCCCCAGCCCTTTTTAATTTTTTTTTTTTTTTATTTGGAGACAGGGTCTCACTAAGTTGCTGAGGCTAGCCTTGAACTTGCGATCCTTCTGTCTCAGCCTCCAGAGTTGCTGGGATTACAGGCGTGCCTCACTGTGCCCAGCCAGTTAAAGTTTTCATATGGAAAACCAAATACATGGCTCTGAAATTCCAGAATTCTTTGGTGCAGATTTGTGACTGGGAAGAATCATAGCTAAAAACATTAATAGTAACTCCCATAGCGATTTAAAATGTAGATACATCAACAGTACATGCACTCTTGAGTGGTTTATTAAAAGGCACTTAGAGCCATTCATAAGGAGGTAAATGGGAGTGCAAGCAGCCTGTTTTAATGGCCACAAGGGAGTCGGTGGTGAGTGCTGCTGGCACAATGCTGAGTCTGGGTGAGCGGGGGTGGCTGCAAGGGTAACTCAGGGAGTGGGCCTGGAAGACAAGGTCCTCTGCGTTCCTGAGTCTCTGTGTGGCTTCTGCAGCTGGACTGTACCAAAAGGAAGTTTGCAGGATAAAGACAGCGCTCCTGGAAAGAGTAAAACAGCAGGCCCAGTGGTTCTAAGTCGGGGATACCCCAAGGCAAAACGTGGGAAAGTGCCCTGTGGCTGGATTTGGTCCAAGAGGCACAGCAGTCAGAACTCCTTTCCACAATGCATCTGCTGGGGCCTCAACAGTGTCAGATTTCAGTGCTCTCTCTGCTCCTTGCTGGGCTGCACTCTTCCCGACCCCAGAGACACTGGCCTTACATGGATCTGTTCAGTCTTTCTGTACCTCAGTTTCCTCATTGTCATATGAAAACAACAATGCCTGCCTAGCTGGCTAGCACAGGGGATGACTGAAGCAATAAACGTTTCACTGTAACTCACTGCTCTAGGAAGGTTAAAAAAAATTAAATTAAAAAGCATGTGTATTGCAAACCTCTCACATGCAAGGCACTTTCCTGTGTTTTACATACTTTATCTCATTTAATCATCACGGTAAACCTGTAGGGCAGGTGCTATTTTATTACTGATGTTTTGCACAGAGGAAAATCAGACAAGTGCATAAGTGACCCAATCATGGCAGATCAGTGGAAGTGGCAGAACAGGGACTTGGACCCAGTCTGCCTGACCCACAGGTCCAGGCTTTGAAGTGAATACAGTACAGAAGAGGGACACACTTCATTCTGCTCTGAAGCCATAGTCACCCTCTAGACCCCGTTTCCTGGGAGATGAACAGAATCATGGGACCAAAACCATACTGACAGCATCCTTGCAGGCTGGGGTTCAAAGGGGACTTTGAAACTTTGGGAATCTTTAAAAACGAGTGCCATAATCCCTGTACACACATAACACTTGTGAATGTAAAAGCCTTTCCATTCTTTTTGTCCTGGCGATGGCGCTGTGCTATGGGTGAGGCAGGTATCTCATGGGGGAGGAGGGGCCTGTCCAACATCACACCACACATCAGGACAGAAAACTAGCACTCTGAATGCCTGGCCCTGAATCATTTGAAAGGCGCACACTCCCAGCTTATTGGAAGAAGTCTTGCTAGAGGACCTGGCTTCGAATCCTGCATTCTCCACTTAATGTCATCAGTCCAGGTTTGATTACCTCACTGCACCTCTTAGATTCCCAATGTCTCCATCTTTTAAAAGAGATCATGTAAAAGCAGAGATATTAGTGCTTATATCTCAGAATTGTGCTGAGGACCAAATGAGGTCATTGGTAATATTAGTAACACCCACCACTATCTCCCTCCTCCACCCCAACACTTTCCTCTGAGGCAATCTGCCCACTACCCCCCCACCCACCCACCCAGTCTTTTGGTCTTCACAAGAGCCCCTCTTTCTTCTCTACTGTGGTTGATAGCATTGGACTCAATTGGGCAAACAATGCTGAATGGACTTACTTCCTCTTTTTGTGAATTTTAAATTTTAACTAATTTGAAATTTTTAGAGCTTTATAGTTTTAATTAATTTAAATTTAAATAGCCACATGGAGCTAACTGCTACCGTATTATATAATTTGAGAATATATATATATATATATATATATATATTTTTTTTTTTTTTTTTTTTTTTTTTTTTTTCTCTAGCGAAGGCAAAACAGAAGTCAAACAGCTGGAGGCAAGGGAATGGGGAGATTTTATTATAGTGGGAAAACTTAGCACATTAAGGAGACTGGATAAACTCAGATAAAGGCCAAATAAATATGAAGGAAAGCAATGATAACTCTCGGCTGTATTCAAACACTGGTTGGGAGGTAGCATTGATTGTAAAGGCCAGATCTTTTCTGCTCTGCACATCTACACTGAAAAAAAAAAATCTACATTCAAGTGGGAATTGTTAAAGAGCACTTCTGGAACAATACAAAGCAAAATAGTAGGACATGCCTCTTGCTATAAAAATACAACTGATAAAACATACTTTTTATCTTATTCCTGGGCTTGTAAGAAGTTATGTGCTGTTTTTCCACTACCACTCTCATCCCCTACCAAAGAACTAAACAATCACCAAAAAGTGCTTGTTAAATATAGGTAAGAGGCAGTTGCTATGGTTTAGATGTGGTTTGTTCACCAAGGGTTCAGGTGTGCAGGCTTCTCCTTCTGTGTGGCAGAGCTGAGGTGGTGGGATCTTTGAGAGCTGGAACTTACTGGGAGGTCACTAGGGGTGCTGCCCTCAGAAAGGATTCAGTAGATCTCATGGGATCTCAGGTCTCATGGAGTGAGTTTTTTTTTTTTTTTTCTTTATAATGTACCCTGCCTCCGGTGATTTATAAAAGAAATTGTACAAATACAACAGTGTCTCTCCTCTGCAAAATGCTGATATTAAACTGTTAAGAACTAAGTAAGAAGATGGAGAAATGAGGCCTGTGATACAAGCACGGGGCTAAAGTTATTCTTGGTGGGTAGCATCCTCTGGCTTTAATACAAAAAAGCAAGTGCATTTGCTCTCTGGAGAAGATTAAGATCATCAATATCAGAACTCTCAATAAAATGCAAACACACAAGAAAGTAAACCATAATGAGCAGAGATTGTAAAAATAAAATATATCAGAATCTAAGAACTCTAAATATTGAAGTAATCTTAAAGTGCAAAATAATTTTGTGTGAAATTGAATATTAAGTCACAGGAAATAAAGCATCCAAAGTGAATGATAGGCTCAGAAAAAAACTTCATTGTAGCTTTTATAAATGAAAAATGTTACTATTAAAATAAAACCTAAGGGCTAGGGCTGGGGCTCAGCGGTAGCACACTTGTCTGGCATGTGTGAGGCACTGGGTTCAATTCTCAGCACCAAATATAAATAAGTAAAAGAAGAATCTGGCATTGTTTAAAAAATAAAATTTAAAAAAAAAAACAGTGGATGAGCTAAAAAGCAGAAAAAAGTTATTAAAGTGAAGAGTTGAAGTTAAACAGAATGTAGTCCAAGGAGAAAAAAAATGATAAAAAGATTAATAAATGATGATTATAGGTTCCAGGTAAAGATAGTAAATTAAACATATAAATCAAATTTTTCAAAATCATTAAGGATTTTATTTTAAAATGACATAAACCATAGGGATAAGCAGACTACAAGAAGAGACCATAACAACAAACATCTGGAAAAGAGAAAGCAGATGAACTCTTGATAACGGACTTAGAAAGACCAACCCTAATTGAATGAAGGAAATTGAGCCATTTCCTGTGGTAAAACAACACCAAGAAAGTAGAAGGATGAATATTAAAAAATAAATAAATGAGAGCAATAGGAATGAGAGACAGTTGAAGAGGAAGTATCAAATATAGGTAAAAGACAGTTGCTATGGTTTAGAATATTTAGACTTTCTTGTGTGTTTGGTTGCATTTTATTGAGAGTTCTGACATTGTTGATCTTAATATTCTTCAGAGAGCAAATAGTCTTCTTTGAGAAGACTATTAAAAATGGATTAATCTCTGGCATATGAACAACAGGGCATGTCTACAGATGGGTAATGATTTTATATTTAAAATTAAACTTTAAAAAGATTTTAAACATAAAAATACTTGCATGCTACCTACTTTATGCATTAGGAGAGATATTTAAATTCCTACAAAAATATTACATATAAAAATAACTAGACAAGACAGAAAATCTGAATAGCTTTATAATTGTTAAATAACTTCAAACAGTAATTCAAAATTAGATGTATAGCTTAATTTACTATTTTAGTTCAATTTTCTGCAAGGCAAATAAAAGGTTTGGATGATTTTACTGGTATATAATTATCTCATTAAATAGAAGGGACAATATCCAAGATGACCCAAGGCATTGTGAAGACAAGGATGAAGTAATTTGCTTTTCTAGATCAAACAACTTACTGAAAAGCCAAAGTAATTAAAACGGTGTGTTGTTGAAATCAGGATAATAAAGTCAGTCAATAGAACAAACTCGGGAGCCAGAAAAAAATCTATCTATCTATCTATCTATCTATGTATATATTAATTATAATATATACATTAATTATAATATGTTATTGTTGGAGAAATTGACATCATAGATTATTGGTCACAGTAGACCATCAATGAATAGTGCTGCTGTCCCTGGTTATCCACATATAAAAAATAAAGAAAATTCCTTATTCCCTTAAATATAAAAATTAATCTCCAATGGATTCAAATATTTTTAAAAAATATTTAAAAAATTTTTTAGTTGGGCTGGGGATGTGGCTCAAGCGGTAGCGCGCTCCCCTGGCATGCGTGCGGCCCGGGTTCAATCCTCGGCACCACATACAAACAAAGATGTTGTGTCTGCCGAAAACTAAAAAATAAATATTAAAAAAAATTTTTAGTTGTTGATGGACATAATACCTTTAATTAATTAATTAATTAATCGATTAATTTATTTATTTTTATGTGGTGCCAAGGGTCGGATCCAGTGCCTGACACGTGTGAGACAAACACTGTACCACTGAGCCACACACAACCCCAACCCCAACGAATTCAAATCTTAAATGTGGAAGGCAAAACTTTAAAACTTTTAGAAGAAATTTAGAATAAAAAAAATTTTAATAAAAAAAACTGAAAAAGAAAACATGAATTAACTCTGTTAATATTATCAAAAGATACCACTGAGAAAATGAAAATATATGCACCAAATTAGTGGAAGATATTTCTGACATAACTGACAAGGTATTACTATCCAGAGTAGATAAATCTTTTATTTAGCAAATTAATTAGAGTAATCCAATGAAAACTGGGAGAAGGATGAAAATGCACATTTTACAGAAGAGGAAACATAAATGACAAGTAAACATATGGAAATATGTTGAATCTCATTAGGAATCAAGGAAAATAAACCATGGCAGTGAGATACTACTTTAGCAACACTATATTGAGAAAATTAAGATAATAGCAAATATTTATGGAGAATGTGAATCAATAGGAATTTTTATACATTATGCTAAGCAATGAAATTTTTACAATCACTTTGCAAAATGATTTGGTGCTACACAGTAAAACTGAAAATTTGTAATCCCTCTGACCTCCCAATACCTCTGACCTCCCAATTCCACTCTTCAACATATATTTAGAGAAACTCTTGTGCATTTGCAGTGGGAGAAACCCACAAGAAAGAGAAAATGAACCACAGCTGCCTGCATCAATCTGAACACATTTCATAAAATAATGTTGAATTTTCACGTGTAGACCGCATAATGTCTGACCTTTTGCTAACCTTTAAAAGAAACAAGGTGAAACAAGATCGTGTTTAAGCATTCATGAATATGTGATAACACATAAAAACAAGGCAAAGAACCAAGTTCTGCAAAGTGACGATGTGGTATAGGGGAGAAAAACACAGATGGAAAGCTACTGGTAGTGTTTTAGTTCTTCAGCTGCTTTTTTTTTATTATTATTTCACTCAACATTCAATTACATAGATATGTATTACGTGTATTTTATATTATCAAATATTTTGTGTTTGTTTTACATGTATCAATTGTACGTATTAACAAGGTGCAGTGTGCTATCTGCACACATGCATACAGTGTGCACTGATCAAATCCCACCTCCCTCTGCTGCTTTCCACCCTCACATCATCACTATTCTACCTTCAGATCGACTAATAGAGCTTTTCTGAGCATCTGGGGAATATGAATGAACTTAGATCACTCAGCTCTAGAATGTTCTGTGGTCTCAGTTCAGAAACATATGGAATGATTAAGGCTGGGGGACACAGGCCAGCCTGTGGAGAGCCAGACAAAGGGCACAGCAGGCATGTTGGGTGTTGATTCTTGGATTTCCCTCCCTAGGGGGTGCAGCCCTGGGCCAAGCACTGGGTTTGTTTTCTCTTCCACGGAGGGGCTCGGTTATTGTCTTTGGGGGATGATTCAACACTCCCATGAAGGCATTTGAGAAAGCATGGAGGAAGAATTTGGGGTTGTTACAAGGACCAGGGGACCCATCTAATTAGTGGCAGCGGCCAAGGGCACTAAATGTTCTTCAATGTGGGAGACAGTTGTGCCCCAAATGCCCCTGGTGGGAAGCATTGCCTCTTGCAGCCCGAGGGGCCTCTGCACTTCTCTGTGTCACCTGCACCTGGGTGATGGCGATGGTCCCTGCTGGGCTGTCCAAGCCTCAGAAGTTTTCCGAAGCAGGCGGGTCTTCACCTAGTTCCTTGGTACGCGTGGCTGGTAGTCTTAACATAGGAACTTCAGAGCCACAGAAGCTGTGTTCTCTCATATGGCCTTCTTGGGAGCTAAGGATCCTTGCAGGAAGAAGATTCCACAAATTCAGTTGAAGCGGACAATTAGTGACAATTTGCACCCATGCTCTGGTAAAACATCGGGGGTAAAACACCAGCTTGATCCAGTTCTAGCTACATTCTCAGAGCAATTGCGCCTGCAGAGATTTGTCATCCTGTGTAAAGCTGAGCAGTGCCCTCCTTGGGACACTCAGGGGATTACAGGACTGGCCGTTCCGAGAAAATGCCTTGGCCACAAGGCGGACACACACTCTGACTGTGGCTTGAGCCCCTGGGGCCAGTGTCAGTATGTGTGCCTGTGTGAACACTGGGCAGGAGTTCCTTGGGAAAAGGCAGCCCAGTGGTGGAGGACATTGCTTAACGAAAGGGGTGAGATCATATTTTCAATCCCTACTCACTCTCTTGACCAGATGCGCTTGTACAGTCCACAAGCTATACAACCACACCTAGCAACCAAACCCTCTCACTCTTTACCAATTTGGTAATCTACATTTGGCTGCACTCAAGACCCCCAGAGCCTGTCTCCCCAAGGGTTCCTGGACCAACAGTATAATGTGTGGGTCTCATGTGCTTTCTGGCCTCTAGTTCTAAGGGATGCATCCAAGTGTGTGTGGGGGGCCCCCAAGGCCTGATGTTCAGGCTTCCTCACTCTGGTCCCAGTTTGCTTTTCTGCCCACCACATTCCAGACTCTCTTGTAGGCAGGCTACTATAGTTATACTTCTAAACTCCTTGAAGGTAGAAGCCTAGTTTGTGGAGAACTGGCCCCCATTTCCCTCCGCCTTCAGACCTCTCCTGCTAAGCAGCGACCATGGTAACAGTAGCTCCTTTCGCTGTCCTGTGGGAACAAAACAAACTATGGAAGAATAAGAAATTTAAAAAACAAAGAGAACAAAGAATTTGGCTTCCTTCAAGATTGGCAGTGAGAACAGCAGGACAAGTTGGTATCCAAATCTGTGGAACTGGTTTAGTTAGTTGGCGGTGAACTTGGCCTGGAATGTTCTGGCCCAGACTTAAAGAAAGTTCTTCACTCTGGATACAGTGGTCAGCCTGTGACCTACTAGAGTCTCACAGCAGGGAGTCCACTAGCCCCCTGTCACATCCTGGGCCCATTCAGGCTCTAAGAACATAGAAGAACCCATGTTCTCGCAGGTGGAAGCAGTTATGTTGGTTGGGTCAGATTTGTGAATTTAAGAAAGAGGGGGGTTGGAGTGTGCCTCAGTGGTAGCACATTTGCTTAGCATGTACAAAACCCTGCATTTCATTCCTAGCACTGGGCGGGGGGAGGGAGGGAGGGAGAGAGAGACAGAGAGATACTTTTTATAAATGTAAAAATAGGTAATTTATTCTATCATTGCAGAATGTCATTTCCTTTTCTTTATATTTTTTTCAAACTTTCTTTTTTTATTAATTTTTTAAATTTATATATGACAGCAGAATGCATTACAATTCTTATTCCACATATAGAGCACAATTTTTCATATCTCTGGTTGTATACAAAGTATCTTCACACCAATTCATGTCTTCATACTTGTACTTTGGATAATAATGTCCATCACATTCCACCATCATTTCTAACCCCATGCCCCCTCCCATCCCCTCCCACCCCTCTGCCCTATCTAGAGTTCATCTATTCCTCCCATGCTCTGCCTCCCTATCCCACTATGAGTCAGCCTCCTTATATCAGAGAAAACATTCGGCATTTGGGTTTTTGGGATTGGCTAACTTCGCTTTTGATGCTTTGTTAAATCTTTCTAAAGTTTGCAGAAGCCCTGGACTACTTGAAAACTCAAATCCACCACAACCCAGCATGTCGAATATTTCAGAAAGTACCTAGATTAGGGCATCTTTGCTGAATTTTCCTAGTAACATGTTCTTTTCCCAGGAAACTGCCAAGACTCCTGTGTTCCAGGCATGGTTCTAGGTTTGGGCCAAATAGCTGGGAACAAAGCAGATTGATATCCTGCCCTCATGAGCTTCCACTCTAGCTCCTCACCCAGCACAGCCCCTACACTTTGGTGGGTGTTAGTCCATGACAGTGATGTCACAGGAGCTCCCAGGGTAGAGAAAACAGCAGACACTTCTTTCTGCAATATCTCCTCCAATGTCGCTGTTCCAAAGTGTGGCTTGTGGCCCGCAGCACAGCGTCACTTGGAACAAGTTAGAATGCCTATCTCTGGCTCCTCCCAAGACCTTCAGAATGAGACCTGCCCTTCAGAAACTGCACTTCCAAGATCCCCAGGTGAACCATACACAGGGGAAGGTTTGAAACCCTGCTCCATAAACCCAAGTTCCATGGGCTGTTCTGCAAGGGAAATGGAGCAGGATGATCCTAGGCACTGCAGAAATCACACACCCAAGCTCCCCAGCAGGTTCAGAAAACTGGTATGTTGAAGACTGTGACATCCTAGGAAAAGAAGCCCAGCACTTAAAAACCCATGTGCCTCAAACTTAGTCGATGACAAACAATGACCAAGGATCAGTCAGTGGAGCCAGCATCCTGTGGGATTCACCATAGGAAAACCTGGAAAGGACCCTCTGGTGCTCACAGATTTGATTTGATCAGTTTCAATGGTTCTACATAAAGTGGGTCCTGGGATGATAACTAGTAGTTTTACTGAGGCACAGATTTGAATCATGCCTGCTGATGGGCTGGGATTCTGGACAAAGGCCCCAGGCTGGGGGTGAGGGTGGGGGTTGGAAGAATGGAGAGGACCTAGTACCTGCTCCTTCCTTCTGCTGGGTTAGTCTCTGCTTATGACTGTGTCTGGGGCAATGTTCACTGGTCAACAAAACCACCCAATACTAATGAAAACTGGCCCTCACATATGAAATACCATCATTGTGAAAACTGCTGGTTGGCTTGTGATGTGAGGATAGACCCAGGAGACTCTGAATCCCAAGTGGAATGACACTGGGAGAAATCCAGGAGACAACATCAGTCTTTCTTATTTGTCACGTAGGGAATTCAAGAAGGTCTGGGCCCTATGTGCTCCACATGTGTCAAGGACTGATGAGGATGGTAGTGAAGACCATGATAGCTAGCATTTGGGGGGAGTTCATTGTGTGTCGAGGACTATCCAGACTTACATGTCCTTTACAACAGCTCTGACCTAAGTAGAGTAAGCCTCACTTTCACAGGTGAGGAAACAGGTATGGAGTTCATTCTTCTCTTCCATCCCTGGTAGGCTGAGTGTGATTTGAGATCTAGGTGACAGGCATCTGGTAAAGACCAGAACACTCAAATGATAGAGTAGTCCCTGGGTCCCCTTCACCCTCCAGCCCTAAAGTGGACAGGAGTTAAATATGTGCCTCAGCAAACCTCTGTTCATCCTGCCGTGGGCTCATTCCTTCTGAGACCATGCATTGCATGTAATTGAAGCTTCTTTGGGAAATGACCATCCCGTCCTGAATTCGGGGGTGCCATGTCAGGATGAGGTGGCCGTAAGTGAAAAGAGGTGGGCCTGGGGCTTGTGGGGCCAGGGTCAAGGTCTGATTTGCTCTTGGGCAGTTGTGCAATTGACTGCAGGTCGGACTGGACATGCTCCTGCAAGGCCTGGACTCTGCCAGAGCTGGGGTCCACAGCAGCCGTGTGGCCTTAGTTCCTTCTCACAAATGTTGGAATGATGAAACCTCTCTGCCTGTCCCCCGGAGTTACAGGCTCTGCCTGCTGTGGGGTGAGACAGGCTGGCACCTCAGGTCCAAGCTGGCTGATTGCTCCTCAGGAGTCTTCTCTGGGGTTCCCTTGGGTTATGGCTGCTCCAGGCTGACAAATCTAGATTATGTGAGAACTGTCCTGACCACCCCTCTCCAGGGACATGCAGAATACCTCCCTCCCACTCTCACCAACATACTCTCCAGAACCCAAGAAGGAGGCTGGAATCCTTGCTGTGTGGTCAAATGAGACTTAGGGGTAAAATGTCCCTACTTCTTGGGAAGACCCCTCTGCTGTTCTTAGCCAAGTTGTCTCTGGGGCATGGAGGTGACTCATTTCATGTTCCCCTCACTTTATGACATAGCATAGGTGGTGGTGATGAAGTCAGGCATGGATAGCCCACAGTGCCAGTTGTGTGACCCAGAGCAAATGACTTAACTTCTCTGATTTCAGCTTGCCCGTCTGTGAGTGGTATGAATAACTACCTATGTCATGGGCTTGCTGGGAGGTGCTGGTACACAATCGAGTATTTCATAAGGAGTAGCTGTCACTACGGCCGTCACTTGGACATTGGTTACAAGAGGGAATTCTGGGCTATATCATAACTGAACACTTTGAAAATTTGCCTTTTAAAAACTTCAACAAATTTATTGTTTTTTAAAAATCAAATTTAAAATGCTTTCTCATAAATAATTTTTATGAGTTTGGGAACAAATGACTTCTTTTTCCCAATTAACAAATAGGAAGTAAGGACATCTTAAAAATTCCGAAGCCTCCCTCCTGCCTCCTGTGTTCCACTCCTCCCCGCTCTCCTGGCTGTGGCCCCTGGCACTAGTGTGGCCCTCTCTGCAGGCAGGCAGGCTCTTCACCTCCCTGGGCAGCCAGCTCTCCCCAGAGCTGACTTGAAGTCCTCGTGCTGTAGTGTGTCCCTTTGCCCCAGAAATCTCACCCAAACAGGGATGTAGCTTTGGTTTTAAAACTAACTTCCAGGTTGTCCCCTGCCCCCGAAGCTGAGCTGGAGAAGAAAGAACATAGGGGACCTCAAGACAGGGACTTGGTGCAGCAGCCAAGAGTCTGAGCCCCTCCTTGGCTTCCTCAACCCCTCCAGCCCAGGGGGTGGGACAAAGAGGACATGGACATTGATCAATAGGCCCCAGTGCACACACTTCCCATGTATCAAATCCTCTGACCGCCCTAGAGCAGTGTTGTCCATCTAATAATGACGCTGCCTATACAACATTTTGGGGCAGGAAGAGAGATGTACCTGCCAGAACCCACTGGTGAAGGCCGTGCATGCAGTAGTTAAGAATGGGCATTGAAAGTATGGTAAGCCAGCCTCAGATACTTCCCAGCTGTGTGGCCTTAGGGACATTGTTCAGTCTCTCTGTGCCTTCATCTGTGATATGGGGGAAACAAATGGACCTACCTCCATAGGACTGACTTGAGGAATGAATGTGTTGATACATCTCAAGTTGATTAAAATAATCTGGCATATACACAGCAAAGACTCTGTTGGAAATTACAGTTGTTGCCATTAAGTTCCACAAAGGCCTGGATATCTGTTTGGGTGACTAGTCTGGTAGAGATAGAGCAGCATTTGGCACTTCTTTATAGGAATTCCATAAATGTTGTTGGGCAGATGAAAGTGATCATTTCAACCCAATAAAACTAGCTTTTGTGATGAAGCCATTACACATTTTGGCCAGCAGAGGACAGCAAATAGCTACAGCTGACACTAATTCTGAGGTCCGGTGATTTTTAAATGTTAATTTTGAAGTTCAATCAGACTGTTCCTCGTGAATCAGCTGGTGCGGTGAAAGACTTCGGTAGGACTGGCCCCAACCCTCCCACTCACCTTTCTGTAGGTTAGAGTGAACTGCAGAGATTTCATCTCCCTACAAACCTTGGTTCAATTTTCTCTCAGAGATCCAATTTATTTTCAATTTCCTTTCTTCCTTCCTTCCTCCTTCCTTCTTTCTTCCCCTCTCCTTCTTTCTCTAAATACCCGTGTCTTCTATCCCATTTCCCATATATGCTCACTCTTCTGGATCAAGTCACTATACCGACTGCACCCCCAGATTTTAACTGCACCAAGCCACAAAATCTGAAGTGGATAGCCAGGTACAGTGTTCTTTCCAACTGACTAGAGCTGATAAATGTGGTAGAATCAAAAGAAAATCTGATTTGATACACTTGGACCCAGTCATTATAACTTGGCCAAGGTCACAAAGCATCTGTCCCAGAGGTTGAACACTAGCCACGCTTATGGCTCTGTCCAGGTCACCAGGTCATCTCACTGTACTTTCTCTTTTGCCCACAGGGGAGGCTCATGTGGTTATGGTTTGGTTGTTAAATGTCCTCCTCGTGTATTGAAGGTTTCGTCCTCAAAGCAGTAATATTTAGGGGTGGGGCTTTGGGGAAGTGATTAGATCATAAGGGCTCTAACTTCAGCAATGATTAATTCATTGATGGATTCATAATTTGAATGGAATATTGGGAGGTGGTGCAAACTATAGGTGACAGGACCTAGTTGAAGGGAGTGGGTCCTTTGCTTCCCAGATGCCACACAAGGTAAACAGCTCTTCTCCACCACGTCCATCCCACAGTGATGTTCTCCTTGCCACAGACCCGTAGAATGGAGCCAGCTGACCAAGGACTGGAACCTCTGACACCAGGAGCCAAGATTAATCTTCCTCCTTGTAAGTTGTTTTTCTCAGGTATTTTGTTACAGCAAAGAATAACTGACTAACTCATTTATCATCCAGTCGATGTAATCATCATCTTCTGGCCACAGATGACTTTCCCCTGGTCCCTGGCACAGAGGAGCAGATATGACTACTTTGTGAAGCAGCTCTCAGGGAGGTCCAGGGACAGTGGACAGGTGGTCATTGCTGCTTTCTTGTTCCTCAGCTCACTCAGTCCTCTGTCCATAGCTCTTGGGTTTCCTTCTGATGCGATGTGTGTCCACCTGCCCCAATGGCACATCCTCTTGGCACTGATGAGCCACACTGTTAGCACTGTCAAGAGCGAGTTTCCAGGGATCCCCTGGATGGCAAAACCCAGAGTTCTCTGCTTCTTGTCAGAAGGTTTGACCACCATTCGTGGCTGGAGTGACCTTCAGTGTCAGTGTCATAGCTGCTCTGGGGTCCCTGACTGCCCTGACATCCCCAATCTGCTTAAGATCTCATCTTCCCCAATTATTATTGAAAAATCAGGCCGGGGTAACTACCTGTTAAAAATATTTGATATTCCTAGTAAAAACAAAGTGAGTTAAAATAAAAACAAATAAAAAAGGAAAGATGTTAAACTAGAAAAATATTGGCCTATTCTTATGTTAGAAGAGATTATAGAAATTATAAAAGAAAACATTTCTGAGTATTTACATAAAAATTAAAAGTTTCATACAGCAGGAAGCATCAAAAACAACTTTAAAAGCAAGAGACAAATTGGAAAAGGTTTGGTTATGCATATAACTAAAGAGTTTACACATACAACCAAAGGATGGAGATCCTAAATTAAAAAAAAATCAGAAGAAATCAGATAATGAATCAAAATTGGCAACTTGAAAATATAAACTCACAGGAAAATGGAGCACGTTCATCTCATTGGTAATGAAGTAAATGTAAAGTTCAACATTTTTTTGGTCTCTTGAAGATGCAAATTTCTAAACTGCAGTGTCAGGCTTGCAGGTGGTGATGTTAAACATGTCCCCACAGCCTTTGCCACTGTCACTGTAGTTGTGTATTACCTATTATGTCCTCTCCTCTCCCCTGACACCAGGAACCAAGATAAATCTTCCTCCTTTTGCTTTTTTCAGGTATTTTGTCATGGCAAAGAACAACTAACTAACTCAGGTGGTCCTCATTTATAATCCAGGTCAATATACTCCATGATGATAGGGATACCTGTTTTCTGATCTGCCTCACATACTTAGGATAGCAGCTGCTCCAGAGTAGGATGCTTATAACACATCTGTAATCTATTGGATAATTGATCTTTAGCTCCAGTAACTTTACTCTTAGCAACTGACCTCATGGCAACAATCAAAAGATTTCCAAAAACGACTGATATCCAATGATATTTTATTTCAACAAATGTTGTAATCATCAACATTTGCAAACCACTTAAATGTCCTTCAATAAGGGATTAGTAATAAACAAACTATGACACATCCTTATTAGAGATGACAAATACAAAGCCTTTAAAACCATGTTGTAGAAGACAACTTAATTAATGGAAAGGTTTTCTAGATGTAGTACATATCATGAAGAGGGCAGTTTCCATGACACTTTCTAGAAATTAATTTTCTGTGTATAGTATAATTTTATATATACTGTATATGCATATATGCCTGAAAAAATATGTGAGAAGACAGTCTGACATTTTAAGACTATTTATACATAGTTGGTGTGATGATGAAAACCTTACAATTTTTGCTTTATTCTTATGTATTATAAAAAGTTTTATAATAAGATAGTCCTACATTGAAAAGCAGATAAAAACAATGCACCTGAGGCCATCAGTGCCCACCCATGTTACACAGGCTGGCTACAGTTCCAAGCAGCTAACAGCTCA
This sequence comes from Marmota flaviventris, assembly GCF_047511675.1. NCBI lineage: Eukaryota > Metazoa > Chordata > Mammalia > Rodentia > Sciuridae > Marmota > Marmota flaviventris. The sequence continues at coordinate 55,960,452 of NC_092507.1, forward strand.
TAGGTGGCATTCACCAATGAAGGGTAGGGATAGGTGGCTACCTTCCCTGGTTTCCTCTGTCCCAATGTCCCAATTCTGTAATGGGTTTCTGGAGCCCCTCAGGCCCCCCAGGAACACAGGTGGTGGCTATCCTTTGGTGATGTCCTTTCTTTGCTATACTTTCTTGGCCTCTGGTCTCCATTCCTGTGTTTCCTGGGATTGCTTTATGAACCACCTTAGTTGCACACAAATCCTTGCCTCAGGGAGTGAATTTAGGAGGATCCCAGGCTATTAAAACTCCTTCCCCTCCTCAGGAATGAACCCCTGTGTCAAACCTTCCACAAAGGAAGGAAGGGCTTCATCATGGGATTCCTGGTCAGGAGAGTCCTATCCTAGCTCTGGCCTTCTGTGCATTGCTGTGGAAACAAGAACAGTGCAGTGGAAAGAGCTTATCTTGGGTGCTTCTGAATGTGGCTCACTTTCAGTCTCTTGGCACCCCTAAATTGAAGAGCAGCCCTGCTTAACTGGAAGAGTGGACAACCCCAAACTTGACTCATTGGATGGAAGGAATTTCCTGGAATCACTTTGCCCCACAAGGTGAGATCTGCAGAGTTGCACAATCAGCCAGTGCATGTGATAAGCTACACTACCACCCCCCAGATGTGATGCCAGCATGGGACTCAACAGCAGAGCTGGATCAGGAATTGGAACAGGATATCACGAAAGCATAGCCTTCTCTATGATTCTTAGAATCAGGTGAGGACTTTTTAAAGTCCACCTAGTTCTAGAGGGGTGGGGGATAAGCAGCTACCCTGGCACCAGAGCAACTGAGGTAGAGGCAAGACTGTATCAGACCTGTAATTATGAAGCAATGACAAATTCCTCAAATTCCAAAGTGTTGACTTTTGTCCTAAGGATTTGCTCAAGGATAATTGTCATTCTCCCCTTGGCCAGAAGAGGGCAGACACTTGCCATCATGGAAGTGAAGAGTGACCAGATACATTGCTAGGCTGGAATCTCCCAATAAGGTCACTTGGCTCTAATGAGAATTGCAACTCAAAACAAAATTCTTGACTTTTGTGCTGTAAACATGCTACTTAAGATAATGAGGTTTGGAGACTGAAGTGCTCCTTTTAGTTGCAACTTTGCCTCTTCAATACATACAACTTTGGGCCAGTCACTTCCCCTCTCTGAGCCTTACATCCTTTGAAGTGTGATTTCCATTCTAACTGGGAGGAGGTGACACTAGGGGAAATGTGTAAGTTATAAAGTTACACATTGCAACACACACATATGCACGCCCGCTGCTGTAAGACTCCATTGTGTGTGTGTGTGTGCAGTGTGTGTGTTTGTGAGGGAGAGAGCTGGACTCAGGAGAGCTGGACTCCAGGCAAGGGAGTTTTTTCTGGTCTTAATGTGTATATTTATAAATTCTCCAGCAATGCAAATTAGTTCATCTTTTACTTGGAAAGGATTTTACTATTTACACTATAAACCATACTTATTTTAAAAGCTAAAGATAGAATTTTCCTATTGAATTTATGTGTGAGGGAAATAAAATCTAAAAGTAAATTCTACAATCAAGTTGAAATACAGAGAAAAGTATTGGTACTCTTAATTTTTAAATCTCTAAATGTGTGTTAGTGGTTACATGGTCATGAGAAACACAAAAGTGGGATGTGGATATTTTTTAAGAATCCTGTATCATTTTCTTAGGATACTGGATTCCACTACAGGAAGTAGTATTTTCACCTTAATCCATTGCCAGCTGGAAAAACAGTGCATTCTGCATATCACACTTTGGAACAATGAGAAGCAAGAATGCAGTTCGCAGGTGAAGGATTGAGATGTTGAGCTTGTGGAAGAGAAGACCCGAGTGAAACGTGGACATTAGGAAGGGAGTTCAGTCAGGACTAAGGGGTAAAGTCACAAAGAAAAGGTCTGAACTCAGTACTGAAGGACATTCTTAATCTTAGGAGCTCACTGCACTGTCACAGGGACAGGCAGATCCCCACCCAAGATGGCTCAACGCGTGCTTGGAAGTCTCCTCTGATGGGCTGCTGACGGTAGTCTCAGAAACCAGCTAATCCCCATGCAATAATGTCTCAAAAGCCATGGCAAGAGCTTGCAGAAGCCAGCTGGTTCCCACAGTATGAAAGGACCTTGGGACAAGAGGACAAAGGCCACCCACACGCTAACACAGGTGAGGAGGTCCACCTTCCCTCTGGCATTTGTCTGAAACTCTCAAGCACCTGCCTGGACCCCAGGGAAATGACTTCCAAGGGCTCCACCAGCTCACAGGATGGATTGAACTCAGGCATGAGAATCGTTGACGGCTTTATTTCAGTTCTGAGAAATTATTAAAGCCACCTGGGGGTCATGCATGGAATCACTTATTTCATTATGATGAACATTTTCTTCCCCTAAGGGGAGAACATAGGAAGAAGACAGAGTGAAAGCCCAATGAAATTAACCAGTGTAAAACTGATTCTGTTTTCTTTCTAAAATAGCAATTGCATTTTACTGATTTATTGATGAATTTTCTTATTTTTTTTAAAAGCAAATAATTGGAAATTTTTACACTTTTTAATAATATCGTTTAAGCTATAGGAAAATTTTAATGATGATGTATATATCTAACGCTGGCATATATAGCTTGTAATTTTTTTCCCTCTAACTTGATGGTCCTTAATAAAAGCTCTTTCTCACCTCTTAGGGAGTTTCAACCTCACTTTCCTTGATGGTAACTGGATGTGCTCTGTCCTCGGAGCTGAGGACTTTTTTGATGGAACTTCAATACTTACTTCATGTTTGTGGGAGAAAACAGGACACCCAGAGGGCCAGGCTGAACTCCTGTTCTTTTGACCTCCATCTTCTCTTCCACTGTCCATCTGTCATTTCTCCTGTCTCAGGATATAAGTATCCCCTTATTCCCTCAGGGCTAACTCATCATCTTGGGTCTGAACCCCAAGTCTCTGACTACCCTTGCAGCTTGTTACCTCCTCATGGTCTCCTCTCCTTCACGGTTGGACCTCAGCTCTCTGGTTAGCAAACTCAGTCCTGTTTTCTCCCAGACTAAAACCCTCAAGCCTTGCCTTTACTCTGGCTCCATCTTACTTCCTCCCTTTCCCGTCTAACCATCCATGGACTCTGCTCCACCTCTCCATCCAGCTTTTGCCCTTGTCCCTTCAGAAGATCATACACATCCCAAACCACCCAATCCAACAGGCTTAACTCAGTCTGCGGCTCAGGAGGTCCAATGCCGTTCTGTTTTCTTTGCTTTGTTTCTATGAATCTTTCCTTCTTCAGCGTCTTGGACAACCATTCTTCTGATGAATCTACCTCATTTTCTTTCTTTCCTATTGGGTGTGGCCATGCCTGGCTTGCTACTCCCATTGGTGCTTTTCTTTGATGCTCTGCTCCAAGTGCTCTCCTCACTCTTATAGAGAATGGGGGAGATGGCTTTTAAAACTCAGTTCAGACAAATTCAAGCACCATCTTGCTTTTGGTACTAGATCTTTTCTGCTGTTTTCCCAGCTCAAAATGGATTCTCCATTCTTTGGAAACGGACTCCAGTCTACCCTGTGAGCCCCAGCCATTTGATCTGACTCCCTGCACAAGCTGAATGGCACAGGGTCATCACTCTCTGTCTCATGGTTTTGAAGTAAGAGACAAAGACCTGAACTAGTTGGAAATGTTAGTATTCTAGAGGAAAGTCTATGAATTCCTGGTGTTGGGGTCCCATAAAGCTGTTCTCATTCCCACATATTTCTGGATAATTCAGCTCTTCTACGTATACTCCAGGAAAGTTCTAGTTAAGTTCGCCTTTTTTACTAAGCTTGTTAGAGCTGGCCTCTAGTACTCGTGGACCCACTAACACTTCTCATCTAGGAATCTCTCATTTGGTCAGGGGCGCTACTATTCCTCACCCTTCAAGGGCTTGGAATTTGACTCTTGCTTTCTGTGAAGTCCAGGGTGCAGAACACCAACACAATGTCTCCTTTTTTCTCCTCCTCAACTCTTGCCTGGTTTTAGTCTTTGTGATTTTTTTTTTTTTTTTTTGCTGGGCTTATCCAGCCTTTCCATGCTCTCTCTCTGCTCTCTGATGGTAATTCAAACCATGTCACTTCTCTGCCTAAAACCCGAGACAGCCTTGTAATTCTTACCATGGCATTAAAAACACTGCCTCTTCTGATTCACAGGTGCACAGGGCCCTTCTTCTGCTGTTGCACACCTATACGCCAGCCAGGCCCAGTGACCAACCTGAAGCCAACGTTCTCTGTACTTCACTGTTTCGGTGATTTTTGAACTGCTGGTCCCTTTGCCTTTCGACCCTGACACAATCTGGCTTCTTCTTTAAGACACTCTCAGATCCTTGTTCCATTCCAGAGGACAGAGAGACACTCCCTCCATCTCTCTCCTCTGGGAGAGATCACTCTAGCATTTGAATTCCGTCTTCCCTGCTAGATTGGGAGGAGGGGCTACATGTGATTGCTGACACCATGCTGGTGATAAGTGGATGCTGAGTGCATTGGATCATGTACCATCAAATGCTCATCAGGTTAGAAAAAGGCCTGGAAGAATAGTCAAGGCCAAAATATTTCCTGCTGTCACTGTTTCTCATGGGTTTAGCCAAAACTGGGGGAAAGAAAGGGTAGGGGGCACTGGTGAGTGTATTAAACAGAATGCACCCCAGACCTTTAGGCAGCAGTATCTGAGAAAGAAGACACTGGTGAAATTGCTTATAGACTCCAGGAAGAACATACTTATGTGGATTTATAGTTGATAAAGGTATTTCTGTTTACATGAAATGATTTTTATTTTCACTGTAACCCTGTAATGTGGATATATTTTTATGGACATCAGTTTGTAGGTGAAGAAACAGCTCGATCAGGTGCTTTGGGCAAAGTCACATGGTAGCAAATGATGGACCATCAACAGTTTGTTCTCTCTGCTATGCCATGTTGCCTCTCCAACAACAGCAATCAAATGTGATGACACAGGCTCTTGGGGAAGTAGGAAGAAGATGTATGTGGTATGGAGCAGTGTCTACTTCCGAAGTGATGACTGTTCACCATCCTTTTTGACAATCCTTAAGAATTTCTTGCTGATACAGTAAGGTGTTATGGTTTGAATGTGAGTTGTTCCCCAAGAGCTCATGTATGAGACAATGCAAGAAGGTTTAGCGGAGAAATGATTGGCTTATGAGAGCCTTAACCCAATCAGTGATTTAATCCCCTGATGAGGATTAACTGAAGGCAGGTAGGGTGTGGCTAGAGGAGGTAGGCATTGGGGTTGTGGCTTTGGAGTATATATATTGTATCTAGCGAGCAGAGTCTCTCTGCTCTCTGACCATTATGTGAGCTGCTTCTGTTTGCCACACTCTTCCGCCAAGATGTTTTGTCTCACCTTGAGCCCTGAGGAATGGAGCATGCTCTCTATGGACTGAGGAAAACTTGAGTCCCTGAATAAACTTTTCCTCCTCTACAATTGTGCTGGTCAGGTCTTTTGGTTATAGCAGCAAAAAAAAAAAATGGACTCAAACAGAAGGTGAGCTGCCTAGTATAGTAAATGTTAGTTACCTCATTTCCAGAATGGATGCTGTCCCCCACATGCTTTGATTTGATGCAAAATATTTTAATTTTCCCTGTTTCCCCCACCCACTCCTCACTCCTAGATTCAATATAGAATTGAATCTGCTTTTATATACATGGTTCTGAGTAGGCAGAGGGTGTGCACATACATACATACATATACATACTGGTTTATTTAAATGATTGGATCCACACTTCTGGAGGCCATTTGAAGCATCTTATCAAAAGAAAACACATTTTTAAGCAAGAGGTTAAAAAAGCTTTTCAGACCCAAAGGCCATTTAATACCATGAATCCTACTTGGGTAATTTAGCAAACATTTTTTTAAAACCCACATCCAATAGACTGGTTAGTATTGGATACACAGATTTGGTTTCAAAGCTGAAATGCCTCTGGTGGAATAGACCTTCTCATGAAATTCAATGATTTTATATTAAGCCATAAAAAATAGGGACACATATCTATTGACAACTTAAATATGAACTCAGTAGACTAGGCTACTTGGTGATATAAATAGGGGGGGGAAAAAGTGGTCATGGATGAGGAGTGAGGCTATGGCAGCAGCATACCTTAGACTGCAACGAATGTTAAATTCTATCCCAGAATCTAAAGCAGGAAAAAAAAAAAAAAGAGTCATATTCCACTCGATATAGACCCCATCCAGCCCAAACCATCCCCTAAGGAGCACACCCCCCCCCAACACATGAGGTTTACTAACCACCTGCTACAGATGTTACTATGTCACTAATTAACAATGATCACAGAAAACGTGTCATAGCAAAGTTTTTGTTATCATACACAACGCATTAGTGGCTGCAGGAATTCTCCTCCAAAAGCTACCGCCAGAAGGCCATCCAAGAAATGTCCAAGTTGCTGGTCTAAGAAACCGCAGCCAAGAGGCATGAGGCAGCGTTCGTACACTGAGCTGTCTGGCAGGCTCCGCGCTCTAGTGAGAGAACCTGCATGTAGAGAGATGGTCCCAGCTGGGTGCTGTATTCTCTACTCCTGAGCTTCCTTGCGGGTGAGCTTGTAGATCTCGGTGGGCCCGTCCACGTGGGTGATGGTGGTGGTGAGCTGGAGTTCCTCCCCACTGTGGACGCCCAGATCACCTGAAACAGGGTTTTGGGTGTTAGAGGTGTTCAAGCAGGAAGGGGAAGCAAGCTGGGATTCATTTTCTGGAACTGATTTGGGGCTGGTCCCCTTTCACATTCTGAACTCATAGGCTAATGCCCCACCTTTTCATTTGGAATTTGCAGTATTTTTAAAATATCACTTTTGGCTCTCAGAGAAGTCATTAATGATACATGAGTTAGCTCACTGCTGGTATTATTCATAGTAATTATTAACATTTAATGAGAGCTTACTTTGTGCATGATGCTCTTCTAAATGCTTTATGTGTGATCCTTTTTTAAAAAATGTTTTCATTAGTGCACTAGAGTTATGCATAATAGTAGTGGGGTTCATTTTTACATAATCATACATGCATGGAATATAATTTGCTCCGTTTCAGTCTGCAGTATTTCCCCTTTTCCTCTCCTCCTCCTTCCCCCATTCCCTTTTCTCTACTGGCTTCCTTCTATTTATTTATCATTTTTTAAAATTGAAACTTTATAGATAAATGTGGGATTCATTGTGGCATATTCATATATATAAAATAATTTGGTCAATTTCATTCTGTAGTTCCTCCCTTTTCTTGTTTTTCCTCCCTCCCTTCAATCCCCTTTCTCTCCCTCTATTTTTGTGGGATCCACCCCTGCTCTTTCCCCCCTTATTTTTCTCTAACTTTCATATATGAAAGAAACATTCCATTGGCTTTCTGAGTCTGGCTTATTTTACTTAGCATGATGTTCTCCAGGTCCATCCCTTTACTGGCAAATGGCATAACTTCATGCCTTTTTATGGCTGAGTAAAACTCCATTGTGTATATATGGCACAACGGTTCCATAATTTGGCTATTGTGAATTGTGCTTCTATAAACATTAATGTGCCTATATCATTACATTATGCTGATTTTAGTTATTTTGGATAAATACTAAAGAGTGGAATAGCTGGGTCCTATGGTGGTTCCATTCTAAGTCTTTTGTGGGATCTCCTTACCACTTTCCGAAGTGATTGTACTAATTTGCAGTCCCATCAACAATGTATACACCCCTACACACATCCTCGCATGCATTTGTTATTATTTGTACTCTTGATGACTGCCATTCTAACTGGAGTGAGATGAAATCTCAATGCATTTTTCTGATTGCTAGGGTTGTTGAACATTTTTTCATAAGTCTGTTGGCCACTTGGATTTCTACTTGTGAGAAATGTCTGCTTCGTTCTTTTGCTCATTTATTAATTGAGTTGTTTGGGGTGGGTTGTGTTAATTTTTTTGAGTTCTTTATATATTCTGGATATTAATCCCCTGACAAAGATTTCCCATTTTGTAGACTCTCTCTTCATGCTCTTAATCATTTCCTTTGCTGTGCAAATTTTTTATTTATTTATTTATTTATTTTTTTGCTACCAGGTATTTAACTCAGAGGCACTTGACCACGAGCCACACCCCCAGCCCCCAGTTGGCCCTCAGCCCTCTGGTTAACATACTCAATCCAGTTTTCTCTCTTCCTTACATTAGTCCTGTCATTCCCTAGAGCCTGCTGACGTTAGAGGGCAAGGGCCAAATATTGGATGCTTTTGCCTTAGTCCTTTTACCTCCTTGGTTTTGGTCTCCAAGTTTTGGGTTTAAACGCTTAGAAGGTCAGTTTCACCAGGCTTGAAGTGGTAGTAATGGGTTTGAATTTTTCATATTTACAATTTTACAATCACCCCTTCTATTTATTTAGGGTCAGTATTAGTATAGGGAGTCAGTATTATATACTATCTGTCCCGTAGGTGATGGCTTATTATCTCAAATTAACTCAGATTGTGCTGTTAGAATTAGTGTTTCTGCAAAATACTAACAGGGAAAAGTTATTAAAGTTTTACAAGGAAAATACAAAATGAAAATGAAATTAACAAGAGCAAACACTTAAATGAACCAAGAAACATAATTTGTATAACACTAATATATCTTTGATATCTATCTAGAATCTGCAAAACCCATAAATTTATCAACCACATATGAAAATCTTTGTTTTACTTTCTTTTAAAACTCTTTTACGCTCTTTAAATACCTTTTATAATTTACCCAATTTTTTATTTAGTTTTGTATTATAATCCTTTTAATTTTGGGATCACAGGACTCTTTTTAAGGATCTATCTTTTGAATATAACATTAAGTGAGCTTAATTCTAGCCTACTGTGGGGCTATCATAATATGGAGTTGGATGAACGGCAGGGCCTTGTCTCAGGTGAGGTTGACCTTTTGACAGATCTTATTTAAAGTGCTTTATTTTTGAAGCTGACCTTTGCCCTATTATAAGATATCATTCTATTGAAGAGTATAAGAATGGGTTCAATCCCCAGCATCACAAAAAAAAAAAAAAAGAGTATAAGAAAACAAGGTTTTCTGAATTGCTTTCTGGGTCTATCTGAATTTCAGTTAGCATGATATAAATGACATCTGAAACATGAATCAAACAGAAAGGCTAAGAGGTCTTAAACTTCTTTTTTGTGGAAAAAATGGCAGAAATGTTTCCATGTTCCACACTGTCAACCTTTAAACAAATCAGGTTCTCCTTAACAACTTTCCAAAAATACATTTAAAATGCCCATCCCAGTGTAAAGAGCAACATACAGATTTTATATGTAACTTATTGACAACTGATTACCTTCATCTAGTAATAAAACATTAAATATCATAAAGAGATCACCGACTAAATTTATTATTTTTATATAAGTCTGAAAAAGGCTATCACTACAAACAGTTTTAGTTTGGAGAATATCAGCTTGGTAAAGTGCTCTCCTAAGCTTTACGTTCTAAAAAACTTATATACTTGGAGAAAATGAATACATCTAATATACAAAGAAGCCAGAAATAATAGCATCATAATTACACAGATGTCTTTATATTAACTTATTTTTAACTTTTAAAGTAAAATTTAGAATCTCTGATAAGTTTAGGAAACAGTGTTAACGATTAGAAATAGACATCATCTGATGTACAAATGCATCTCATTTATATAACAATAAAAAATGTATGTAGTTAAAGCAAACCAATGTCAGGTTTTTAAATGGCATTGTGGACATGTTATATGTTTAAAGTTCAGATACAAAGTATAAAGGAGAGCACTTATTGTTTACCTTGCCTATATTAAACCTACATAGTTTTCATTCTATAAACTTTTACATAACATTTGGACAAAGCTCAGACAAACATATTTAGTCCTCAGATATATATTCATATATATTAAAGGTCTCAAATATACTGTAATAGCATAAAATGATTTTTGTTCATTTAATCAGACTTATAAAACAATCATTTAAAAGACTTCAAAATAGTCAGATATAAAAGAATAATTATCTCTTTCAAGACTGTTTCCCCAAGTAATAGAACCTAATAGACACAAGAAATTATCTTGATAAATAAGAACAGATCAATTTCTTAAGAAAAACCTTGTTTTTAGAGATAATTAGAATGTTTTATATCACTACATTGATTTTGACCTTAGAAAACTCTTAAATATATTTATTTGTGTTAATTATAGTCAACTTAACTACACATACAAATTTCTTAAGGTCTATTTTCACAAACCTTCTGCAATTTAATTAGACATTCTACAAGTTGTTTATATCCTTAGTTTTGCTTTCCCTTTTTTATCTTGGACTTTAGGACAAAAATATTATTTTAATATTTTTTCATCTAAAACATTCCTTTTCTCTTTTAACCTCTAAAATATAGCCTCACCTCTACAGTTTTTTTACATCTTCTTTTCTTCAGATGCTGATTCTTAAGTTTATAACTTGAAACAATCCTTAACCATTTTTGGATTTAGGCAAATATTTCCTTTTTAATGAGATGAAATACTTTCTTTACTTTTAGGCTTTTTCCAATCTAAACACAGATTAAATCTTGTATTATTTTTTTTAATAAAATTACATCTGTTAAAGCTTTAACTCTTAGTAACTTTGCTTTTAGTTTAGGCCTGAAAGGAAGGCAGTCTTTAACTCTTTTTCCACTTACCAACAATTTATAAAAACACAATCCCTAAGAGACCCTAATATAAATATATTATCTTATAAAGCCAAGAGTACTTGAATTTATATCCAGTAGTTAATATCTTAGTATTTTTTTTTTAAAAAAATTGTAGTTGTGTATGGACAGCATACCTTTATTTTATTTGTTTTATTTTTATGCTGTGCTGAGGGTGGAACCCACTGCCTTATACATGCTAGGCAAGCACACTGTCACTGAGCATAGACCCAGCCCTAATGTTTTAGTATTTTAACTTGCAGATTAATCAGATGTCACTTCTAACAAACACATTTATAATGTTTATCCCACTTAAATTAAACCTAATTTACCCATAAAAACCAAGGTAAGACACAAGCATAGTTGACAATCTGGGTCATTTTCCTGTCAAAAGAAAAATCCTAAAAACCATGGACATTATACTCTAAACATTTTATAGACACCAACACTCTTGATTGCCAACGAACTATAAAAATGTGGGTTAGTAATTTTAAAGGTATCTTTACTTTTGTCTCCATCTTTAAGACAAAAGGAGAAGATTTCTATTAAAGCAATGGTTACGATGAGAATTACTTACTTTCCCAAATATTGAGTATAGAGAATGTAAAAATAAACACATGAATCAGCATGATTTTGGTTAAAGCAGAGGTTCCAGAATGCTTCTAGCCTTTCTGGTTGACAGCAGATGTACAACACAGACCAGTTTAGGTGGAGAAATGAGAGACTATAGAGACACTTTAGAGAAGGGAGTGAAGGAGGACAGGAAAAGAGTTTGTCCTCAGGATTTGGATTCATAGCAGAAGTTTAAAGATTCATGAAGTTGGCCATTATAGTGCCTCAGGTCTGAATGTGGTGATTAATGGCGCGCACAGCTTCGTTGACTGTCACACTACCAAGGCCAGGTCCCTCCAACAAGCTGTCTCAGGTCAACCCTGTGTTTGAAGGACTGCTCAAGGCACTGGGAGACCAACCTCTCATAAGCATCTTCCCAGTGAGTGACTTAAGCTCCTTCTGACCCAAAAATGGAGTATATTTGTCTAAAGGAGTCTCCTATCTTTGGTGCTTTTATGACTAAGTATTCATCTTCTAAAGGAGAAAAGGGTGTTTGGCTAGGGAAAAGTGGGAAGTGTGTATCGGGGGCGAGAAATACACACATGAAACAGGGAGAAGAAAAATAGAAATACCATCCATTTAAGTCCTGTTGTGGCTTTAGTTTAAAGTGATACTTTTCCCCCGATCTCTCTAGTCTCAAAGAGTCTGAAAGCTAATCATTTCAGTCAAGCCCTAGTTGCGATAAGCAGCCCTGATAAGAAATCCCCTGGATATCTGTAGCAGGAGAGAGAAAGAACAAGCAATTAAGCTTGGTATGTAAATGGCTTGGATACTACTACCTTAGGAGAAAGCTCAAGAAAAAGAAAGCCTACACATATATGGGATTTCCAGTTTCCTTCCCTGTGCAATTATTTCTCATCTGGACAGAAAAGAAAAACCTTTGGGAAGTAGGGTGTCCCCTGAAGTTCACAAGCCTGTCATATCATCTTCCTTTCTTATGAAGCTTTGTCCCTACAAAGCAGGACAGAAGATCTCTTGAGTGTCCTCAGAAAGATCTGGGACCTGGTGCTGGCAGGCCATAGAGATCCCATCTCTCCTCCCTCCCCTGGACCATGGTCCCTAGTATAGTTTAGGTATCATGGCAGGAATGCATACAGGGAGAGCAGGAACCCATCTATGCAAGGTCAGGAAGTGGCAAAGAAGTACAGAAAGCTGCTGGTTGAGCCTAAGAAGTAAAGTTTAAATGGGGGATCTACACAAAAATGATGGGGAGTGCCTCTTTACCTCAGATGTGACTTAAGAGTTCCCACTGACTGAAGTCCCACGGCATTCTGCTAGTCAGGAGATGATAAAGATGAGAGGGTAAGAATAAGAGAAAAGAGGTCTTCTTATCCTCACTGAAAGACCCCAAATGGTGTAGAGGAAAAATTCAGAAAAAGGCTGAATTGGGAAGGTAACTAGGAAAAAACAAACAAACAAAAACCAGTTTCATAACCAATGCACCAGGATGTTACAGAGACATTCGTCCAGGGAGCCCCAGAGAGGCAGACAGAAAGGTCCTCACCTAATTTTTATGTTCTTGCTTGAGAGGATTTCAGGGAAGACACAAGACTTAGTAAAAGAATAGCAAAGTTTATTAGAAGGGTAAAAAAAGAGAACACTCTCAAGGAGTAGAGTGGGTGGTCTCAGAGAAGGATGGTGTGCCCCTCCTGACCTCCAGTTTTACTGGAGGTCCCAGAAAAGTTTCCAGAGTCTTGCCCAAGTCCATCTCTTGACTTTTGACTGACAGAAGAATTACATCAACTTTGAAGTCCATGGTAAAAGTCCAAGGCAACTCTGGGTCACTTTGGCTCATGCTGACCAGTTCTAATTGGAACCTGTTCTGAAAGATTTCTAGGGAATTATCCTTATCTCCCTGAGGTCTGGAATCTGGTCTGTGTGAAGGTCACAGAAGTCCCCTTCTTCAGAGTCATGTCACAGGGTGGAGCCTTTTGGGTATTTCTCCTACAGATAATAGGTTTTTGTTTTTGTTTTCTGAGGAATATAATACATCCTATTGACTAAAGCCATACAGGGTTTCGGGTAAATTACTTTTTAACAGAAAGCATATGGGGGCCAAAACAGTGGGTCCAATTCTTAGAATTCTGTTCCCTTAACCTCATGCTGCCACTGTTGATGTCTGTCTATTCCTTATCAAGGACAGTTTTATAGATGAAGGAGCTGGAGGTAAGTAAGGTCACTGACTGCTCCAGGTGGGAGGGCAAGCCCCTGAGACAGCCAGCAACCAGGCCCAAGGTACATCTGATTCCAAGGCACACAGTGGGCTACAGCTGCACAACATGCCTCTGGGCTAGTGCATCTTTGCTGAGGCTAATTGACCAAGTAGCCTTGTCCATAGGCAGCAAGAGACTGGGCAAGTGACGGATCTAATAAGTTTAGGAACTTCAGGGGCTTTTCTCTTCAGGAAATGAGTACCAAAACATACTCCAAATTTTCTTCTGTCCCTAGGGATGCCACAGCACCAGAGTCTTGAACTTATCCTTAGTGGATAGAGGGGCAGTAATGTGGCTATTCCTGTTAGCAGGAAAAAAACTTTCTACAAGTTAAGCCCTTAAAAGTCTGCCATCTTCCATCAGAACGTAAACTAGTGAAAGGAAAATGGCAAATATTCAGAATCAATAATACCTGGTGCATTGATGTGTGGGGGTGCACATATACATGAATACTTGTAGATAGGGGAATAAAAAGTGAAACGTGTCTGTGCTATGCCTGTGTGTTATGTTTTGGGACTGAAATCTTCCCTAGTTTCTAGCATAAAATAAATAAACAAGCTGGGGTTCTGTATCATAATTTAGAAGAAGCCCTGACCCTATACTTAGGACTAATGTCCTGGGCATCTGTGGATCCCAAGGTCTCAGGACCTTAGGGGTTACCCATATACCCTTCAGGGAAGCCACATGGTATTAGCTTTCCCTGGTAGACCCATCTCTCAGTGTTACACAGCAAAGTCTGTCCTACAGCTGTCAGGACTTGGCCAGAGAAGGTACTAAAGAAGCATAGCCCAGCTTCCAGCACATCCAATGTATCTGCCCTTCAGCCAGAGACAGGTGTAAAGTAAAGCTGGTGATAGACTTGACCCTGGTTGCCAGGGACCAGATTTTCTCAGGTCACTAAGTTGCATTCTTGCTAGTGCAACTTCTAGTTCATGCCTCCACCAAGCAGGTGAAGTACAAGCTTCCCACTTTTAGATCAAAGAAAGCTAGTTCTAGATTTGCATACCTGGGTGAGCCATCAGAACTTCAAAGCCAGTCTCAGGATCTGCATGTCTGTGTGAGTCATCGGAGTTTCAGACAGTCCTGACCACCCCAGAAGCATTGTTTACCTAAGGAAACCCTTTCCCAAGACTTCCTAGAAAGAGACATGGACGTGGAATTCTGTTTGGCTTTTGAAGAGAAGATGTTGATTCTTTAAACCCCAAAATGTGATTCTAAACTGCAGATCTCAGAAAACATGTATGGTTCTGCAGATTGCTTGAAAAAACAGTGAAAATTGCTGTGATTTTTTTTTATTGAATAGATAACTATATAATAGTCCTTATCACATGGCTGACACAGATTTAAACAATGCACAAACATTAGTGCATTAATCCTCGGACAGAGACACTACTATCATCATTCTCATTCTGTTGATGAAGAAACTGAGGCACAGAGAGGCTAAGTAACTCGCTCAGGGCCCCAGAGGATCAACAGTGATGTGAGATTCAAACTAGAGTGACTCGGCTCCAGGACCTACACTCTCAGCCTTCAGGTTCTGCCATCTCTTCCTAAATATTCAAGTTTCCAACAGCCAAGGAGACTGACAGTGAAGTACGACGTCCTCGTGCGATATGTTACAGTTAGACATGTACAATAATTTGGATGAATGTTCAGTATATTAATTCTGTTTTTATATCTGATAAATTTTTAGCACACAAATCAGCGCACTGACAGGAGAGCTGTTATTTATGAGTATTTGCCATATGCACTGTGAGGGGCTTAGCATGCCCTGGATTTCCTTGTAAGATGGGAAGCCACTGGGGCGTAAGTAATTTCTCTAATGTGCTGGATGAGGACCCAGATCAATGGGACTCTGTGTAGCAAAATCTATGATTCTCCTGTGTGTTTATTGTACCTTGAAGGGCAACCTTACCCCTCAGGGTATCGATGTGGGCGTATGGCAGTAACTTAGAGGAGTGGGGATCCCTCCAGTTGTCTCCAAATCCCATCAACTCCTATTTCTGCCAAGGTCTTGCTCCATCTGTTAGTCTCCCTCCCTCTCTCTTGGCTTCTGGTGCTCAGTGCACAGACATGCTCAAAGTCTCTTCCCATCTAAGACAAAACGAAACCCTTCTGAAAATGTGATATGCTTCCTACTGGGGAGAAAAAAGAGAAAGTATGAGAGAAAAAGAAAAGAATTCTTCCCTCTGTAGTAACTCTCTTTGGTTATGCCATCAATTCATAACATTACAATGGAGGCTACTTTTTCATAACCTTTGGGTATGGACCCAACCTCTGGCTCCCATTTCATCTCAAAGGACTGCAGAATTAGATGCACATCTGTAGTGTCACATGCACAGGTGTGTAGTGTTGCTTGGTTCTAACTGCCTGGAACGCCTGCTGAGGACCAAGAAACCCACACACCCTGGGGTACAGCTTAAAACTGGCAGCATTTTATGACACACATTTTTGTATCTGTGGCCACTTCGATAAAAAGAAGAAATGATGCTATACCCCCTCTCAGGTTGTTTCACAGATTCTGAGAGAGAAAAAGGTCTTCTAATGTCAATAATTCCTAATCCTATCCTCACAACCACGCAGGCAAACTAACAATCCTATTACCCAAGAGTGGAATTCCAGTGCACTCCCACAACATGAGTTTGACTATTTCTCAAGGTCATGCACAGTCTTTGCTGGAGCCAGGATTCCCAGCCATCTGTGTCTATCTCCAGAGCATATGTTCTCTCCATAACTGTATTCTTTTTTGGTGGAATTTTCCCTAGGCCCTCACCATCTTCTCTTCCATTCACCTCCAAAATAAGCTTGAATGATAACTCTTTATAATGATGTCCCTGGTTCACAGCAAAATGAGAAAAACAAGAATGGCGTGGTATTTGTAAAGCTTAATTATTTCTATGCAGAAGATTGCTCTTTCATGTTATGTTTCCCTACAGTTAAGGTATTAATATGATTAACATATTAAAAAATAAAATGCTGGGCAATATTATTTTTGACTTTAATTTTTTCTTTTTTAAAGAAAAGAAATATCCAGCAAAGCATCTAGTATGTAGTAAGTGTTCATTAAAATACTCATCAATATCTGTCTGTTGTAGGAAGCCCAGCTCTACCCTGCTCTGCCTGGCTGAGACTAGCCTAGCATATCAGTACTAGTATTCCCTACTAGGATTTAGAGAAAAACTCTCCTCTGGAGAGCAGGCATGGCTTGGGATGGCTCAGCTTTGAGGATCCTTCCTGGGAGACAGTGGCTTTGGTGAGACAAGGTTTAGAGACCCTGGGTCCAGTCATCTCTTAATCCATCTTAAACACAAGAGATAGTTATACCAGGCTATAGGGAGCCATTTCCAACAACCTCAAAGACATCTCCAGACACCCCATACCAGGATATGACTCCAAGGAGAGGGACAAAATTAAACCTAGAAGTTTTGAGTAAAATCTCAGTGTCATAGACTGAATTGTATCCACTATGCAAAGTCACATGTTGACATCCTAACCCCTAATACCTCAGAATGTTGCTGTATTTGGTAATAGGGTGTTTGAAGAGGTAGTTAAGTAAAAAAAAGAAATAATTGGTATGAGCTCTCATCCAAAATGATCAGTGTGCTTTGAAAGGGGACTGGAATACAGATACACTCTGAGGAAGACCACGTGAGTACTCAGGGAGAAAATGGCCATTTACAAGCCAAGGAGAGCTCTCAGAAGAAATCAATTTTGTTGACTCTGATCTTATCCTTTCAGCCTCCAAAATTATAAGAAAATAAATTTCTGTTGTTTAAGTCACTAAGCCTGTGGTATTTGTTATAGCAGCCCTACCAAACTAATACATTTGGGAAGCAGAAAGTTCTCTTCAAGAAGGTGACTGAAGTGCCCCCAGTGGGACAGGGTGACAGTAATTTTAAGACACAGAGAAGATGATTTTAAATGACATAAGTATGAAAGTTCAGGTCACTGGTAGGACAACATCCCTGAGAGAGGCAAGAAGAAGAAAGTACCTGACTACAAATAGCAGAGTAGGAGGTTCAGGCTGGCAAAGGACTGTCGCTTGGTTCCCACCTTCACTGGGAAATGGGAAAAGGCTGTTGAGAGCCACTTTAGGGTCTGGTCCAGCCTTGGAGATAAGAACAATTCCATCACTGTTTGCAGACATCAAGGGAAAGCCAGGCTGGCCCAGGACGGATCATCCAACATACAACCAGGGGGTGACTGAAGTAAATGACAGACACTGTCAGGCCCCACGGCTCAATCCAAGCATTTATGGAGGCAACTAAAGCCACTGCTCTGTGAAACAAGCAGCAGCTTCCAGAAGTAATACTGGCAGCACGTGGTAGTTGGCGACCAAGACACGGGACCTGGGGATACTGCTGTTGCTTCCAGGAGCTTGAGTGCATCAGACATTAACATTTCACAGGCACAGAAACAGGAAGGCCCGAGTGGCGATTAGGGCATCTCTCGTTCCCTTCACGGTAGTCATTCAGTCGGGAATACAGTTTCCCATAATTCTTCCAAAACATTCTTGTCAAGAATTGTGTAGGCAAAAGAATACAAAAATCAAAGCTACAATCCAGAAATTTCTGACTTCATGACCTGCTCTTACTTTATTGTTTTCCCACATGGATTAGTGACCTACTGAGTTAAACAGTTTTTCATGAGTACAGGGTATTGCTGTTGTACCCTTTGGGGATGGTGCTTTTGCCCCAAGAAAAGGGTCAACATTAGCCCACTGCAGTTCATTTCTGCCTGGGAAGATATCCAGAATGATTCATAAATTGGTTATGGCAACAGGTAAAAAGAACAGCTTTAATGAAGTCAGCAGCAGGGGAAAAATGTAAATGCTCCTCGAAGGAAAGAGAACCAGAATATCATCGTTGCATTTTTTAAAACGGTGTGTGTGTGTGCGTGCGTGCGTGTGTGAGTGTGTGAGAGAGAGAGACATACCAATGCACATACATGTACACACAAGATAATTACACACATATAGGTGTCCCTTGGTATCCATGGAGGGTTAGTTCCGGAACCTTCTAAGGTTAAATACTGAAGTCCTTCATATAAAATGCCATAGTGTCTTTGCATAGAACTATGTGATCCCCCCTGAATACTTTATATCAGCTCTAGATTATTTATAATACCGCATACAATGTAAATGTCATGCTAAAGAGTTGTTATACTCTATTGTTTAAAAAGGAATGACCAGAAAAAGAAGTCTGTACATATTTAGTACAGATGCTTTTTTTTTTAAGGGTATATCTAATCTGTGGTTGGCTAAATATGAAAATGTGGGACTCCAGGACACAGAGGGCCAGGTAAGTGTGTGTGTGTGTGTGTGTGTGTGTGTGTGTGTGAGAGAGAGAGAGAGAGAGAGAGAGAGAGAGAGAGAGAGAAAGAGAGAGTGAATGGGTGTGTGTGTCTATGTTCAACAATTCATGTGAATGTGTTGCACTACTGCTGTAGCACTGGGAAATCAGGCAACAGGAGGAGCCCCCCACACCTGCAGTGTCTATCAGGAGTGAGCACACTGGCTTGCAGCTGTCCTGCCAGTTCCTGTATTTCAAAATGCAGGTGAAGATACTTTGTCCCCAGATCAGGATAATGTCTCCTTGATAGCAAGGGCCATCTCTGTCCCTCCATCTCATCCAACATAGCACAGTGCTAAGTACTGTGATGCTCGGTAGTTCATTTGTGAAGGGTCACTCTCTGATCCGGGCAGTGAAAGAAAAACAGAAACTCATGAGGGGAAGTGCTCTCTGGAAAGTGACCCTCAATTGAAACTGCTGCCCATTTTATTCTTCTCTGTGCATTCCATGACCAAAGGAAGAAGCAAGCATCTATTCCTTTCCAACCCATCTCCTCATGTTTCTTGGCATCTCTCCACCCCCCTAAACAAAAGAACACTCCTCTATAGTTCTTTCCCTTTTATATACCCTTTGGCATCAGAAACTGTTTGTCAAGTTCCTGGAAATGGGTTTTCTCCCTAGCGATTCATCTAGGACCCATCTCATGAAGAAAAGAAGCACCACATGCCTGGGATTCACTCTCCATAGAAGAGATCTGAATTCTTGGCTCTGGGCCTTAGAAGTAAGTGCAGTGGGGGGATGGGGGTGGGGGGAAGCCAAGCTAATTAAAAAGGAGCATGGGAAGGTTGGGGGAGGGAGAAAATACCATCCAGACACTCAGGGGATTTTAAAATACAGCATATCCTCCTGAGGGTTCATGTTTAGGTTTCCATGAAATATTCCCAGATATTTCCAAGGAGCTTCAGAATCTTGGCTAATGCTCCATAATTCTTCGGACACACTGTGCATCCTGGTGGAAGATGGAGAGGTAAAAAGGGAAGAAGAGCAGAGAAGGAAAGTGTTCAGAGAGCCTGACATGGAAGAGACCCTTCTGACTACATGAGGTCATGGTACCACACAGAAAGCACAAGGTACAAGCTGCAAGGGCTCAAGCTGTGGAGCTACCACTGGAAAACTGCGAAAGCATATGGCTTTTGTGTTTGTGATCAGCATGGAGTACCAAAGCAGTCTAACCACCAAAATACTGGAAGAATGTTTTCCCCCCAGGGCTTTGCTGGCATTTGAGGTAGGACAATTCTTCATTGCAAGAACCTATTTCTTTCATTGCGGGACATTTAGCATCTCTAGAATGTGGACACTAAGTGCCAGTGGCACATTCCAATCATAGTGACAATCCAAAGCAACCACAAATACTTCCAAACAGCCATCAGTGAAGGAATCCAGGGATGTGGCCTCCTGTTGAGAACTAGTTTTTGAGCTTTCTTGGAAATAATAGCTCAAGCTGTCTTCAACAAAAAATCCTGATGAGGAAAGGATGGAGTTCTGATTCTCGGTTGTGAGCTTTAGAGAGCAGGTAGGCTGTTGTGAAGGGTGAGGGGTCTGATGGGATCCACCTAAAATCCCTGGCTTGGCAGGTCCATCAGCCTAACCAAGCTGGAGCCAGGCATTCTTGCCAACATTTGGATACTCCTTACTTGTGACAGATATCATGCCCTGGGTTGTCATGCAGTGACAGAAAGTGCCCCCGTGCCCCTTCTTTGCTATCATGAAGAAAGAGAGGCATTGAATGTCACAGTTCAGAAGGACTTAAGAGAGACCACTGAACTGTTGGGAGAAGTGGTGCACAGAGGGTTAAGAGGTTTGCCAGGGATCACACAATAAAAACAACCAGCAGAAGGGTTCATGTGCAGAGAGAGCGGCAGCACACAGTCAGTACTCAACCCCTGCAACACATTAGTGCTAGGACACCATCCAGGAAGTGCAGGCACTGCTTTATGTGGAGTTTCCCTGGAAGACAAGAACTTCGCCTACTTCAGTCAAGGCCAGGCCATGTGGTTTGCCAAAGTCTGGCAGGATGACTGTGAAATGAAATTAAGGTTCTTGTCTGCAAGCCCGGAATCTCTTCCTGCTGTCATGTTGAAGGTCCATGTTCCAGAGGCTATACACCCCCACTTCCCATGCACAAGGTAAAAGCACTGAGTGCTAGCAGTGGAATGGAAGCCGATGGCTCTCTAGCTTCCAAACCTTCTAGAAAGGCAGTTGGTCAAACTGAGAGCAGAACCGTGGGTAGGGAAGTGAAGCCTTTACTCTTACTCAGGATTCATAGCCAGAGATGGGTCTAAAATGGTAACAACTAGTCTTGACTCCAAATAGGTGAAGGTGTAGAAAGGAAGAGAAATCTCATGTCCAGGATGCTGTCACCTGGAAGTGGCCAGAAGAGTACAAAGACAGATGGTAGCTGAGGCTGCTCCACTACCCATGGCCCCTAGAACAGAGGCCCTCTTCTCTGTCATCCTTTTTGTTTCTATCTATATGTCATTACCCTCTTTTCCTTTCTGTCATTCTCAAGATCATGGGCCCATGTGTGAAAAATAAAGGCTGATCTAGAACTCTTGCTTCTAAAATATCACTTCATTCAACATGTCTAAAGCATCTTTAAGAACCATCTCTACTGCCCTTCAGGAGTGAACACTACAGCAGGGGAGCAAAACGGTCCAGACAGACTCATCTCACGTCTACCCAGTTAAAACTGGACCCGTGCTCCACAGGCTTGTTCCTCAGGATACCAGTACCAAGTGACATTCTATCAGGGGAAAGGGCTCCAGGAACAAGTGATCTAATAGTTGAAAGAAATGCTGTTACCCCCACCTTATCTAAAAAAACTTATGTTACAAATTAATGTACTAAAGGCATTCAGATGACTTGCAGTGAAAACCTCATTAATGCTGTTCAACCTAACTGCTGGTAGGTTCCTTAAACACACCAACATCCCATGTAACAACGTAACTCTATTCAGTGTAACTTGATGGATTCTAATTGGAGTGATCAGGAGGCTTCCAAGTGAAGGCAGCATTTTGTCTGGACCCAAAATAGGGGTAGGGGTTTCATCAGGCCCACATGAAGGTGGTATGTGGAATCCATTCCTTCAACACACCCAATGAGCACTTCCTAAAAATGAGGTCAAGCCTCAGCACTGAGGGGCTGCTGCTACCTTGTATTCTGCACCAAGATAGACTTACACTCACTAGTGCATTTGAGAAAGTTCACCTTATGTTTGGGGAACAGCAAATACGTAGCTAAGGTAAAACAGAAGAATGAAGGTAAAGGAGAAGAAAGAATAAAGTTGGAGCCAAACAGCAAAGGATCTGTTAAATCAATTATTACCAGGTCACCTATCCTAGGTTAACAGCACTGGCCTGGGCAGCAATAATTCCTTTTCACTGCCATGGCCAGCTGAGAAATTCGTGGCAAGTGCTTCTCTTCTGGTTTTTAGTTTCCTCATCTCTAAAATGATCAGAGAGGCTAAATACTCTAAGGTTCCTTTAGGTATCATCATATCCAGGTTCTGTGACTATAAGATAGGAAAAGATAACACACAGCAGCACTGGAAGACAGGAAAGTTCTGGAGACAGGAGAAGGGCCACTGGTTTGAATGTTTGTCAAAAAACACTCTTGAAGGGCTGGAGGTATAGCTCAATGGTGCCTAGAATGTGCAAGGCCTTGGGTTAAATCCCTAGTATGACAATAATAATAATTAAAAAAAAGGATCCAGGAGGAGAGAAAGAGAGAGAAACAAATCCCATAAACCTTAAAGAAAACTGAGTAGGAAAAATAAGACCATCCCATCTTCCACTCTCAGGGCCCAGACTTCCTCTACCTTATATTTTAGGATCTTTTCATGTTGGAAGAAAAAATATAAAGATTATTTCCAACAGTTAATTTTGATCAAAAAAATTGAGGAAAGCAAATTTGATTTTTTTTGTATTAAACTGGGACATATTTTAGAATAGAATGAAATATTCTCAATGCATTTTAGATATTAAGAAATGAGGACCTGAAGAACTATCTGACTTGTGCTGGCTTTTGTTTTATGTGTCTATAGAGTTCCTTGGGATGTGCCTTCACTGTATCTCAGTATTAGGGGGACACTTGGAGGAAGGTGATGAACCCAGAGCTTTAGCCATTTAAATCCTGTAGAGACAGAAGCTGGCTTATCCTGAATGAAGCTGTGCTAAGGAGGCTGGGACTCACCATTGGACTGGTCTTCCCCATAGTTCTTATGGGACGGTGCATACAGGAACATCAAAGCGAAGACATAGAGGTTCCACATTCCATAGATGCCTGTGAAAAAGGCACTGCTCACTTGGACTGTGACACCGCCCCATTTCCAATGGCCTTCAGTCACCTGTGGAAAAGGAAAATGACATTCTCTTGGAACAACAACAAAAAAAAAATAACACCAATCCAGAAACCAATTAACACAAAAACCAGGACTCTTTCACATATGGAAAAAGTCAAGGGCCATGTAAATCTCCCTGTTTTAATGTGAATCATACCAGTGAAAACTGAGGGCTTACTATGCGTCAGGCACAATGTCAGTGTTTTTTTTCCCTTGGCGTCATGTTAGCATCACCTGGGGAGTGTCCCTTCCTGCCAACAGCCATCTATTGTAATCTCTTAGTTAAAGAGCCTGTGTCTGAGTCTAACCCTTATCCACAATCATAATTCCTTCTCTGTGGACTTCCCAGCTAGATGTAAACTCCCTGCATGCACGTACCAACTCTGGTTTGCTTGCTGCCTATCCTCAGTGCCCAAAGTACCAAGATGTTCAATGAACACAGGTCAATCCACATCCAGGCCATACCACTCACTATTTAATAAGACAAGAGAGAGACGAAAGCTCTGAGCTTGAGTTTCCTTAAGTGTAAAATAAAAACCTGAAAGGTCATGGGGGAGAATTAAGTAAAAATACTTCTAGAAACTGCCTGGCATACAATAAGCAATGTCTTATTTATGTATAAAATGTCACTCTAGGTAAGTCACCCACAAAGGTAATTATGAGGCCTTCATATGCTTTGCAATTCTGCAAGAGATGTTTTGAAGCTGCTTTTGTCTGTGTTAATGACTTGGTAATTGTTTTAAGGGTGGCCTGAAGACATATGGATTACTCTAGGAACTGTCAACAGAGCCATTGAGCTGAGTGACTAATAATTTGTACCAGCTCTTAAGATCACTGAAATGATTTTGACTGCTTCTCCTTGCTACAGGACTTGTAAATGGGAATAAAAGAAAGAACTGGATAAATGTTGCTGTGACAATTCAATGAGCTTGAGTTATAAAAACCTTCTCTAGGAGTCACTTGTAAACTGTAAGATGGCGAGCTGGATCTAAATGTTAATGACTTGAACAAACAGATTGATCTCACCTCCTATTTATGATACAATGAGCAGGCTTCCTGCAATGCTGTCTATGTTCCCTGTGACCCACTGGGGCTGTCGGCCTGGTGAAGGGTTAAGCATAGGCTTTACCTTTTAAAGACCTGGAGTGTCAGGGAACCAGGAAACAGCTCTGGTTTGCTTGCTGGTTTACCCAACTATAGACTTTAGTTTGGCCTTCATGATACATAATATAAATGTTCATTTTTATGACTCATAAACAAACCAATACAATGAGGTCTTCTTTATTTTGGAAAATAATTCACTATAAATAAAATATTCAGGAGTGGTTTTAGACTAAGAAGGATTTTATCACCATTTCTGATTTTAAGTCATATATCAGCATTCAAATTACTTAAGACCTCTTAGAAACATCTCTGAATGTCACTCCTCTTACTTTTAAGTCCAAAATATCCTAATTTACTAAAACCTATAGTACTTAGAGCATCTTATGATGATTTTTAATGCCTATAATGAAAGAGGAAGGAAGCTTTAAGATATTTCCTGGAAATACATGGATACAGTGTGCTAGCAGAGAGAACTCCCCTTCACAGGGTTAAGGAGAGGAGGCCAGGCGGAAGGAGCTATAAGCAAGATGGGATATGATTGTTTTCCTACTCTGTTAGAACAGTGAGCCCTTCTGCAAGAGGAAGGGCCTGTAAGAGAGCCTATATCCTGTGTTACGAGTTGGGAACACCCAGTACTGACAACTTTAATGAAATTAATTCCTGCTAGGATCAGCATGACTGACCCCATCTTTGGAAGCACCAACTTGCATGCCTCATACTCAGTGATGCTCAACCGATGTTTGCTAAATTAATAGGGGTAGAAGTACAGGGATGTGCTAGGACACCAGGGCAACCACATGGAAGCAGAAAGTGGGGGTAGAAACAGCCACTCAAGAATCTTCTGACCAAAAAGTAAAAAAGAAAATATTACAGTCTACAGTAAATCACAATAATTGCATTTCAGTGTGAGAGGAGATGCCGAGGGGTAATAAGCGTGAATTAATTTAAGTATCACTCTCAGTCATACTCATTTATTATCACTTAAAACAAGTGGTTAACACAGATAGAGCAAAGGTTCTTAAATGATTATGTATTAAATATATTAAATATTCATGCCATCCCAGACACTATACCAAGCATGTTAATACAGAAGTATCATTGAGTCTACTCAATGTTTCTACTCAACACAGGGGTAAACTATGGTACAGAGAGGTGTAGGTAGTATCCTACTCAAGACTGCTGAGCTAAGATCATGGGTCTGACTCCAGAATAAGGTGGTCTTAACCATCATGTGATACAAGGATAAGAATACTCTTGTAAATGGGGGTCAGTCTCTGAAGGCATCAACTCCCGTGTAAGGCCAAGTTTCTTTTGGAAATTCACTTTGCTGTTCATTGTGTGTGTGTGTGTGTGTGTGGGTGCATGCACGCGCGCATGTGTGCTCACATAAGCATGTGTGTACGTGTATGTATGCATACGTGTGTGTGTATGTGTGTATGTGTGTTCTCCACAACATACAGAGTCTGTAGGCCTGGTAAGGGGTGTGTGTGTGTGCGTGTGTGCATGAGGATATATATATATATATATATATATATACACACACACACACATATATATATCCTCATGCACACATGCACGCACACACTCACATAGGTTTGTAGATTCAAATTTGTATAGTAGCATATATCACTATATTCTAGATCAGTAATGTATGATATATGATAAACTGGATATATATACAAAATATCATTTTACCTTAGAACCACAGAATGGATGCTCATACTATGAGGGCATACAGGAGCTTACTTAGTGTGACTGAGGAGACAGCAGATTCATGTCCCTGTCTCATGTTTCCTCTAGGGCATGTACATTGTTTAGGATGAAGTTGGAGATTCACCAATCTACTGAGTTTGTAATCTGTAAATACATTATTTCTGGCCATGGAAAAAGGCTGAACTGCAAAAATGAACTGTCGAGATAGTGCACCTCCACTGCTTAGAGACTGGAATGTGTATTCTTCTTCTTCTCTGAGTTACTCATGCCTGAGACATATTGAGCTCTGAGCACGTTCCCATCAGTATGAACCACAATTAGCAGCCACACCAGGGCAAGTTTTGTAGACCCAAATATTACTAATATTCCTCTCCCTTTTAGAGAGAAAAATCAGCTAGCCCAAATTATTATTATTATTATTTTTAATTACATCCCCTTCTGTATAAGTCTTATTTCTAAAAGTTCCTGTTTTTCCTGATTTTACATCTCAACAATTTACTTTTGTGTGAAACCACCCAATTATACCCCTGGAGCCAAGTGAAGGTCAAATCCTTTACACCCAGTAGTCTTGACAACCAACATTCCACTTAACAAGATTTCCAAATCCCAGACACAGGCTCTCTTACCGGAAACGTCTCCTCTATAAGTCACAGAATGAAGTGATCACACATACACACAAAAGAGATGGAGACAGGCTCTCTGGGAGTTTGCCGCATGTGGCTTGACCTGAATGTCAGGCACCTGGGGGTCCCCTCAGTGAAGGCCAGTGACCCTCTCCCCTGCATTGCACTTCTGTTCCCTACTGCCACCACCTCTGAATGGAACGCCTCTTTTTTTTTTCCAGAGGGAAGGGGCCAAAAGACCAGACTGCGATGTACCATCTCTTGGTTGCTATGACTGAGGCCATTAAAATGGCAGGCATTAAAAGACTGCACCTCAGTCCCCAGCTACAAAGCCTCAAGGTCACCGCATTCCACAGCTTCCCGTGGGCCTTTCATTCCCAGCCTCAGAGCTTCAATATCCTGGCGAGATCCCCTCGCATTATATTTCAGGGGGCTTAAATGCAAGCTCTCCCAGCAAGCCTGAGAGTATAATGGGGGTTTTAAAACATTCCTTTTACCTAGGGCTGGGATCCATTTCAAAAAGTTACCCAATAGGTTTTCTTTCAGGTGAGCTCATTGCTCTGACATTCCAAAATGACATTAGAAAATAAATCCTCTGATGACTATATTAATACAGTACCTGGGACACCGAGAGTTATGCTGGAAAACGTCTTAGATGTCTATAAATAAACCTTAAAAAAAAAAAAAACCCAGCAGGAGGAATGTGAGGAGCTAATGGAATTCAAAAGGCCTCATTGCTACCCCCTCAGAGTTGAAATCCACTCCGGGCCAACTATCGCAGTAGATATAAAAAGCCTGCCACAGGCTGCAGCCGGATACTGGGGCAATGGAATATTAATCTTTTTCTCCACAGAAAAGCCACAAACTATGCTCCTTGGAAGATGGCCTCCGCTGCTTTAAAAAGTACACTAATTAAACATGTGCAAGGTTAAAGTCTGGCAACATGCAAACAATTTAAGGATTAGTTCCCTCTTCACTTCAGGTAGAAGGAACTCTGCAGAGACAACAGTGAGATGTGGGGGTGGGGAGAAGGACTCCAGCTTTCTAAAGTGGCAGGAGCATGCATCAGGACTGAAGTGCCCTTCCTTTCTGCCTTCCTGGGAGCAAAGAGTAGAAAGTGCCCTTCATTCCTTAGACCACTGAACTGGCAATTCTTCTTCCCTTCTCTCAGCCTGGTGGTCTTGGACAGTTGTCATAGCCCACACTGAGGGACTAGAGGAATCAGAAACCATTTGATCACATGAGGGAACTGGCCAAGGGAGGCCTCAGGCCTCAGACTCCCTGACTTCACTATGGGTGTTTGAGCTGGTTAATAAAAATCTCATTCAGACTTGGAAATAGTTTTACTGCATTCAGAGTGGAGAGCAAAATTTCCAAATTTTTATACACAATCGCTTGGATACAAACATAGCACATTGCTGCAGGTCAAAGCAGATGGGGTGAACAGAACATATGAGGACATACAGGTTATTTTATTTTTGGTAGCAGAGATTGAACCCTGAGTCACATTACCAATGCTTTTTATTTTTATTTTTTTTTTATTTTGAGACAGGATCTCACTAAGTTGCTTAGGGCCTCACTAAGTTGCTGAGGCTGGTTTTGAACTTGTGATCCTCCTGCCTCACCTCCCAAGCTGCTGGGATCATAGAGCATCACTGGTACTTAGCTTATTGTTTTATTTTAAACCACATGTACTTTAGACTTTAGCAGAGCCAGCAAAACTAACATCTCCCAGCAGTCATGGCCAACAGGATGCTGAGGCTCCTAATGTGGGGTTTCCTTGGATGGATTTCAAGGGGCCCAAGAACTGTGATAAGAAAAAATTCCCAGCTGGATGTGGTGGTGCACACCTATAATCCCAGTGGCTTGGGAGGCTGAAGCAGGAGGATCATGAGTTCAAAGCCAGCCTCAGCAACTGTGAGGTGCTAAGCAACTCAGTGAGACCCTGTGTCTAAATAAAATACAAAATAGGACTGGGGATGTGGCCCAGTGATTGAATGTCCCTGAGTTCAATCCCTGGTACCTGCCCCCCAAACCCCCCAAATTCTCTATTTTCATCAGTCTGTAAATGAAAGCATTTCCTTCAATTACAAATGTAGTCAACAAACCCATATGGTATTAGTACTACCTATGAATCATCAATAGAAATCATGATATTGTCACATTATTTAGACTTTTTGAAGATACAGATCTGTAATATGCATAATCATAGGATATAAATATTTTGGATTTCAAAGGGAATGTATATTTATATGAAATTTCCTTTGAAATCTAATTTTCTCTTTAAACTCATTTAGAAGCATTCTGAGAGACTCATAGCCTTCACCAGGTTGCTAAGGGAGTCCATTTGGAGTTGTACTAGAAGAAACTTGATAGCAGAATGGAGTCAGTCTCATTCCTGTCCCACCAAATTTCTTTCTGTTGGAATGACATAGGAATGACACGGCACTAGCAAAAGAATCAGAAGGACCAAGTTGTGCTCCCTGACTTACATATACTTCGGCAAGTCAGCCTTCCTGCCATTCACTGGCGGGCAGCTATTCATGCTTACTTAGGATGTGCCAGGGGCTCTGCTAATCACTTGGCAATGTTACTTCCTGTGATCCTTACAGCAACCTTCTGTGGGTGGTACTATTGTTTAATAAGATAAATTAAACCCCAGAACTGTTAAGGAACATTTCCACATTTCCACCCAGCTGGAAAATAGAATAAATGGGAAATGTCTCTAAAGCTCTTTGACTTCATATTCTGGAAAACTGGGATAGTAGTTCCTACCCTAATTACCTCAAAGAGTGTTTCTGAAGCTCAAATAAATATAGTTTCAACTTAAACAGTACTTTCCAACTTCCAAAGCAAGTCACCACCAATATTCTAAAGTTACCATAATTATTGAAATTTTCAAGTACAGCAAAATTTTGTGTTTGGGAAATAACCAGTGAAAAGATAGGGTTCTAGCAAGGGGACTTTTGAATAACATTTCACATAGAAGTGGCACTATAATTACGGAATGGTTGACAGATTGTAAAAGGATCTATGTTAATGTTACATAAGGATGCAATCAAATTAATACTTGCTTGTTAGTGTTGTGCTGCGGGGCTTGAAAAGTTTATTCTTCTAAGTAAATGAAACATGGGCCCTTCAATCTGGTGCAGGCATTCAATTTACTTAGCATCTTTTAGCTCCTGCAAGGT
Organism: Marmota flaviventris; assembly: GCF_047511675.1. Lineage (NCBI taxonomy): Eukaryota > Metazoa > Chordata > Mammalia > Rodentia > Sciuridae > Marmota > Marmota flaviventris. The sequence goes on from NC_092507.1 coordinate 55,990,287, forward strand.
CATACTAAAGGGATCATTCAGTTCATATGGCTAGGGGATGGATAACAAGTCCCAGACTAGAGTGGTCCAAATAAACAAGGCTTGATCAGCTGGTCAGAATGATAGACTCTGCTCCTTTCTTCAGCAGCTCTAGAACTTTCTATGTAGTGTAGAGATATCTCTCCAAGGACATTCTCCCAGAACATCTCAGGGTCCACTTACCTGACTAACAATGAAGAAGATAACAGTCATAGCAGCACAGGCCAAAGTGATGAGCATGAGGAACTTGAACCTAAAAATTAGCCCCTGTTAGAAAAAAGAGTAAGAGAGGTTTACTATCTCATCAATCCTTTTCTCAATATATAAATCCAAGAAAAACTTTTTTTATTGGTATTGGGGATTGAATCCAGGGGCACTCAACCATTGAGCCACATCCCCAGCACTTTTTATATTTTGAGACAGGGTCTTGCTAAGTTGCTTAAGGCCTCACTAAGTTGCTGAAGCTGGCTTTGAATTTGCGATTCCCCCTGCCTCAGCTTCCTGAAGCACTGGGATTAAAGGCATGTACCACCACACCCAGCTAAGAAAAGCTATTTTTTAAAACTCTATAAAGCTGGCCACAGTGGTACACACTGGTAATCCTAGTGACTTGGGAAGCTGAGGCAGGAGGATTGTAAATTCAAGACCTTCCCATATAACTTAGGGAAGCCCTGTTACAAAATAAAAATGAAAAAGGGTCAGGGATATAGCTCAGTGGTATAGCACCCCCAAATTCAATCCCTAGTGCTGAAAAGAAAAAAAAAAGAAAGAAAGAAAGAAAAAAGAATACTGTAAATCAAATCCCTAACAACAACAGTAAAATAATTTCACATATTAATATTTCTCATGCTGAGGTGAATGTGGCTGAGAAATTTCTTGGGCCAAACACTTCCTATGTTCTTATCTTTCATGAGACAGTGACACCAGAGCCTGGGAAGTTATATTCACAGCACGTCATGAGGCTGCTAATTTTCCTGCTAAGCTGGTTACGCTTCTCTGCAAGGGTTCAAAGTTACCAAGTTCAAGTTTTCTGTGGCTGTAATAAAATTCTGCTCCAATGAACAAAAAGAAATATGCATATTAATCAACATGAAGTGGATTTGGTTGAATTTCCTCACATGTCACTACAACTCTGGAGACAGGCAAAGCCTCAGACAGTACCCATGGTTTCCTGAGCAGGATTTGGGGGAACTTGTGTTTCAGGAAGAGAGATACCTATTAATCAGGGGCTCTTAGGTGCAGATCCACTACACAAGTAAGCCTAGGGATTCTGTGGTTTCTGTGCCTCCTTCACAGAGGCATTAGGCCTGTATCTCCGGCCACTTAGGCATGAACCCACAGTGTCCTTGAAAAATCAAGAATGCCTGCATTAGACATTTGAGGATGTTAAGCATTTCTCTCAAATGAGGAATATAATCTATAAACAGATTATTGAACTCTTTCTGAGCATCTGCTGGATATTTTAGGGGAATGTGGATTCTGAGAGTCTGGGAAGCAGATCACTTGGGCTGAACCTATTTTAAGTTTAATTCTGGGCAAGGGAAAGTCTCACTCCAAGCCAAATCCCCATTTAATGACAGCCCACTCTCCCATCTAGTGTGCACCTACATTCCATCCAAAGTTGAAGAACCTGTCAAACAAGTGTACACCTTATTGAGGAAGGAACATATTCATACCATGAATACCTTCAAGATCTAGATAGCTGGTCAGGTGTCTCTCATAGTACATTTGCCTCAGAGCAACATTTGCCTTGAGGTCCTACATGAGAATCTCAGTGTGCACTGCAGAGTGAAGTCTTTCACCCTCCAGGGCTGTGTATTTATGCATCAAGCAGAGATGATAATGAGCAGAGAACAGAGTACCAGGTCCTGAAGAAGCCAAGAGAGAGCCACTCACTTCATAGTGTAGCCGCCGGACCTTGCTCATGGCTGGCAGACTGGACTGTTTCCCACTGATGTTCCGGAACACCTGAAATACCATGAAGCACAGAAACAGGAAGTAGAGGCAGAGGCAGATCCCAGCCACAATGATGAAGGCCATCTGATGGTGTCCAGTAAAGGAAACAGCAGGTTCCTCACACTCAGGGGGCACAAGCACTGCCCCCTGGTCTGTGGGTGATCCTCATTTTATTTCTGGGAATTTAGGATATTTTAAGGGGGATAAAAATATTAAAATCTGGCATTCTAATGAGTGATGAGGTTTTCTGACACAACAGCTTCAGAGAGGGGAGTGTTCAGATGGCTTTCTAAGCCAAGTCAGAAGAGAAGGTGTGCCCTGTTTATTAAAAATGTAGAGTCTAATCTAGACCTACTGAATCAGAACCTGCCTTTCAACCAGTTGTCCAGGAAATACTAATGCATCATGATTTGGAAAAACCCTAATAGAGTGGTATTAGTTACTACACACTAATCAGGTGAAAAGACATATTAAAAGCACTGTATGAAGGTCAAATGAAGATGCCCAGGTCCCACACTGGTTGTATGATAGACTCAGACTTCCCAGCTAGGAAACTAAGTGTGAGCATGTTTGGAACCCCCTTGGGCTGTCCTTGCACTTCTAAGAGTGAGACTGAGATGTCTACAACAGAGGGGAGGGAATAAGTAAGGGCAGGTACAGTAGCAACAGCTACTAGGGCCCCAGGAGTGGGACTGAAGTCCTGAGGTCAAACCAGAGGAGTAGTACAGTTCACAATCTTCTGTCACCACAGAAAATCTTCTCAAATGGGATGAAACTGAAGGATAGGTGGTGAAGGTTGGGAACGGGGACAATATACTTTGAGACCCATTGGAGAGATTGAGACCTGCCATTACAGCCAACCTGAGGACCACCAAGGCCTGGGGCAGCATGAGCTGGCTTGGAAGATGGGTGACCTGACTCCAGCTCCTCTCTACTGCACGCTCAAGCTGCCAATAGGTTTCAACAATTTAACAAGCATGAACTCAGCATTCATATTTCACGAAATGGTATACTTAGTGCAGATTCTCCTTTCCTATGGCTGCAGTACCCTGGAATAAAGAGGATGTGGTTATTTGCTATAAGACTCGAATTCGTATTTACTTTCCCAAACTTTCATCTTATCAAAATAAAAAGGTTACACTAGAGGACATTATAACTGTTCTGCACATCATGCAGATAACATTTTTTGGTGACAAGGATGGTGGTGGAAGGGTAGAGCTCAACTCTCCCATCCCTAAGGTAATGATACTACCAATTCAGTTTATTCGCAAAATCCTTGTGACACTAAAAGGCCCTGGGAGTAGAATTGAAGTCCTCAGGTCAAACCAGAGGTGTAGCACAGTTCACAATCTGTACAGTTGCCAGACAAAGCACATTAAAGGGAACGTGGCAAAATATTACCATCAATAAAGGGTACAATCCCAGCCTTTCTCTCCTCTCCAGAGGAGAATCTTTTTTTTTTCTTTCAGAGCACTAAACATATTATTATTCAGGAGATAAAATATTTAAATCCAGCATCCTTAAAGGGATAAGCTAAGACTGTCACTTCTGCTTCACGAAGATGACTCAGACATTTTAAGTGAACCAACCAGAAGCCTCAGCACTCTTCTGGAACTAATCACCTTAGCCTTATCTCCACTCCGTCTCAGAAATGAAGAGCAGCAGCGTGGTGTGCCAGCACACCAAGGTCACTGTCAGAAGCCTTGCACACAAGCGACTTCAGAAACCAGCTCTCCCACAGGGGCCCAGAGATGAACCTCTGTGGCTCCAGGGAAAAGCGAGTCATGCTTCAGTCTGCAGTAAACAGTGAATAATAGATAATTTAGACAGGCTGCAGTAAGACCTGCCTCTCTGATCCCTTTGCCATGGGGATAGGCACAACCTTCTCCCTTGGCCTGCTCTTGCCGGGTTTGAAAGCAAGTGGTAATTCTTCTCATTATTTGCCTTAATTGTGCTGTTATCATTGGTCTGGGGATCAAAGCTCTGGCCAAGCACATATGCAGAGCATCAACTGAGCCTTGGAAAATGATCTTGGGGACCAGGCGGCTGTGGGAAGAAATAAAACCCTGAGCCCATCAAGGAAGGATACAGCCAGCTCTGTTCCAACATCTGTAGTCCAGATACTGTAGAAGGGATTCGTGAGTTGTACTCCTCTACAAAACAAAAACAAAAAACAGGGTGGAAAGGCAAGACAATTAATAAATACAAAGGCAAGGTGGAACTCTTTTTAGTTTTGCAGCTGGAAGGGAAAGAGCTGAATTCAGACTTAGAAACCTCATAGAGAGCTTAAAGTGAAACAGTCTAGCGGAATATAATCAGCGCAAACATTTTGTAACTCTAAACCTGTGACTTAGTCCCAGTGCTTTGTTTGGTGGGGGGATACTAGGGATTTGGTACCACCCAGGGGCACTTAAATACTGAGCCACATTCTTAGGCCTTTTAGACAGGGTCTTGCTGAGTTGCTTAGGCCCTTGCTAAGTTGCTGAAGCTGGCTTTGAACTCATGAACCTCCTGCCTCAGTCTCCTGGGCTGCTGGAATTACAGGCGTGTGCCACCAAGTCTGGCTCTAGTCCTAGACTTTCTCTGGGGATATGAATATGTACAATGCTTTCACCCCAGAGGCTCTTCACCACCCTTCTCCCTTTCAAACACTCCTCCTAAAGATGGAGGTGGTCACAGGGATGCACATTCAGCTGAGTCCCACAGGAACCTACTCACCTCTCACACATGTCAAATATGAAGAGGCAGAAAGAGCCAACGGCGATTGGTCCAACTTGCTTCCAATACCCTGCAATGTGATTCCGCTCATGCTGATCCTGAGGGAAAGCAAATTAAGAAAGGAGATAAAGACTGGAGGAGAGCAAAGCAATTCTACAGGTGAGCCAGTCTTTCAGGACAGTCTTGCTGACCACTTGTTGTGCCATCCAGAGCCTCGCTAGGGCTTAGGCATTGGAGAATCAAAACCTGTGTTCTGCAGGGCCTTGCTTCTGTTGGGGAGGCTGGCACAGGGACAGACATTACGCAGCCCTTCCAGGAGGGCTCTGGTGGTAATAAGAAAGAACATGTGCTCTGGGAGCACAGAGAAAGGCCTCGGGCCCTGGGAGGGGGGATCTTCTGTGGTCCGACAAAAGAACTCTTGGAATTAAATTCCTCTGTGACTAAAAACCTGTGTTTATGAAGGAGGAGCACTCCCCGGAAGACAAAAGAAAAACATAAAGGCATTGAGTAGGTTGAGGGAAGAGATCTCTTATGGTTAGAAAACTAGACACATTTTTTTCTCTGACTTCATTAACACCAAGCATGAGTTCTCTTGACAGATACACCAAGACACTAAAAGAAAGAAAATGGGGGAGGGGGATGATGAATGAGAAAAATGGAGAAAGGCAAGACACATCTCAGTCTGCACGCTGGGACACAGTGGGGGCATCTACCTCAGAGCAGCTCATTCTAGAGTTCACCCAGCACTGCCCCCCAGGGGAGTGCTGGCCAGGGCAATGATCTCCCTCTCTTCTCACACTGCTCTCCCAAAGGGCAGCACACTTCAGAGGGTTGATTTTTATGATCAAAACATAATGGAACCTCAAAGTATCTCCTGTACAGGGACACCTGTGTACTGACTCGTGGATGGGGTCCAACTGGCATATGTATGCCTTAGCCACAAGGTAAGGAAGGCACCATTCCTATTTTTATTCATGGTACCTCAATCCCTCTTGAAATATGATTTGACGTCTGTGCAAGGAGGTCAGTATTGCTGGGTAACAGGGGTCACTAGGTCACCTGGACCAACTGCCAGCTGGAGAAAGTCAGATCCTCATTCTTTAGTGGTTAATCTGTTCCTGGGGACAGGACAAGCACAGCTGAGACCAGAGAATGAGATGCAATACTAATCTTAGAATCTGCATTTTTTCTTCTCCTAAGGTACTCCTATTATCCCATTTAATTCTTATAGAAACCTAGGCAGTAGTAGGCCTGAAATCCCATTTTATAGAAGGGGAACCTGAGATTCCATGACTTGCCAAGGCCACTCGCTAGTCACAGGGTGAAGCAGGAATGTGACCCACAGGGTGGACTCCACAGCTCCCACCTGCAACCGCTACCTTATTCTGTCACAGTGGACCAGAGGCTGGGAGGTGGCTGCCAGCTCAGCAGCCCACATGGCCACCGTGGCATAGATGTCTGTCCCTTCCTGGGGCAGGGGGCGGGGGGCACTCTTACCATCATGTGCTCGCCACAGAAGATGATCCAGAAGGAGAGAAGCATTGCGTAGAAGATGCCCTGTCGGATGTCACCAAACAAGAGCATCCAGGTCCAGTCAAACCCAATGGAAAACCACTCCACTGGGATATTGATGAAGGTCATGGAAATCCCCAGGGCAAAGATGACTCTGATGGCAAGAGAGTGTCGGAAAAGCCAGGTTATTCATGGAGGAGGCCGATTTTAAAAAATCTGAAGCTAGTTTTGAGAAGATTTTATATAAAAGTAACTAAAATGCTGCTTATTGGGATGGAAGCCATAGGATGGGTTTCCCAACTCCTCATCCCCAGTCTCCACACTGGATGCAAATGTCCTAAATGGCACTCTGAGAGTCAAAAGGGCCACCCCAGCCTCTCTAGCCAACGGAACCTATCCCCGAACACCCACACTTTATTTTACTACCCACCAGGTTAAGAGTCTCCTATAACGTTTTTTATCCCTTTGTGTTCTTGAACTGTCTTCATCGACTAACTCCTCTTACCTATTTGGGATATCATTTACCCTGATCATTAAGAACACGCAGGATTGTGATCTCCTCAGCAATGATGGATTATGTAGCATATCTGTTTCAAAAATAAATGACCCCAGACACATAGGAGACATAAATTATTTGGGCTGCTTGGTTAGATTTAATTTTGCCTTTCCCCATCACTCTATTATCTTCCATTTCCCTATTAAAATGTCATCCTTATGTCACTTATTTATTCACACTTTATTCATACCCACGAAATATATACATGGTTATTATGGACTGGGCATAGTGTTAGGGCTGCTGATACATTGAATAAGAATCTTTTTTTTTTTTTTTAAACTCATGGAGATGCATTCAGAGGTGGAGCCAGAAAAAGAGGCAACTGAAACTGAGTATGGTAAGCAACATGGTAGGAGTCAAAACTGCTGCCAGGACTTGTCTCAGGCAGAGACTGAAATTGGGCCAACAGTGATTTGAGATGAGGGAGGTGGAAAAGGTGAGGCCGGGGGCAGAAGCTGGGTGGAGAAACAGAGGCCTGGAGGAGCTAAAGTATCCGAGGATCTCCACATAGCCCATCTCAGTCAATAACTAGACACCGAGATCAGAGAAATAAAGAAGGATGAGCTCATGAAGCTACTTGCACACCTCATTAGAGATTTGGAAATTTATCTTGAAGAGGCCAGGAACTCAACCAAAAGTTTCAACAACAGAGTGACATGATTCATTAATTCAATAAAATCTTATTAACCTCCTACGTTCCAGTTTTTATTCTGAGCACTGAGGATATGGTAGTGAAAAAAATTAGCAAGGATCCAGCTCTCATGATACTTGCATTCAGATGGGGTGAAACAGGGAATACTGGAGGAAGAATGTAAGTAAATGACAAATGTGCATTATGAAGAAAAATAAAATTAGGTAAGAGAACAGAAAGTGATGGAGGTGAGATTTTATATAAGGGAGACAAGAGAAAGCCTCTAAGATGAGAAACATCAGAGCAGGTCATGTGGAAAGAAGGAATTGAGCCACAAAGATACCTGGGGAAGGGTATTTCATTCAGATAAAGAGAATAGTGAGTGCAAAGGCCCTGGGGTGAGACCAAGCCAGGCATATTTGAGCACCATCAAGAGGACTAGAAAAAATAGGAGGTAAGATTAGAGGTGGTGAGAGACCAGAACTTTAAGGAGTTTATAACCAGGGCAAAGGAGACAAAAAGCCAGTGGAGAGCTTTGAGAAGAGGAGTGACATGATCTGATTAACACTTAAAAGGGAGCCCTGAGGTTGCTGTGTGAATAGATTATAGGGAGGAAAAGGTTGGAAGCAAGGAGAGCAGTCGAGAATACGATTTCCAATATCCAGATGTGAAATCATGGCAGGTTAGTCCAATTTCAATGGTGGCAGTAGACATGGTGAGGTTTCCCAGTGGGCTGATATGGAATGTGAAAAAAATAAAAGAGAATAGAGGGTGATTCCTCCCATTTCGCTTGAGGGACTGAAAAAATTGAGTTGCCACTTACTAAAATGGGAAGAGTTGTGTTTGAAATAGGAGGAAATCAAATGTTGTTCTTCCATACATGTTACATCTTCAAGGCAAGGGAAGATGGCTAAATCAATACCTGGGATATTTGGGTCTACCTTCAAGAGAGTCTGAGGTTGAAGACATAAATGAAGAGTCAGAGGGTCGATGAATTTTAAGACCATGAGATTACATGAGATCACCTGGGGAAGAAGCTAGTGAAGGGAAGAGTCCAAGAGTTTGGAAAGATGGGAGGAAATAGTAATGGAGACCAGGTGACAGTTGACAAAGCACAGCAGCTAAGAGAAGGGTGGAGGAGGCTGGGTGAAGGGAGTGATCCACCATGTCAAATGCTGGTGATCAGTCAAGGACAGTGAGGATTGAAAAATGACATTTGGATTTTTTTTTTTTTTTTTTTTTTTGGATTAAACTCAGGAGCACTTAATCACTGAGCCACATCCCAGGACCTTTTTTTAAAAACATATTTTATTTAGAGACAGGGTCTCACTGAATTGCTTAGGGTCTCACTAAATTCCTGAGGCTGACTTTGAACTCAAGATCCCCCGGCCTCAGCCTCCCCGAGCTGCTGGGATGACAGGCGTGCACCACGGCACGTGGCATGACCTTTGGATTTGTAATGTGGGGCTCACTAATGAGCCAAAGAAAAGCAGTTTGCATGAAGTGGTGGGAACAAATCCAGACTGAAATGGGCTCGTTCCAGAAAAGTAGAAGCAATATATGGACAAGAAAGTTGAGGATTCCTGATTTAGAGAAGAGCCAAAAAATGGTATGGTGGCTTCAGAGGAAAGTGGGGAAAGGTAGAGTTTTGTCAAATAATGGGAGATGGTGGAGCATATTTTTATATTAATGGAAATGGAAGAGAGAAAAGAATACATCTGCAAGAGCATCACACTACTGTGGAGGACAGGGGTTCGGCGTAGGAGCCTAGCAGCTCCTCCACATGAAAGAGAGAGGTATCTGATTCTGGTCACAGGAATGAAGAGCAAAGACAGAAATGTGAGAGAGGTAGAGCCCCTAGGATTTAATACTTTGCATTTGCAACGTGAAAGAGCAAATGGAGCCCAGGATGACTACTGTTCAAATCACTCTCCCCACAGCGGCTGCCTGACCTGGACCCCAGTGAGAACTGCAGCCTAGAAATCTCGGGAAGCCAGTGTTCCTTAAAAGTGTTCAGCTCTTACTTTTCCAGAAGCACTGGGGGTCTGGACATCATGGTGATCCTCCTCCAATACCACACCATGATGATGAAGATGCTGGGCGTCAGGAAGGTCTTCATGGCGAACCACACCTTGGTGAAGCCTCCATTTTGGTGGATTCCCTAGACAAGATGGATTTTCAAGGTGAATATATCTTAGTTCTCTCTCTTTCTCTCTCTCTTTTTTTTAACCATCAAATGCATTTTGGGGACAGATGAGTGGAAAAGTTTTTCTGCTGAACTTTTAAGATCAAAAGTATTCATATTCACAGCATGTACTGCCCTCCTAACCCTCTGACCCCTCCTCAAGCACTGTAGAACTATATACTAAAAAGGATAAAAATGGGCCATGCTTTGCTGAGGGAATGATTAAGAATCATTTCATTGAAATGTTGGAGATATCCCACATGTCCAATAAGTTGAGATTGATAAAAATGCATTCAGATAAACCTCTGCAATGGAATGCTAAGCAGTATTGCAAAGTAGATTTATACTATATTCACAATATACTATTAAATGAAGAGGAAAAAAAAAGCAAGAAACAAGAGTCAGTTAAGTGTGATCTCATTCTTTTACAAGGGAAGGAGTTATATAAAATGTGCTCTATGTGTGTGAGTGGGGGAGTGTACATAGAAGAGACAACCTTGAAGGAAATACATCAAAACCTCATAGTGATTATTTCTCCAGATGGTGGGATATTATAGGTGATTATTATGCACTTCTGTGTCCTGTACACTGATTTCTACATTAGATATGTATCTCTTTTATAACAGTTTTAGGTTTTTTTAAAAAAATGTCCTCCTTGCTCCAGGTGCTACTATTTCCATGATTAAAGACATAAACTGGAAAAGAACCTAAAACACCACTTGGGCTTGGAACATGAGACATGTTAATTTTTTTTCTTTTTTTGCTTTTATCTTGGTGGTGTTCAAAATGAGATCACAATCACATAATCATGATTATATAACCATTATAATGATCTTAAGTGATCTGAAGCCCACTTAAAATCCTAAGTGGGCACAATAATTACATTGTTTTCCATTTCTGTAATCTCTCACACAAATCAATTTACTTCATGATCTCTGCCATTACAGGTATGCTATTATTCCCATTTCTCAGGTGATACAACAGAGACAAGTGCAGTGTAGAGATGCCAAGAGTGAGATGGAGTTCCCTTCCTCTGCCCCACCACGCACCCAAGAATTGGTGGTGTTCTTGGCCAGTGTTTTAGTGCCCCACCTGTTGGATCAATTACATTCACTCACCACCAACCGAATATCCTTTATCTCTCCAATCCCGACGTTGATTTTCTTCTTCTCATTCACAGGCAGCCGGATGTTGAGGAGGTAATACTTGTGAGCCACAGACCCGATTTCCATGAATGGCAGGACGTCACACTCATAGTACCGGCCCTCATGCTCTGGGGTCTGAGGAAGAGCAGAGGGTTTGAGGCAGGTCATTAGTCCCAAAGGACCGTGTTTAAATTCTCATACATGGGCCTTGCATCACCAGTTTTAAAAAGCACATATTTTAAAGTATACACTAGAGATGCAAATTAGCAGGGAACACTGGAGTCAAGGTTTCTACCCAGCTACCCCCACCTCAAAAATAAATATATCAGTCACATTTATGGTAGAACCAAACATTTCAGGTAAAAAGCAGCAAACTCTTCACACCTTTCTCAGCTCTTCAATCCTTGGTAGAGTCTCGCATCAGATCACTCTGAGGGTCTACCAAAGGCTAAGAGAGCTTTTCATTTGTGCCACATCATGGGAGACCTCTGAGGCTCTGGGGGACAGTCCACTCTTTAAACATTCTGGAAGAAGCCCTTGCTGAAGTCCATTACACTATTTATGATGGCTGATTATTTTTATGGTGAAGTACAAGAAGCTGAAAATATCTTTTTTTTTTTTTTTTTTTTATTATTGATCTGAGAGGAAAAGAAGTAACCCAAAGAGCTTGTGGGATCTGGGGAAGACAGAAAGTCTAGAAAGGTAATAATGAGATTAGTTTGCTAGTGATGGCCACTCAGAATTTCCTCCCTCCCAAGCTTCCTGACAGACTAAGAGGCAAGATGGTAGAAGGGAGCTGAAATTTTAAAAGAAAATAAGTCTGGTTTCTGGAAAAGACTTCTTGGACTTTCTGGGCAGCAATTTAAGAGAGGACTGCATGGCAGACGGTGTGGTGTTGGGATTTCAGGAATAGGGCACAGCTTGCTTTTGAAAACTAAATTCTGCGCTACCTCTCCAGGCTCCCGGTTATGTATGCCTGGAGAGATGGGGGAGTAGGGACCAAACGTGGGTGTGTAGAGGCAGGAGCTTCCGCAGGCAGGGACTGTCCCCTGGGTAAGGCAGAAGAAGGTCTGCCATCAACACTGGATTTATGTGCCAGCTTCCGTGTTTGCTTAGCCCTTCCTGATCAAGGAAGTGCTACAGGGGAGACCTACTTTGTCATTCCTAAACCTGAGTTAATTCACAGGACCTCCAAAATCTGTCATAAAATTTCAGAGCAAAGGATCCACTTGAAAGTGGAAGGAAGAAGATAGTAAGGAGTTTATAATCAGGCATGTGAAGGGCTCTGCCCTTCTGTGATCTTGGTGGGTTCCTCACCAGACAGTCAGAACTTAGAGCATAAGAAACAGGCAGGGACCCAGGCCACTCGTGGCCCATGTGGAGGGACAGCAGGCAAATACCTGCTTCTTCTTCCCTTCTCTACCCATTGCAGACATCACTAATCATTCATGATAATCAAACTTCTAAGGTGTGGGGGATTCTTATTAGACACTACCAATTGATTTAAGTTGACAGATGAGATTAAGGAAAAAAATACAATAACTAAGTTCTGTGGAAAGAATTTTGCTTCTATTTCAAACTTTGGATGATTCTCCCTACATAGATGGTATTTCCCTCCCCTCTAAGGCTTTCTCGCATACTTACAAATCAGGCAAGAATTAGGGCTCTGTTGGAACTACTAAAAATACATTATGGGCTCTAATTCAGCCTTAGATTAAGCTGCATTAAGGAAGCTGATTACCCTCTGTGGTAACAGCAAGAGGACAGTTTTCTGATGTGTCTCCAGTGAGGGTCTTATTTTATTTATAGAAATTAAGAATTTGAGGAGGAAGGTAACAAAACATATTTAGTATGATACCATTTGATGTGTGTCTTGACCATGGTCTCCAAAGTACTAGCAGAATTGGGCTGAGGACCCAGGGCGTTCAAGCCCAGTCACGCCATGTTGCCGCCTCTGGTTCTGATGGGGAAGACACTTGAGTGTGGCAGAAAGAAAAAAAAAATGCCTGCCTTGGTGAGACCCAGATGCAGGCACTGTGCTCTGATGGGGACAGTGCTAAGCTGTAGGCCAGGGGGCTCCAATTCTAGTCCCGACCTTATCCCTGGCTGGGTACCCTGGGACACCCCACCTCATTTGGCCTCACTTTTCTCCAGGTAAAGCAAGAAATTCAAATAAGATGATCTCTGGGATCACTGATTCCCTGCTGAGGGTCTCTGGGTATCAGTAATTCCCTGTTACTACAGAGAGGGCAACATTACCACCCATGAGACAAATTTACTCAAGTTTAGTCAGACTATAACATCTGGGCTTCTGGGAGCTGGTCTGCCTACCTATATTGGAGACAGATTCACTGTGTCCTGTTAGGGCTTTTCTTTTCACACTGAAGTTCTGTTTCTGCCAGTATTTAGGGCATTTAAGAAAAAAAGATTCCTCTTTCTCCCTCTCCCTCTCCTTCCTCTACCCCTTCAGTTCTCCCCTAGCTCCAGCATGAGACTGGCTAATTAGGACAAATTACAGCAGGTGGCAACTTGACTTTTTTTTTTTTTTTTAAACTTCACAATCCACAAGGGACTGAAAAGCTTTAAAGCAATTTCTCATTTAATCTTCAGACTCAAGACTAAATTTCACTGCAATCAAAAAGCATGGATTTGATGATTCATTTCCTTCACACCTTTCAAGGTTTAATATCTTTCTTGAAAGGGATCAACACAGCCTAAAGATAATTAAGCAACTGTCATTAAGAAGCGGTAGCAGGGAAACACCCCTCCCCCTCCCAGCGTGTAAGGAAAGTGAGAAATGACATTTCCCTTTTCTGAGGATGAAATTCCATATCCAAAGCCCTCTGGCTTATATTCAACCTGTCTCTCCTCGGAAAGATGCAATCAACTTGCAAGGACAGTGAGAAAGGTTTTAATTAATTTCCTCCATTGCATACAAAGATCCAAAAATTTTAGCTATTCCTTTTGCTAGCTTCCTCTGGGTTCTCTCTCATCATCTTTTACCTATCAATTGCCCCCAGGGCCTTTTCAGAACAATTCCAGATGGCTGTTTTGTGTGTGTGTGTGTGTGTGTGTGATCTCCATATTTGGTGTTTAGCAGAGCCCTTGGTCCTATCACCTGAGATTTTGATTCAGGAGATGCTATGATCTGACTGACCCTTCTAACACTCAAGCTGAAATTTAATTGTTGTAGGATGTTTGGGAGGTAATTAGGTCTACAGGGCTCTATCCTCATGCATGGGTCAATTGTGGGAATGGGTTAGGTATTAGGTTGATCCTCTCGTTTTGGGCCCATTTTACCCCCTCTCTGTATCTCACATATGTTTACCTGTCTTCTGCCATATTTTGGTGCAGCACAAAAGACTTTGCCAGACATCTGTGCCATGCCCATGGACTTCCCAGCCTCCAGAACTGTGAGTCAAATAAACTCCTCTTGTTCATAATTTACCCAGTCTGTTATGCTCTGCTATTAGCAGAAAATACCCTCAAACAGTAGTTTTGAGGTGTGGCCTGGGAATATACATTTCTGACAGGCTTGCACTTGATATGGATACTATTGGTACTCAATTGGCACTGTGTGTAGCTCTAATCTATGAAACTTGGAGGAGGAAGACTTTGTAAAAGCAAAGTTAGGAAAAGCCACTGTTAGGAAAGGAGAAGGATTAAAAGATTAAAAGTGGAGGAGGTATTTACAAAGCTATCCAAGTCTTTCAAGAGCAGCTGATTTGAAGATTTCAAGTGAGAAAAGACATAACCAAGAATGTGCTTCAGTGCCAAGTTTGGCCTCTGCTGTGTTTCATGCACAAAGAAAAGGTCAACATTGTTCACCTGAGGAGACATCAGAGCTCACTGGGCTGTTGATGCCCTTGAGGAATAAGAATAACGGTAACTCTTTGTGGAGACTTTCAAAAGTGAGAGGGTGGGGGAGGAGGAGACCTCAGGGCAGCACTTGACATTTGAAAAGGTCCCCAGCTAATTCTACTTTGGTCCTTAAACCATTGAGTCCCACTGTCTTTTGGTGCTTACTGAGTCAACACCTGATAAGGAATCTAAGATCTTTGTCCACAAGAAAAGGTCTCCCTACTCTCCATGTAGGACAATAATTTCTTTCCATGAGTGGTTGGATTTTTCTGGAAGCACTAGAGAAGGGGGATTCCTAAAGAAGGGTCAGATGACCAGGAGTTCTTAATGAAACTGAATTTACCCCCTTGGGTCCTTTGTCTGTGGTGTCCTATGGGACTGTTGATCTTCATACCTGCACATTAGCTGTGGTGGCACACAGGTGCATAAAAAACTATGTGGCAGACACCAGTACTGTTGCAATATGAACAGAATCTCACCCCCTGAAATAATTGAGCCACATTCTTCAAACCCTTTCAGCTATGTTCCAAAGAACCAGTTGTTTTATTGGAAGTATTTCAGGGAAACAACTAAAGCCTTTCAAACAGACATTCCTTCTGTTCTTTTCTCCTTTGTAAGGACATGAAATATCTACATTGCCCTTCTCTCTAAAAAAACAAAAACTAATGGTTAACCTTTGTGGCTCAAGCTTGCTAAAAAAAATGATGGACACATCTGTGCCGTGTAAGCAAATATTTCCCTATACTTGGAGACTGAAGAGAAAGAAACTCCATCAACTTAGACATCAAGGTGTCTCACCTTGGGGGAGGTGAAGGTGCATTTGAGTTTCCGTGGCACTCTCTCATGGGCCATTTCAGTCCATTCAGCAAACATGTCATCGCGGTATGCCAGGGACACATCCATGGAAACTTCTGCATTTTCTCCTACAAGTGAAAGGATGCACAATTCAGAAATGGCTTTTGGAAGAATATTTTGAAAACACTTAAAAAAAAATTCTTACAGGCTCTGCCATGAAAACTGACAAGACCAAAGAGCTATGTTAGGTTCCTATCAAATTCCAAAACTGAAGACCTAAAAGTCATAGGATTAAATTCTAAGTAGGATTTTGTGTCCCCTCCCATAACCACTCTTCCAAAGTCAAGGGCTGCCACTTAAATGCTTCTAGAGAAAGGGGCCTCAGGCTTTCTGAGACAGTTCCAATAGTGAGATTATGACTCACAGTCAGAATTCATCCTTCTGTAACTTGTACTACTAGGGCTAAGTCTGCTCCTAGGAGCCATATGGAAGGTGAGGTTCTTCCTTCTTCCATAAAGAGTGCCTTAGGTATTTAAAACCCACACCTCATCTGCCTGTGTTTTCTCTCCTCTCTGAAAAACATGACCAAGGTTTTCAATCACCCTGCTTTGGTTTGCGTGTGGGTTGAGTACGTCCCCCAAAGAATACCTGGTGTGACAGTGCTGAGGTGGTGGGGCCTTAAAGAGGTGGGGCCTAGAGGAAGGTCATTAGGTCATGGGGGCTTCACCCTCAAGAATGGATTAATGTTGGTCTTACAGAGTGGTTTAAGTCTTGCAGAAGTTTTAGTTCCCTTAAGAACAAGTTGTTATAAAAAGGAGGGCCTGGGCCCTCCCCAGCCTCTTGATTCCTGACTCATCAAGGGATCTCCTGTCGCACGCACTCTCCCACCCCACGATGACATGCTGACAGCCCCATCTCGTCACGTAGGCAGAGTCTCTCACTAGAGGCTGAACAGGTGGGGCCATCCAACCTTGAACTTCCAAAACTGTGAGTCAAATAAGCCTCTTTCTTTATTTGTTATAGCAACAGAAAAGGGACGGAGATCCACCCCGAGTCATGACTTATGTCCTTTCAGTGCTCTCCTCTGGACACACATTGGTCTGAAAGGTCCTTATTAAAACTATACCCAAGAGGCTCTCAAATACAGGATCTGCTATTTATCTAATATTCAAAACCCCTTCTTTGTACTATGGACAAAGTTAATGTAGAAGACAAAGGGTCTTTTCAAATTTAAGGACTTATACATGGACAGAAATATACTAATGAGCACATAATTAAAAATCAATGCTCAAATACTTCCATATCAGTAAGGACGGTGAATGGGTTTACCTCACTACTCTTCATTAAGGAGAGTAGATTAGTAAGAATTTCATCTGTCCATTTTGTCTATTTTTTACTATGTTGAACAAGTTCAAAAACAGAGAGGACTTAATAAGAGAAAAACAGAACAAAAACAAAGCACAAGCCACATTTCTAAAATGAGTAAGCCAGCTTCTACTGGGGTTAAGAAACTGGGATCAATTCTTGGCTCTGACTATTCAGCCTTTAAGCCAGTCTCCACTTCTGGACTCCTGGACTCCATATCTGTAAAGTAATAGTAATACCCCACCTCTAGGGTTGAATAAGAACTAAAGGAGATGAAGTTGGTGGAAGTGCTGAATGCTGCATGGTAAGCAGTAGGTGCTTAATAAATGTTTGCTGAACTTGAACACATACAAGTCACAAGGGCAACAGATAAAAATAACTGCTATCTGGAAAATTCGGGTTTTCCTATGAACTGGTCTAGTGTGGCTGGAAGCTGAAACATTTCAATGATTTTATAGATGAGAAATAGATGAAGTAGGGTTTCCTAACAGCCAAAGCCTAAACTGCCACAGAGGGAATATTCTGGAAAAGTGTGCCAACATGTGTGAAGGAGCCCCAAGTCATTCAGAATTTGCAAGTGCTTGGGCTGCGGAAGGCGAGTGACAACAGGGTGGCTGAGGGAAGGCCCCCATACAGAACAGCTGAGCCCTTGGTTCACCTTCATCTTCTCATCTCTGCACAGACCAAGAAGAGACTGGGCTTCAGGATGCCAGGCAGTGTAGGGACCTGGGCAAGAGTAAGAGTCTGTATAAGAAACAGTGACCCCCAAATTGGCAAAAAGCAGTGCTCAGAGTTTGGATATGCCCTTGGCTAGGGACCAGACTGGTTTCAACTGCTCCCTGCTTAGCAGCCTCAGTGATCAACAGGAAGAATTGGTCGGAGCTCCCCTCGGAGAGTCAAATACTAGGAAGGTACAAGCTCTTCACTTCTGACACCAGGATTGGGAACTGGGAACTTTGGAGATGTTGAAGGGGCACTGGGAGAACCACTGGACTGGAGCTGCAGAAGTTATCCGCTCCCATGGGCTTCAGCAGCAGTCCTCATAGAGTGCTCAGTGAGACAGTGGGATTTCATAAGAACAGTATGGGTCATAGACACAGTCAGGATGGGTCCTTAATCTGGGTCCCGCCCTTTGAAGGGTTCTGCCCCTGTGTGGTTTTCTTCATCTGTGCCCTTCCTCACAGGATGCAGGGCTGGGAGGCTGGGGTGTCTGTACACAAGCAACAGGCCCCTCTCTGTGGGGTGGAGCCAGGGGGAAGAAAAGGGCCCAGGGTCCCACACTTCTAGTCAGTCACATTTTGATATAGAATTCCAAGGATTCCAAGAATCCCAAATGCAAACTTGGCCTTCTAGTTCATCATGAAGGTAAATCGGAGAATGGAACATGTTGGCCTGATTTATCACTTTTAAATATTTAGACATATGGTGGACAGCCTTCTCTGACACTCGCAAGAGTGGGCCCCGCAAATGTCGCTGGGGTCTGCTTAGGTCTCAGGGAGAGAGAAAAGAAGAAGGCCACATAGGCTTACTTCCTGACCTGGCCCCAGCTCCAACAATTAGTCTAATCTGTTGAGGATTCTCAAAGAAAAAACAAAAAATTTTAAACACTATTTTAATGTACAATTACTTTATATTAAGCCCCAGTGGCTTCTGGGATTTCATTTAAATTACTTCATTCAATTTTCCTAATAACTCTATGATATGGGCATGGTTATGTTCTTTTAATTAATAAGTAAGGTGAGGTTCTCAGATATTAAGTAACTTGCATAGAGTCGCACTGCTGCTGGCCATATGGACAGGCCCATTCAGAACTGCCTCAAAAGACAACCCATCCATCATTTCAGTCACCCCCCCCCCTTTTTTTTTTGCAATAAGAGTATCCACAATGGTTGACTTGTTTGACTACAGAAACTGTTTTACTGTCTGTATGTACTCTATAACATCAGGTTGTATGCATCGAATATATACAATAAATTTATTATTAAAGAGACAGTCATCATTTTTGTATCACTAACTTTGATAAAATCCCCTCAAATCAGTCTTGAAATAAAAATATTTAGAGTCTTTAATAAGAACAGTAGCTTCCAATGTCAGGTGCTAACACGTCTGAACTCCCTCCTTCAGTCTCACCTCCACCCTTTAAGCAGGAGGTTATATAAATTGCCCAAGTACACATGGCTAGTAAATGGAAGAGGCTGGACTTCCACTTCCATCTGGATCACTCCAGAGCCCCACTGCCCTCCAGTACCTTTGCTAGTAGAAAACAGTAACATTCAAAAGAAACGAAAGAGCTGAATGAAGCACACTTCCTAGAAGAGCCACTCAACTCCAACCCAACACAGGTCAGAAATAGGCAGCATTCATGAGAGGCAGCAAAGAAAGCTGGAAATAGAGTCTAGAATCCTCCAGTGGTGCTAACCTTTCCATAAAGGGCCAGAAAATGATGACATGATCCAAAGAGCTCCGAGCTGGAGGACAGGAAGGACGGAACTCCTGAAGTGCTCTGCCCCAAACGAGGCACGAGGTCGTAGGCAGACTTCTGAGTGGGAGGGGTCCCTGACAGAGGAGGCAGCTGCCATCAGTTAGCTTCTGTCAACAACTGTCAGATACCAGGCAGTCTTACCAGATCTTCTCATTTTTTAAAAGAGAGGCCAGAAATTCAGATTTTTATGAAATATCTTCTAATTTTTTATTGTCAATAATTAATTCACTAAAAATAAAATGAAACAAATCTCTGCATAGGTGATCTCAGGGTCACTCTGGGGAGGAGACATCAAGATCTCTTCAGGCTCCCCTCAACATCACCATTTTTTTCTCCCATTTACCTCTCAGGTAAAGATCCCTCTAAAGCTTCCTACGACTGTCCAGTGAATTTCTGGAATGTTCTGCCTGATCCTCACTCACCATCTATGCACTCCCTGTGTCATCTTGGGTACAGGCATTATTAGTTTCTGTGTGAGGAATGGAAGCCAGAACTCAGAAAGCCCTCACCTAGGAACACCCCCCTCCAGTTTTCCCAGAATCCCATGGTCTCAGAGCCTTCTGACATCTTTCATGGTGCACAGTAAAAATAGAAATAGAGTAAGAACACCCTGTTCCAGTGACCCTCCTGTCTCCCTCACTGGCCTGGATGGACACTCAGGTTTCTTCCCCATTAGAACAGGAAACTAGGACTTACTGTCTAGGATTGTGTGATCATTAAATTAATTATTGCATGAAAATTGCTTTGACTAGTAATGAAAACATCAAAGGTTAGGGTTTTGTTTGTTTGTTTTTCTGGTACTGGGAATTGGACTCTGGTGTGCTCTACCACTAAGCTACATCCCCAGCTCTTTTTATTTTTATTGTGAGACTGGGTCTAAGGCTGGCCTGGAACTTGACTCAGCCTCCCAAGCAGCTGGGATTATAGGCAAGAGCCACCATGCCCAACTGTGGTTGTCATTTTATCAGAAAATGAGACTTTTATACCTATCTTTCACTCAAAATAGTTGCCAGATTTCAGCAACAGAAGTTCCCACTATGAATTCAAACCTGGATCAAAAAAAAAAACAAAAAAAACCTCAGAAACAGGAAAAACAATGGGCAGAGAAACCCAGCAAAGCTTTGTAGTCGGCTGCCTCAATCATTTTCTCTTCTGCTTCTGATGGACTTGGAAATAAGTTCATCTTTAATGACTACATTGCAAGTAATAAAACACCAGTTTCATGACTTCTGGGATACTGTGTGGGCAATACTTCCCCCTCACACCCTCTAGAGATAATGAAGGCCATGGATCCAATTTGAATTCCCTGAGAGAATCACAGAAAGACCAGGGCTACATCTGGCACCTAGAGAACCTTCCCTATAAAATAAGGACACCGGTTATACCAGTTCCATGGGATAAAGGTGCAAGGTATTGCATAAGGCACTTATGGATTTGCAAATCCATGATTTTCCACATACCAGACCTGTAGTTTTGGTATCTAAGTCCTAGGTCGTATGGGCTGGGTAAGCTTCACCTATCTCAAATGGCTTTGGAGACATATTTTGTTTGGTGGAAAATTTGTTCAGAATACTAGGAAGGGAAGTGTGGAAGGGCACTGTGGTTCACTACACTTACTATTTCCATCCTGTTATGGGGGCGGCACTCTGACCTGAGGAAACCTGCACTCCAGGATTCTGTAGGAGCAGACGCAGCCCACAGTGTCATTGCAGGCAGAAAGATCCACGTTTTTCCATACTGGGAATCATCAACTACCCAGTGTCCTTAGGGGGTCGCTACTAATTTCACGGCCTCGCCCCGCCTGAGCAAATGGAAAGTCAGAGAGAAGAGTAAGACCTTCATATAAGAAAAAGTGGTAGGAGAACAAATAGCTAGAAAAGAGACTAGGCATCCCTGAGAAACCTAGGGCAGCTGCTTAATGTAAACACATGGTCCATGGAGTGGGGAGTGGGGAGGGAAGGTGACTGGTGGCCTCAATGCAAGTCCCCAGAGTGCCCCTTACTTATGCTCCATACCCTCTCCATGTCTGTAGTAGGTATTAAGCAGCCAGGACAGTACAAAGAGCAAAAGTTTTGAGGCAAACAGAGTTAGTTCTGAATTCTATGTTTGTATCTGAACTATGTTGGATACGTCTTAGTTTCCAACTTTGCAAGAAATAGAAATAGAAATAGAGGAACCAACCCTCTAAGGCTGTTGACCACCTGGCACGTAGCAAGTTCTTAAAAATACAAGGGCCCTTTCTGGCCAGTCCCAGAATGGGTATATTGTTGAGCAATTAAGTGAAAATAAAGTGGGGAAAGAGGAGGACAAATTATATTAGAATAGAGATAAAGAATTTTTTTATGGTTGTGAGAAGCTGTTAGATTACCAGCAAAATCTTGACTTTCCTGGTCCCTTGCCCTGGGAAAAAAATTAAAGAGGTTTCAAAAAGGTTCATGTGCATTCCCACATTACATAGGGGAGCTGCCAGTCACAGAGTTTGTTTGGCTAACTTCAGAAGGAGGCCTCACAGACCAGCCTCCTCCTGTCCTCCAGCAGACATATAATCTGGGGTTATTTATGCAGCATTCCTTCCCCAATCAAAAACTCTCTGACCTGGCTTGTATTTTCTTGACGCTTTCAATTAAGGAAATAACAAAACCAACCCTGTCCTGTATCCAAGGTTAGGTCTGGCCAAAATGGCCTCAGCTAATTATAAATTTGGCCCTGGCTATGTTCTTAAGATGCCCTACAGGCCTGGGTGTGAGCAGTTAAACCAATGAATGAGTGCAATTATTTCACAAACCAGCCTAATAGTTTAGTTCATACTACCTCTCTCCTCTTTCTCCATCATGACAAGCATTTGCATTGTGGAGAAATATTTTCCATGTATACAAAGACATGTCTCTAAGCATCATCCAGTTCTCTTGCTATGTTCTGTTGCATTATCTCCTAGTTGAAGTCAGCTCTCTGTCAATGAAACATGATTAGGGACAAAGGAAAACATTGTTCATATCAGGTCCTTTGCAAAATGATAGCACTTCTCAACTAGAAAACATCAACTCATCCATGTTGTAACCAAGACTACTACTGCATCAAGGCTGCACAACTGGAAAGGGTAACTGGAACATCACTTGTTCTACAACCAAATGAATATGGAAAAGCTACACCTGTTTGTGTTTATGAGGTTGTCGGTTAGATCTTTTCTCTGCTGACTCCACACACCTACCCAGAAGGACACCCATCTCCTCCTGGGATTCAAATCTCCCTCTCCAGTCCAGATTTCCCCTCCTGAGTTTTAAATCCATATGTTCACTTCCCACTGATATCTCCTTTCCCATGATTCATAAAGCCATACCTCCCATTTGGGTCAATTCTCTCTGCTAGATGGCTTTCCGATTGATCTCCTTTCTCTTCACCAACATTCCCATTGTTCAGGCCACCATCATGTCCAGTCTTGAGGACTAAAACGCTTTCCCATTCCTAATTTTCACAATGACATGAGAAAGCTGATTTCCAAAATATCATCAACAACTTTATATTGTCCTTGATCTAAAGTGGAAACTGCTTAAATGGCATAATAGGCTAAGGTATGGAAGCTGTTTAGCACCTTAGTTTCATCAAATCCTATGAGATTTTTCTCTCCTTTCACTCAGGCTGTCCACCTCAAATACAGCTTCCATCCCCTCCAGCCTTGGAAGATGGCAAGAACTTACCTCCGGAGAGAGCCAGCCAACCTGGGGTTGCAGCCACCTTGGTGCCTTGCAACATTGGGCAAGTCACTGAACTTTTCTATCTAAAAATGGAGGTAATGGTAAAGCCCATCACTGAGAGCTATGAGGAATGATCACAGTCACGTATGCCAAGCACTCTGCAGAGGCCTGCCATACAATAAACATTCAGTAAATGCTGGCTGTTATTTCATGTTTATACCTGAGGTTACGACAATTGTTGCAAAGTCTTCACTAGCACATCAGAGTTTTAAAAGGTGTCTCCCTTTGGGGGGCTGAGTCAGTAGTTCAGTGGTAGAGTACCTGCCTAGCACCTAGGAGGCACTGGGTTCAATCCTCAGCATCACATAAAAATAAGTAAAGATATTGTGTCCATCTACAACCAAAAAATATTTTTTAAAAAAGGTGTTCCCCTTTGAAAGAATGAATAAGACTTCTCTGGGACTGCAGATAGTGCAAGGTATCCCCACAAGTCTAACTCCTGCTCATCTTCTAGAATTCTATGCAGATTCATTCCTGCCTTTTCTTACCCATCAAAACTCAAAGCAGTTCTCCTCCTCTTGCTCCAACAGTGCTGTTTGCCTAGAATTGTACCACTTATCCTTCTTCAGTGTACCTACCTATTTATTTGCATCTCTGTCCTACATACCTCCCACAGATTGGAGGATGCTGACCTCCAGGGACTGCCTCAGTCTTGTTCATAGTTATATCTCCCGTGTCTTCATAAGAGATACTCATTAAGTATTTACCAAATTAATGAACAACATTCTTTCTTTTTTTTTTTAAGAATAATGGGCAGTTTGAGAAACTGAGGCTTTTTTAATATTTATTTTTGGTGTAGATGGACACACACAATGCATTTATTTTTATGTGGTGCTG
Organism: Marmota flaviventris; assembly: GCF_047511675.1. NCBI lineage: Eukaryota > Metazoa > Chordata > Mammalia > Rodentia > Sciuridae > Marmota > Marmota flaviventris. The sequence goes on from NC_092507.1 coordinate 56,014,100, forward strand.
AGGATCGAACCCAGGTCCTGCCCGTGCTAGGAGAGCACGCTACTGCTGAGCCACAATCCCAGCCCCTGAACAACATTCTTTTTCCTTCAAATACTCTTATAACCCTAAATTTCCTGTCACTCTATCATCTCTGTACCAACCAGGGAGTTTGCTCTATTGTAGTGACATTACACTTTCTTCTCTACTCCTACCCTTACATAATCAATCTCTCTCTCTCTCTCTCTCTCTCTCTCACACACACACACACACACACACACACACACACAGCTTAGTGAAAGAATTTTGCTCAAATTTAGCCCATGAATCCCAATGGTCCCAAAAAAGAACAATGTACTGGGATACATGAATGGAAGTGATTCTGAGGGAGGTGATGTCTCCTTTTCCCTTTTCCCTTCTGAACATGGGGATGTACTAGAGTTCTCCTTGAGAGGACCCAGGGGTTAAGAGAAGAGGTGGGATGCAATTCCAGGGGCTAGAAACCAATGAATTATCTGACCTAGTGCTGCTTTAGGATTTGAGGCTTAAACAAGAAAAGGATAGACCTTTAATGTCTGCATCATGTCCCCTAGTCCATAGGGATCAGACACTAGAAGGGACTTCTGGTAAGAGATTCCACCAAATAAGCTGAAACCTCAAACACTGGATGGACTAAAGAACTTAATTCATTCTTTCTCTACCAAACATTTTTAAGCACCTCCTGGTTTTCACACACAGTAGTGGGGATAAGAAGACACATAAGGAAAGTATCATTGTCCTCAAATTGTTCACAGTAAAATGGGAAAGGCAGGCATATTCATAAGGAAGTAGGCAGTTAATACTGCATTTGAAGTATATAGAAAGTATACAGTTGGCACTAAGAGATCAAGAGTGCTGGGTAGGGGTCTCCAGGAATGCAGCGTAGAAGACATGACCTTCTGGATCACCTCATCCAGAAAGGGTGATGTTTACCTGTGAATCAAAGGACTAGAGTTCACTAGACAGCAAGATATGAGAAGAAATTATGGATGGGAGAAGCTGCATGTGTAAAAAGTCAGGTAAGCACAAACAGCAGGGAGCAGTCAATTCAATATGGTGAGGAAAGTGAGAGAAAGACTGGAGGGAATGTGAAGGATGGAGAGCAGGAACAGCCTGAGCACAAAAGAATGAAGTTTTTGTATGGCCTGCTGTGGCATTCAGTTTAAAATGTTTAAGCAAGATTTTGTCACCTATGTGAAAAGCAGACTGGCGGAGGGCATGGGGGGGCAGTGGAGGGAAGTTAGAGAGCCATGGGGAGACCTCCTGTACTCCATAGTTCTCTGTGTGTTTAACATGATTTAATGTCATAGAAAATACCTCCTGAAAGATATTTTCTAAGAAATTTGTTTTCCAAGGAATTTGAACTCAACAGTGAGCCTATCTTTTTTTCTAACAAAAGCAACAGAAATCAGAACCATCGAGAAACTGGCAAGTGTTAAAACACTGGAAAGCGAATGTGGCCACAGCTCTTTCTTATTTGACCATAATCAACACAAATGTGGAGAGAAAACAAATCTGACAGCCAAGGGAAGAAAACACACAGTGGGTGTCTTTGCTTTCTCCCCAGGACACCTTCAGGACACAGAGCATTTGGAATAGCTTATTTGATGGTTGTGAAAATCTACCTGCCCTCCCCTCCCTCCCTCTCTCACACACTCTCTCTCTCTCTCTGAATGCAATTAGAGAAGAGAGCTTCGTTCACACTGAATCTAAAAATAGATGATGGCAGAGTTCACCGACTGACAGCTGCCTTCTCATACAGCAACCAGGAAAGGAAAGGGATGGCTAATTTAACTTAACAACTTCCAAAACAAACAGTGCAGAAGGAGCACAGGACAAAGAGAAAACACAAAGGTCAGCTCTTCAAAGGGCTGGAGGAGGAATGGGGGGTCACTCTGTGGCAGTTTATTAGTCCTCCCAAAATTCTGATGAGACTGGTTAAGTACTCTGCCCAAATTTGCCCAGAATCCTTCAGGCAAGAACTCAGGTGGGTGGAGCTGCTACAAGAATCCAGGCAAGACCAGGCAGAAGGGCCAGGACTTTCCCTAACTTTTTCATACATCACCTGGACACCCAGAGCTAAGAGTCATACTGTCTTTCTAGATAAGATAAATGTAAACTGTTTTATTTTTTTTCTCCTCCTCCACCATATTTAAATTACATTCTACCTAGCCTGCGGCATTAAAAAAAGAAAGAAAGAAAACAGTGATCCAGAAAATAAACATGGATCATGCAGGGGGAGAGACCAGGTGTCTAAAAAGAGTGAACCAGTTCTTTTCTTTCTTCCCCTCAGTTCTAAAATGTTTTCAGTTTTCCTCTTCAGTCTGCCTTACCCAGGGAGGGGATTATGGTTAGGCTTCAAAAGAAACAAGGGAGTGTTGTGGACAGGAAGCAGATTCTCTCCGCAGCTCTCCCACAGATCTGTTGCTGGCTCTCAGGGCCACAGCCAGCCAGCTAAATGTCAGTTCAGTGCACCCCAGCAGTCCCTCACCACACTACCTCCATCGCCCGGTGACTAAGCTGTTTCAACAGCTGTGTTATTGCTGGAGTGAGGCCAGTATTATTCACACAGAGCATTTGTCTCATATGGCTTATGGGGAGAATTACTGCAGAATTTGGGGTTCTGTGGGCAAATAAGGTCCTTCCTTGATTAATCATCTGGGGCATTTCCTAAAGTTCTGGTGGCAATGGGATACCATTCTGCTGCTACTCAGGCTTCTAGAAGATGGACAGATTCAGAACATTACAAAGAGGACAAGAGAGGCATACGAATGTGAGGGAAAGGAGCATTATGGACAAGCATGACCCTTGGTTGAGCCATGGAAGATCTCTATTGCCCCTTCCTTGATGAAAGCTACCCACATCAACAGGAGTGGTAAGAAGGACTTCCTTTCCATTCTTCCATTCCCTGTCTTTCCCTTGAAATCCTTTCTCTGCACTTGTAGCTAATGTTAGCAACTCTTTGCCTCTGCTGACCTCTTCAGGCATCTCTCCACAGTCTTGCCCCTTAGCACCATCTGGGGCAGCATCCTGCCATGCACACCTTCCTTAGCCTGGGACTTCCCTTTCGTGCCATTTATGTCCATATCACTCATGGATGTTCATGTCAATTGCTCAGCAAGTGGGTCCTGGTAGCTTGTCATCTCCTCTGCTACTTCACATTCCTAGCCTCTGACTCCACATTGAGTGCGGGAGGTAGGTGCTCCATTACTCACAGTTGAATAAATCAACCCACACTCCCTTATGTTGAAGGGTGACAGGAGACAGGAAAAGGTGTTTCCTGTGGGCGGAGGGAATTTCTATTTCTAGTCCAGCTAAATCTGCTTTCAAGAGCATTATTAGGGATGCTGAAAGGTCAGAAAATAATCCAAAGAATTAATCAATGGGATGGCACTGAATTAAAAAGCTTCTGCATGGCAAAGGAAATAAGAGCATGAAGAGAGAACCTGCAGAATGGGAGAAAATCTTTGCCAGCAACTTTTCTGACAGAGGATTAATATCCAGAATATATAAAGAACTCAAAAACAAAAAACCAAAAAGAAACCCAGTCAAGAAATGGGCAAATGGGCTAAACAGATACTTCCAAAAGAAGATATACAAGTGGCTTGCAAATATATGAAAAAAAAATGTTTAACATCTCTAGCAATCAAGGAAAGGCAAACAACACTGAGATTTCATCTTACTCCAGGTAGAATGGCAATAATACAAATAATAAGTGCTAGAGAGGATGTGGTGGGGGGGATGATACTTTTACACTGTTGGTGAGATTACAAATTAGTACAACCACTATGGAAATCAATATGGAAGTTCCTCAGCAGACTATAAGTGGAACCATTGTGTGATCCAGCTATTAGCATTTGTCCTAAGGAATTAAAGTCATCATGCTATACTGTATACGGATACCCATGTTTATAGCAGCACAATTCATAACAGCCAAGCTATGGAACTAGCCTAGGTGCCCATCAACTGATGAATGGTTGTAGCATACGTACGCAATGGAGTTTTGTTCAGCCATAAGAAAGAATGAAATTATATCACTTGGTAGGAAAATAGGTAGAACTTGAAAGCATTGTGAAGTGAAATAAGCCAACGTCAGAAAATCAAGGGTCATATGCGGAAGCTAGAGAGTAAAAAGAGAAAAGAGGGGGATCTCCTGAAAATAGAAGGGGACAAAGGGGAGGAGGATGGGAGACACTAGAGGATGGAATTGACCGAATTATATTGTTATATTATGTGCTGGTGTGAGGCTGTAACAACAAATTCCACTATTATGTATAATTATGATGCACCAATAAAAATTATAAAGCATTCAAAAAGAAAAAAAAAAAAAAGGAGCCCAATTACTGCTGTCCCTTCTAAGTTCTCACCAGGCACCAGCAGATACCACTTTTTGATATTGAATTGACCTGAGAAATGTGTGTTCTTATAAAGGCAGCATGGAATTCATTTAATTTATTTATTTACTATTTTGGAATTTTAAAAATAAATGAAACAATGATTCTTAGAAACTTGCCTTTTTGAGTGCTTACTAAGTGGAGACGTTTTCACCCGTACAGATGCCTGGCAGATAAAAACAATCATGGGCAATCTCACAACAAGGAAACAAGACCGGTGGTCAGACTGCTAAAGTCTGAAAGAGACTAGTGGATTTGGTGGATTCACAGCTCTAGCTTATGTCAGTGAGTCACGTGTTAGGAGAACTGCTGCTCCCTCTAGGAAGGCAGTTATTCATTGTACAAGGTAAGTCACTTTACACACTGTGTTCTTTCACTGAGTGTTGAAGTTTGATCCGGTGCTGATGAAAGTTCCTTCTTATTCTAATATCTTAGGAAAGTAGAAATCAAAACAACAGCAGCTGTCTAATTGCCTTCTCTACCTTTAAGGCACTGGGGCAAAAAACAAAGAACTGTAAACCATTCCTGCCCTCAGGACACCTACTATGGCCTTGGAGTGATAAGGGACAAGAATTTGAAGTTAACAATTAACAAATGCAAAAGTCCCACAGCACCAGGTACCTATCAGTACTTGAGGAAAAAAAAAAAAAAAAACTTTGTCATGACTATAAAAAGAGAAAAGTGAATTTCAACAGCCCCCCTCCCCTCAACCCCCAGAATATATTTCTGCTGTTGGCAAGGAAAGAAGAGAGGAGATAGAAAGTGCATGCAGGAAGAGCCACCTACTAGAAGGGATCCCGTCTGTCTCATGGAAAAGCTTTGTTTCTGACAAGTTTCGCAGAGGAAAAAGTAGGCTAGAACAAGCTTTTTATTTCCAACCCACCTTTTCTTCCTTCCCATGAATGAGGAGGGGATACAAATGAGAGCAGGCAGCCAGGGAGAAAAATAATATGGCTGGTGGATCCTGACCTCTTGGATTCCTGCCAACAGAGAAGCCCGAGAGGCAACATTTAATTGTGGAAAAACCAGCCTGGCTCTCCTCTTATCTTTTTTCCTCTGTGACTTAAACCCACAATTACTGGCAACCCCTGGATTCCGAGTCACTCAGCTGGTGGTGGCGCAGTGGCTGTGTCTGTAGCTAAAAAGCAACAGGGAGTGGGATTTTACCTGCCCTGAAGCCAGCCCAGGGAGAACATGGCCCTAACCCAGGTTTAGCACTGCTCCCATTAAAAAGTTCACAGATGCCCTCCCATCAGAACACCTCCAAGTGAGAAGTCCAGATAAGAAAAAAGTAATGTGATTTCCAGCTGCTGTATAATTCAAAGGACAAGCGATGAGTCTCCAATCCTGAATTCTACCATTTCATTTCAACACTAGATATGTGATTCTCAATTCCTCTTCTTAAGGATTAAACTTCCAATTTCTTAGTCTGGTCATTAAGGCAACTCACTGATAGGGCCCCTCTGTCTCTCAGGAGCTTGGATTTTTTCTCCAGTATGGATACTGGTCTGTAGCCTAATGAATGGGTTCACTTTGCAGACAATGTGTTATTTTGCAGCATTTCATGGTGGAAAAACATGGGTCCTAGTCCTGACTTTCTCACCTGAAAATCAGGTGACTTTGGACAAGTCACCTCTCATTTCAGTCTGCAGAGCTTTAAAATTTGTTCTCCAATAATGACCTAATAGAGAACAGGAGAGTTAACCTTGAACATCAATCATTGAGCATGCGTAAAAGATGCATTACAAAGGTTTCTTCCCTCAACCTGAATGCCTTTGCTTGAGTTTTTATCTTCATCCAGAAATGTTCCCATGTCCTCACTCATGTCTTATTGTTTCCTTCTAGGTTGTCTCCAAAACATCTCTTCTCCCACTTGCTTTATTACTCTAATTTCAAAACAGCTTACATGTTAATATGTTTACAGTCAAATATAACTAAATCATGACCCATGGGCACATTTTCCTAAGGAATTTCTCTAGTATTTTAAGATGTTCTTCAATTGCTTAATTGATCACAACACATAATTTGGAACTCATGGGGCATACCTAAACTATGAATGTGGAACTTCTACCTTTGGATTTAAAACTGAGTTCTATGGATAAGCTACAGGGCTTAGGATGAAATTATCTCACCTAAACTAAATGTATGAATAAGGCCTATGCACATTTTTCTCCCAGGTTTAAAGTCCTTGACCTGAAATTAATAACCACTGTCTTGAAGTAAAGAAGGACTGTGACCAGCATCTACCAGGGCCTTGTTCTGAATACTTAGCCCTGCCACATGTTTCTGGGCTTTGGATGCTCTCTCTAGAGCTCATATTTATCTTTTCTATTCAAGTCCCAGAATAATAACTACTCTTTCTGACTGAACATATACTATGTGCCAAGCACTTACAAGGTAACAGCTTTACATGTATTATTTCCAGTTTGATTCTTATAACCACTCTCTATAGGTAGCACTACTATTATCTCTATTCTGTAGATGAAGAAATGGGAGTTCACCGAAGTTTTAAAAACTTGCTTGCCAAAGGTCACATTATCTGTCAGTAGTAGGTCAAGGATTCAGCTCAAACCCTCTGGTTTGAAGTACTTAATCTCATGCTGTCATTGTTACTCCAAGTTCCTTCAGTTCCCAGAACAAAAGAAGGCTGCCTTTGGATTGTTTGTTTGCCTTTGCATAATATCACAAATTCCTACATCACCTTTAAAACTCCATCCTTCAAGATTCAACTCAAAAATTACCTTTCTAGTGAGTTCATCATTTCTACTCTGTGTTCATAGAATACTTTGGGCACTGAAGGCATTAGACATATTGGTACAATTTTTTTTTCTTTCTCTCTGAACTAGACTGTGGGCTCCTAGCTAATTATTCTGAAAATATCTTGAGTATTGACTGTGCCTAGGACAATGCTAAGTATGGGGACATAAAGATGAACAACATGCTGTTCCTGCATTCAAAAAACTCACTCTTGCAGGACAGAGAGAACAAAGAAGGGCAATAGCATTTTTTGAAGCTATATTATAAGGGATAAGCGTTTATCTTTCTTTCTTAAATCCTAAGCAACATGCTAGCCTGAAGAAGTCCAATAAGTAACAATGGAATGAATGAATGAGGTTGGCAAAGGGGCTGAAGATGCAGGGACTTTTAAATTAAAGACCTACCATCCCATTATGAAAACTCTTTGAGATTATTTATATACTGACTCACCTAAAAAATGTTTCCTGTGTTGGTGTCTATGATACATTTTTTAATGTCAGACTAAAAATACACTTCCAGTACACCAACCCTGTCTGCCTACCCAAGGACTAGAAATGAACACAAGGTAACACACCACAGAATAAAAATACAAAAATGTCACTCATTCCAACTCCAACTCTAAGGCTCATCCAATAAAGAAGCATCGAATCTCACTGAGCAGGGTCTTCTCAACAGGCTGACATTTGAAAGTGTCTAAAGTCACTTATTTACAAAACCAAAGGGATACCTAGAACATTTTATAAAGCCAAAGAATCTTGAGCAAGTCCTGGACTCTGAGCATCAGAGAGTTAAAACAGATGGGAACTTGGGGGTCACCTAGGCTAATTTCCCACTAAAAACAGGAAACCAGTTCCATAGCACTATCCCTAGACCCATGTAGGATCAAGTCTTAAAATCACACACACTTATAACCCCTCTACCGCTCAGTTAGGAGTCTTTAGATAATCCTTTAACCTCTCCTATCTTCAGCTTTTTCATTTGGCCACAGAAAATTATTAACAAGATAAGAAGAAATAAAAATAAATTCTTCATCTGAGATTGGTTGGTTGCAAGCAACAGGATTTCACCTATTCTAGCTTAAGCAGAAATTAGCTAGAAGAATACTGGAGTATCTCAGGAAAGGCAAGAGCAGAATGTGCTGATGAGCTTGCAGCCATGCACACACAGAAAGCTGTCGGAGTAAAGTCATCTTCTGTGGTCCATCATAATTATGCCACATAGTCCTTCATCCCCACTTCCTTCTTTGCATCTGATTTCTCTCTGCCAGGCAACTTTCTCTGCCATTCTGTGCATATGGGAACTATGGCTGCCCTGGTGGGCCTCAGGACTGACCAGTTTAAGTGCTGATGGAAGTGGAGCATGAATTATTGAATCAAAATTTCTTACAAGAGAGAATGTGATTGATTCCCCTTGGGCAAGGGCCCATCCCTAGTCTGATTGATCAGCTGTGGCTGGAGACTGATCACATAGCTAGCTTGCCGGCTCAGTATGGGTGATAGAACAATCAGGGAAAAGTTGGGCAAGTTCTTCAAGAAAAGGGCATGAGCCAGAGCCAAAGCCAACAACTGGCAACAGAGACAACCACTAACATCTCTGGCACAGAAGTATTTTGTAAGGAAAGCACCACCCAGTGCAAGCTATCATTGTGGTCATCTAACGATCCCCATCAGTCACCTTCTGCTTGACCATCATTAGTGGCCGGGTTCTCACAACTTGTGGAGACCACCTTTTCATTGCTGAACACCTCCAACTATTAGAACTCTTGTCTACATGACAGCAACTTTAAGATACTAAATTTAAACAGTTGCAATCTTCCCTCAAATCTTACCTTTCATGAAGGCATAATCTCACTTGTTAGGTCAGGCCTGGGCTTTTCTTTGAAGTCCTAATATGAATAACGATCAAAGCCAGAAAGAGATTTGTTGGACAACTGTTTGAAAAAACAACCTACTACTTTCGCTAGTAGAATTCTGCCTTGCCTAACAAAGGATTTTCCTACCCTTATCTAACTTCCTTTTGCTTTGAAAAGCATAACCCAGAAAATAATTTTAATTCCTTTTTTTTCTTAACCAAAATAAAGGTGTGATTTCCTCATAAAAGAAACTCACATTAGCTATGTTATATGATTGGCTGGCATTTAAATATAGAAAAGAAGACTCAAAGTTAGAAGTTGAGGTAGAAACACAAATGCATTTTCTATATAGGAGGGGTTACCATTACACAATCTGCTGCTGGTGGCTGCTCTGCTGTTCACATTATGAACGGCAATGATGTCACTAGGTTTCTATTTTTAGTAACCAGGGTATACTTGTTATGGATGCAAAGAGAATCTCCTCTTTTATGTTCTAAACTCAGAGCAGGAAATGAGACAGGTGGGTGATCTGCAGCTGTGGCACTATAAACAGGACCAACCTACCACCTAGTCTAATTTCTAGACTGCACCACATTCCCTGAAGTACAGATTGGGAGGTTTTTAAAAACTGAAAAAATGCCATTTTAGAAAGACCAGTACAACTTCTATCCAAGAATATGAGACTGCTGTTTGGTAGAAGACTAGCTGACCTGTACTGCCTAGAGCCAGCCCCCATCTGCACTCTTATTGTACAACCAGGAGATCCTGCTCTGGCTCCAGCCAACTGTGCCACGGTGGGCAAGTATCACTCCCTGAGATAAAAGGTTTCTTTATCTGGTAAATTAAAGGACTGGTCCTTTAACTTGGGCAAATCATTCATTTGCAAACCTGACAAAAGCCATAAACACTCTTACTCCAACAATGAGTATAAAAAAAATAGGACCAAATTTTTATATAGAACATCAGGGGGCTTATATAGCTCTGAACTCCACCTGTTGAACTGCCTGAAGATTACAAGCTCAAGAGCCCTGTAACATTTCTGCCAGTGCTCAGAGCCACCTGCAATAAGACAGTTGATGTTTGCTAATTATTTCTAGACTGCTCAACATTATAAATGAGTGTTAAGATGAGATCTACCTTATGTAATCTATTTCCTAATGTAAAATTGATCAACAAGCCAATGGCTGACTGGAAAGAGTGGAGAGATTGGATATACCAAACTATAAACATTACAGACCAGATGTCCCTTATCCAAAATGCTTGGGAGCAGAAGTATTTTGAGATTATATATATATTATAATGTTTTGTATGTTCATAAGGAGATATGAGGATGGGACCCAAGTATAAACATGAAATTCATTTATGTTTCACATACACCTTATACCAGAGCCTAAGGTCATTTCAGTCAATACTTTTAGTTACCTGTGTATTAATTGGGATAAAAAAAAAAGGTCTGGTGCAAAACTCTCCACTTACAGTGTCATGTTGGCACTCAGAACTAAGTTTTGGATTTTGCATCATTTCTGATTTAAAATTTTCAGATCAGGGAAACTCAGGCTGTAATAAAAAATCCTGGAAAGATTTTGGAGGAGCTCTACTCTGCTTCTGGATTTAATTTCTTCATTTTTAAATAGATAATATAAAATCATTGAGCCAGACAGAGGTTCATAGTGATGCTAATAGACAGGGAGCTCTGTAGTGAGTTTGTCTAAGTAATGTGCTTACAATAATCACACCCAGTGAAAACAAAGCCAAAGGTTCCCAAGAGCCTACCAATACCAACATGTTCACAATGGTCAGTTACAAAGGAAGAACTGTACTCATGTGCTAGAAGATTCCCTCAAGGGAAAGATAATCCATAAGTGAGAGAGAACAAACATGTCCCTAATCTTCTGTATCCAAGGTTAAACATCAGTCTTTCCCATGATGTTAATTTCTTTCCATCTCAAGTCAATAAGATGACACATACCAAGAAATCCTAGGTGCTAACCTTGGCTTGCAGGATGGGGGATTCACAATTTTATAGGAATCAAGAGATTAGTCATGAAGCCCATCTTGAACCCTGGCAACCACCTTCCCTTTTACCTAATCCTGAAAAATATCCTATTCCATTTAAGTCTCTGAGATCCTTCCGGTATATTTTGAGCTTTTTCAGCTTATCTTTTTGGGGAGGATAGGACAGGAGAGCAGAAGAAGAAGCTGATGTTTTTTTATTTCTGCCTGTTGACTCTGACTGTGGTAGCATGAAGAAATTTAAATGTAAGTTTTAAAATCTTGTGATATTGGCCTATGATGAAAATGATCCAATTAGAAATATATCTTATAAACAGAAACTGTAAGAGGCTCATGAATCAATCCCTCTTTGAGGAGGAGTGGAAGTAAAGGCTAGGAGAGTGAACTCAGGATTGCTTTTCTGTAGTTACTAAAACATGGAAATCCAGTTGAGTGACACTCCAGATGACCTGCTCCATCATAGTAGTACAGTTCCCCAGGTGTATGTCATTCCATATCCATAAAGTTCTCCCAGAAGCATCAATAAACACAGAATTAAGAAGCTTGGCTAAAGGCCAAAAATTACTTCCCGAAGGGATTCCTTGGCTACCCTTCTTCTACAAACTCACCCCATCTTAGATAATGTGAGTTTATTTTTAAAAATCAATAGATTATTTCTTTTTTCTTTTATGATGGTCTTCCCTTGATATCTATCTAACGCTCCATGACAAAGGCACAATCACGGGACGCTTGGTCATCTAACTTTAAAACATTTTGGTTAATTTTAATGTCATTCTAATTATTTTTTTCACTAGAAATGCTTTCAGTTTGGAGAAAGAAAAATCACTTGCCACTTACAAAAATAATTCTACTGCTTCATTTAGTCATTCACAGTTACAAGAGACTGATACTGGATTGTAGTATCCAGCCCAGGGCTCAAAGCAAAACAGAATGCTTTCATTATGTAAGAACAGAATATGCCTGGCTTTGCCACCCATCACTTACCAGTATTTCTTTAGCCCAAGGGATTTTTAAACCCTTGAAAATTCCAAATTTTCTGTTCAAAACAGGTCCCTCTGTCTTGAAGCTTTCTCCCTATGACTCCATTCTTCTATTTCTACCTATGTGGAAACAGCATCAGATCCCACTGGTTGAAGGGCTGAGTCCCACAAAAACCACCCCACTTCAGATACCAGGAGCAAGCACAGATTGTGGCCAATGTGAGGTATGTGACCTTTGGCCAACAATCCAGATTCCCAAGACCCTCTCCTTGGGTTGGACTAATTTGCTAGAGAATGGGACCCAAAGAAACACTTTACTTACCACTTACCAGTTTATTATAAAGGATATTACAGAGGCCAGGATTTTTAAATCTTGTTCCCACAGGGCCTAAACAGGATTTCATACAACAACAGGAACCTCTTCCAAGGGTGAGGCCCCTTGTTGGATACTGGAGATCAAGTCAAACCTCAGCCCCTTTCCTCCCCCAGGAGCCTGGAGGATAGGGCTGAAAGTCCCAACCCTCTATAATATATACTTTTTTCAAATGCATATTACTTTTTTGCATGATATGTACTCTCAAATATAATACACACATCACTTATATAAATTACCCTATATTGCCACTGCTGTCTTCCCAAAGGTACCAGCCTGAGTAAATTCTAGAATTTATCAAACAATGACCAGTTTTTATTGGGTGAGTGAATGCTTTTCTAGATATCTAAGCTTTTGTTCAAATCTCAGATCCTAGCTAAATCACCTTCAAATTGAATGATTAAAAATAATAAACATTTAGCCCCAAATAATCATAAGTTATTTAAAATATGTAGTCCTTAGATTATATTATCTGTTTGATGACCCTTCAAAGGCAGGTAAAAACTCTTGACCAGCATATATGGGAAGTCCCAGCTTTAATTCACAGCCCAAATATGATATCTCCTCTCATCGTTTGAAATTTAAATTCATTTCATAGACTGACTGGAAAAGTTTGTTTTTCTAATTAAAGAGGTCCATTCCTGACTTCTTGCATGTGAGGTAATATCATTACAACTGAATCTTTGATGAACAGGAAGCCATTCACATATAAAAAGATCTTGTTTCTCACACTCCCCGAAACTCTTTTCTCATGTCTCATTTCTTGCTGTCAGAAAGGAATCCAAGTAATGGTAAAATATAAAAGTGAACAGGCAATCTCATGCATTCTTAACACAGAATCAGAAGAAAACTCAGACTTGTCTTAAGTATTATTATAATTAAAATATCTATATTCATACATTTATATCTATCAATGAAAAAAGACAATATCATTTTTCTGTCATTATAATAAAATAACAAAATACCCATAGCTTGGTACTTTAGAAAAAAAAAAGAGGGTTATTTACTTCACAGTTTAGAAGAATGAGTCCATGACTGGGCAACCCCATCTCTTTAGTCCCTGGTGAGGAAACCATTGGCTACATCCCAATATGGTGGAAAAACCAAAAAGGAAATAGGTATGTACAGAAGAGATACATGGTAAGACAGGAAATCAGAGGGAATCAGGAGCCAGGCTCACTCTCTTTATAATTTGTTTCCATGGGGTCTAATATTAATGTAATGATTTCATAAGAATTACATTAATCTCCTCCAAGGGTGACGTCCCCAATGATATCACTCCCTACTAGGCCCCACCTCTTAAAGGTTCTACTACCTCTCAATACCCTACACAAGGAACCAAGCTTCCAACACATGAATATTCAAACTATACCTAATCTATAGCAAAGATAGTATGTATTTTGGAGCCTGAAGACATATTTGAGGGAGTAAAAAAAATAAGATATTCAAATTTCATTTACGTATAGAAATATTTTAGTGAAAGCCTCACCACCATGGGAAATTTGTTATTTAGGTTTAACATTTGCTGAGAAGTAATTCATCTATAAAATTATTAATGTAGAATTATTTCCTAGTTTCTTGTTTGGGATAAATGCTCAATACTTGAATTTAAAATCATTTTATTGATACATTTAAGCTGATAATTGTGAATACTGAGCTTTCAATACATTTCAAATGAGCTGGGAGAATTCTGAAATATCTAATGCATTTATAGTGAACTGGTAAAAAATGAAATAGAAAAAGTACTTGAGTTATTTTATACTATCAGTGAAGTATCTATAAAAATACAATTCTAGTTATAAAAAATTTCACTAAACCTACTTAAGAACTTTTTTCCCAACTTTGGTGGTATAATTAAATTTTAGAAATGTATCATCAACTTCTAAAATTTCACATGAACTCACCTGAGGCTCTAGATTATTTTACTAACTGATGCCAAATTCTAAAACTGAATTATAGGCCAGTCATTTTAAAAAATGCAAAAGGCAGAATGACAAAATCATCCAATATTTTCTTCACAATCTGAAAGCAGAACATGCAGCAAAATGCCTTCCTAAGAGTTAAACTTGGCTCTCAACAGTAGCCTGTCAGAGCAACAGGTGGCTGGAAAGTAGAACACATGACCTCAGGGTCAATTCTGAAATCTTAACCACAATTTTATTAGTATAAGCAATATATGAACAACTGGGCCCAGAATCAATGTGTCAGTGTTAATGATTACTGAAATGTTATTTAAATAACAAAACCCTTATTTCAGATTAGGAAGGGGCAAGCACCTCAATCTTTATGTTCATATTTTGGCAGAATGATACAATCCAAGAAATGTTTTCATCACAAAGCTGTGAGTTATGTAAATGTAAACAACACACAAGCCTCCCACTGGGAGGTCACCATTTAACAAGGAGTCCTAGAAAATAAGTCAGTAGTGAGCACTGAGGTTGACAGAGTGGACATCACAAGCCAGTGATGAGGGGTGTTGGAGGAAGATGAAGGGTACCTAGGAGGGAATGGAGGAGGGGAATATAGAAAATACTTGGGAAGGCTCCAGGGGCACGTGAGAGTTAGGATGTCTTGAAGGATGAGTGGATTTTCAATTGGAATTCCTTCATTTATGGGAAGGAGGTTGTTGACAAATGAGGTAGGGCTGGGGTGTGACTCAGTGGGGAGTACTTGCTGAATACCTGGAAGCCCTGGACCACGTTTTGATCCCTTGCACTGCAGGAAAAAAAGAGAAAAGAAAAAGGAAGAGAGCGCTAAGGTCACTATAATCAAAGCTGTGCAAGGGGATACTCTCTGAACATGGTCGAGGACACAGTCGGTATGTCCAGGTCAACAGTGAGAGAGAAGACCAGAATCGAAGGGCGCTGAATGCCGAGTCTTATTTGATAGTAATTAAGGTTGTCTTGTACAGAGTAATGATAAAATTAAAGTTATGTTTCTTTTATAATCTCACTAACCAAAATATAGAAATTAAAATTGGTAAAGGGGATGAACTTCAGGAACGATCATTATAATAGTTACTTTTATTTTATTCTTTAATTTTTAAATAATATTACTAAGAACTTTACATAAATTAATTTATTCCTTAAGGTGACTTGGTTAATTGGAAATTATTATCCATATTTTATAGATGACAAAATTGGCTCAGAGAGGTTCTGTAACTTGCAGGGACTTAGACCTTTTGCTGTGGGACTCCTGAGACCATTCTCTTAAAATGTATATTCTACTACTCTACCTTGTTATTGAGACATAAATCAGGGAACATATTTCAAATAAAACCTTGTTTCCTTTGAAAAGTACACATTCAGGTGGACAGCATCTCAGAAGGTTCTCCATGAGCCCATCTGGATTTCATGCCTTGTTAATCACTCTCTAGAGTGTGGGATGGCCTAACCAGTTCTTCTCTAACCAACAGAGTATAGCAGAAATGATGGTATATCACTTCCAAGACTGAATGGCCTCTCCTGGAACATACTCCTCATATTCTCCTGGGTGGGAGTCCCTGAAGGAGGACAGCTGCCATGCTGCCAGGCAGCCCCGAGGATAGTCCCACACGGGAAGGAATAGGAGCCTACCAACAACCAATGGTGAGTGCAAAAGCAGATCCCCCCACCCAATAGAGCCTGCGAGCCTTCTGATGAGACCACAGACTAGGACAACAGCTTGACCACAGCCTCAAGTGGAAGGTTGGGCCAGAGACTCTCAATTGAAGCTGTGTGTATCTTCCTGATCCCCGTTAAGTGTAGAGATAATAAATACTTACTGATTTTGAGCTCCTAAATTTTGGCTAATTTGTTACCCAGCACAAATAGAGCCAGTAGATAGCAATTATTTTAATTATTACAGAATAAACATTTTCCTTTATACTTGAAGCTAGGCATCTAAGAGATTATACCTAAAATAAACCACAAGCAACCACCCCAGGTAACAGAACACTGTGTCATCGACCTTTTTTCATCAGGCAATCTACCTGTCTTGTCCTCCTAGAATTCCTGTTACAGCCCTTGTTCTTCTTTTACTGAAGATATTTTGGGGACTAGGAATACTAAATCCCAAACCTTAAGGTTTGCAAAATCATTAAAAGACTCATCCTATGACACACTGCTTCCTTCCCAAAGCTAACACACTGTAGTGCATAATCCTTTTATTAAAGTACCTACACATTCTTTCTCATTCATAGTTTTATTGTCTTTTTTCCAGACAACCTCTCCCCTACTCCCTTACAAAAGTCATGTCTTATACAATCTTATATTCTTGGTACCTAGCACTTGCCATATAGTTGGGACTTTGAGCGAGTCAACAGATAAGAAACGGGAACGTGGGAAACAATGGTTGAATGCTCTGGGTTCTTGTGTTAGTCTGGGACTTCCTATTGGCCATTTCCTCCTATCTAGAATGCTCTTTTACTCACTTCCAAACTCAAGGCCATCTGTTTACAGGCTTCTCAAGACTCTCACCTGGAGTATGTCTGCTCACCTGCATGCATCATTGCCCCCACAGACAAACAGCCTGCCCTTTCCTTGCACTAAAGCCTTTTTTTTATGTTGCTACAGCCTCCCAGGATATACCTTGGTCAGAGCACCCAGTACACATACTGTCATAATTGGTTGTTTGTCATTTCCACTTTACCATAGCCCCTTGAAGAACAGCATCCCCATTTGTGCCTGCATGTCCAGCCATCAGGGCAGTGCCTGGCCATGGTGGACCCTCAAGAACAGTTTGAAAAGGTAAATGAGAGATTGAAGGAATGGGAAAAAGAAAACTGCATTCTAGAAAAGTATCTCAGCATAATGTACTCATTTCAGATAAGATGTCAATCAGGTACATAAATTGCTCTAATTCCTAAACAGTGTAAACTGTATGTAACTGCATATCAAGATTACTGTTGATATAGAGAATCGTAATTTGAAAAAGTGCTTCAATTTATGGATAGGCCCAGGTAGAGCAATTTTCTTTTTCTTTTTCTTTATTTTAATTAATTAATTAATTAATTAATTTTATCAGGGATTGGACTCAGGGGCACTCGACCACTGAGCCACATCCCCAGCCCTATTTTGTATATTTAGAGACAGGGTCTCACTGAGTTGCTTAGCATCTCACTTTTGCTGAGGCTGGTTTTAAACTTGCTACCCTTCTGCCTCAGCCTTCTAAACGGCTGGGATTATAGGTGTGTGCCACTGCACCCAGCCAGAGCAATTTTCAACACACCTTTTCTCTTTGCCTTGCATCCCTAATCCTATTTCAGTAAAAAAATGTTTTCTTCCTTTTCAACCTAAGATTCCCTACACCATCCCCAGATACCAAACATGTCTCAGTCTTCCATAAATCACTCAACTATCTCTTCCCCACAAAATGTTTATGTATCCCATGCTCTCAGAGTCTTGAAATGCAACAGAACTAAAAAGATAAGCTATTTTAGTGGGAAATGGGGCTCATGGAATGGCTTCCCCACTTTGATAGTGATCTTTTTCTAAGGCCATGGCTTTACTCAAAGCCCTGTGGGAAAATGCCACTTAAAAACAAAGGACCTTTCCAAAGCCCTCCAGTCACTCTGTGTGGGTGAGTTCTCTCCTGGCACCAGAAAGGTGAGGATGCTGCAAGTTAGGACAGCTTTCTGAGTTAGGACCCTAGATCTTTCATTTTGTGATCTTTTGATATTGGGCAACCTCCCCAGTGCCTAAATGAGATAATAATAGGGCCTATCTCAAGGACTCAATGGGGAAATTCAGTGCATCAATATAGGTAAAGTGCTCAGAAAGGGCCTCGAAGCAATTAGCAGACAATGATTACCAGCTGCTGCTATAATCATCATCTTCATCATCATCATCATCATCATGATGTTACCGTTATGAGGGGAATTCCCAAAGGACTGGAGGAGAGTGCACTTACTGATCTGGTTGTTCAGCTTGAAGGCGATGTCCAGTTGTAGTATAAACAGCATGAATTGGAACCAAGGACTCATCTCCATGGAGGGGAGGGGAATGTGGACAGAAAACACAATATCATTGGCTTCAATTTCCCTTGGAATTGCTTCTTCGATGTCTCGGATCTTATCACACTGATTGGGTCCCCAGGGCATTAGCCATTTTGTCTTGTGATGGTTCTTACGGACGTCCACACATTTCACTGACATGTAAGACACCGCTGTGGTGGGCCCTGGAGCTGAAAAGACAATGGTTTTCTGTTTTAGAAGACAAATATATTGAAGAGACCATTTCTAGTTAATGTTCTTTCCACTTCTGTCTTCTCTCCGGGTTTTGTACAGACTTCTACAACCTGAGATCAGTAATTCCTAGAAATCTCCCAAATCCAGGTGAGGTTCCTTCATTTACTTCCATAAGGGCATAAAAGCATCCCCAACAGCCCCCACTATGTTTTCAATCACTGGCATTTAAAGAATACATTTGTAAGCAATCTAATACAGTCACCTCCTCACTCCAAACCAATGTCACCAATAACCAAGGTAGCATATGATAAATAACGCCAGGTGTGTTACCAATCTGGTGTCAATTCCATGCTGTACCATTTCTAGCTATGCCACCACTATTCACATAGGGATTACTAACCTGTTTGTATAATTGTCCTGTCTATTTTTAAAGGGGAAAACACACAAAGAGCATAAAATTGATATTAGCTATTATAATTTTTTTAAAAAAAGTTTTTGTAGTTGTAGATGGACAGAATGCTTTTATTTTATTTGTATATGGTGTGGCAAGCACTCGGCCCCAGCCCCATTGTAAACATTTTTTCATATAATTAAAAAATTTTAATTACTGGTTGTAAAATAGTCAACCACTATTTTATACTAACTATTCCTTTATCCATATGTAAAAGCTATCTATAAATAAGAATAATTATAATTTCTTGTTAATAATTTCTTCTAACTTTTCTATCTGCTATCTAAATTTGTTCATGGCATACTTCAATACATAAAAGTTCCACATTTTACAAAGAATCCCTCTTTTCCTTTATAATTTTGTTCATGTTTTTGTATTCAGAGATTAACTTCTTTATCTCTAAATGCAATAAATAGCCACCTGTATTGACTTCTAGTTGCTTTTTACAATTTAGTTATTTTTAAATATTTAAGCAGTTAGACTATATGGAATTTGCTTTGACATAAGGCATGGTGTGAGGTCTGTTTTTTTCCATGTATTAGACTACCAATTTGTGGGCTAGCTCAATATCATTTTGAATCTTATAGGATTGATGGTTATGATTAGAATCAATATTTGCTAGAGTAACTAGTCTCCCCAACTCATTTCAAATTTATATATTTTTGTATTCAATTTATAAATTGATGTGGGCAGAATCAGTATCCTCTCCCATTATTATTATTTTTTTAATTTTTAGTGGTCAATGAATCTTTATTTTTATTTATTTATAGGAGGTGCTGAGAATCTAACCCTCACACATGCTAAGCAAGCACTCTACCACTGCGCTATGACCCCAACCCCCAACCAACATTTGGTTTTCCCATCCAAACAATACTTGCTTCTCCATTATCTGGAATCCGGTTTTGGATTTTCTTGAAAATATGTCATAGTTTTCTTCATGTGGGTCCTGAGAGTATAGCATAATTTAAAAATATATCCATAAATTTTCCCTGAAATGTGATAGTGGAAGAAAAACATAAAAAACCTTGGCTTATGTATGTAGTTTAAATGTACTTAATTCTGTGCCTCTGATATTTGTCACACTTATGTTTGCAGATCTTTTCTCAGCAGAAATCATCTCTTATTTAATAGAATAAGAGACAATAACTAGAGGACTATATAAAACAAAAGGACAATCTTATTAAGAGGCAAAAATGTGTCTTATCAATATTCTGCTCTACTTCTAATGCTCAAATCCATATATTTCTATCCTAAAATATCTATCCCGAAGTTAAATTCTGAGTAGTAAAATGTTATGTGTGCAGAAAGTTGGGCTAAAGATAATTGAAACTTAATAGGACAATTCATCACTTCCAAAATACAGCTGAAAATCTATTAATGCAGCAGGTTGAACATGCAACAGGGAGTCCACACTAATTCATACTGGGGAAGTTTTTCTTCAGAACTCAAAACTGTACCACGAGGATGTTTTTACATCTAACCATCTTAAATCCATCATCTTCTCATCAGTAAAAACATGAGTCAATCAAACTTTGGTTATCCTGACTCAGCTAAATAACCCCGACATTAGAAAGACCAAATGGCACATTTTACTGGACCCTTTTTAATGTGGTTGGAAAAATAAACAGTGAGACAAAAGTCATGAATTCATGAATTCTATTTTTGGTGAACATACTCAAACTGACTATGTCTTGCAGAAAATAGTTACTACATTTTAATTTCTATTCTACCAAAATGAACATTTTTTCATTTCCTTCTCCCCCCACTTTGAAAAACAAGTCTCTCACTCCTCAGACCAAAATGAAAAATAACTACCCGGGTTCCTCAGCTAAGCTCCAAAACCACATTCCAAACTGAACAACAGAGAAGCTGAACACTTGACCCGCACAGAGGCTGCATTTTTAATGGCCTCAGTGAACGCTGCCTGTGTGGCAGCCTGCATTATTTTCATTCTTTCACTAGTCTGGTGTTTTTGCCATAAAGAAAAAAAATCCCAGGAACACTAATATTTTCATAGAGATCATGGCAATGAACTTGGAGAAGCCTCAAGTGCATCATAAGCCAGACTGAGAGAATGACAAATATTTTTCTTCACTTGAATAAATTAGTCCTCCAGTCCAGTTTTTCTCCTAGTTTTAAAAAAAAAAGTCTTTACTTTTTGCATGACTTAAAAATCTGAAGATAATTCAACATTTTCAATTTTTCTAATAGTGCTCAAAAGAAAAAAAATGCACGTATTGTTTGAGCAAGTAAACAGGCATCATAATTCAAACATGGACGATTAGTGTTCCTCCAATAATATCTTTTTAATTCAACTTCCTTCTGCAACTAAAAGTGAATTCCCAGGTATTTCTTTATGTAGAAATCATTTCAAGTAAACAAAACTCAAAGCTTATGTTTCATAGCTGGTGGCCTACCAATAGAAGATGTTTTCATTAGTTGTAGCTAAAACTGTGAACACACCAACCATAAAACTGTGTCCAATATCAAAAGAAGTTTGATCTGGCCTTAAAGTTTTTTAAGTGATTTTATTGTAAGAAAAAGGAAAGAAATGCAGGAAGGTGAAATTACTGCAACCTTTGAACAAGCCACAATCAACTGAGAGCTATTTGTAATGAAGGCCTTACTTAGTCACTAGTGTGGTTCTAGGGATTAATAGAGTTTGTGTATTTAAGAAGGGGCTGGATGGATTCAGGTCAACAAACTGAGTCATGTTTGCTCAGGTGAAAGCTAAAAATAACTACCCCTTGGTATTCCTAGGATAGTAATACAGGATTGCCCAGCTGCCTCAGCACACATTATAAATGTCCCCTCTCCCATCTACAGCATACAATTTAACTGAAAGTAAGAGAACCAAAAGTTAACTTCTACATTAATATAATTTTGTAGACAGAGCAATTTGGCCAATAATGAGTGTGTCTGGTCACCATGAATTAGTTAACTTATGGTAGGCTAAGACAGCACTGAGGGTATGCACGGAAGTTAGAAAATCACAAGTTACTCTGAAAACGCTGGCCCTCCCTGAGCTCAGTTCTCATGACCATGTCAAACAGGCCATTTTTTTTTCTTTCCTT
The DNA here is from genome assembly GCF_047511675.1 of Marmota flaviventris. NCBI lineage: Eukaryota > Metazoa > Chordata > Mammalia > Rodentia > Sciuridae > Marmota > Marmota flaviventris. The sequence continues at coordinate 56,036,175 of NC_092507.1, forward strand.
CTCTGTATTTCAGCTCAATATTTTTTGGCCTCCACTTTTCCATTACAGTACTCAAAACTATAAAATGTGATACTATGCAACATTTAACTTAAAAGTGATATGAAATCAGTAAGACTTCTGAGAAATTCAGAGATGTATGAAGATGTGCACAGACCCAACTTGACACCTCTTTGACGATTCAGCTGACTCTCAATTACAAATGTTGCTACTTTCACTGTGTCTTGAGTACCTACCTACTAAGTGTTAGATGCTGATAGGTATTGGAGCGAACTTATTGGACACCAGTGGTGTGGTACATAAAAATAATGAAGAAGATGAGCAATTAATAAACACTTATAGAAAAAATAGAATTGTGGAAAACGCTGTTTTTAATATGATACTACCTGAGAAAGGGCAACAAGGGGTATTTGGGAACAAAGGGGAAATGAATACACTAGAATGAGACAAAAATTCCAGTCATCATTACAGTGTAACTCTGAGTAAAAATGTAAGTGAACAATGACTAAACCTATACTTCTTTTGGAAGAATATTCATTGACTCCAGGCAGCTTCCTGTTATCTCAAATGGCTATCCAGTCTACAAATTACTATCTAGCCAACCACTACCGTTTTTCATGCTCAAAGGTGAGTCAACCTCAAATCATTAGCTCCTACTCTTTCCAGAACCCACAATTTAAAAAGTTGGACAGAGACAAGACTCGGTTGCCTCCTAGATAACTTAAAATAAAACTAAAACAACTCACTAACATGACACATGGTCTCCATTGAAGCCAACACAGACTATTTATTTCTTTTGCTTTATCATAAGTAACAAAGATGCTTTAGCATTTATCTAGCAGTATTACCATTGTGCAGGCTCTGTGCTAACTAAAGATAGAGACAAATGACAGTCCCAGACGCCAAGCTGCTCACTGTCTAGTGTGGGAGGCTGAGAAGTCGGCAGAGAATTACATCCTGATTGAAAATGGCTCTGGCAGGGTTTACACAGGATGCTTTGGTTGTAAAAGGAGTTCGGGGTGGCTTGCATGACCTAAACTTGAAAGAGGGCAAGGGTCAGCTGAGGGAGGAAGGGGACCGCCTAGTAGGGAAGGCTCTGAGGAAGGGCACGTGCCTGGGCACAGGAACCATGTTTTCTGCAGATGCCTGCATCTGAATACTGAATGTCAAATAGAGGTCATTTAACAGTCAAAAGAAGGACCACCTCTCCTATCCTTGTCTGGTTTTTGCTCCTTGCTTTTTCCAACCAGTGGCACAGCTCTACCAGAGTGCCCTGGTTTCTACTACCAATAGTCTGCCTTCTGCTTTCTAGAGCACCATAAAGAGGGAATGGCATGTGACCCACATTTAACAAAGGATTTTTATTTGGGGGGATGTCTCCTTTTAAGGCACCTATCCCAGAACTATAGCTACCCACAGGCCAGGGGGAGATCTGCTGGGAGAAGGGGGAGCGAAGGGTGGTCTGGGTGAGAGTGGAAAATCTCCACCTCCTATTCCCCAACTGGCCCCTAGAGAGCCTTTGAAGTCTCAATCATCAGGTAATAACAGCCTTCCCCTAAATTAGAGGAAGAATGTCTGCCTGCTACAAAGATGATATGTAAAGATTAATCTGCTCTGGGATACAAGGGTAAGGAATGTGGAGAACAGACTAGTTTGGAAGGGTAATTCATGTTTACGAGCATTAATAAACACAACCCTGCAATTAAAAAAAAAAAAGTAATGACTCTAGGTAAAATGGTCGAGGATTTAAGAAATCTTTTAAAGAATTATTTTTAAGTTAGCATTTAGCTGACAAAGATGGCAGCAAAACATTAATTTAAAAACATACAATTGCTAGAAGATACTTTCTTCTAATGAGCCACAGAAGGCTGATTTAACTTTTGAACCTAGTCTCAGTTAAAAATCTATCACTATCTCTGTACCCACAAAATGCGAATGATTTATTTATCTGTTTTTATAATTCATTTTATTTATTCTCAACCTTGTTTGACAGAAAACTGGGGGCTTCTAGAAGTAAATGTTACCCTTAATTAAAGAAATAATAATTGGGGATGATTTAAAAGAATAGAATTAATGGGGAATTATTTGGCCTATTTCTGCATCTTTGAAAGTAGAAAACAAAAGTAACATCCAGATATTGTAAGCCTCCAAAACTTCCACCTGAACTATGAAACCAAGTGGCTCCATGTCTATAGCCAGTGCCTGAATATAAAGAGAATTTGTAAAAAGTTAATAAAAAAAGTATATGCCCAAACTGGATCTAAGCTTTGCTTATCTGAATATTTATGCTTCCTTAATGCAATGGGTACTTAGGTTTTTGGACAATTCCAGAGTTTGCTTAGGAAGTTTCAATGTGCAGCAAGGTAGGAGAGGTAAACCCGGAGACAGGGAGTATATGTGACAGAATTGAAAGAGACTAAATGAGCTTGTGTTATCTATGCAACTACAATTTTTATTCAAATGTCCCCCCAAGGCAGTCATTGAACATAAGTGAATCTTCAGCTTAATTTAGAAATTATTTTTTAAACGTTCCATTGAGTTCCCTCAGATATTCCTCATGCCTTTCTTAAACTCAAAAGCTTTAATCCTGGTTAAAAAAGGAAGCATGTGGAATAGACTGCCACTTAAATAGTGGCCAGATCACATTTTCTGGTTGAGTTGTGAGGTCTCAGACGAGTAATGATTCCTTGAATCATTTCTGGATGTCGTTCATCCAGGAGCAATTTCTAAAATGATTCCCTAGTGTCCTCCATAGCATGTATCTAAATTATAGAACATCTCATTAAAATGATGGCTTCAAAATTACAGCTAAAGAAACAGCAAATAATTATGTTAACCAGACTTGGTACTTAGGAATGAACTGACTCAGTCTGTTAATTCCTTGATTGAAATTGCTCTCAAGTATTAATGGTCAGACACACATTCTGCCTTTGTCACATACTTTTGAGGATGAAATTCTCCTACAGTTTAACCTTATTGATTAAACATTATACTAGATTACTGAAGGAAATATTATTTCACAATTCAGTCTCAGTTACTGAAAACTCTTTAAGTGTGTCTACAGGGACTAAACCTGGAGAAGCAATTTCTGGAATTATAGTAGTTCTGTCCTCACATGTGAAAACAGGGTACACTAAGTGAAATGCAATTCATTCTTGCCAGCAATTTTTCAGCAAGTCATTAATTATGTTCACATCTGTTCTAGGAAAGCTAATGTTTCTCAATACAGCAGTATATTCCTCTACGCTAAACTACTACCACCAAAACACACACACGCTCGCTCCCCCTGTGGAGAGCTGAATGCAAAGTAATATATACTGTACACACAAAAGTGAAGCACATACTTAAAAATAGTTCCCTATGACATAAATTTGTGAATAAGTGACATATACATTTTGAAAACAAATTCTTCAGAAACTGTAGCAAAACTTGTGTAATCCATCCCGACTTAAAAAAAAATATTGAAAAAACTATTACATTTAGATCTTAGGCAGAAGAGGATTTTAAATGGTTGGCCTGCAACCTCAGTGTTTGTGAAACCCAAGATGTAACAACTTTGAAGAATAGAACAATTCCTTTATATTTGTCAGAATCTACACAGCAAACAAGCAGCACCACTTGGCTTATATTATTTGCCTGGCTTGGATCCCATGGAATTGAGAAGCATTGGAACCAACGGGGAAAAGAAGTGAGAGTGCTTGAGGACACTGAGCCAAAGTCTTACATAGTATTTGAAATGCTGCGGTAAACATGAAATAATTTTAGGCTCAAGATTGGTGCCAGTTTTTTTTTTTTCTTTGTGAAAAAAATAATAAAATGCCCATAAAGGATCCTGCCAGAGGTTTACCATCTAAAATCTGCCAAACATTAGATGTGCTAATGGGAGTAGCAATTCAGTGGCCTGAATTCAGATGAAAAAACTGACCCTCACCTTTGGTGTCCAGCAATAAAGGGAGGCTAGATCAAGAAGCCTCATAGAAGTACATCATATTACTAATTTTAAACTCTATCCCTGAAAAATGCTTGAAATTACTGTTTCTCCACTCTAGAAATATTCAGAACAGCAAAAATTAAATACACATGAAGTGAACACAAAAGGCTTCCACAGAAAAACCAAATGGCTCATCCAATAACTGTTGCTCATTACCCATTTTACTGTATTTTTGACTAAATTTTTGACTTTGTGCCAGTGCTTCAAAATCAGCAACCTTTCAGCCAAAAAGCTGTGTGGAATGTAGCCAGGCCACCTATGGAAAGTGAATGATAGCATCTCACAATTTACTACCCAGGACTATGATCTCATAAGCCCAGCATGGCGGGCACAACAGCCTGTGTGTAGGAATTTCCTGGAGCCCCCCCCGCCCCCACCGTGGAGGCCCACAAAGCTGCTCTGGAAGAGCTATGGGCACAGGGGTGATAAAAGGTAGACAAATAGCTCTATTTCTTGAACGAGTTTACCACAGGCAAATTTTCTGGGTTGAAATATTCGTGTTAGGAAATCCTCAAATTAAATCTTCTAGGAGAAGCAACTGCTTTTTTTTCTAAGTATAAATTTCCAAAAATTTGTTATTTATAATTTATTATCAGACATCTATTATTTATAAATTATGCATCTCCTACTTTTGTCAACATTATCAATGTTAATAATAATGTTGAATACTAACTAATGTTAAAAGCACACTTTCACACATATTGATCATCTAATTCTCCTAGTAAACAAGCCGTTGTAACCGTCCACATTGCACATTCAGAGGGTTAATGGGTTCTGTCCCATCAGTAAATGGCAGAGCTAAGACTAGAGCCCAGGTGTGACTTCATGTTCAGGGTTCTTCCCAATACATCGCCTCTCAATTACCCATTTACTTATTAGCTCTCACTATTAACTCTTTCAAATTACCTGAGAGGTAATGTGGAGAGCAGAGGGATGGATGAAGATGTGGCCATTGGAGCTTCCTGGAGCACCAACTGGCACAAAGGAAGCAGCAGAATATCACATAGGGTCAGGGGCAGAGTGCTTTAAGATGTGCCATCAAGGGATGGTGGAATAACAGACTCCTGAAATTGTACTGAACCTAATGGATTTGCTCCCATGTTTCACTGGAGGCAAGAGTCTGTTACAGAGCTGCACATAGTTTACGGATTTATTTTTCTCCATTTTCTGACCAGTTTCAGATAGACAGATAAAGGCAATCAAAGGCTGGGTGTGGTGGGGCATAGCTATAATCCCAGTTACTAGGAGGCTGAAACAGGAGGACAGCAAGCTCTAGGTCAGCCTGTGCAACTTAGTGAGATCCTGTGTCAAAGAAATAAAAAGGACTGGGGTATAAACTCCAGTACTTCGGGCAAGGATGGGGGTGGGGGGTATAGTAATGAAAGAAACAAAATCACAGAGCACTCAGAAAGGTCAAAAAAAAAGGTGCAAGCCTAAGGGCAAGTTAAGTCTCTTCATGACTTTATCTGAAATTTCACAAATGCCAAGAATAATTGAATTACCTTCCTTGATTCCTCAAAGAAAAGACAGGTCCTTATAAATGTCCTAGAACTGAAGGTAGAGGTAAAATTTAGGTGTGATCTTCAGTTTTAACATCCACATTCTTAGGAGTTGTTTAAAAAAAAATTGAAATAACAAAATTAAATGAAGTCACTATGCAAGTGTTAAGTATTTTAACATTTTTATTAGTTCTAGGTTCTAGTTCAAGTGCCATCTCTTTCATTCATTTTGTAAAATGCCTATAAATGTGCCAGCTCTGTGATCTTTTTTGGTTTTTCTTCAGTAATAAATGATTCTTGCTTGGCACCAATATCACCTGGTGTGTTTTTAGTATAGTCCTCTATTTGCAAAAACAGCTTCTGAATCCTACAAAACTACAAGTTCCTAAAGGAGGGCCCTTCTTTCTCCCTGTGGAAATAGCACAGAGGCTTAAACATGTAAGTCCTCCACCTCCAAACTGAACTATTTATATTATAGGGTCTTTATGTATAAAAACATATCAACATTAACATGTGCTTGATTTACCTAACAAACTTTTATCAATCACCTATTTAGGCATCATTGCAATAATGCCATAATGAATTAAATCCATGCTTGCCTATACCAATGTACAGTTAAGACTAACAACTGATCTGGATGTGGTGATGCATGTTCTGTTGTCCCAGTTACTCAGGAGGCTGAGGCAGGAGCATGGACCACAAATTCTAGGCCAGCCTAGGCAATTTAGTGAGACCCTGTCTCAAAATAAAAAAGACAGATCAGAGGTAGAGCAACCCAGGGTACAATTCCTAGTACCATGAAAAGGAAGGAAGGAAGGAGAGAAGAAAAGGAGGGAGGGAGGAAGAGACTGCTATTCAGGGATGGTTCAGGGAGAAGCCATGTTTGCCTTTCATGCCAACATTCCAATAATACACATGTGTACCAGTGGAGGCCCACGTCCTACAAATAATTATGGTGGTCCTTGCAGACCTGTGTTGATCAACATAAAAAATAAATTCTGAGGTCTTAAGATGGAAATAAATTTTTCCTAAACTATCACCCTAGTCCACAGGAAGAAAAAAAAACATACACATCAAAAGAAATGAGACCTCAGGCAAACAAAAAGGGGTAATTTTTGAAAAGCTGCTCCCAAAGGGTTTGTGGTCAACATTCATATTACTAGAGTATGTTTAGATAACAACTTTCCAGCAGTTCCCAGAAAATGAGGTTCTCAAAGGCAGGTCTAACACCTGTTTACCTTATTCTAATACTGCCCTGAGGGTTATAAGGCCCCACATGGATGGAAAACAAGTGTGTGTGTGTGTGTGTGTGTGTGTGTGTGTGAACAAGAAAAAATGTTCACATCTCAGCCTTAAATGTAATTCACTAATGGCTGTGTATTTAAGGATTTTATGACAAAATCCTTATTCTTTTTTTTTTTTTTTTTGGAGGTGGTACTGGGGCAAAACCAGAGGCTTTTAACCACTAAGCCACATCCCTAGCCCGGTTTTATATTTTATTTAGAGACAGAGTCTCACTGAATTGCTTGGGGCCTAAGTTGCTGAGGCTGGCTTTGAACTTGCAGTCCTCCTGCCTCAGCCTCCAGAGTTTCTGAGATTACAGGTGTGGGTCACTGCCCCCCGCCAAAATCCTTATTCTTAATAACACACATATAGAAAACACTGGACATTTCTTTGACATTCTACAAACAAGCCCTACCAGAGGAGAAAAGCAAATGCCCCTCTCTAACAGCATCAATATCCTACTAACCAGGCTCAGAGAGAAATTTGGGCAAAGGAACATTCTGCTGCATTTACTCACCCAGCAGCTCCAAATGAGTTTTTCTGTCTGCATCAATAAATTACAGAGGAAAGTTCTCAATTAGTGAAGAAAAGCAATGTAAGAGTCTGGTGTTGAAGGAATGTGGAATGTAAGGAAGGTATCAGAAGTCTTGAGATGACACAGAGTTTTAGAAGAGTGACAGTCACATTCTACCTTGTACCCAGAGGGAAGAGTTACTTAGGAGGAACAATTTGCAAGCCCAGTGGATTCAGGTGGGATGGGAGGAATGGACTTCTTGTATGGGTAGAAAATGAGTGGTAACATCATTCACTGAGAGAGGAATTAAAGAAAAGCAATATGTTATGTCCCATAAAGAATTTGTAGAAGCTGGAGGTGTATAAAATTTGTATAAAAAAGGAGCTTAAGATGTGTGAGCGGTACAGATACAAAGTCCAATACATAAGTGACTCAGATGTGAAGAGGAGTTGGGTTTATCCTAGGTAGTTCTAACATGGCAAGTTCTAAGGAAGGAAATCTGCAATCGAAAATTCAAACTGGTCCAAAGTTAACCAAACCAGTTGAAGAGAAAGCAAGCTGCCCCTGCCTCCAACAGCACGGAACACTTGGTGGGTGCAAAAAGGTGCAGAGGACGTTGGAGCTCTGGATGGTGATGGAAAGGTAACCCTTAGGTCCTTTGCCATCACTGACATTCTATGAGTATTCTTTATTTATTTAGAGCTTTGATTCTGGGCCAGGTATTGGGTTGGTCTCCTGAACTTCAGCAAATTTGAGGATGAGAATCTTGGCAGGATGAATTAACCCAGAAATCAGGGTCACTGAGTTCTTTGCCTCTTAACCAGATAAATTATTCAGCCAATCTTGGGCCTTAGTTTCCTCAACTATCAAAGGCAATATTTTAACTGTTAGACACATCTAGCAATTTTATGATTCTAAAGGGAATTTATGTACTATATATTATGATGAAAGTTAATCTTTCAAGTTATTAAAAAAAGACTCTTAAATTGGGTCAATTTATACACCAAATCTCTGGCTGCCAAGCCATCACCATCTAGGTCCCTTCTCCCTTCACTGTCCTTGCATTTCCACATCTGTCAGAGGAGCAATACTTAATGGTCCTGTCCTACCCTTGTCTGTTACTTTTGGGGTCTAAATGGGTTCTGAGTTTTCTATCAGCAATTGCTGAGACTGAACAGGTCTTCCAGAAAGCAAAGCAAGCTATAGCCAGCTGTACATGGAAAATATCATATTGATGTGTTTGATACAGTGAAATATGTCCCTAAAATATTTACCACAAAGGTGGCTCTAATCTAATCATAGTGAAAACAAAGGAAAAAATAACAAGAAACTCCATTCCAGCCTCTAACCAATGCCCCTTACACTCATAGGCCAATACAACGTAAAGACACTCCAATACAATGAAATAATTTGGATCATGTCCAACCTGTGTTTTTTTTTTGGGGGGGAATGGCAAAAATAAACCCAACAACAGAGCTAAGCCAATTCTTCAGAAGAAATAAAAATCATAGCATATACTGCCCTCAACCAAGAATTACTGACAAAATTTGCTAATGAAACACCAATTCATAAAATTCATTATGATTTTAATTTGAAGTACTGGGTTTCTAATGTGGTTCAAAATGTATCCAGATTACTCTTTACCAAAAAAAAAAGTTATTAGAGAAAACAACAAATACAGTACAGTAAGGGAATTACTTTCACTGGAAAGGTTCCCTATGTTATCAAAGACATCTATAAAAACAGAGAAAGAAAAATTAAAAGCAAAAGCTCTAGACTCACAAAGAACTTGGGTTCAAATTGCAGCTCTGTCACTAGCAACTTAGTTGGGCAACCTACCTGGCCATATAGAATGCAGTTTTCTCATATGTAAAATTATGCTAAGAATATCCACTTTATAAGTTCATGGTGAGGATAAAATAACTAAAACAAGTTGGAGAGGAAGGGAGGGGGCATGAGGTTATAAATGATGGCGAAATGTGATGATCATTATTATCCAAAGCACATGTATGAAGACATGAATTGGTGTGAATATACTTTGTATACAACCAGACATATGAAAAATCGTGCTCTATGTGTAATAAGAATTGTAATGCATTCCGCTGTCATATATATAAAAAATAACTAAAATAAAAGGCCTATTATAATATCTTGCACATTTTAGAACCTTAATAAACTATTGATAATGGCAATGCTGTCAGTAGATGAAGAAGAATAATCTGATAGGAGATGAAGACATACTCCCCAACAAATTATACAGTTCTCCCAGGCCCCTTGAATAATTAATGCACATTTTTTCCTGAGAAATTCCCAAGGTTGGCTATGCAGACTGTTGTTTGGGGGACACAGATTTGGGCCTTGGTTGCCTCCTCACTGAAGTAGAATTCCAACATCTCTTTTGAGTCATCTTCACAATTTTAAAATAATTATGATGGAGCAAACATTATTAGCATTCTCAGTCCAAGATGACTGACTACATAATCCTGGGCCTGAGGTGAGGCAGACCATCATGGCAGAGGAAACCAGCTCCAGAGGTGGCCACCAGGATAGCTCTGCCCACCAGAAACAAAATATGTACCCCAAAGGCACATCTCCAGTGACCCACCTCTTCTGGTCATACCTCTGCCTACAGCTAACACCCAGTTCATCCATATTGTTGGATTAAGCCATCGATTAAGTCATAATTCTCATAACCTAATAATTTCTTCTCTGAATGTTCTTGCATTATCTCACACTGGAGCTTTTGGGTACATCACATCCAAACAACAATAGCCTCACCTACAAATCACAAATGACAGTAACAGCTACCATTTGTTGGCAATTTCCTATGTGCCATGCCTTATGCTAGCCACTGAACTGATTTTTGTTCTTATACAGATGTAAGTGATAGATAATACTCTCTCCATTTATAGATGGGTAAAAAATGAAAATAACTTACCCAAGGTCACAGCCAATTTGTGACTAAACAGGGGATTGAACCTAATTCTATCCAAGTGCAGAGTCTCTCTTTGTCTTAGGCCACAGTATTTCTCCTAGTGAGAAAAACTATTGCAAAGATACTTAAGAAATGCATTTGCCATAAGTTACATGAGATAAAATGGAGAGTTAAGTGTATAGACTATTATAGAGCTTGGTGTTCTCATATAAATCCAACCAGCAGTATAGATGTCTTTGTTCTAAAGATACCAACAAGCTGATTTTTGAATTATGGATTTTCTACTTAAAACCAGAAAATGGTGGTTTTCTCTAAGTAGAAACAACAAGCAGTCGCTGGTTGCCATGGTAGCAGAGGTAAACTTAACCTTGACTGCAAATCCAATCTCCAGGAAGGGATGGTGAGTATGATTAGGAGTCTAACCTAAACGAGGGATATATTACTGGAAGGAGAGAATGACATATTTATCTTTAATTAGCTGAAAAGCTACCATCTAACAGAAGGAAAGCACATGTTCTAGATTATTCCACAAGGAAAAGTCAGGATTCATGAGTGGAACATATAATGAGGTAATGGAAGCCAGTTTTCCACAGAATGATAAGAAAGAATATTTGTCCATCAAAGTGTTTCATCACCTTGAAAAAAAAATTAAGCAAGTGACCTAAAGAGCAGCACATCACTGGAACAGTAAGGTGCTCACAGGGAGGTAGTCTCTGTTAGGAGACCCCAGTGTGGTAAGATTAGACTACACAAATTCTCAGGCCCCTTCCAAAACAAACAAACAAAAATTCTGTTTCTTTAAACTATTAGTAAAATGTGGATTCCCTGTTGGAAAACAGACACCTGGAAGGGGGTGAAGAAGTCCCCCCTGGGCAGGAAGGGTCAGCAGCAGCTCATGACTGTAGGGAGAGGTGAACTTGTCTTGCCTGGGAAGAAAATGCCATGAGGATCAGAGAGCGGTAATCCATCCAGGGGCTCGGGGAGGCTGAGGCAGGAGGATCACAAGTTCAAAGCCAGCCTAAGCAATTTAACAGGCGCTAAGCAACTCAGTGAGACCCTGTCTCTAAATAAAATTTTAAAAAAGGGCTGGGGATGTGGCTCAGTGGTTAAGTACCCCTGAGTTCAATTCCTGGAACCAAAAGAAAAGAAAACATCTCACCACTAGATTCAATGAATGGATAGGACCATGCTAACCTCAAATTTCCTTCTTGGAAAACCGACCTGTGAATTTTCAGAGCCTATTCTGGAAAACTAACTTGTTGCAAAGTCAACCTCTAATAACCTCCCTTGCGAAAGATAGGTTCTGAAAGAGTAACTGGTTTTCCTTAAAAAAACATCAAAACACTATATGGATTAATCTTTCCATATTAAAATGTGAATAATACTTAAGAGAATTGTTCCTATCTCTTCATCTCCAGGGCATTCAAAGCATTTACAGTCTCATTATTTTACATAACACCCATTAAGTGGGTACCAAAGGTTATTATCCTCCTTTGATTTCTAAGAACGAAACTACAGAAAGATTAAACAAATCGCCCAAGGTTGCTCAGTAAGTTGAGATGCTTGGATTTTCCAATGTGTGCTTGTTTTAGGAACTTAGTGAAAAGTGACTAAAATCTGGTAAACTCATCAAAACTCCCAAATAGAGCAAATCCCATGAAAACTTCATCATCTCAGTATAAATTGGCCACCACATAGATCTTGACAAGGGCAACCTATTAGGCCAGCACCATGTTTGCAAGGAGCCTGATACCATAACTTAACTTGCTTTTGAATCACTCCTCAAGTGAAGCTGATTCTGCCTGGCTGCCCCTGGGAAAATTTTAACCCCTCGATTAGCTATTGCACAGTTGGTTTAACTCAGACGAGACAGTAGACCAAATAGTAGTGGTTTTAAAAATGCCTCCCCGTTCTGATTACAAAGGAGGCATGATTAACGAAGTTCCCTTTGTGTCCAAGCTCCATTCTGAGAGAAAGAGCTTTCCTCCCCGCTTTTATGATGGCTGAGTTTTTTCCTACTTGTCTCATCACCCACACAATCTGTTCACAGTCCCAACAGACAATCCAGCCAGTCTGTGGAGAGTTCCTAAAACATTTATGTCCTGAAAGCAGACAGGACGAGCAGGACCTCATCTCAACAAAGGACGATGGGACATTTGGCAGAAGAGTTCACAAAGGGAAATAAAGACAGAGGCCCTAAACTGAATGGATTTGCCCACAATGAGTAACACAATGCCAGCCCTTACAGGGACTTGTCAACCTTCTGGTCAATTTACAGCCACCTCCAGTCTTTGGTTCGAAAACGTTATTGCTTTTAGAAGAGAGGATTTTCAAAGAAATATAATTAAAAAGGTTATGAAAGTCCAATCAGTGCTGTAAGGATCCTTCACTTTCTCTAGAACTTTAAATATAAAAACAGCAAATTAGGGAATGAGTCTAATTCCAATTCAGGGAGTTGAAATAATGTACCTATAACACTTAGCACACTGCCTGGTGCATACTATGTACTCAAATATTATTACCTAATAATTTGCTGCTGTTTTTTTGTCTTTTTTTACATGCCCTGCTTGTCTACTCTCTGAAAATCATTCCACCTTATCTGTCTTTGATTCATTGTAAAAGACAGGTGCTTCACATACATTATTTTCTTTAAGCTTACAGCTCTATGGTTGGTTATAGACACTGAAAGCATGCTTAGTCTGATGGTTGACAAGTGGTAGACTCCCTGATAGAGATCTAAACTCAATAATTTCACATACAGTGCTTTCTTTCCATGATACCACAGATGAGCAGGTTATCATGTCCTGTGTCTGTTGTTGTTTGGTACTAGGAATTGAACTTGTGGGTACTCTACCACTGAACTATATCCTTTTTTATTTTTTATTTTCAGACAGGGTCTCACTAAGTTGCTGAGGCTGGACACAAGCTTGCGATCTTCCTGCTTCAGCCTCCAGAGTTGCTGGGATTATAGATATGGGCCACCATGCCTGGCACTTGTGCCTCTTTATATTCTCTAGAACTTAGCAGAGTGGTAAGAAATACCATCTGAAATAAAATTCTAATCAGGAGTCCCTGGGTTTAATCCCTAACAGTGTATGCGGGGGGTGTGGTGGGGGGTAGTGATCCTTTAAATGATCACCCAAACTCTAAAAGTCTGTGTTAAACTCATTATTCAAAAATACATTTTTATCCAATTTAAAACATGCTTAAAACTTTTAGTGTATTGCACCTATTTTATTTTATTAATCTTATTTCGAATCAAACTTCAGTTGCCCTAAAGGCAATCTCCATGTGTGTACCCCTTCTGTAGCTCACGGCTAACCCAGTTCAGGAACTGTAGTAACACATGCTGGCTCATTGCTTGTTCTGCCTCACAGCCTTCTGGATGATGTCCTATAGAAACCTCAAAAGAATCATCATGACATCTAATTAAATTTCCAACCATCCCCAGAAATACTGCTTGGCTTGGTCAGTTATTAAAGCTTCTCTTCTGTCTTCTAGAACCTCAATTCAGCTGCTGGGACATCCTGTGGCCATCCATCTCACAGACATCCAGCCCAGCAGGAACATGTGGTGCAATGAGCTTTGCTTCAAAGTTGGCAGCCTAGCCAAGTTCCAGGAATTGTCACTAATGATCTGCACTAGCCACTTGGTGTTCAACAGAGGTCCCTGAACAGATTCATGCATACAAACATACACATACCATTTCAAATACTGCTCTAATTAGAAGTGCTGTGCTTAACAGAGGTTGGTTCTATAACTGATTTTATTTTTGTTACTGAAGACCTATCCAGATACACCATCTGCAATACAGGTATGGCTTCCACCAAATTATCTTCAGATAGAAGACACAGTAAATGCCTCAGTCTCTTTTGGTTGCAAGAAGCAGGAATCTGCTCCAAGATGCTTCAGCAAAAAATCGATCCATCATCAATCAATCCATCAGTCAATAAGATGAAACTGAAAAATGTCCAGAGCCTGAGTCTTCTAGTGGTTAATTTGAGAAATCAAATTATGTCAACAGATCTCACTTCTCCCCAGTCATTGAATTCTACCTTATATTTTATTAGCTTCATTCTCAGGTTTCACTGGAAGAACTCCAGCAGTTCCAGGTCATATTCTCAAGAGTTCAAATTCAGTAAGAGAGAGAAGGTCCTTTCCTGGTAGCTTCCATGCCTATCTCAGAATTCACTCTGATTAGATGAACTTGAGTCATGTGTCCACTGTGGACAGCACTTGGCTTGATCACATGCCTACCACTAAAACAGAGGTTAAAAAGTTTTGGAAGCCACTAGGACTGAGATAAGGAAAAGAAATTTCCCAGAGAGATTATCCTGCTACTAAGACAGATAGGTTGAATAAATACTGGACAGATCCCTGTCCCTCCAAACTTGAAATCATCCTCACAAATAAACCCTCTCTCTTTTCTTAATATCCAAGATGTTGAACTATTATAATGATCAACTTTGAAAACAGGATATTAAAGGAAAGAACCAACCAAACATGTTACCAAATGAAAGAGGTTTCTCCTTACAATTAAAGGAAAGCACTTAAAAATAAAATGTTGTCGTACATTGGCAAAAATTTTAAAAATTTAAGCAATGACCAGTACTGGCCAAGAGGTAGGAAGGTAGACACTCCCAGACTGGGAGAGAGGATTACTGGTGACTATCATTAATCATCAAAATCTTAAAAGATATATTCACAGAAATAAAATTGCAAAGGAAATAAGAATGTGAATAAAAACTACAAGGAAAGTTTTCTCAATTTTTTATAATAATCTCCAAACTGGAAATATTGTAAAAATCCAAAAAGAGGAGATTAAGCAATTTGATCATGATATGTTTGCTATAGATATCATACCAACACCAAAAATGGCCTTCTAATGCATGTGTATTGGCATCTTACTTAAGAAAGTCCAATGCTAAGGAATTACCAGTGACGAGATGAGAGCATCACTAACTAGCTAACCCTAGGAAATTAGCTTGCCCCTTGTCTCCCAGTGCTCTCTGGCTTCTCCTGTAAGATTTATTAAAAGTTCTAAAGATCCAGATTCTACCCAAGGAAAGAGCAAAACATTTGGATATCCTCATCGGGCTACAATTTATCAAACAAACATGTAAAGAAACATTCAACAATTGCTCATGGAAGCAGCTGAGTGTTACATGGAAGGAGGTGAAGGGAATGGATCACAGACAGCATTTGCTTGTCCTAGAAGATAGCTAAAAAATGTAATGCAATGTTTGGTTAATATACATGATTTATATATTTTTGAAAAAAAAAACACATTTCTTCTTCTTCTTCAACCTATCACTGTGTAGCAATTAATCTTCAGAATCTCCAGTTCTTCCTACCATAAACAAATCTACTGCCTTCCCAAACAAAACCTATTAACTCTTCATCTAGTTTCCATAACTTTAAAATGTGAATATCCCTGATGGACTGGCCTATCTTAGAGTGTTGTTGGTGAGATCAAATGAGATGATTTCTACAAAAGTACTTTGAAGAAGGATAAAAGCACTATACAAATGTGAGGTATCAGGAATATCAAATGCACTGCCTACATGTAACAGTCACCCGACAAAGCATCAGAGAGTCCGTGGCAAGCCTTTGGCTTCTCCATAACCTCCATGTTCTTTTCCTGCAGTCATTTCTGAAAACCGGACACTCACTTGCAAAATTTCCCTGTACCAACAGGGCAGGTTCTCGCTAACTTTCAAATTGACTGACGAGTAATTATAAAAGCATGGTGTCTCTAGATGTTAAAATGTAGGTAATTAAATAATGGGGGGAAATGCCAAAAATAATCCCAGAAGAAGACAGATGTGCCCGGCGTAGACTAGAACCCTAAAATGGAGAAAGAATGCCCTGTGGACAAATATAGAGTTAATGGTTTTCCCGTCTCATTCAAGCCATGACAATGAAAAATCCTAAAAGATGTAAACTTCTGAAAATGAGTACTCTTTTAGAGTTAGCACACAGTACTCCTACTTGCAATATTTTATACCATTCCAAATAACTTCTAAAAGGCAATCACTGCTAAAAAATATAATAGTAATTAAAAAATTACTTTCTTAGTAGGACTGTGCCATTATGCTATCCATTTGTATAGTATGTCTTCTATAGCCTCCTCATTTTAAAGATTGTTAAAATTTTAAATAAAACATGGATGGGTCAATAATAAGTATGCCAAAGTTCTTCAATGCCCTTCTTTTTAAACCTCCACCCCAATTACATCCCTCCCTTGAGGATATTTACAATACTCTATGACACATGCTCTGTACCTTCTTGGTTCAAGGAAAACACACCTACAGCATTTCAAATTAACTACTGACCCTTACTCTCACACTATAAACAAACCCTTTTCAAAATCTCAATTGCATTGTGTCCACATTGATTAAAGCTTGAAGCCTGGTGACCTCACGTGGTGTTAACTTCTCCCATGCACCAACAGCATTCTGCCTTTCTACTCAATTACCCCCTTTGGTGCCAGAGGATCGCTACCCAATGAACACACACAATGGACTTCTGCTTCATTACACTAACCAACAGCAGGATAGAAATAAGCAGAAGAGGAATAAACAAGCTAATTTATCATGAGGACAGAGCCAGCTTTCACCAGTCTCGCCATGGAGAACTTTAGTGGTTAACGGGAATATCAATAGTCTGGGGGTGATGTTTATGATATTACAGATTATAGACAAAAGCCACAACAGAACCTCACTGATTAAAGAATTTTGCAGATTAGTAGGTGCGAACACACACAAACCCTGCCTTAAAACTATATAAGGTCCTACATAAAAACCTGCTCAATAATTATTTGGGGACACACAACCCTGGGCTTTGGATAATGTGGACTGACACCCTGGTAATTTGCCCCAAGTGTTCAACCTAACTGTGGGGCCTCTGTTATTCATCTTGGTCAGGAGGGACCCAGCCTCTTTGTGTGAAGGATCTGGTTGCCCCCCTTCATTAGGCATGGCAAGGGCACAGCGGTTGATTAAATTAACAACTTTAGAGGGCTTCAGTCCCAGTTCCCAGACATTAGCACCATCATCCAGAACAAATTAAAAGCCTCACAGCAATTAAGCAGATTTTGGAAATGAATTTCCCATGGTTCAATGGCTCAATAGCAATCTTAAGTAGTAGAGAAGAGCCTAGAAGGCTAGAAGGAAAAGAAGAGGAACTGATGATTGATTTTCCAAAGTAAACACACAAACTGATAGAAGCAGCACAAACAATAAACTTTTGAGCCTCTGTTAAGCAAGGCGTTTGCATTTCTTTTATATGAAATTGGAATATTCTGTCACCAAAGTTAAAGGGATAAGAATGTAGTGGAATTATTCTATTAAAATGGTGAATTTCAGAAGGATTTCTCCCCCCACCCACCATTTTCTTTGTTTTTAATTACTTCATTGTAGTCTTGTTCAAAAATATAAATAGATATTGAGAGGGAACCAAAAATATCTGTTTCCATTCACTAGATTTTAAAGTCAAACAAGCAATCTTCCCTGACTCTGGCACTGGAACCATCCACATCGCTTGGACTGGTTTTAACCAGTATTTAGAACAATGATGGGCCCATAGTAAAATAAAATAAAATAATAAAGTGTCATCATTTTTAAAGGAGGGATTGGATAGTATCTTTTTTGCAAGTCTATGTTTTCTCTCCATCTCTACCACCTGTGCCCCTCACTCTGGGCCACCTCCGTGCCCTATCCCATTACTTGCACCTCTAGCTGGAAGGTCTGACAAGGAAAGAAGTCTAGCTTTTGTGCGACTTTCTCCTTGGCTTCTGCTTCCTTCTCTTTCAAGCTGACACATGTGTTTCTTACTCTGCTCCTGCCTGGCACCTCTGCCTGGCTCCACTTGTAGTGTCTCCTTGCTTGCAGGCACACATTCGACACAGCATGCTTCAGTACCGTTTGGGCACCTGGAGGAATGTGTGGATGAATTCATTCCCACCCACCAGATATGCAAGCTGAACACAATGGAATGCAGAGGTGGTTATGTGCACATATTACATTTTCTTCATATCAAGAACATTTATAAAAGCTGACATCTTAAACACACATTATTGGTCTCTAAGAACAACCATAAATAAATCTACAAAATTCTTAGAAGGGAAACAGAAAAATGAGTTTTTCATTTTTTTAAGAGTTCATAGTAAAATTACAGAGTCTTCTAAAAGAAGTTCCTTCAAAAGCCTTCATGCAGCCAAAGAAATATATTTGCTACTTAAAGATCATAAATCTCGAAATTTCCCTTATCCTTCAACATTTACATTTGAATAGTCAAAATTTGGAAATATATGAACCAGTGGGTGTTCCCTTCCTCCCACTAAACTTCACCAACCAGCCACAGGCAATTCTCTGCTTTTATGGCCAAGTAAAGACCAAAATATATAGATCAGACATAGTAACAATTAGCACAACAGCAGGCAGAAGGAATGAATGCCTCTACTAGTGATCAGGAGGCTTGGTGTGAATCTTATTCCTTCTTCAATAAGTCTTCTCTGAGTCTTAGTTTTCACAACATACCAAAAGTTCCCTTTCCTACTCCAAAAATTGTGCGACAATAATAAGCATTCACACCAAGAAGTGGGACTATCTTGAATGGTCAAATGAAAATAAGAAAGTAAGCATTTATCTGTGCTTTTCTTCAACAAATATTATTGGGTATTTATATTGCACTGGTCGGGGATAACAACTCCAGATACTGGTGAGCACATCAGACCATCCTTGTTCTCATGTAGCTTACAGTTTTTTAAGAGGTTAGATTTTCATCATTATTTTTTGTTTCTCATACAGCACTAAATCTCTAGCTAATCTTGCAACAGTTAATATTTTATAAGCAAAAGATGATCAGTTTTTCCTCAAAGTTTGACTTTCAAAGGTCTTTGTCATGTATTTTATGTCTAGAAGGAAAAAAATTTCCCCAGTGGATAATGACTCCAATTTCATAACATTAAATAAAAGGACAACTGGGATTCACTTTGCAGCAAGCAGAGACAAAATAGATCTCTTTCACATAGTGATAATCATTTAAAAAATCTTGCTAGCATGGGGTTTCTATGCTATAAAAAGCCATAAACACTGGCTCAGAATTTAAAAAGGTGAAAGTTTAAGATTCAAAATCAGCTCCTTGGAAACAACCACTAACTAAAGGAAAAAGTAAATTAATGACTCCAGTTTACCAAATATGTGAATAATGTGCTTCTTGCACTATTGGTTTGCATAGATTGCCAATAGGAAGGTCATCAAGCAGGATGGCTAGGTTTCTATTTTGATCTAATCCATTAAGGGGCACAAATAATCTGTGATGGATCTAAAAGACACAGAATGACTCAAAACTATCTATTAATATAGATATTAAAAAATTACTTAGTGGCAACTTCTAATTTAGGGAAGTGGCTCTCTTACACAGGCTGCTCTAATTAAGCAGGCACATATGAAGCACCTGACTTGTTCTCTCATTTTAATCCACAAACTCCCTGTGGAACAGATTTTTTAGATGAAGAAACTGAGGTTCCTGCATATAAATGCTTTTTCTAGGTTACAAAGCAAGTCTGATAACAAATAGACAAATCGGATTACTACCATTGATAAAATGACATTCCTGAAGTTAGAGATCTGATCACCCTGAATGGAAGGATTAGTAAGTTTTTCAGTGAACCAAAACCATCATAGGGAAAACCTTCAGCCAACACTTTGGAATTCTATAATATGCCTAAGTCATCAATAGCTACTTATCAAAACTGCTGTAATCATCCTTCTTAGTGGGAAGAGTTCATAATGTCCCTGAACAGAGCTGATACAAGTACCCTGTCCCGTCCCAATCCAGAAACAAAACAAAACAAACAACAACAACAACAAAAAAAACTGTCTCACATATATGCTAAACCTGGATCTGTAAAAATCCCAATCATCCTGCTCATGGTCCTCCAAACCATATTTTCTTTCTTTCCCTTTTTTAACAAGTAGGTAGGGCAGGGGAAGAAGCTAATGACAGAAACTCCTTTGATAACTGTAAAAAAAAAAAAAAAAGAAAGAAAGAAAGAAACAAATTCTAATTAAAAGATAACCTTAGTGTCCTGTTAGTTTAAAAGGAATCTACAAATTGTCTATCCTGTTTTTGTGGATTTTTTTTCCTCCTCTTTCATCAGCTACCACCCAGAAATACCATGTTCTCATACAGTGTTTAGCATGTTCAAAGAATGGAGCCGGGGATTTAAAACTGGCAGGTTCATGCACCTGCAAATACTGTGAAATCAGGGGGAGGAGCCCCTCTGTGAAATCGAGGGTGTCACAGGTGCCTGTCATAGCCAACACCCCCCCCACACACACACACACCAAAATCTTTCTCAGTAGAGATGTGACAACAAGGCCCCCCCTGGTGTAGTCTGTTCAAAGTCTCAGCAAAAATCTTATCTACAACTTCCTTAGCCCAGACACGCAGGGACTAATGCAGCAGGCTGGTTCACACAAGCCAGAACTAGCTCAAGATTACAGAGAAAAGAATGTGGGGATGTGTCCTTTCCACATTGGAGGATTCCACTCTGGGGCGAGTTACAGACTAAATGAGAGCAGATAAAACATATAAGAACCAGAGTAAAAGGAACCAGACCTCAAATGGCCTGAACTGCTTTGAGAGAGAGCTGGATTTAATAAACTATGGAACCCAACATTTTGGTTGTGATCACCTGAAGGCAAGCACGCTAAAGAGACTTGAAAGCCAAGATTTCATTTCAGCTAAATTAGACAGTGCAGAAGAACATAGTACTTTCTGACTGTTGAATTTCAACCAAAAGAAAGGGGTGGGGGGTTTACAGCATAGTGATTGCACCTCTCAAATCACACAAATGTGCTTATCAGTTGCAATGGCTGAGGCCCTCAATGTTTTAAACTCTACTTTGGCAGATCTGAGTTTTCTGTTTGCAGTTACCTTCAGAGTGAAGAAAGGGCAGAGACAAAGGAAGAGGGATTTTGTGGCTTCTTTTATATATAAGTCAAACCCCCAAAATGTAGAGTTATGTAACATTCCCCCAAATTTACAACTTCAGAATTATGCTTGCACAAACCTCCTCCAAAGGAAAAATCAGTCATAGATATTTAGTCAAGGAAGCCTCAGAGTGATAAAGTCTTAAAACCAAACACATACATAAGGTCCATACTACACATCTGTTTTTCCTCCCCATATTACATGTCTGGGTTTTATTTTATTTCATTTTTTTTTTTTTTTAGTTTTAAATTTACAACATTCCCCCAAGCAGGAGGAAGGGAATGTACCACACCCTCAGCAAGCAAGGAAGGACTTCAGGGTTTTTGTTTTGTTTTGTTTTGGTTTGCTTTTTTAATTCCATAGAGTCCTTTAAAATCCACATAGAATTTAGTAACACTGTTATTAGCTAAGTATCATAAGTATACAAAGACAAAGGGGAAAAGACAAAGTTATTGCTATTTTATTTTCCAGCACTGTAACAGAAAAGTCAATCAAGCTGTATGAAGCATAAGTTGGGAATTTTCTGCATATTAACTCCATGAGAGCCTCAGACAGAAATCAGATGACCTTCAGGCAGAAACCCAGAAGGAGATGAACCTTTGGAGCACTGCTGGCATCAGGCCTGAGTCCAAACCATGGCTCATCCTCTAATCCTGTGAACTCAGTTACTTCCCTTTCCTGGACTCTGAATCCTGCTAAAATGAGATGGAACAAGATGGTTTCAGAGGCCCTTTCATCTTTACAATTTAACACTGAGAAGCTCCACAGCTTCTATTCAGGCCAAACACCACCAAAGTGTACAGATACAGAGGACCCACACAGCTGCACTCATGGAGAGTAACAAAACACACAGCTTTATTAAAATCATATATAAAGCAAAAGCAATAGATAGACCCCAAGTAAAAGCAGGAGGGATTCTTTTCGGAGTTAAGTGTGCATGCTTTTGGAGAACAATTTGGTCTTATGTAATTTATTAGTTCCCTGCAATGATATTAATATCCACCATTTTTTTGGAAGACTCATAATGAGATGTTTAGATAAAACAACAGCATTTATATTAGAAAGCAGGATGCCCTCCATGAATTTCAAAACCAAACCTAGTAATGCTTTGGGTCATTCTCATTCCTTCTACCTCCATAGATTCACCAATGTAGAGTGTTTGATAAAGTGGTGGTGACTCAAGGAAGGAAAAGAATAGATAACAATGTCATGATCTTAAAGCAGAGAAGGACAGAGAAAGAAAAGGAAGAGAGATGGGGTTTAGCAGATGGTGTTACTCAAAAGTGATTTGGAGATCACAACACTGGTAGGCCTTGTTCAAGGAGATATCCCAACATTTGCCAAGTCTTTGGGATAGATTCTGGGAATATGTAATCTTCTGCAACCCTCCATGAGATGGAAGGCTCCTCCTTTCATGTCACTGTTGAGAAAGGGAGTCAAGGAAGTTTGGTGCCTTATTTGACATCACCAAGCCCACACCTTGCCTGCAGAGTCCCAGTCACATGACATTGTCTGGAGACCAGGAGTTCTCTCTTTGGGAGGGATCCGCCAGGATTCAGGCAACAGTTAACTGCCTCCAATCAGCTTTCATGAACTTGGTGCTATCTAGGGCTTGGAGAAAACTGAGTCAAGTATTTTCAGACCAATTACCTTTTTTCTAAAGAAAAACTGTAATGCCTAGCCAAAACAAAGGTGGTGGCCATGGCCTTTTCTTTCAATTACTTCTGCTTTTTTGGAAATGTGTATCTGTAAAGCCCTTGAGCTAACCCAGAGAATTAATCAGAAGTTTTAAGAAGGTCCCATAATTCGTGTGGGCCAGGGATAAAAGAATACCATTTGCCAAGGAATACTAAAAGAATGGATTAAGTAGAGAAAGAGGGAGAAGAAATGTGCTTCAAGACCCAGGATATAAACAGGCCTAGTGGATGGAAATGCTAGCTCAGTTTGGGTGGGAGTGAGTGGCATCAGAAGTAGGTTTTAGACTTTCTAGCCCAAGATGTGCCCTGAAAAGGTGTCCCTATGTTTGCCAAGGCTTTACTTTTCCTTTCTTGAGCCCATCTTCTGTCCACATCCACGTTGCCCTCTGTTTTCTCCAATGGTTCCATCTAGACCTACTGTGTTTGCTAAAGCCAAAGGCCATTCTATGGGTTTATCGTTTCAACAATTTTCTATTATAAAGGCCAGCCACCCTTAGCTGTGTGTAATACTTTCTTTTAGGGGGAGTTGGCTTGTGATGTTCTCAGGTTCAGCCCTCCCCAGCGTGGCCTGCAAGCCCCAGTCAACACTGACAATGGCTGGCATGGGGGTTATTAAGTATTAGGAGCTGGAATTGTTTGCTCAGAAAGTAACTAGGTCAATGATCAGTGATCATGCAGTGATGGGAGTGCTCTGCTGGAAGAGGGTGGGAGCAGAAGAAGGGTAGCCTGAGCTTTCATCTTCTATTTAATCTGTGTAGAATCAGTTTCATCACACTCACCCCTTTGTTTCCCATAGAAACTGAAGGGACAATGGGAGCAGAGCAGCATTAGGCTTGAGAGCATGGCTTAGAATTCAATCAAGGATCAGGGGCTTGGGTCAGCCCTCTTACTATGTCTGTCACCTCAGAAATTTCCTTAAATGAACCTGAGATTCATCTGAAAACTGGAGAAAGTCATTGTAACTGCTTCTCTGGGTTGTTATAAGGATTAAGCAAATCAACACGGGTGAAAAGCTTTTTCACGTGTAAGTCCTTAAAGTGTCAATGGTAGTGAGCCAAATATCCTGCTCCTGGTCAGACATCAACCTGGCCACTGCTTCTTCTCCCCAACAAGTTTCAATTACAGGTGGAATGTGGCCTTTGGATGTTAGTAAACAGTGTTAGTAAATGGCTAAGAAAACTCAGTGCTTTTAAATTCTAAACATATGTGTTACTCTTTTCTATAATTTAACAATTTTTTTACCTTAGTCCTTTTATAAAAAGGAAAAGTCAGAAAACATTGCCCAACCTTCAGGTTTGAGAATTTCAGTACCCCAAGATCCTCCTTTCCTCTCCCGTCCCCCTCTGAGCACTTTTGAGAACTGTCCACATCTTGCACATGTGTCCATTTAGTTCACCATCACACAACCTCAGAGAAGAAATGAGACCTATGTGAAGTAGATGTGACCCATTTCATTACACGATGTTCCCTGTCTTCCATGCTCTCTTATAGTATCTAGTCATTGAGAGTTGCAAATCTTTCAATGAAGAAAATCTCTCAGCATTTTTTCCCCCCACAGAACAAGATGTATCTATTCACGGTGACAGCATGGCTGCTCCTGACAGCCTCTGGTCTGGGATGCCTTCGTTATTGTGCATGGGTGTGAACATAAACAAAAAATTGTCCTTTGGGGAAGAGAATTTTCAATTTTCAGCAAGAGGCTCCCCTCTCAACTGCTCCACCATCACAGCCAATCCAGACTCTCTGAAACCCTCTTTAGGCCCAGTTGATTCCTTCTCTTGTTTTCCTTTGAAAAAGTCCGGACTTATTATGTAACTACATAAACATGTTAAAACCACTAGCTAGGGAAAATAAAATCAAGTCATCTTCCTTAAAGTAGCAAATCTCAAAATACTTTATGGTTAATGAACTTGGCTGCTCAGACAATTGGATGATTCACACAATTATGGAGACGGGTTAGAACCTGTAATAAATCGGTTGGACTGGCATCTGCCAACTCCTCAGAAGGTGTCCTCCATTAGCCTTGGTGAGACATTGCTTTGGTCTGTATAGATGGACTCCATTTACCATCACAAATGAACCCTAATGAAGCTAGGCAATCTTTTACTAAATCTTTCTGTATTCACATAGTGAAATGGGTACAAAAATACCAATTTGGCTGGGGTTGTGGCTCAGTGGTAGAGCGCTGACCTAGCACGCATGAGGCACTGGGTTCAATCCTCAGCACCACATAAATGTAAAATAAAGATATTGTGTCCACCTAAAAAAACTTAAAAATAAATATTAAAGGGCTGGGGATGTGGCTCAAGCGGTAGCACGCTCGCCTGGCATGCATGCAGCCCGGGTTTGATCCTCAGCACCACATACAAACAAAGATGTTGTGTCCGCCGAAAACTAAATAAATAAATATTTAAAAATAAATAAATATTTTAAAAATACCAATTTGAGATAGCTATTTGTGGATTAGAATATACAAATTTTGGCACACAGTCCACATTCAACACATGTTAAACTATATATATATATATATATATGTATATATATATATATATATATATATATATATATATATACACACACACACACTTATACTCACATATATATATAATTTTATTCATATATATATTTAAAGATAAAATATTAACATAATGATTTGATGATATAATTAGCAGGGCTTCCAATTTCATATATTTTCAAATTCTCCGTTAATTAGTGAAAATTATCTTAATGCTAGGAAACTTCCGCAAAAGACATCTTTTGCTGGTAAACTTAGATTAAAAGGGGCTCTTCCCTACCTGTGGCTCTCCTAACTTAACTAGTTTCTAAGGCCCTTCTTTTCTACCAGTCAACATGCAGCTCTATCCTGAGCACACAGTAGGCCCTAATAAACACTTTGCATATTAGGTAAGTAGTACACATGATCTTTAAGCAAAGGACCTTCATATAATCTCAACAAATCCTAAATCACTGTAGAATCACCCTGAGGAAGATAAAGTAAAACTCTTTCCTCAGTCTATATGATTTTTTTTTAATTCAAAGGTCATACAAATGTAAAATGTCAACTAGGTAGGGAAGGCTGTAAGTCCACACCTGTATTCCAGGCAGAGGACTTGAAAACTTCACATAATATTATGATCTCAAGGAACTGTTTTCCATTTTTTTAAGGAAAAGGAAAGTTCTAGAAGAAGTCTAGACAGGCAGTACTGAAAGAACACAGAGATTAAAGAGCTTTGAGACTGTTCACACAAGCATTATTTTACTGCAGCAGTCAAGCAGATGCTTTAGCTTTTTAAAAGTCAAATAATGTTATTTTGATTACTATAAAAAATTACCATTTTCAAAAAGAATTAATTTGTGAGCTTTCATAGCACTTTCACAAACTGCATTAAATACCTAGTTACCAAAGAGAAAAAATGGCATGGTTTAGTCAGATGAGAAATTTTATAAAATAAAAAACAGAATCAAATACAGAAACATGTGGACAAATATGAACCAAAAACCAATTAATTAGTGCTTTTCAATATTCTCACCAGATACCTAAATACTACAGAATTACAACATCACTGATGTACAGTAAATTTTCTTTAAATGCAACAAGCTTAAAATCAAATATACTGAGGAGCAAACACATGCATTCTGAGTTAACTGCAATTTCATAATTCTGCAACTTCCAGATGAAGACCATCAATAGTTTCCACTTAACAATAACACAACAATATGTGCCATATAACTGAAAGGAGTAGATAAACCAATGTACCATTTGAGAAAAGTGATTTTACATGTGTGTGTATGCATGTATGCATGTGTTATATACATTATTTTCTCAGTTTTACAAAACAAATAAACAAAAAGCCAGTCACATAAGTGAAGTTTTTAAAAGAAACAGTGACCCTTCATAAAGAAATAATAGTTGGCAATTTTTTGAAATTTATTTGGAGATTTAAGTGTGGAATCTTTCGATTCGTGGGTATGCTTGAAACAATGCAATAATTTTCTATTCATTCAGTTCCAATCTTCACACTCTGAACAGTCTTAGAACAGGTGGAACAGTGACCTGCTTTTTCAACCATCATATCCCCCAGACATGACTAATTTGAAGTTGAGCAAATTGCTCATAATAGGTCAGGGATTCAAGTTCATGAGTTTTTAGTGGCTGCACTTTTGTTGAAGGGCACATGGTCTCCTTCCCCTCCTCCTTCCAACCCCTGAAGCTGCCTCTCCATTAACTAAATTCACCAAACATGAAAGCAAAGGAACATTCTTTTAAAAATTTTCTGCAAGCTAATTTTTCAGGAGGATCAAGATTAAGCTATTTCTTTTAAAATATCTTATTTTCCTTCAGGGGTTCTTAAAGTTTAAAATGAATTCTACATACCTGAAGAAACTAGTCACTTAAGAAGACTTCTGAATAAATAAGAAAACATTCAGATGCCTACTTTTATAGTGGCTCAAAGTTTTCACAAAAATATGATATATATCACTGAATTTAGAAACACCCTAAGTTCTATCATATAAGATATTGATTTCAGAGCCTTTTTACAAAATCCCATTCAATGTGTAGCAGTACATAGGTACTGGCATAAAGAAGAAAAAAAACCTAACACACAAAGCAAGCAACAAACAAACTTAGGAAGAAGGTCACTGGGGTAAGAGTATATTTAATCTGGCTAAACCAAAACTCAATTCTTTTGCTTTTTTATGTTTGCTTTTATGGCTAATGTTTTCTCCATCAATTCTAAAAGGCTGCACCAAACATCAGGCCAAATGTAACATAAAACTCTTGTGAATACTAAAAGAGTTATACAATTAGAACTGAAAAAAAAAAAAAAAGACCTTAAACTCATTTATCTACCAATGAGGACACAAGTCTATTGATTAACAGACTTGCTTGGTCACTTTGGGGCTCATGGTTTGTCACTACTGTTGGGGAATGATGGTTGTTTACTTTTGTGTTGTGTAGAACTGTGGGGTACCTTTCCAATCCAATCAGGTGCTTTGATGTTTAGACCCTCCCTTCCTAAGTTGCCACACATATTGTGGCCAGTTCAAAATGGACATTTTCTTTTCTCATTTGGCCTACTGCAGATATTTTAGAAAAATACTCCACACCCAGGACACCTAACCCCTTTAGTAGCAGTGGCATTGAGCAGTGAAGTTCTCTTCTCACTGAGAACAGGAGATGGTTTCTGAACTTCACCTTGACTTTCCAGTCCTCAAACTGTTGAAAAAACTACTGATTCCACCTGTTCACTTTGCTGCATTTCTGTTCTGTGCTTGGTTTTGTCTACTTTCCAATTTAGGCAACTGGAGTGGGAAAACATATGCTTACCTTTTGCTAATATTCATTTTCCATGGGTTTTATACCATATTCAATTTCCTAGATTTGTGTAAGAGCAAAAAGAAATTACTACCCCAAAAGCAAGAGTAAAAGCTAAGACATCAATCAGTGTGGGCTGGATCCAATCTGTTTGGACTGGGCATCAGAACTGGGACACAGACTTTGCAATTGAGAAAGGAGGAAAGCAGCAGTAAACTTCTACAACAATTTCCCTGAGAAATGTTATGCATAGATATTTTTCTTTTATAGGGCAAGTTAGAAGTAAAGCAGTTTGTTAATTGAGGTGAATCTACTTATGGTTAGAACCTGCCCTGCCTTTTTTATATTGTCCCAGTATGGTCACTAACCAGGTTCTATGGGGGGAAATAACCCTTGGCATTACTTATTGCAGACAAACCCTGCTTTGAACAAATAACTGTTCTGGCCCCATAGGAATTCTGATGCCCAACACTCACAAGTGCCTTGGGATCTCCTCCACAGTAGTAAGATTCCAGAAATCAAACTAGTTTCAAAAGTGCCCAAGGAAACCTACTACATGGATAAAGAGCTCTCCAAGCCCAAGAGATCAGTTTTAGAAAAAGAAACACACACCAACAAACACCAGGAAACTATGTGTAATGGTTCGCTGCTTGTGCAAAAACCTCAAAGAGGATGAAGGTCAGACAGGGATAATAGGCCAATTTAATTCTGAAAGCACAAGGTGCAAGAAATTTTAATTATGGTCTGCCACTGAAATCACACAAGATCCAATGGCATCTAACTGCAACTGCTCATCAAGGGAGACAAGAGGTGTAATTGTAACCGCTGCATAATCACTGTGAGGGCACAGAGAAGGCTGTCTTCAGCTCCCAGCAGAGAAGGTATTAAGGGCCTCGAAAAATCCAATACAGGGAAACATGGAGATTGTAAGAAGCCAAACACAAAAGCCAAACCCGTGTGTGCATGTGTGCGTGCGTGTGGTATGACAGAGGGTTCCAGAAACAAAAAAGAAGAAGCTATTTGGCCCACATTGCAGATAGGAGCTTGGAAAACTCGGAGCCTTTTCCGCTTTGTGGATACATGCACACAGAAAGGCAGGGCTCCTCCAAGAACTTCACTCCTCCTGAAGCTTCTCCCACTCTCCTTTGTTTAAAATAATTAGCTCGGATGTAATAGTGATTAACAGTACCAGACTCCCGGTAATTTGCTCTCATCAAACCCGGGTCTGCAGACAAAACGCTACTCAGAAGGCTGAAGGTGTCCAAACCCCTGCAGCTCCCTCGGCGCGGCCGCCCGCGCCCCGGGGCAGTTCCTCCTCAAGTCGCGCCGGCTCCAGGAAAAAAGGACGCGCAGAGAAACCCCCTCCGTGGACAGTCTCTACTAGACAAAGTTTTTAACAAAGCCTCGAAGTAAGGGAACTGAACCTCGCAACCGCGCCTGCTGCAAAGTTGGCGCTGAAGTTTGTGCCAGGATGTCCCAATCTTGAGAGGAAAGGGACGCGAGTGTGCCAAGAGGCGGGAGGATGGATGGTGATGGAGAGACAGTGAGAGAAAGTGAGTTTTTTTCGAGTGGACCGTGAGTGAGACGATCTTGCGAACCCGGAAGCCAATTTGGCCCCAAGAGGTCCGGGAGGTGCACGCCACCGGAGATCTCCGGGACTGACGCCGTCGCCAGGGGCATTTAGGAGCTGTCACCTGCGGGGAGCCCTGGCGGGAGCGGAGACGCCCTCCTAGGCGCCAAGGGAGAGGGCTCCAGGCTCCAGACTCAAGGATCTCGGGACTCTAAGAAGTGGGGGAGGGGAAATTCCCGAGAGGACAGGAGGCCAAAAGCAACTTTTCCGATATGCTTTTCTCCTCCGACCTCTCCAACTTCCCGCTTGGTCAGCCGAAGACTCTTACGACCCACTCTTACCCCATCGCACCTCCCAGCCCGCGGTTCAAACCAGTCCCCCGCGGACCGTGGAGTGGGGGGTGCAGCGAAGAAGCCGAGAGCACAAACATTGGGGCCCGATGTGCAAGCCTTCACCCCCTGAGACAACCAAATGCATTTACACATGCAACCACCGCAGCCTTGTAACAGAGCTCCGGGTTTGCGCTGGGCGCAGTTTCCCCACACTTCTGTTGTTCCTAATAAAGTCGATTACGTTGCCCTCCCGGAGCTGATTGGAAGGAAACCGAGAGGAAAAGGGGGGAACGCGGGAAAAAGCAGGGGTGGGGGGAGCAATCAACTTTGTAACCCAGAGCTTCCTCGCGGGATCCGTCGCCATGCTTAAGATTCCCACCCCCGCACCCCCCTCCTGCCTTTCAAGTGGATACTGAAACTAGGCCAAAACTTTTTCCCCTCCTTTTCTCCAGCCACTAGACTGGATTGTGCCCCACAGAGCCCCATGGAGCTCTGCTTTCTTAAGCACAATAGCCGGACTAATTAGATCATAGAAGCAAGGCAGTGATACTGTAACAAGTAGCCCAAGAGGCAAAGAGGGAAGGGGCCCGAAAAGAGAGAAAGGGGGAAAAGTTTGCAGCTCTCGCACTTACCAATCAAGCCTCCCACCAGAAAGGCGATGATTTGGAACACAAGCAGAATCCCACCAACAATGCACAGCTTCTTGGTGCTCATGTTTTCTATAATTGCCCCAGCCATTTTTGCGCCCCCCCTTTTTCTTTTCTCCTTGAAATAAATGTTTTAGGGTGTGCTTTTTTTGCTCCTTTCCCTCTCACACTCCCTCCTCCCTCGCCTCCTTTCTGGGCGCTGCAAAACTTCAGGGGTGCGGGAGCGCAGAGATGATGGGACCCGGACCGAAGGCGCCCGCACGGATTCCCCCGGCGCAGCCGGATCGGGCTCCCCCAATGCCCGGAGCTGTGATTGTGGCCGCTCCGCCGCCTGTGGACGCTTAAAGGAGCAGGGAAGCGGATCACATGACGCCGCCTCCCTCCCTTTCTTCCTCCCTCCCTCTCGCGCTTCCTCCCTCCCTCCCTACCTCCCTCTCTTCTACTACCCCTTGCCCGCCAGTTCGTGGATCCGAGCTCAGGCCTGCGCTGGCGTCCCTCTCCCCGGTCTGGCTCGCAGCCTGTCCCGCCAAGGGCTGGTAGCTTGGTGGGTATATTGTTGTTGTTGTAGTTACATGGGCGCCCCTTACTCAACCGCTCACACGTTTCCTTTTCTGGCTCTTGAAGTGCGAGATTTAAATCACCCACGGACGCTTCGCAGACCTTCAACTAATATGCGTTGACTTTAGGAAATGGTCCCCACTCCCACCCCCAACTGCTAGAACTCTCTTTAGGAAAAAGGAGATAATTTTTTTTTAAAGGAAAACAGTAGATGCTAAATCAGAACACAGAGATGCGGAATAAAGTCTTAGCTCAGCTTCCTTCTGCCTGGTCCCAGCCTCTGTTACTGGATATATACTCAGCTAAATTCCACCCTCGCTCCTTGTGGAACCTAGCACTCCAACGACCGACCGACCACTGTTCCTTACTCCACCCCTTGGGCTTCCAGAGTCTTAAAGAACACATGTTCTATTCCATCACAGTTTTAAACTGATTCCAAAACCAACTCCTCTAAAAAACCTCTGTAATTTTCCACACCACCTCCATGTTGTATCTCCAAGAACTGAACCCCTACAATCCAATTTTGCGTTTATATTTTCACCTCGTAAACATATATCTTCACCACTGAGCAGTAAATTCCTGGGGGATACAGACTGAGGCTCATTCATCTTTGCACCACCTTTCCCCATGGTGCCTAACAAAATTCTAGCCCTGGTAGGTCCTCCATTAACTTGTGGATTGGATAATTGAAGGTGAAAGCAAACCTAAAGCCTTTTGCATTTTAAAAGCCTAAACAATCTTAGTTGGTTTAGAAGGTACATATACTAAGCTGCAATGTTTGTTGCCTCTTTGTGAAGATATATTTGTATTTATACATAACTTCAAGGGAAAGGGGTGGGGTGGTCTTAAGAGATTTCCTGCTCTATCAAGTCTAAATTCCTGGCCCTGGTTTTTCCATGTTTTATCAACTGTCTACTTGGCCAATACAACTCACATTACCCAGCAGTCCCTTCGGTTTGGTAAACACCCCTTGACACAAAAATGAGTTTCCACCACCACTCTCCTTTCCTCTGTCCACACCCTCTTCCTGCCAGGAGGCTATTCTAAGTCTCTCTTCCTCTACTGTGTTCCTTAACTTTCATCACCTTTATAGAAGATACCATGTATGTCACATTTAATAAACTTGTTCCTTTCTACCTTCAGCTACTAGACTGGGTACTCCTTAAGACAAGTACCATATTGTATATGTATAAAACCTCCACTCCTTGGACTCTAGCAGTTCTTCATAATTCTGAATCTTGGTTGCTATTTATTCAGACTTTGACTCAATACTTTATCTGAACAGTCACTCACTGAGCACTGAACATGTTCAGTGCTTGCTTTCCTTAGCATGCAAGGATACCAAAATTTCATGACTTGCCTTTGTCCTGAAGAAGCCCCAGTTTGGTTGTTATTCACTGAATAGTGATTAAATATCTGTGCTTTGGACAATTCCATGTACTTTCTAAAAGGTAAGAAGCAAGGGAAATTGTTGTTAACAGTAGAAGTTGGAAGTGTTTAGCAGCTCCCCAACAGAGGTATACTATTGTGGGTGATTTGTCTTCCTTCTTTATCTTTCAATATATATATATATATATATATATATATATATATATATATATATTTTTTTTTTTTTTTTTTTTTTTTTTTTTTTTCCCCAATAGACTGTGTTCCAGGGTATCATAAAACAGAGAACCAAGTATGCCCTTCTCACCTCTGGGGCTGGTTAACTCCATATTCTGTGCTCTTATCTCAGCAAGCTGCTGATTTCCACACATTTGAATAACAATGGTGCCTTTGGGTTAAGGTTAGAACCTCTTTTTAATACCAAAGGCTTCTTAAAAAAATAAAGTTGAAAGGCTAGGGAAGTAGCTTAGAGTGCATGCCAGACCCGAGGTTAGGTCCCCACCTCCCCTCCCCCAAAAGTAAAGTTGATAAGATTCAGTATCAAGATATATTCTCCATTTTATACTGCATTTCACTGTTTAACAAGAGATGATGCCACATATACTCCAAGCAAGAATTGGATCCACACGCAATGTCTTGGGTGGTTTAATTTATTCAAGATCAGTGAACTTAACTCATTTTTCCATCAACTACTACAACACATCCCACCCACTCTGCTCTCAAATATACCTCTGTAGAGTAGCTGGCCTAACTTCTTAGGTTCCAATTTCCTTATCCAGAAATAGAGAAATAGTGTTGGGAGTTGCTCTTTCCCCATAAAGGTGATCCCATATTTTAAAGGGGCACTTATTATGTAACAATTTTTATTAAACAAAGATATTTCTAATTGCAAATCCATGCTTCTAACCTGTCTAGGATCACCAATATTGTCAAACTGTGTGAGGTCCTGACACCTGTCATATTATTCATCAAATCGATCAACAATAACAGTATCCCAAAGCACTGGCAGGCTGTGAATTTTAATTAAATGTCCTTGGAAGATCTCAGAAGCAGCCTCTGAACCAAGTTCTCTCTGCCTTTCTCATGCCTTCCTGTCTTTAGTTCCTCATTCTCCCCCAAAACAAGACCATAGAAACAAATTCCCTTCCCCAAGGTGGGTCATAGAAACCAGAACCCTTTCTCCCCAAAGCCAGGCATAAAAATATTACTCCAAATTTCTCTTGCTTTTTTTGTGTAAATTACTGGCCATAAAAAACATTAGGACCCTCATTCCACCAGGGTCCTGTCCCAAACCCCAGAGGAAAATGCTACTATTGAGAGATTGAGAAGAATCTGATCAGGGCTTGCTGGGCTTCCCCATTCTGTCTATATCTGGTAGCTCAGTCCCTTTCGTCTAATTACATTTCTATATGGCTGCCCCTGCTTCATGGAACCTATGTTCAAAATCAAAGAGCTTCCTTAGTATCTTTGGTCTTCGGTCTGAGGGATCTGTGTCACTAAAATTTTGATTAAATGAATGTGCTATGCTTTTCTCTCATTAACTTGTCTTTTGTTATGGAATGTTATCTGTGACCCTTTATGGTGGGTAAGGAAAGGTATCAC
Source organism: Marmota flaviventris (assembly GCF_047511675.1). Classification (NCBI taxonomy): domain Eukaryota; kingdom Metazoa; phylum Chordata; class Mammalia; order Rodentia; family Sciuridae; genus Marmota; species Marmota flaviventris. Next base: position 56,070,505 of record NC_092507.1, read on the forward strand.
CCCATTCACCTCTAAAATCACCATGAATGTTTTTAAAAATTACAATTTCTGTTATGTTTTTGTAAATATTAAAAGTGACTATTGGACCTTCATTTATAGAGATGACAACACAGAAGAGCAGAAAGGAATATGAGCCTTTACCCAATTGAACCTAGATATGGCCCAGACTCCTACCCTAGGCTTTGTGTGATCACAGCCATTACATAGTCACCTACCCGATCTAAGGCTCAGTTTTCTCACCTATAAAATAGAGGCACTATTAGCACCTACCTTTTTTTATTTTTATGTTTAGGAAACATCAGGGGAATCAATGACTAATAAAACAACTGAGTAGATCATTCTCAGCTTTAAAATTTTGTCAAGTTATTAATATTTCTTAAAGCATGTTTTTTGGAGAAGTTTGGGGGTTAGCTTCACTGAACAAGAGTGCTAATGAGGACAAGATCTAGTATTAAAATCCAAGTGACACTAATTTTAACAGAAATATTTTATTCTAAGAACTTCTCCTAATCAGACATAGTGGTATACGCCTGTAATCCCAACAACTCAGGATACTGAGGCAAGAGGATTGCAAATTCCAGGCCAGATATATACATAGGATGTGAACTAGGTATTGAACCCAGATATATATGTATATCTGTAGAGTAGCTGGCCTAACTTCTTAGGTTCCAATATATATATATATATATATATATATATATATATATATATATATATATATATATATATCTGGGTTCAATACCTAGTACTGCAGATAAATAAATAAATAAAATAAAATCTGCTCCTAACTGCCAGGGAGATGCCTGTTTTGAGTCATCAGATAGATTACCCAGAGGCTGGAATAATCCAAGGGTACAGTGTAACTCTGCCAGCAGAAACTGACCATCCCTATTCCCCATTTCACTAGAATTAAATTCAATATCCTGACTTAATCATCAGTTTATTCAAAGTGTTTGACATGTAGAAAGACATAATGACACCCAATGTATATCTATTGAACGAGGAATAAATGAATGGACAAAGGAATCATCTAACTGAATGTAGTTACAATTCTCTCCCACCCCTAATTCCAGTATAGAATTCACTGACTCTACTCTTACTGGCACCTATATACTGGGTTCTATTTTGTGCATATATCTACATATATGGTGTATTGTCACCCCAACTGGCTTAAAAATTCCTTAAACACAAGCAGAGTGTAGCCAGAGCCTTTGTTTTCCTCACAGTCTCCACAGAGGAAGGCTCAGTTCCTGGAGTTAAGAAAGGCTCCTCTGGGAGCCAGGAGCAGCATGTTATTATTGTCATTGCAGTAAATGTAATGTAGAGATCTAAAAGAATTGAATACACCTCCTTAAACACCTAATTTGCTTCCCAGAGGGACCTAACAAGAGCAATAATCCCACTCTGAGGCTTCTCATTCTCATAAATAGCTTTTTGTTCATAAATGGCATCCCCATGGCTCCATGGTCCTTGGTATTTTCTTGTATTTAGCGCTTGTGAATATGAGCAGGCACTGTGGGTTCACACTCTATTATTCAGTGTCACTTTTCACTATACATATACATACACAACACACATTTGCGTGTGTGTGTGTGTGTGTGTGTGTGTGTCTTTTTTAAATTCACTGCTTCTTTTAAAATGGTCTCACCCCCGCCCCCCCGGAAACAGAACCGCCCCTCTCTCCCTTCTCTATGGGCCCCATAGTCTTTTCTTTCTCCTATAGTCTTAATTTGTGTGGAAACACAAGACCATTCCTGCACTTCCGTTCATACACTAACCTCATATAGGAACTATTCAAATCCCAGGGCTGGGAAGACCAACACTTGAACCTGATCCTCAGTTGAAATTGTTTCACAAACATCTGGTGGACTCCTCCCTTTTCAGACATAAGCCCACACTGAAGATCTCCATAAATGTTTTCTTTCACATCCTATGTATAATTTCAGACATTAGGTTTATTAAATCCCAGCTTTATTTCGTACTGGTTGTAGAAATAAGCTTAGGAAGATTACTTGCCTTTTGAGTCTTACTTTTCAAATTTCTTTAAAAAATAATGATAATACCAAACTCAGAGCTTATGATGAGCATTAAACAAAATAATGTAAACAATTCCTAATACAGAGTGGGCACTCATCAAATGTGACAAATATTACAAGGGAGGAGGCTTCTGTTCCCAGAGAGCAAAACAAAACAAACCATAAAACCCGTAATTATAGTCTCTCTTATGAAATTGCCTCTTTGAACCCAGGCAACCTGGAAGGGCAGGTAAGAAACTTTATAGGTTTCCAGAAGCCTCTAGTAGGAGGGAGCCAACATGAAGCAGCCAGCCAGCCCCCTGTTGTTTCCCAGTCTTGTAAGACACTGCAGTGGAGAGCCAGGTGCCTCCAGCATCTAAACCTTTCAGATTGTGTATGCTGGGTTCCTGCTGCAGAGATGAGAGAAGGGCCTTTATTGTTCCACAGTATTAGCCTGATAGTGTCTGAGCAGAATGCCCACCACGTGTCCTTATGACTTCTCTCCCTCCACATCTCCCCTGTATTTCATCCTGGGCACAAGCTCTTTTCTGCTTCTCTCCATGCAAAGTGGCAGTAGGAGGAGACACACCTGCCCAGCATGGTGATCCTGTGATATGTCATCAATATCCTGCACCATGGCACAGAATTAGCACACATATTTTATTGAATGAATTAATTACAAATGAAAAAATGAAGAAGTTCCAGTCTCTGGTTGTCCAAGTGCTTGGGAAGGCCATTCATAGATGGCCAATGGCAAGAAGAGACTTACACTTAACTCCATTTCCACCCAACCCTAGGTAGGGTGAGAATAAACTCTGATTCAGGCCAAAACTCAATTCTTATCCCTTCAGCACCATTGCACATTAACTCAGATAACTAAATAGCTCAACATGAAGGACAAGATCCCATAAAAACAATTTAGAATACCCAGTATGTTGGTAAGTGATTAGTCCCAGAATTTGGAAGGCTGAGTTAGAAGGATTACTTGAGACCAGGAATTGGAGGTCAACCTAAACAATATACAAAGACCCCATGTCAAAGAAATAGAAGAAAACAAAAACAACAAAATGACTTAAGAATGTCTATATGTAAGGCCAGCATCCCATAAAAGCAGTTCAGTTCTTCTATGTGTAAGGTGGAAAAACAAAGATTATCTGAGAATAAAATACATGAAAGTCAAGGACCTCTCATGCTTCTACTTTGCATTATTTAAAAGAAACTGGAATGACTGCAAGTGAGGAAGGGCAGGTAATTCCCCAAATATCAGGTAAGTGGAAGCTAATAGCCCCTACTCATAATGCCAATAATTACAATGGTAACAGCAGTAATAACTGATGTTGTTTGCTTTCTAGGTACCATGAACTCTGCTGATGCTTTACATATGCCCCTATCATTAATCCTTAGCACAATCCCATGAGCTGGGTATTATTTTTAGCATTCTCAAAAGGGTAAAGTTGGGGGGCTGGGGTTGTGGTTCAGTGGTAAAGTGCCTGTTTCACATGTGTGAGGCACTGGATTCGATCCTTAGCATCACATAAAAAATAGTAAATAAATAAAATAAAGGTATTGTGTTCATCCACAACTAAAAAGTATATATATATATATTTTAAACAAAGTAAAGTTGGGTCAGAGATATTGAGGAGTATTCCCTGTTCTAAACTGCTAGTGAGTTGGGGAGCTGAGATTCTAAGATAGATGCAACACACCATTCAACAGTCTAATCACTCAATACAGTCTTTACTAAGCCAGGAACCAATCTAGATGCTGGGGAAGAGCAGTCAGCCCAACAAAGTCTTGCCTTCAACGAACCTACATTAGAAAGCCAGCATCATTATTATTACTATGACTACTACTACTACTACTATTACTGTTATGTTTTATGTTTTTATCTCCTTTATGTCAGCTATGTCCTTGAAACCACGGAAAGAAAAAAAATCCAAAGAAAGAACCCTGCAGGGCCTTGGAAGTGAGGAGATGTCAAGTCCTTGGCATTCCCAGGCACGCCCTCCTGCATGAGCTCTATGACACATTCATTCAGACGTCTCTTTCCTGCCAGTTCTGAGACAGGCATTGTTTTAGTGTTTGTCGGCTTCTCCTTTGTTCCTACATTCAACTCTGGCCCCCTCCTCAGTACCTGACTCACCCAGAGTAACCTCCTCCCATTAATCTTTCTTTGCTGGTAAGATCTGATGCTAAGGGCCAGTTCCAAGTTGAAGATCAATTTTCAAGTCAAATGACTCATGAGAATAATTGTTAAGCATAATTTCAGAGTGTATTGAGGACACTCTTGAAAAATACATGTTAGCAAAAGACATGTAGTGCATAAAAATTAATTTTGGCTTAGGTCGTCTGCAAGTTGATTCCTAAAATATTTTTGTGTGATTGTTTATTTTGTTGTCATGATGGGAATATCTAATAAAGACCCTCTTTGTTGAAGAATTCAAGGTGTTTACAAATATTGTTCATCTTAATGTGATAATTTATGAAGGAAATATTTCTCTATTTATAATATACATCTTATCTGATATCTGAAGCTGGAATTTGCTTTCTCTCTCTCTCTCTCTCTCTCTCTCTCCCTCTCATGCAATACTGGTAGTTGAACCGAGGGATGCTCTACCACTGAGCTATAGCCCTAGCTATTATTATTATTATTAATACTATTACTATTATGTTTTATTTTGAGATAGATTCTCACTGAATTGTTCAGCTGGCCTCAGACTTGTGATCTTCCTGACTCAGCCTTCTGAGTAGCTAGGATTACAGGCATGTGCTATTGCCCTTGACTAAGCCTGAATTATTTGATAATGCTTCCTTCCATTTAGTTCATAAATATTTGTTGTGTTCTTACCATAAGCAGGTATCTGGCAAGTGCTGGGATGCAGATTTTAAAAAAGGATAGTTATGCTCTTGCTCTCACACAGCTTATAATTACAAGTATGTGAAGGGTTGTGGTAGTGTAATAAATCTATTAGCTGTGGATTAAGTCTTAGAGAATCACTGGTGTCAGGGGAGAGAACAGAAAGGAGAGAAAGGGAAAGTACAGAGTGCTGGAAACCCCCTGTTACTTAAATATAGTATTAGCATCAAAAGAAAAAACTAATTTTTCCCTCTTCTCCCACAAGGGTATCTTGAATTCTGTTCATTTAAAATATCTCAGCAAATCCCCAAAGTACCACATGTTGTTGGACATATATCCATTAGTTTTTATTACTATTGTTTCTAAATTCATTGGACATGTCCTATATGCCAGGTGCTTTTACATAAATATGGGAGTCAATATGAGAAGCAAGAATTTAAGATTAAACAGATCTTGGTCGAACGCTGGTTCAACTTGGACCAGCTCTGAGATCTTAGGCAAAAACAACCTCTCATAGGCTCAGCTAAATCTCTTGTAAATGAAGACAATGGTATCTTCTCAGAAGCCATGTTGAGAACCAAATGTATCCAGTGTTTAAAAGGCTTAGTAAAGTGTCAGACATTGGATAAGCACTCAGTCATGAGGAAGTGGTGGAGCAAGAGAAGTGAGATAATCTTAGAGGTTAACCATTATTAAGAAAAATGGGGTCCAATCCCCTCAACCTCTGCCCTCCCATCCCACCCTGCTAAGGGACTCTTTCCCTGGCCATGTTCCCCTCAATTGCAGTTTCCTGTTGTCTTCATAGACAACTCTGTCATTGAATCTCTTAGCAAGCTGTCTGTTGAAAGAATCAGATACCAAGTCTTCTGGACTGTTGTTGACACAGATGTTGAGGTTCTTTACAGGCCTCCTACTCCAAAAGCTGATACAGTGAGTCCCTTGGAGAATCCTCATATAACCAACTTTCAGTGTCTCTTATGTCCCTTCACACATGCTACCCCATATTGCAGTTACTGGAGCATTTGTCATATTTACTCCAGTAGACTGCACAATTTTTAGGTTCAAGGGACTTCATTTTACTCAAAAGTCTTTTTATTTAATGTTAGTAGACTATTCTAGATCTTTGCAGCTAAGCTTCCATGCCTCTTCATATCCCTTTCTCTTCCATTTTGCTGGGGGGTGAAAATGTGGAAGCCAGAGGATGGGGACCATCAGGTATAAATGTTTTCATTCTCCAGACTGACCAGCACCTTTTAATTCCCTTTGCCTAAGGAAATAATGAACCACATTGGGCAAAGCATACATTAGACCTATTATAGAGAGCTGGCCATGTGCCTATTAGTTAAGTGTATGTGCTCTTTGATCACACACTTGGATTTGAACTTCTCTCTCTGTTAGGTACTGTCTACATAACGTTGAGCAAGTCATTAAGCCTATCTGTAAGCCTGTCCATCCCTTGATTTCTTATTCTGTTTAATGAGGACAATACTAATAATTCCTGCCTCCAAGGTAACAGTAAATATCAAGAGTTAGCATGTGAAAATTACTTGCAGACAGAGCACTTAGCACATGGTATGTACATACTCAGCAAATGTTTGCTATTATTATTCATTATCTTTCATCATCTTCTATGACTTTATTCTCAAGTCTTTCCCATTTTAAACAAGATCTTTTCTTTAGCACCAAATTCTTCTTAACATGTTGCCTTCATCAGCTTCTTTATGCTATAATCAAACTTCTGGAAAAAACAGTTCCATTCAGTTGCTTTACAGCCTCACTTCCAATCCTCTGCCTGACCATCTGCAGATAATCTAGATTTCAAACCCAACATTCCATTGCTCTGACAAAGGTCACTAGTGATCTATTTGGTGATTATTCTTCTTGATGTCTCCAATATGCAATACTCCTTTTGGGGGAAAAAATCCCCTCCCACCTCCTTGGCTTCTCTCATGTTTCTCCTATTATTTTTCTAGCACTCACTTCTCTCTGAAACTGGTCCCATTTCCTCTACCCCCTCCCTGAATGTTAGTATTTCTGAGTATTTTACCCCTTCCATTCTCATGGGGTCTGTAGGCAAAAATCAATATCTCCAGCACCAATCTCTTGCCTGAACTTCAGACTCATAGAACCAATTTCTTTCTAAACTTCTCTGCCTAGGAAAACCATGTGTCTCCAAATAAAGTGCTCTCAACTCTCCAACCAGTGACTCAAGTTACATAGCTCAAAGTCATCCTTGGTTCATGACCAGATTCTACCTCCTTTTTACAGTGAGCTGGCCTCCCCACTCCACCTTCACCTCTCTGCCCTCATCATCTCTCCAACTTGGACTATCAGGTCTCCAATCTTTCTTACAATGGATAATCCAGTTTTTACAAAGTTTCCAAAGCATGATCGTTATAAAACACTGATCTGTTTTCCTTATGTAACTGTTGCCAATCAACAAAGCCTACCTAACTGAGGATTCTAAGATCTTGATATTTTAGCAGACCTTTTATTCCCAGATTCACCAAGGCACTTCTTTATCCTTATGGTGAGTAATTTACAATGTATGCCAGGTCTTTCTTCTTGTAACATAGTCCTTGGGATAGACCAGTTGACCCCAATGTGGGGTGCCATCAAGCTGTGATCCTAAGAGATTCCTCCTCTTATATTATTATGTCAAAGTGCTGACTATCCAGTGACAAAATATGAAAACGATAAAATCATCCTAGACTTCTTTATGAATGCAGTCAATTATATTGAGCATATTATAAGTCAGGCTTCATAAACAATACATCAAAATAACAATAAACTCTTGTGTATACTACATCACAGTCACTGTTTCAAGAGAGAATATATAAATATATAAGATATAGAAATAAAATAGTATGATTCCACATATATCTTTTTTAATATTTACTTTTTGGTTGTAGTTGGACACAATACCTTTATTTTATTTATTTATATGTGGTGCTGAGGATTGAACCCAGGGCCTTGCATGTGCTAGGTGAGCGCTTTACTTCTGAGCCACAACTCCAGCCCCCCTTCTTTCTTTTTTTTTTAATCTTTACTATATATCTACATGGTTGTGGGCTTAAATGTTTTAAATATACTCAATTATATATCACTTAGAACATTTATTCTCACCACAATCATTGAAATACATACTATTGTTATTTTATTTTATAGATCATTAAATTTTATACACTGGGGAAATATCGACTCAGAGAGGATTCATACCTCAAATCACACAGTTCATAAACACTGTGCTAAGCTTCAAATTCAATCAATGCATGACTGTATGGTTTGGACCTAAAAATGTCCTCTAAAGAGCCCACATGTTAGGCGATACAGGAATGGTCAGAGTTTAACAGATTGGATTATGAGAGCTATAACCTCATCAGTGGATTAATTAATTGGAAGCATTAATAATTTGATTGGACTACTGGGTGATAACTGTAGGCAGGTGGGGCATGACTAAAGAAAGTGGCTCACTGGGGGTATGATCTTAGAAGAGACCCAGGACAATGACTTAATTGTTACACTCTTCTATCTTTGATTCTAATAGCAGAAATAATAACATATTTTAAGGTTTCCTATGTTCCAAGTACTGATTTAAATATATGTATAATTTCATTTAGTCCTCACTCCATTTTATATTGGATAAGCAATATTTTCCTTACGGATTATCTATACTTATAAGTTTTGCTTAATGAAAGCTAAACTAAAATTCAAATCAACGACCAAGAAAAATTTGGAAATGAATACTTACTCCAGAAGACTATGTATTTATTCTTCTAATAGACTTTTTTTTTAGAATTATTTGGAATTTTCGATTTCTCAGATCATTTAACACAAACTTACAGGTAACTTTTCAATATAAGATAAGAGTGTTCATTTATCTGCCTATCTTTTTAAACAGATATTTATGGAGCACTCTCTTGATCTGTTTTCTGTTGTTATAATGAAATGCCTGAAACCAAGTAATTCAAAAAGAGCAGAAGTTTACTTGGCACATGGTACTGAAGGCTGGAGACTGCAAGAGTTTCTAGCAGTTGCCTGGCATCTGCTGAGGGCCTTCTTGCTGCATCATAACATGGCAGAGGGCACCAATGGCAAGGCAGACTAAGGATGCTAGCTTGGGTCTCTCTTTCTTTACTTATAAAGGCAATTGTACCATCCGGGGGGGAGCCTACTATCATGACCTCATTTAATCTCAATTGTCTCCAAAGGCCCTACTTCTAAATATCATTCACATATGAATTTGGGGATTAAGTTTCCAACACATTAACTTCTGGAGAACACTTTCAAACTGTAGCAAGAACTTACTTTATAAAAGACACTGGATATGTCAGAGAATGGTTCACCCTCAAGAAATTAAAATTCTAGGGCTGGGATTACAGCTCAGTGGTAGACTGCATGTGCAGCATGCCTGATAGCTCTAGGTTCAATGTGAAACACTAATAAATAAATATGTAAACAAAGAAGTGAAAGTCTAGAAAAGGAAAAGGACATTAAAACCAACGAACATAACAAAAGTATGCCAGGTGGAATTGCTGAGAGTTTGAGAGAACCTGCACTAGAACCAGACAGATTTTGCTCTAAGCCTGGCACTGACACTCACTTCCTATGTGACCTTAGGAAATTCATTTAAACTATTTATGCCTCATTTTTTTTCATAGTACCAATGTCATATGATTGATGTCAGGACTTCAAGTTTATATATCAATGCAATCTTTTTTTTTTTTTGCATTACAATTCTTAATATACCTTCATATATATATAAAACTTAGATCTATGCCTGGGACATTATGACACTAAGTAAAGGGCAGCTATAATTAGCAGTAGTAGTAAATAAGAGTAGTTGTTATATTAGTTGTAGTTGTCATATTGGAAAGCAGGGAAAAGGAAAGACTGACTTATGTTGGAGAAAAGAAAGGATTTTAGATAAATCTTTAAAGAAAAAGATAACTTTTAAAAGTATTTAAAATTGCATAGGTATTTTCCATAAAAAGTAGAGGTGGATTTTAAAATCAGATAACAGTAATGTTAAAGAGCATACATCTGAGCCAAGTGTGGTGGCACACACCTGGAATATCAGTGGCTCATGAGGCTGAGGCCAAGAGGATCACAATTTCAAAGCCAGCAACTTAGCCAGTCTTAAGCAGCTTAGCAAGAACTGTCTCCAAATAAAACAAATAGATAAAAGAGGATGGGAATGTGGTTCAGTGGTTAAGCCTCCCTGGGTTCTGTTCCTGGAGAGAGAGAGAGAGAGAGAGAGAGAGACCGTGTGCGTGAGCGAGCGCGACACCATACATCAGTCTGAAGCATTGGGTGTGTCATTATATCCCCAGCATATTACTTTGGAAATCTAAAGCCATATGAGTTAGGAGCATAATAAGGGTGGAGAAATGATTTTCTCATTAAGATTACAGATCTTTGAAAACTATCATTTGAAATCATGTTTATTACTAGACTGGGAATAATGACACCTTCTCCTGTATTTGTATAACATCATTTCTATACAATTTTAAGATGCTATCTCAGTAATAGTCTCAACCTTGGAGGTCTGGCCAGTTATAATTATCACCATTTTCCATAAGGGAAAGCAGAAGTACAAGAAGGGAAGTAGACTCCAGGGTTGTTCAAAAAGTGTTGGTCCATCTAGAAATGAGACCCTAATTTACAGCTCAGTGAGGTGCTCGAAATAGCAAGATCATGCTAACTCCACACCCTCCCCCTTTTCTTTCCTTGTTTTTAAGAAACACAGAGAAAAATGCTGTAACTGAACAGGTTAGAATAAAATTAAGATAATAGAAGTAGTGATGGGTCAAGTAGAAACTGTTGCATGAACCACGAGCCAGGTTTAGGGTGAGGAGTAGGATGGATGTACTGAATGTAAGAGGGGCTGTTTGCCAGAAGGAAACATTATTTATTTATTTAAATTTTTTGATTGCTGTTAACTTTCATACAGTAGAGTACATAAATACCATATTAGTGTTCTAGGGCTGCCATAACAAAATACCACACACGGGTGGCTTAAACAGTAGGAATTTATTTTCTCCCAGTTTGGAGGCTAGAAGTCCAAGATCCTGGTAACTATTGCCACCTTGGAGTCCTCTGAGGGTTCTCTCCTTGGCTTGCAGGGGGCCACCTTCTTGCTTCCTATTCACTTAGTCTTTCCGGTGTCCCTTCCTTTTCTTATGACATTAGGACCTCATTATCAAGGCTCTTTTAACTTAATCATTTTTAATAACCTTATTTTCATACAGAGTCATATTCTGAGAGTTGGGAATTTAACATATGAATTTGGGTGGAGATACAATTCAGCCTGTAACAAATATACAAATAAGTTTAGAACAACTTAGATCAATATATATATCTTAAAAACCTTTTTCATGCTACCTATTGGTTGATTAATCTTTCTTAATCCTGATATCTCAAAAATATACTAAAAATTCACTTTTTACATTTATCAACATTGATACATTTTTTCCTAGTTTTGAATTTCGTGTGTGTTGGTATCCTTTTGCAACTAGTATTTCTCCTTATCAAGATGTGTGTGAGATTTATCCATGTAGCATTATTTTATTTCATTTAATTGTATAAACATATCACAATTTATATGGTATTTGAATAGTTTGGGACTATTGTGAAAAAGCCACCATAAGCATTCATGTATTTGTTGTTTAGTAGATAGACATACTCATTCCCTTCTGTTACCTATATATGTGTATTTATGTATGCAAAACTGGGCTATAGCTATATACGTGTATTTAATGTTATTATATACTCTACAATAATTTTCAAAAGTAGACATGCCACCATATACCCATTCTAGCAACTTAAGTTCCAGTCATTCCACATCTTTATCACCACTTAGCGTTATCAGTCTTTTTAATTTGAGCCATTCTGGTGAGGATGTATAGATTAACATTTTTAATTCATATTTCTCTCACGACTAATGCTGTTGATTTTTGTTCATTTAGGAATTCTTTTTTTTTTTTTTTTTGAAAATGTCTGTTCGAGTCTTTTTTCCATTTTTAAATTAGTTGTCTTTTCCCCTTACATATTTGTAAAAATTGTTTATGTATTCTGGATGCAGATTCTTTTTGAGGATTTGTATTGCAAATAGCATCTCTTGGTATAAGGCTTGTCTTTTCTCTCTTTCTTAGTGTTTTTCATGAGAAGATATCCTTAAGGATAGTTAAGTCCAATGTATCAAACTTTCTTTTCATGATTTGTGTTGATCCATTTTTTAAAAAAATCTTACTCCAGGTTCATGAAGATATTCCCCTGTTTATATCTTGAAACTCGATTGCTTTGCTTTCATTACAATTGATCCTGATTCATCTAAACTAAGTTTCTAATGTGCATATGACTTGACCCAGTGCCATTTCCTTTCCACTAATTAGCAGTGATGGCTGTGTAGTAAATCAGGTGACTATATTTGTGAGGGTCTGCTTCTGCACTCTGTATTCTATCACATCTGTTTATCTATCTCAATTTGTGCTAACACCAGACTGGCTATTTTAGCTACATAGTAAGCCTTAATACTCAAAAGTCTTAAAATTTGTTTTTTTCTTCAAAATTGTCTCATTTGTTTTAGATTCTTTGAATTTTATATACATTTTAGAATCATTTTGTCAATTTCCACAAAAGAACTTACTGGGATTTTGTGTGGGATCACAGTAAACTTGTACATCAATTTGTCAAGAATTGACAATTGTACTAGTCATGGTGATGCATGCTTGTAATCACAGCAACTTGGGGGGGCTGAGGCAGAAGGCTCACAAGTTCAAGGCTAGCCTCAGCAACTTAGCGAGAACCTGCCTGAAGGGGGAAAACAAAGTTTGGGATGTAGCACAGTGATAAAAGACCCCATTGTTTAATCCTCATAGCAAAAATAAGTAAATAAATAAGACACTTGAGTGTGTTGAGCTAATAAATATTTTATTTCTTTCATTGATTTGGGTATTTTTAAATTTCTCTTAACATATTTTTATCATTTTTATAAAAGAATTTTTACATGTACTTATTCTCAAATACTTGGATTTCTGGTGCCATATAAATGGTTTTTAGAAATCTTTTCTAGTTGTTTGGTACAAGTATATGAAAATAAAATTGATTTTGTATGTCTATGTTCTATCTTACGACCTTGTAAAAATGAAATTTTTCTTCTTGTAAATCTTTTAATTTTTTACATGAACAATCATGTCACATATGAATAGTGTAATTTTACTTCTTTCTTTTCAAACTTATGGCTTTTATTTTCCACTGTTTTGTTTTCTTGCCTAAGAATATTACTTAACTCCTTCAGTATGATGTAGAATCAAAGCGTCCCCACTATTATTTGACATTTGGTTTGGAGATACTAGCCATGTATTGAAGGAAATAAAACAAAAAGCAAGGTCTGGGTGTGCAGCTCAGTGGTAGAGTGCTTACCTGCCAGTTGAGAACCACCAAAAAAGAAAAAAAGAAACAGCTGCAAAAGCAGCAAACTTAGAAATATTTGTAATGGATTCAACTGTAAGCCTAAAATACAAATAATGTAAACAAAATTTATTTCAAGCAATAAGATCATGAACCATGGATTGAATAGAAAAGTCAATTATTTTATTTCAGAATGATTATCAGTCAGAAAGTAGAATGAAAGGAAATATTCACAGTTACTATCAAAAGTTGAAATTCTTAAAGTGAATATAGCAAGAAAACACAGAAATTTAAATTCCACTGAGCAAAATTGTAGGTAAATAAATAAAAAGATATCACTTATTTGGATAGACAATATTTAAGATTTAATATTTAATTTAATATTAAGCCACTGGTTATCTTTGAATCAGTCTGAAATATAATAAAATTCTGATAACAATATAACCAAGAATTTTTTTTTTTTTGAGACTTGAATTAAATAATGCTAAAATTCATGTGGGAGAATTACCACATAAGAAAAAATTCTGAAAGTGAAGAATCATAGGGTGGGCTGGGTGTTATAATTTGGGTATTTAAAATTGTTTTTTGCTGAACTCAGAGTAGATGAACAGATCAACAAGACAGGTCAAAGAATCCACAAATAATCTCAAATGTAGTAAATAAGACAAGTCAAATTCTTAATAAATAAAGAAAATCTAGACTGAAATAAAAAATGTTGGCATGAATGGTTGAACGTTTGAAATGTATTTTCCTTCTATATTAAAATGTGAAAAAAGAAATCATAAAATAACTAGAAGAATAATGGACACATGAAATAATGCTAATTCAAAAACAATTTCAGCATGGGAAAGGCCTTTCCCTCAGCATGCAAAGTCTTCAGTTCATACAAGGAAAGGTGAATTCTTAAATTTATATCCTTAAATTTTATTTTTTTGCAGCACATAGGATCAATTAACATTTTAAATTTGTATCAATTGTAAAACCCAAACTGATAATAAGGGTAAAAGGAAAGGCAAGAACATGTTGGGGGAAAAGAAATATTTGCAATAAATGTGACAAAGCATCCTTAATAAACAAAAAATTCTTATAAATAAGTAAATAAGATAGCCCAATAGAAAAAATAACCAAGGGAATTCACAGAAAAGATATTAATGGACCATTAACATATGAAAGAATATTCAACATATTCATATTTTAGAATATACAAATTAAAACAAGAATAAACTATCATTTTTCTATCCAATTAAAACATTGTTTATTTTTTAAAAAATATTTTTTAGTTATAGAGGGACAACAATATCTTTGTTTATTAATGTATTTTTTATGTGGTGCTGAGAATCAAACCAGTGCCTCACACATCCTAGACAAGCACTCTTCCACTGAGCTACAGCACCAGCCCCAATTTAAAAGTTTAGATAAGCCCAAGGCTGAAGGTAAAGAGACAGGTCTATGAAAATTGACAAATTCCTGTAAACCTTTTGCAGGTAATTTATCAACCTCTATCCAAAATACTAATGAGCATATCATTTAATCTTTATCTTGAAAATTGCCTTACTCATAAACCTGGAAAAGTTTTTCAGAGACATATATATTGAAATTTTATAATTTTATCATAGTATTGCTTTTTATATTGATGTGGGCTAAAATGCCTCCCCAAAATTCATCATTCCCAGGACCTTAGATTGTGACAAAGCATTTGGAAATTAAGCTTTTTAAAGGTGACTAAACAAAGGTACAATGGTGCACACCCATAATCCCAGCTACTTAGGAAGCTGAGGCAGGAAAATTGCAAGTTCAAGACCAGCCTGGACAATTTAGTGAGACCCTGTCCCCAAATAATAAATAAAAAGGGCTGGGGTTGTAGTTTGGTGTGCAAGGACCTGGGTTCAATCCTCAATACCTAAAAAATAAAAAGTGATTAAGATGAGACAGTTTAGGATGAGTCCTAATCCAATCCAACACGTGTCCTCAGAGAAATGAGGATACAGGATGCACCACAAGGATTTGAGTGGACAGACAAAACCCACATGAGCCCCAGGGAGAAGGCAGCAAGTCAAGGAGAGAACTCTTGGAGAAACTAAACCTGTGACACCTTGATCTTGACATCTAGCCTTCAGAACCACGAGAATAAAATTTTATTGTTCAAGTCGTCAGAACTGTGACATTTTGTTGCAGCAGTGTCCTAACAAATTAATAGAAACAGTAAAAGTGAGCTTCTTTTCTATGGAGATAATGCTAACCAGTGGTTACAATGAGTAGGGAGGATGAAAGATGGGGAAATTTTATGTTTTACCTTATACTTACATATTCTGGTTTTTTTAAAATATTGAGTCTTACTACTACTGTAATAAGCTAATTATAAGAAGTGATAGAAAATTTTTGTTAATTGTTAAAGTCCCAGAAAAAAATGCCTAGAAATCTCTGAGACTGTATAGATTTCCTAATGTTTTCTCTAGATTTTATTTGTTATTTTTTTCATGATCTAGCTTTAAAACCAAATGCAGTTCATTGAGTCTCTTTTGTTTGGTTCAATTGCTGGTAATTTCAGCAGTATTTTCTTTCATGAAGCTTTGGGTTAATTCTATCTTCCTTCCAAAACTTGAGAAAGCATGTCTTTGTCCACTCAAGAACTGCATTGGGACATTTAGAAAAATCCCTCAATTTAAACTTGAGTTCTTTATTAATGGCTAGGGAAGTAGCCATGTTACAGTAGAGACTGTAACATGGAACAAGTAATAATCATGTGGTTGTAGTAATGCTGTCTTTTAATTATATTCTAAGCCAGAAGAGCTAGGGATAAATACATAGTAGACAGCACTGTTATTGGGCAATGTTCCACTTGAAACACAAATCCACAACCCTTCTTCAAATCTCTTTAGAGACATGATTCTCAGATAACTAAGGGAATAGAAAAATACTGGAGTCACTAATTACTTGGTCTTACATGTTAGTGTAATTCTAATGCCAACATTGTTTTTTCTTTATTAGGAGAACATTACTGATGTCAAAGTAAAGATTACATTTTGGTTAACATGATGGGGTGGGAGCTATTTAATAAATGAAAAAGGTGACATTTATCTCACACCTGCAAACTGTTAAGAATATCTTTAAGCAGAAAGGCTATAGAGAAGGAGTGGATGAGATGAAAATACAGAGACACGATGCTACCTAGGGCTTCTCATCCTCAAACCTAATTTTTTGGTTTGCACTGGTCTGTGAACTTCACTGATGTTACAATCCAATTGAACACTTACTTCTCCTGTGGACCCCTGGTGGGGTCTTGAGCTTGTATTAGGTCCTGTGAGTGTAACAAAGGAAGTACATGATGTCTTGGAGGGCATTAGGAGTCACAGCAGCAGAAGCTTCTGTCTGCCTTGAGCGGAGGGAGGACTTCCTTACTGTACCACTTCATCTCAGGAGCTGGAATTGCAGAGTAAAAGGACAAAGGAGGAAATGCCACATGGGCTTGATACAAGTTTTACAGACTATTACTTTAAAGTCCATGTTTAGGATGTTTTAATTATATGGAGTTTCTCATTTAGTTATTCACTTTACTTAACCAGTATTTATTTGGTGCCTATTATATGTCAGTCATGTGCCAAACACTGGAAATGAATGACATAGCACACCGCCTTCCTGGTTCTCAGGAGCTCCCTAACAGATGATATTGATGACTAGATTGGACAAATCTTAAAAGGCAGCTGGAGGAGTCCTACATTCATGTGAAAATATATGTATATTTTCCCAAAATGGATTGTTGAAACAATGTTGAGGAGCCATGAGTGTCTGTGTTTACAAAAACGCTTAGCATGAGGTTAAGAAGAAGAACATGAAGATGGGGGAGGGGAGTCCCTTGCGTTTGAATCCCAGTTGTGTAGCTACCTAGGTATGTGAATTTGATTAAGGTTTTATATCACAAATTTTCAGTTTCTTTAGCTGTAAACTGGTGTAACTATAGTGCCTAACTCACAAAGTGGTTACAGGAATTGATTAGCTTATATACATGTGAAGAAAAATAGTGCCTGGCTCATCCTAAAAACTATGGTGCATTTACTCCCCCATCCCCCCCCCCCCTTTTTTTTTTTTTGGTACTGGGAATGGAACCCAGATCTCTACCACTGAACCACACTCCCAATTTTTTTTTTTTTTTTTTTTTGAGACAGGGTCTTATTAAGTTGCTGCAGCTGGCCTGAAATTTGCAATCCTCCTGCCTCAGACTCCCAAATTGCTGAGATTATAGAAGTGCACCACCGTTCCTGACTATATTTATATTTAAATGTTTCAGACCTAAACATATATTTTCAGCTTCAACAATCAAAAAGAAAACTCTAACATTAATTAATTAAAAGTAATAAATGTTTAGGCATCATTATAATTTAGAATTATATCATCTAATCAATAACAATTTGATTTCACTCATACTCAAGAGGGGGATAGAGATTCATTTTAATATGTTTGGCATGACTTGGGGAAAAGCTTTCAATAGTTGAGTCTCTAGGAACCATAAAAATTATAAAACATTCCTGAGCACAGAAAAAAAAACTATTTTTGAAAAATGTTTATTCTTAAGTTTTAGGTGGACACAATATTTTCATTTTACATTTATGTGGTGCTAAGGATCAAACCCAGTGCCTCGTGCATGCTAGGCAAGCACTCTACCACTGAGCCACAACACCAGCCCCAGAAAAAATTATTTATTGTCAGCCAGTATGCTGTAATCTGACTAAATTGCTGAAGTGACTCTTATATGAATATACCAAATTCAAAGTATTTTGAAAATCAAGGTATGTGTGGTTATTTATAATTTGTATTTTTCCCGCTTAAGGTGGATATATTCATGCATTTTATTGAAGATATGTCAATATGTATGATAAATTTGGAGTATTTTACAGCAACAAATTATTTATCTCCTTCTCTTGGAAAGAAATATATTCCCATAACTTTGGACTTGGCCATATAACTTGCTTTGGACAATGGAAAAATGAGTGGATTGAAGAGAGCAGAGGCTTTAAATGAGCTTGTGACATTTGAGTTTGATTGTTTCTGACCTTCTTATCCTTTACCATGAGAAGTCCTGGTCCAGGGAATTGGTGATCCATGAGGAATGAGAAGAAATGCAGAATAGCCTCCCAAAAAGGTCTGATTCACTTGGGCTACAGGTCTATGAGTAAGAAAAACACATTATAGTTTTTGTAAACCACTGAATTTTGTTTTGTTCTGGATGTAAGGATTTAATTTAGGGCCTTGTGCATGCTAAGCACTCTCTCTGCCATAGTACCCCCAACCCCAAACTACTGAGTTTTAGAGTATTTTGTATTGAGCAATTATTGATGCAATAGTTCACTAACACAATGTAATTGATTTTGAAATGCTTCCCCACACTGTTTTCAGGGTGTTGTGTAATATACTGTGTGGACATCATATTTCTTTTGTAAACATGCTATCTAAATTTTAAAATGAATTTGGTATTAAGGTCTTGGATAAGAAACTATAATTTTATATATTTTATATAATCCTTTAACACTCCAATGTAATAGTGCCATTTTTACAATGAGGTAATTGAGTCTCAGATGGTGTAGATCACTTTCCCAAGTGTTTACCACTAGTAATTTGTAAAGCTAAGATTTGATTTCAGGATTCTGACAGAGTTATATTCTTAAACATTAGACTATGCTGCTTGTTCATGGATGGTATTAATTAATTTCTAAAATAAACAACACTCAAAAACTCAAGATTTCATTGTATTCATGCCTAATATTTTTACTTAAATTTAAAAAAAAACAATTTATATCTCAAATTCCTGGGAAAAAATTCATAAACACGTTGTGTTTGTTGAGTTAGCCTACAGAAGCTTTCTCCTAAGAATGAAACATTTAGAAAAAGGCTAGTTTGAAATAATCTATTCAACAGAAGGAATGTTAATTCCCTGACAGCTGACATGTTTTAACTGTTCCTGGTTTAGTGTTGGGTGTGGATAAACTGCTCATACTCAGAATTCACAGTAAAACTTTTGTCATGGAGGCAAATTTTCATTTGAGTCTCATTGATAGATTTCAAGAATTAAACCTAAGAAGGCTGTTAGTATCTCCTTCAAGGGGTTTTTATTCACTCTGAGTTCCTCTGTCTAATGTTAGTCATTAAACTTCTTTAGAAACTACCTAATTGCAACCAGCCATGGTGGTGCATCATTGTAATTCCAGCAACTTGGGAGGATGAGACAGGAAGATTGCAAATTTGAAGCCCCCTCAACAATTTAGCAAGACCCTGTCTCAAAATTAAAAAATAAAAGGATTGTGGATGTATGTGCTCAGTAATAAAGTGCCCTAGGTTCAATCCCAGTAGCAAAAAACAAACAAACAAATAAACAATCAACAACAAATACCAAAAAAACAATTATCTGGTTGCTAAATATTAAAAGAAACAAATTATATTAATGGTTACATTACTATCTGAAAATTTGAAACTTACCTTGTTTCAATCAATGTGCCTAATTCTTTGTTTTCTGATCAGAATTTGACATTCCAGTCTTCTTTAAATGGAAGTAAAGTTCATAAGACAAAATTAAAGAAAATTATGAATTTTAGCTTCCATTAGAGTTTTTTCCAGCTCTTTCTAGATTGAATAATTTAGTCTGGGATTTATTGCATCAGAGGCAGCTTCAATGCAACTTTATGAAAGTATACTGACATTAGAATTAGGGTATTGTACCAACAGAGATTCCATGATAAATTCTAAGATCAAATGTATTGAATAATAGAGGACAATAGCAAAGTCAATAAGCATTAATTCTTACATTTCACATTTCTTTGAAACTTTGCAAAGCAAAGGAATCAAAATTTTTGCACAAAAATGAGCACTCTAGTTATAGGAATGTTTTTGTAATATATACTTCATTTTTCTCATTATAAAAATAATACAAAAAGTTAAAAATTGAAGTCAAGAGAAAATAGTTAATCACTAAGAACCTCACACCTAAAATATAAAAGTGAATAAATATTTCAGTTAATTGTAGAAGAATAACTTGATAGGTTAGAATAATTTGAGCCTTATTCTTAAAACATTTGAGCTATGACTAGGCTTTCAAGATATGACGGCTTGAACATTTATTGTTTTGATTCAGTCATGATAGACATGATTGAATTTGCTGAATTTCTTGTTTTTCTCGAACTTTGGTTTTTATATGTCTATGGATCTGGTTTATACATGAGTAAATGACAAAAAATAATTTCTGAGTTTTCTGGGTTTTTTTTTTCTTACTGTCTTTTCTTTATGTTTTATAAATAGGAGAATTATAGTGGCAAGAATGGTCAGTATTTCTAATGTCTGTCTGAAGAAGTTAAGGAATCTTAGTTTTATTAATCACTATGTTTCAAAAGCCAAGAAAGAAAACCAATATGCTATGTCACAAATAGCTTTCTTCAAAAACTGTGGACTCAAGTGCATAATCAAGAGAGCTTTTCAAGTCTAAACAGACAATGTAGATTTGGGGATATCTTCAAGTGAATAGAAAGGAATAGATGTACACATGTGTTTGTATGCTTTCTTAAAAATGAATGTCCAGAAGAGGGACAGATATACTACCTGTGATTGTAAGCAACAGAAGTTAGAATGTTAATGGCACCCACTGATTGACTTGTCCGTTTTTGTTTTTTGTTTTTTTTCCAGAGAAGGGAGCAGGAGAGGAATTGATGTATTTATTTGTTTATTTTATAAGGCATCTCCAACCAGTAAATCCACATTTACAACAGTATCAACACTCAAGTGCAAGTTGATGCCATTTAGCAAACTTGTACATGAATGACATTTGAAGGGAGGGAGCTGAAAAATATATTTACCTTTGATTTAAAATTTTCCACAAAAACAAAATGAAAATGTTTCAAGTTCACCCTACTCTCATCAGGAATGATTTGGCTTTTAATTTGATTTTTTTTTTGTTAATAAAAAGTTTCCTCTTAGCATCAATATAACTATCTATCAGAAGAGATGCCAGATTTTGACTATTAGCTAGGCTGTTAGTGATTCCCACTACATTATCAGATGTTCTCAATTTGTTACTCTTTTTTCCAACATACTAAGGGCCTAAAGAATTTTCATACAAAGTTCAGAATTAAAAACAGAATAATTGAAGTCATAACAAAAACAGAAAAAAAAGACTATATTGCCTTTGAACTGAATCTGAGATCAAGAATAATGCCAGAAAATTCATGTGTATTTGTTGAGAAGAATCCTTTTGCAATATATATATATATATATATATATATATGTGTGTGTGTGTGTGTGTGTGTGTGTGTGTGTGTGACATTTCAAATTTAAAGCCCATAGATTGCTAAGTCCATAAAGAATAATGAATGGTAGGTTTTGTTCTACTATTTCTTATTGTCTTTCCCCAATTCTCAAAATCTTTTCATAAATCAAAATTTGTGGCTTTGTTAATGCTAACATCAATGGTGTATTTGTTTATTCTTTTTGAATTTCGGTGTTATTTAAGTAGTCTAGTGCATTGATAGCAGAGCCTTGAATTTTCTCTTGCTCAAAGGCTTAGAGCAGCAATAGTGTTCATACATAGTGTCCCACTGATTTTCTTGACTCTGAGATTAATCATCCCAGTCACTATGAAGAAATTTAAGTGCTGAAGGCTAAGTGACACAGCACATGCACAGGAAATGGTGGGACTGAGTCTTGAAGACAGTGCTACTGTCTTTCAACATGCCAAAGACAACAGAGAGCTTCTGAATGATTAGGAAATCATGTAGAAGACTTATGCTCCTCCCTTCCCCATGCCCTACCTGTAATAGCTTCTAGTTAGCAAACATGACTGTGGAAGCCAGTCTTTTGTGAAGAAATGAGTCAGGGTCGCTATAGATATTATCAGCTTGGGCAACAGGGTTGGTCTGTGGAAAGGGAGGGAGAAATTGGTGCCATGTAGCCTATCCTGGTTTTGTGGCCCACCTCTTCTCCAGTGCTTGGCTCCAGGTGGCCCCAAAGTGTCCTCACCAAAGAATTACCACAGTCTTCAGTGATTGGGAATGGTTCTCCAGATAAACTCGCCTTTCCTTTTCTCTTAGTCCTACCAAAAAATATCACAAGAGACCACATCAATTTTGGAATTGACAAAAGAATTATTGAAAATCTTCATAAGAAGATATACAAGAATAAACACAAGGGCTGGGGATATAGCTCAGTAGAGTGCTTTCCTCACATGCACAGGGTCATGGGTTCAATCCCTAGCCCCACAAAAAATAAAATAAACTAAACAAAAATCATTATCATAGTGATAGTTACTCCTAGGGAGAGTAAAAAATTTACTTTTAACGGCTTTTATGGTATTTAAATTTCTATGATTGTATATTATTTTGCATTAAGTAGCATGACTACTTTAACATTTTTATTAGCTTTATCAACTGTGCAATGAAAAAAATCAGTATTTCGGACTGGGGATGTGGCTCAAGCGGTAGCGCGCTCGCCTGGCATGCGTGCGGCCCGGGTTCGATCCCCAGCACCACATACAAACAAAGATGTTGTGTCCGCCGAAAACTAAAAAATAAATATTAAAAAAAAAAAAAAATCAGTATTTCTACCTTTTAACATTTCTTGTAAAAAGTCTTACAAATTTATATGAAAAAGCAGTCTGAATGGCAACACAGAGTTGATAGAAACATCTGAAGTCAACTGATATAGATTTATGCCTCTCTTATTTACTTGCTAGGTGTCCTAAGATAAACGATGCCTCTCTGAGCCTCAGTTTCTTATGAAAATAATTGTACTAATAGTGCCTATATGTTCTCCCTAATCATCCACTGACAGATTAAATCATTTCTATGGGTGGCATGGTTGTTAGCAGTTCCCTAGCATCCATTCTTTTTGTTCTTTACTAGAATTCCTAGCTACAAAAGATAGTCCCCAGTGTCCCTTGTAGTCATTGGGTAAGAGCAGAGGTGATGTGTGTAATTTCTAGGTTGTGCCTTTAGAAGCAAAAGGTTTCTCTTGAAATTTTCTCCCTTTCTGCTTCCTGAAATGCTGACTGAAGAGATGTATTGGTATCTACTTTCAGTCATGCGGAAGGTTAGAGATGGAGGGAATTTGGACCTTTAACACTGTGTCACTGCCTTATTGTCCCATATTGTTAGAATATTATATGAGAGAGCTGGGCACAGTGGTACACACCTGTAAACCCAGTGGCTTGGGAGGATGAGGCAGGAGGATCACAAGTGCAAAGCCGGACTCAGCAACCCCTGTGTCAAAATAAAAAATAAAAATGAGCTGGGGATGTGACTCAGTGGTTGAGTGCCCTTGGGCTCAATCCCTAATACCAAATAAATAAAATAAAGTTATATGAGAGATAAAAACACTTGCTATTTGAAACTACTTTTGATAAACTGGACCTTTATTTGCAGTAGAAATTTTCCTCTTACATGGAACTGCTTTTCTTTGTATTTAAACAAACACACGGTTCCATAGTAGTAAATCACAAGAAACTCTAAGCATACTTTAGTTATGATTGACAGCTTGCTTCTATGGTTGCTTGGTCACCAGGTATTTATTTGTGCACATTTGGCGGGGGGATATTGGGGATTGAACTCAGGGGCACTAGACCACTGAACCACATAGACAGGGTCTCACTGAGTAGCTTAGTGTCTTGATAAATTGCTGAGGCTGGCTTTGAAATCTCGATCTTCCTGCATCCACCTCCTGAGCCACTGGAATTACAGGCATGCACCACTGTGCCTGGCCTGTGTACATGTTTTATCAAACCCACAGAACTGAGTGTTCTTTGAGTGAATGGCTCATGTCCAATTCATCTTTTTATCCACATAGCATCTTGCACAGAGCCTGGCACATTGCAGAAACCCAATGGATAAAATCATGGTCAATGCTCTTATGATAGAGAGATGGCACAGCTAGGTAAATGAGATAAGAATCTGCCCTCTGGCTTTCCTGGATCTTATGACAAAGATGGGGGGTGTTGCCACCCAGCAAGACCACTAGGGTGGTGGCCACAGCAATTAATTCAAAGGTGAGCACTTGGCTGAAGCCCCTTCAATCAGAAACACTTGTTCTAGGATTTTCATTTAAAGTGCTGGTAAAGATAAACTTCTATTGGAGTTGTCTTGGATATGCCAGCAGAAATTTTGCTATTAGAAATGAAGAACCTGCTCAAGAATAGAGTCTGCCCAGGGGAAAAAGCAGCAGGGAGAATGAGCAAGGCCAAATCCTAATGATGTAGTCTGAGCCTTGTGATCCAGCCCTACTCATAAATTTTTCAGTCAAGTAAGCTAATAAATTACTTTTTGGCTCAGTGCTGCTTTAGTTAATCCTAACTAATAAATAGCATATGTGTTCTATCACTAGACCAATCTCTATCTCAGTGTGTAGTCTTTAAGAATCATTCCATCCCTCTGGGCTACCTTTCTGAATATTGATAGTTGCATTTGGTGATTTCTAAGGTCCTTTCAGCTCTAATTTCCATAGTCTTTCTTCATGTATATATGAATCAGATAGTGAGAGCTAGGTGTTGTAGGAGATTTATGGCTTAATAAAAATATGTTTGTTCTTCACTAATACAAATTCCAAAACAGCTATTTCTGATTGACAGGTGGCTTTCTTCCAAGTGAAGATTTACAGGTGCAGACTCTGCCATCTTCAACCTGTGGCTTCCCAGGTCACCATGCTTACTGTCATGAAGCCAAGGATGCAGAAAAGAAATCAAAGATATATCACAAGGGAATGGGAAATTATTGGGTAGTTCTACAATCAGCATACATCACTGTGATTCACATTCTATTATCTGAAACATTATCACATGATCACATTTAGTTGCAAATTAGACTGGAAAATGCTTTGGGGAGAGTACAAATAAATTTGGTGAATAACTACTTAGCCTTTGCCATGGGAAGCCCTTGATCCTTCCTTAGTAGCTGAGTTCCAGATCTGTCTCTGATTCAAGTTGGTTAACTATTTGTGCTCCTTTTTATATCCCAGTTACTGTCCATATAAGGCAATATGACTAAGATAAATCACTGGGTGTAGAAATGAGCAAATTGAATAAATAATAGGTTATTTAGCTTGTAAAAAAATACAGAAAGTAGGGCTGGGGGTGTAGTTCAGTGGTCTGACGAGGTAGAGGTCTTGATGAGCACACGAGAGGCCCTACGTTCAATCCTCAGCTCTGGGGAAAAAAATATTCTGGTAGGAGTTCTGTTCCCATCTACTTCTAAGCTTGGCTTCTGTATTGTAGAGACAGAGGGAAGGTTAGACTTTTAGGCTATGTTTGCATTTGAAGGAGGAAAAGAGAAACAAAAACTCCAATCCCTGGCTTATCTAAAGAAACTTCCTTTCACTTCTCACTTTTCTGGGTGGTGGCATATTTAAAGCAGGGAGTCTATGCAACAAAACTGCAATCTCAAGATATGCTTTATAGTTTATTGAAATGAGAAATTCATCTTATTTGATTCTTTTTAATTTTCTTAAAAACTATGTCTCACCCTAGTGAAACAAGCTAAGACCCACACTGAAAAATTTTCTCCCAGATGTGCAGTATTCAAGAAGTCATATACAGAAATGCATGACCCTGACCCCTCACCCCTTGTTCCTCATTTTGTGCTATTTTATGCATTACCATATTTATGCCTCCTACAGAGGCTCTATGGTTTGGGACAGTATTGGGGTTTTTTTCCCTCCCCTTCTTACATAATGCTTTTAAAAATTAATCTCTTGGCTGTGTGGTCCTGCATTAACATCTTCCACATAACATTCCTCTCCAGACATACCCTACTGTCCTCTTGGAGGGCAACTCCTGCTTAAACTGCAGTACTATTGAGATATTTTCCACAAATCCTATACCATCCGTCAGCTTCTACCACTTGTCCAAAGCAGTATTTGTTTTTTTCTCTGCCTATCACATAACCCCTTTCCTCTCTTGTGGTAACAGATCTACTATGAAGAAGTAATCAAATGATTTAATCAGTGTTTTGGTCATATTAGAGTACTCAATCCTAATCAATTACATACTTGCTTCATTTAAAGCAAAAAACATATGTAGAATAGACCAAGTTCACTTTACTAGAAAAATGTCTATTAAGTTTTATTGCATGCTACAGTCATGTCCAGAAATTCCTGATTTATGCTTGGATTATCTTAGCAGTATTAATGACATGCTGTAAGTCAGAGGAAATGGTCCTCTAATAGTTTTTTTTTCCTACAGAATGTCTATCTGAAGTTCACATTTTTAATGAGCTAACCAACCTTTAATTATTAGTGATTGGGTGAGTTTAATGTACTAAAAGCCAAGTACCTTGAGAAGACCTGGCAAGAGAGGTATATGGAGAGGTGGGGAAAGTGAAGTTTATCCTGAATCTTGAATGATGTTGAGCTCTAACCTGTTGAGCATTCTATTTTTGAAAGTAGGACTAGGGTCAATAGTGACTGATTGTACAGTTCCCTAGTTATTTTATTTTATCTTATTCTATTCTATTTTATTTTATTCTGGAGATTAAACCCAGGGCCTCATGCACGCTAGGCAAGTGCCCTACCACTGAGCTACGAATCCTGGTCCTACCTCCCTGGTTATAATTGTGCACTACTTTTATTAACTACAATACCTGCAAAATCTCTCATTATTGCAGGTAATCTGCTACTGGTTATTCATTACAACTGGTTATTCATCACAACTAGCCTCACTAGTACAACGATTAATGTTTCTTACTTCTGCCTGAAAATTGGCAGGTAAAAAGACAGAGAAAGAATACGAGATAGGTAATACCTGGGCTTATGGTCATACATTCCAGGTCACTGGGGCAGTCCTGGCTTTTACCTGGATTTACATGCACCCTGATTGTTAATAATGCCCCTTTCAGTCTCAGAAGTATGATCATTCTAACTAGATGAAATACAAAGAGATCTTGTTTAAAACAGAGGATGCTGAATGTTCAAATGGGGTGGAGAAACCAAAAAATGTCATGCAATTTTCTTCACTGGAAGCTCCTAAAATTTCTTACTGAACACTCTGAGAAAATGTGTCATACACAAGGGGCTGAACAATGAATTTCATTTCTGATGTACTTATAAATGGATTAAAATTAGAAATGTATCCTGGATAAACTCTGAGGCATAGGGATATAAATTCATGTTAACTATGTCCAGAAGTTCCTGATTTATGCTTGGATTATCTTAGGATTTGGCCTCCTGTCTTTCATAAAAGCTTAGTTCTGTTCTTCATTTCTGTTTACATTTATTTTTCTCAAACCATAGGCAGATGTCAGAGTCAACCTCAGTGTCTCTACCATAGTCTCAGAGTCACTCCCAGTTACCTGTCATATCAGCAGCCTCTAAGAGCAAGTCACAGAGGACAGGCTGGGCACTGAAAACTGAAAATGGAATGTTATCAATAACCCTTGATTTCTGATCCAACTACTTTTTTTTTTTTGGTGGTGGTGCTGGGGATTGAACCCAGGGCCTTGTGCATGTGAGGCATGCACTCTACCAACTAAGCTATATCCCCAGCCTCAACTACTTTTTGCTAAATTTATTTTCATAGGTTTCAAGCAGTATCTGGCCCGTGCCTCTCCTTCTTGGTGTCTATTTTATTTATATTGTTTAATTATAAGCTCTCAGCTCCCTGTCTTTGTACTGCAGACTACACTCTTTCTGAGGGTAACCATGCTTTCCCCCTCTTTATGGTAACCTGGCTGCCTGGCTAGAAGTTAAGCACAGTTGTCAGTACCCTTGAAACCAGATGTGGTCATCTTACTAAGTCTTTGATTGTTGCATGTGAGCAGAAGATGCATATATTGTTCCTACAATATCTGCTTAAAGGAAACTTCTTGTCCTAAATTTGTCCTCTTTCCCCTTCCTGAAAATGGAATACAAACATGCCATTCACCCATCTTTGACCATGCAGATGATTACAGTGCCATAGCCCTAGAGTGTTGTCCTTGGACTACCAGCGTCAGCATTGCCTGGAAACTCTTAGGAAATGCAGAATCTTGGGTCAATTCCAGACCTACAGAATCAAGAGCTGCATTTCAGCAATCCACTGGCTATTTGAACATACATTGGAGAAGTACTGCCTTGAAAGGATAGTGGAACAACAGGGTAGAAGGATTCTAGCTCTATTAGGTTTTTGAGCAGAGGTGCAAGTTTGCGTAGTCTGCCCACCTACAAACTATCATGAGAGAGACACAATAAAATCCTATCTTATGCAAGCCATGGAGTTTTGAGACTTCTCTCTCTCTTTTTAAACCTCTACCATTACTTAAATGGTTTTTATTCCTTATAATAGCAAACTTATGTTTTAAAATCTCTCCTAGAGTCTAGTGGAGGAAGAGACGGAAAGCATGTTATTTCCTTTCTAAACATTCTGGAGTATTCCCTCCACCCTTTAGAAAACTATCTAAATTTAACTTAGTCTATGTTGATTTATCTGGGCCTGGGAGAGTGGGGGGGTGTGCTCTCACCCCATCCTTCTATCACTCTGCATATTCCAAGGATCATTTTCAGCCTCTTTGAGGATGCTAAGTTAAGAAGTCAATATAAATATTAAATGCAAAGTCTCTGGAGATGGTTCATTCGTTTTTTTTTTTTTTTTCCAGAAGACCCAAATTCTAACTAGCAGCATTAATCAGATAGACCACACTGATTATAAAGTACCTTAGGGTATTCTTGCTCTCCTTTTAATTTACAGACTCTCACCCACTATTAAGTTTAACAACAACCATTTCTCCTTACTTTTTCTTTTTCATCTGTAGTTTGGTAAATGTGTCCTCTAGACTTGCAATTCCCTTACTTCAATCCAACAAATATTTACTTGCTGTCTCCTGAGGCATTATGTGCTAGGCATTATATTAGATGCTAGAAAAACAGTTGTAGATCTGCCCTCATATATAGCTTACAGTGACCACGTAACTACACACTTAAAGAATATCAAAAAATAAAAGTACTTAAAATATTTGTAATAATGTTTATTGACTGAATAAATGAAGAAAAATTGACCATTAGCTGCTTTCCCCATAAGGCTCCAGGGAGACAGGGAACACCTTTATTTCTTCTTTTCTGCTTTTCTAACTGTTTTGGGTTCATATTGGTCTATGTGTCTGTAGAAGATGGATAATTAACTACCTAAAAATAAGGGCTTGGAGCCTGTGGTTGGAAATGTAGATCTGTGGTAGAGTGCTTGCTTGGCAGGCATGAGGCCCTGTATTCAATCGCTAATACTAAAGAAGAAAAAAAAAAAAAAAAAAAACCTCACAGGTAATGCGTTTGGAAAAGGACTAGAAATGAAAATAGTTGCATTTTAGTAGAAAACTTAGGGACTACTTTATTCTGTTCCTTGTTATTAAAATATTGGTTGCATAATACATTAAAATTGGGAATAAAAGAGCATTTTGGTGTGTTTGTGAGTGAATCTTCCCTATCACTTTCTTTCTTTCTCTCTCTCTTTTTTTCTTTTTTCTTTCTTTTCTTTTTTTCTTTCCTTTTTTTTTTCTTTTTGATACCAGGGATTAAACTCAAAGGCACTCCACCATTGAGCCACACCCCCAGCCCTTTTTTGTATTTTATTTAGAGACAGGGTCTCACTGAATTGCTTAGGGTCCTCACTAAGTTGCTGAGGCTGGCTTTAAACTAGTGATCCTCCTGCCTCAACTTCCAGAGCTGCTGGGATTACAGGTGTGCACCAGTGCGCCTGGCTTCCCTATCACTTTCTAAGGGGTGAGGCTGCATTTCCTGTGCATATGAATATCACTGTGGCTACAGGGACTAACTAATGTCGTTTTCTTTCTTCTAACTTCTAATGCAGACAAACTACTGAGAAATCTAATTTCTGGTATTTGGTCTAAAGAAGGTCCAGATTTCCATTTCTGTATTGCCAAACATCTCAGAGTTTTAAATGTTGTTTGTATTTAGAATTCATAGCTTGTAGCTCTCTTTGGAGGTATGTCAAAGACCAAGGCCTTTTTCATACTACTAATGACCTTTCTTGAAAAGCCAGTGAAGAGGCCAGATAGTAGAGTGATAGTTGATGAAATAAAGGGAAGCTGCTCAGGACAAGAGATCAAAGGTGTGTTGTTAAGATAAATAAGCTACCCTTAGGACAATTCTGAGACTGGGGTTCTGCCCAAGAAGACCAACTCTTTGAGGTTTTCATTGCTTCATAAGAAACTCACCAAAAACCTTGGTAGTTAAAAGCTACAAAAGTCACATTTTGGCCTATGATTCTCCAGTGTGGGCAGGGCCTGTGGGGACAGTTCATCTCTGCTCCATGTGGTGATGGCTGGGTAGCTCACCTGGGCTGGAGGATCTGAGGTGGCTTCACTCACAGGTCTGGAGCTCCAATGAGGAGCAGAGAGGGAGCACCTCAGTGAAAAGAAAAACAGACAAACAAAACCAGGTATTTTCACCCTCAGGGGACTTATTTTCTAAAAGTGGTTTTTAGTAAACAGAAAAAACAAATTATTTCATTTTCAAAAAAGGATTTGCCAATGAGATTATCTAAGAGTGTTATCAGTTTAAAAAAATTTGCATCAAATGAAACAGATTCTGGCATTCTTTCCTTCAGTGAGGAATCTGAATGAGCTTTACCCGTTGCACCACCTATCTCAGCCGTCAAACTCCTCTGATCACTGAATCACAGCAACAAGTTTTTATGCAGATTCATAATTCGTCATCTCAGAGGTCTTCATCTCTCCCCATTCTTTTACTTTCGAGCAGAGTCTGAGACTATTGACCTCCAATGTTTTAAATCTGATCTTTCATTTTATTCTTACCCTTCACACTTGAACACAAACACTATAAACTTAAGTTCAGTATACATCCATTTGAGGCCATCCATCTATCAGGGGATATCTTCTATCATGTCACTTTTTTTGCTACTGTTTTTCACTATTTATAAAATTAGAAGGGAAAATTCAATTACCTATTCAAATACTGGACAATAATTTTGCACGAAGATGATGCTGTTTAAACAGAGTCTATCCTTGCTCATTGGATGATGTGTGGAAGTCCAAAATTAGCTGACTCCTTAGGAATGTCACTGTGTAATGAAGACAGTTTCACACATTGAAAAGATAGAACTTATGGAAATTTGAAATCTCCCTTTATGATAATAGCTCATTATCTTTAAAATTTTCTCTCTTCAAGAAATTTGTGATCCTGGAGATTGAATTCAGGACTTTTCACATGCTAAGCAAATGTTCTATCAGTGACCTACTCACCCAGTCGCTTGTAATCCTAAAATTCTTAACAATTCAGCTATGAAACTCAGACAGATATTTTAGAATGGCTGGTAACAAGACAGGACAGCACAGCACAGAATGGATGTCAAATAAATGATCTGAGACCAAACTGATGGGTGGGGCAGGAAACAGGATGTCTTGATGAAGATGATGTACAGATGGTCCCCAATTTATGATGGTTTGAATTACTATTTTTGGACTTTATGATAGTGCTAAAGTGATATGCATTCAGGGAAACCCTACTTTGAACTTTGAAATCTTTTCGTAGGATAATTCTATGTAATACAGTACTCTCTTGCAATACTGCAGCATTGGCAGGAAGCTACAATTGCCAGTCAGACATATGATCATAAGGATAAACAACCAACACTCTATAGAATACTGTGTTGCTAAGCTCTGATGTTTGATAGGTTAATTTGTCAAATGAAATATTAACTCACAAAATTTTTAACTTATGATGGGTTTATTGTGAAGTAATCCCATCATAAATTAAAGAGCATCTGTATTAGGTACTTAAAAATATTATCTCATTGAATCTTCAGGACAACATAATTTTACTGATTAGAACATACAATACAAGAATTCCTAAGAAACATTTTTATAGAGATATTATGGTTTGGATCTTAAATATTCCCTAAAAGCCTTGAAGGCTTGGTCCCCAATGTAACAGTGTTCAGAGGCATTTGGGAAGGGATTGAATTATAAGAGTTCTGACTTCATGAAAGGAATAATCCATTTATGGATTCATAGATTACTGGGTTTTGAAGGAGGGGCTTTATTACAAAAGTGAACTCTCACTTTACTTTTTGGCCACATGAGGTGAGGAGCTTTACTGTGTAGACCCCACCATAATAATCTGCCTCACCATAAGTCCAAAATGATAGGATCAAGTGACTATGGAATGAAACTTCTGAAATCATGAACCAAACTAAATCTTTCCTCTCTTTAAGTTATTTATCTCAGGTATTTTATCATAATGACAGAAAACTGACTAACACAGAACATTGGTATCAAGAAGTGGGGCAATTGTTGTGACTATGCATGAAAATGTGGTTCAGAAGCCCTTTAAAACTATTTTGTGGGAAAAGTTTAGAAAAATTTAGTGGAGTGGGCTAGAAAAAGACTAGAATGCTACAAGCAGAGCTTAATAGGTATTCTGGTGGGAACTCAGAATACTGATAGGAATATGCCAGTTAAGAATATGCTGGTGATGTTTGAGATGGAAAGAGGGATTGTTTTGGGAAATTAATTATAGGCAATTCATGCTACATTCTGTCACAGAACTGTCTACATTTTGTCCATGCCCTGAGACTTTGTGTGAGGCTTAGTTTAAATTGATGGACTAATTAATCTGTGGAATTTCGATGCAGCACAGCATTCAAGTGATGGTATGAATATTACTGTTTTTAGTTAGATTTGCAGAAGAAGAGCTGGAAGATTTGAAAAACTTGAAGTTTGGACAGAGAACAAGTGCATTTAAAGTTGTTCCCAACCAATATTTTGGGACCTTAGTCTACTTCCCTCCCCTTTGCTAGCAAATCAATAAAACTTTTTTTTCCCATTTTTTAAAATAAAAATACTAAACACAGACACACTAAATAAACAAATAAAACTGTGGCCAAGGAGGGTGGCTGAAGGGAATAGAACAGTCAAAAGAAGCCAGGTACTTTGCATACGGACATTAGGAAAGATGCTTTGAGGGCATCTCAGATATTGGCCAGAGCCCAACCATCCCAGGCTCAAGGGTATAAAAGTAGAAACTTGTTTGAAAGACTTTCTTTGAAGAAGAAAACCCACCCTGCTTATACTGGGCCACCTAGGGAATGGTTCCCCTGGGGTTTGCTTCCCTGTGTTCAGCCATCAGACACTGAGAGGCTGCCACAGTCATGATCCAAGGGGTCCTGGCTATTGCTCCCTCTAGCAGGAGGGCATTATCTGTGTGGTGCTGGTGTTGAACATGCAGAGTGTAAGAGGTATGGCATTATGTAGGCTTCCACCAAGATTTCAAAGGAAAGTCTGGGAGGCCAGGCAGTATGTGGTGGGGTAATAACCCCTGCAAGCAGCCCCTAACAGGGTGATGTATGAAGCTGGGAGAGTGAAGCTGAAACTTCATGAAGATTGTAGAACGTTAGAGAGGCCAGCAATGTGAAACACATGGAGGGAATCTGCAGAGTCAGCGGAGCCAACCCCACAGAGTGACCATATGGGCAGCAACCAGGAAGGCCACAGGAGTGGGGCTACCCAAGTTCTTGGGAGCCACAGTGTGTTCCAGATGCTTGACATGGAGATTTAGAATTTAATGTTTGCCTTGCTGTGTTGCAGATTTGCTGTCTTCCCAAACTTCCTTTCTATGCCCTTATTTTTCCCTTTTGAAATGGGTATGATTACTCTGTGCTATTGTATCTTAGGAGAACATACATTGTTTTTTGTTTTTATAGGGGCTCACATATTAAGAGCTTGCCACAGTCTCACAGACTTTGGACTTGGATTTTTGAGGAAAAGTGGACTTGTGAAGGCTATGGAGCCTCTTGGACCTCTTAAAGATGGACTTAATATTGAGACAGACACGAGATTTAGAGGACCAGGGGTATAATGTTATGTTAGGATCTCAAATATTCTACAAAGGCTCATATGTCAAAGGCTTCTTTCCCATTGTAGCAGCATTCAAGGAATGGAGTGTTTGGGAGGTGATTGGATCACAGGGGCTTTAACCTCGTGAATGGATTAATCTATTTATTGATTCATAACTTAATAGATTTTGGAGGAGATGTTTGTTAACTAAGTCTGTCCTTGCTTCCTGACCAACATGAGGTGAGCAGTTTTTGCTTGGCCAAGTGCTCACTACCATGAGGTTCTGCCTCACCACAGGTCTAAAACATTCTGAAGCCAGGAGCTGAAATAAATCTTTTGTTTTTAAAAATTGTTTATCTCAGGCATTTTGTTACAGTAACAAAATCCAGCCAACTCAAGACCTGTACTTAAAAAAAAAAGCCAGCTTGTCTACTTTAAAGCTCACAGTGGAAACATTTTCAGCAACAACAACAAAAAAATCAATCTGAATTCAGTTCAATTAGACATTTTCTAAGTCTTTTCAGCTTTTTCACAAGGCTTGGAAGATGCCATAAAGAATCAGAAATACCTGCTTTTTAAATCCTAACTCTGACAGTTCTTCAAGATAGAAAGGGTGATCCTATCACACATGAAGCCTATGGGGGTACTCAGGGAAGGAAAAGTGCCTGGTGCAGAGCCTGCCCCACGTCCGTGTGAGTTGGACAAGGCAGGAAGTTGTTCCCACTCCATCTGAGGCTGGGAACAATAGAAGATGAACAATTATCCCATTCTGGTTCTTACATGTTCACAAGCTCAAAAAGAAGCTTGAAATAGTTTTCTAAATGAGGTTTGGGAATTCTTTGTGGATTTCAATTACCCATCCGATTGCTGGACTTCATTAGGACACATAATTGAAAACTGACTCTTTATAATAAGGGACAACAGGAATCTGCAGCTCCAGGGCAGTTAGTGTGGTATTCCTCATTTTCCATTTTGTACAAACACCCCTGCAGTCACCCCTCAAACACATAACCCCAGAAGCTGGGGAGAAAGAACTGAAATTCTTCCTTTATGGTATTTCCTGTGGTCTCAGCCTGCATGGTAGATGCTGTTCCCGGCCAGGTTTTTATAATACGTGAATAAACATTGAGGACACAGAAGTCCTTGATGATGGTTTCCTTAAAACACCCATTCTCAGTGGAAGGCAATGTTGCCACCAAAAATCTTACGGGGGTGAAAAACATTTTAGATATTACAAATGTCATGGCCTGTCACAGTGCATAAATAGATTTACAGTATATTGGTGGCAGTAAAATGTCATGGGAAGGGGATGATCAGGAAAAAAAAAAAATTGAAAATGCTTATATAGTGCTGGCTTTGGGAGAGCAAGAGGCCCCTGGCCTGGTTTTGACTCCAGGAAGAAGGCAGAAGACAGCTACTTTAGGTGCTACGTTCTCTGTAATGGCAATATGGAAGGTTCTGGTTCTTCATAATGGTGGCAAAAGAGGAGGATTCTGAACACAGGTGGCCAGGGTTGAAACCCAATTCAATTAGGTAGAGCTGCGTCATCTTGAGCTAGTTAACCAACATCTCCGTGCCTCTTCTTTTTTTTCAATCTATAAAATGATTATTGCAATAACTGATACTTACCTTTGTGAAAGAACTCTGGTATCGTTTTATTTTTATCTTTTGGCACTAGGGATTGAACTCAGGGGCGCTGGACCACTGAGCCACATCCCCAGCCCTATTTTATATTTTATTTAGAGACATGGTCTCACTGGGTTGCTTAGTGCCTCGCCATTGCTGAGGGTGGCTTTGAACTTGAGATCCTCCTGTCACAGCCTCCTAAGCCCCTGGGATTAGAGGCGTGCACTGCCACGCGCGGCCTCGGATGTCATTTTATCCATATTCTCTAAGTGATAAAATTCAGACCATGTGCTTTAAAATACAGAATAGGCATACATAGAACAGAAATAGAATATAGAAAAAACAGATGTAATATACATTCCCATGAAATGAAGACTTCATAATTGCTCATCTATATTGATGTTAAAATTTTTAAATTACAAAATAATGCATATATACGCACTCCCTTTTGTCCTTCTTCCACCCCCAGTCTTACCATTAATCCTCAAACATTTATAAAGTTCTGTGAATGGCCAACTGGAATCCCTTGGATTCACTTCCACTGCCAGGCTGTGGCCCAAAAGACTTGAATCTTCTGTGAATGGCAGAGGACCTGATTGGCCTCAGGTAGGCTATCTGCCCATTCAGTGGAATGAAGGAGACACTTTGTTTAGATAACAGAGGTTGCAAGACAATTGCTCCTGCTGGGAATGGCATGTTCCCTCTGAGGGGGGGGGGTGACCTTAAATCTTGGAGTTAGGCTGAGAAGAGGAAGCAATGTGCTCTTCTCCCGCAGAGATCTGGAAAACAGAGCTGTAGTGTGCCCTACATGGTCTTAATTATGGCCTGAAAGAATTCCCCCCCACACCCCCTGTCTTCCAGAGAGAGGAATTTACATATACACATATATTTCCTTTTTATTTTATTTTTAAAATTTATTTTTTAGTTATAAATGGGCACAATATCTTTATTTTATTATTTTTTAAATTTTTACCTGGTGCTGAAGATCGAACCCAGTGTATCATGCATGCTAAGGTGAGAGCTCTACCACTGAGCCATGGCCCCAGCTCTCCTTTTTCTTTTATTATTCTAAAAGCAAACAAAACAAAACAAAACAAAACCTCTAAATGTTTTGGTATGATCCACTAAGTAGTACTCACTGATGTTAATATGCCAGTAACAATGGTATCTTTCAGTGCTTGAGGGGGGGGGGGCAAGATCTGTTGATTGCTATCACACACTGAGTCAAGTGAAAAATTGGTAGCTGAGGCATAAACAGGTAAAGGAACTTGACCTCTTTTTTTTTTTCCTCGCCATTCAAAAAACATCATCAAGCCTTTTTGATGTTCTAAGTACTCTGTTGGTGCCTCAAAGAG
The DNA here is from genome assembly GCF_047511675.1 of Marmota flaviventris. Taxonomy (NCBI): domain Eukaryota; kingdom Metazoa; phylum Chordata; class Mammalia; order Rodentia; family Sciuridae; genus Marmota; species Marmota flaviventris. The sequence continues at coordinate 56,107,568 of NC_092507.1, forward strand.
TTTCTAATTTTTCATAACTAACAGGGGGAAGCACCGTAGTTAAAAGTCACATTTTTATTTTGATAACTTGAAATCAGTGGAGAAGGCTGGCACCTCTAAACCAGAGTAAATGCTGGTCAGTTCTGGGTTTTCCATGCAAGTTGAAAGAAGAGAGAATGACTTATTAAATCTGTTGCTCTATCCAAACGAACTCTTGGGGTGCAAATGAAATGGGGTGGAAAGTAGGGAAGCTGAATGTATTTGTGAAACCCCACAGAGGAGGAGGACCCAGCTAACCAGGCACTTCTTTTGTGTTCCAGCTTTCCTCGGCCCGTTCCTAGCATTTGGTGTAACCCCTGCCACACAGCAGCACAGAACTTGGCAGGAGCCTGTCTCCAGTGACAGTAAACAAATTGTTGTCTGACTCCTTGTAGGCAAAGTGTTTTGTTGTTATTTCCCTTCAGTACCTGGAGTATTATAAAAGCTACTTTAATTTGAATAAATGAACAAATGGAGGAAGGAACAGATGGATGGATTTCTCTAGAGTGATTCCCCTACACACGTAAACACAGGCTCACAGATTTCACATACCGGACCAAAAATCACACAGATTCATCTACATTCTCCCAGACGTGCACACAGGTGAGGGGTGTGCCCACCAACAAAGCCCTCCCTTCTCCAGTCCAGCCATCTCTGTGGTGAGCTCTTCCATCGCCACTTCTTGCCCATGCCTTTCTACCAGCTCAGTCCCCTCATTCATCCCACTCCTCCCCACTCCAAACAAACCCTCTCTTCTGACACAGCTAAGGGACTAAATGACAAGCATCTATAATGTGCCTAGAAGACCAGGAAGCTTGGAGAAAGCCCTGGTTTTTTGACTCAGCATGACTCTGGAAGAGACTTTGTTCGGCCTCTATTTTCTAATGAGTGACTTATTTGGGGGGAATTTTAATCACAATAGACTCCTAATAGATCCAGATGGCATTAAGAGGTGAAGACTGCTGAACTCCCTGAAGTTCAAACCCTATCAGGTATGAAAGAAGCAGAGAGGAACTCACTTCATAGGGCCTTTGATGTCCCAGACATTCTTTCAGATGTTCAGATGAGATGGCTCAGGTAATCACCATGAGAATGAGGGCTTGCACATAGGTGCTATTAGTCTCATTTTACAAAAGAGGAAGCTGAGGCTGAGAATGGACAAAACTTGCCTAGGCTATCAGCTAAGAATAAGTACTGCAGCTTAGGAATTATGCAACCCCTTGCTGGGACCTCAGGCCTGTGTTATCGCCCCTCTCTAATCCATATTCCTTCACTGAGTGTTTATTTGATGTCTATGGCATACGCAAAATACTCTTTTAAAACATTTTAGAATATGTATATAGAATATAAACAAAGGTATATACCATTATAAGATATCTGAAATAAATGCTTTAAAAGCAAATTTCCTGAAGGTCAGGAGAGAAGGGCTCCCTACTGAAGGAAAAATAGCATTGAGCTGAAGGAAAAAAATATAGCATTGACTTGGGCTTTGAATGTTATTTTTTTGAAGAGGAGATGATGCTGTCGGCGAGAGAAAAGTTTTTCCTCTACCTTCTTAGGTGCATTCTTGGGGGAATGCACATTAAACTGGCAAAAGACAGATTTTATTCATGTACATACAATGTACATGAGAGTTCATAATTACTCAAGGAAACAGAATTTAGGGCTTAAATGTCATTTTAATGTGGAAGAAGAACACTTACAGGAGAAAGAATGACTTTCAGAAAAAATAATGGGCCTTTAGAAGTAGAGAGCATGATATTCCAACTTATGGCATTTTTGGCATACTGAGTAATTTGAACTAAAGGACATCCCTGGATACAAAAGGCCCCAGAAGGAAAGGATCTCTGACCTTTTTCTATTCTCCTATCTCCCTCCTTTTTTTCTTCCCAGAAGCAAGTCATAGTACATCATTCCTCTTCCTCAAGCTAGGTCATAGAAACTGAAAGCAGGTCAGAAAACCTAGAAAGATCATTCTCCTCTCTCCCTTGAAGATTCTCATTCTAGAGGATACCTGCCCTAACTCTGGAAGAAAGGAATGCAACCATGAGACCAAGAAGAACCTGAAAAGACAAAACTTGCTGTATTCTCCCTTTGGTCTACTACATTAGATCACACATTTTGTTCAGTCACATTTATAGATAACTGTCCATTCCCAGCCCACCCCCTGCCCCCGTGTTGAAAATGAACCCAGGGCCTCACACATACCAGGCAAGCGCTCTACCACTCAGCCACATCCCCAGTCCTTAGCTGTCCATTCTTCATTGAACCCATGCCTACAAATAGAGTTTCCCTGAGCCTTTATTTCTGAAACCTCCTATATCGTGTAAAATTTGATTAAATAAATTTGTTATACTTTTCTCTTGTTGACCTGTCTTTTATTATAGAGTGAGAAGGAATCTATCAAACCTTTCTGCTCCTACAGGAGAACAGATGAGAAATGTTTGTTTAAGTGTGGAGCAGATTTCTAGAGTTTGGTAACAGAGCCAAGCTCTCCATTTGCTCCTGGAGAGGGCAACTCGGTTCTCCTGTAAGGCTTTGTTTTGTTGCAGATAAGGTAGTTCAGGGGGGAAAAAAGCATATTCTCAAATGCCTTCAACTTAGAATAACTTTTACTCAATAATGCATACTCTTGGCCCTTTCATGCAGAGAAAGGCAATAATATCCTAAAATTTACTAATGTCTTGTGAAAAATATTCCATGGCATTGCTTATCTTATGTGAAGTAGAATGCTTTGGCAAGGCACTTGGGACTCTGGCATTTGGAGAGTTGAGAGAGCCAACAATTACGTTCATTGGTTCTCTTTCTTCCTCTGTCACCCTTCCCCCTCTGTTATCAGGTCAGGATTGGAGTCACAAATGATGATCAGCATATTGCTTGATTTTTACATTAATGATGTAAAGGTTTAGTTTTTTAAATTTTATTTTCATAAAATAAGAGTGTTAAAAGTCTCTGCCATTACAAATATTTGTGTGCCTACCTTCAACACCATAGGGCAATGTCTTTGGGTCTTCCTCAGGTTCTGACCTGAATGTAACATGTCTAGAAAGAGCAACAGGGCCATTTGAAATAAAATTCTTCAAGGGCTGCATCTAAACCTTATAATCTGGATAGACTTATCAAATGCAAACAGGTGATTGGATGTAGAATGAATCTCTGGGTTCTAATCTCCAGAAGTGCATTCTTCGCCTGCAAATCTCAGGCTTCAAAGTGAAAAGATGCATTTGCTGAGAAGAAACACAGGTTTAGATTCTGCGCTTGGAAAATGAGGGCAGAAACACATCAAAAGGGGACCCCTGGTGTGAGAAGCATTAAAGATGAGTTTTTTTCTGGAACTGTAAGACTCTGGAATTTTGATACATTTCACTGACACCCAGTGAGCCCTCGGGGTATGGAAGCAGTGCTTTTTACATGTTTTTAGTATCTTGGATTAATTTGGAGGAAAAACAATGGTATAATTATTGCATTACAACATTTTTTGATTTAATAAAATCCAAGTAATCAGCCTAGTAAAAGTCTTAAAATAACCATTATAAATATGATTATTGATAATTTTTTCATAACTTATGAAAAGCCTTTTCACAGCTATTTCATTTGAAAGAAATATCAGTTTGGTATGTCCATTGAGAACCTGCAAATTGGCAAGTGTAGAGAAACAGGTTAGCAAATGCTTGAAAATGGGTTTTGCAAATTAATCTTTTCCCCAGTGCCAGTCTTTAAACATGAATTTGTAATAAAAATCCTTTCTTGTAATAGTACAGAGTGAAGAAAATGAAGATATTTTACAGTAAAATGAAAATTTTAAATGGACTAAAAATACATAGTATGACCAGGAACCGTCATTACTAATCTCTAGGACATATTTGTGGAAAGTGGAAGAAAGTTCTGTCTTCAGAATATACCTAACGACAGGTTCAGGAAACACTACCCCAAAATATCACACCTTGGCATTTGAGAAAACAGCAGAGGCCAAAAGGTCTCCTATACCTTCCCCACCCCCTCCTTCCTTGAAGCAGGCCATAATACCCGGAAAGATCACTCTCTGACCTTCCCTTTTGGCCGAAAGACTCACTTGTTCTGCCTTATGCCCAAGGGAGGGAATATCTCACAGGATGCCAATCTGGCTTTGCCAAGTTTCCCCTAGTCAGTACCCTTAGAGCATACTCTTTTGTCTTCCATACCTTTTGCAAAATGGTCCATAAAAATACAAAGTTCCTCTTTTCTTTGAGTCTTCATTATTGAAATTTGCATTCTTTTCTCTTGTTAATCTGTCTCTTGTTACAGAAGCCTTAGCTATGAACCTGCTATGGGTCAGAAGAGAAGCTGCTTTCTCTCCCTACAGTAGCAAGGCTGCAGAGCATATGGCTTAGCAAGAGGGGCAAGTTCCCATAACCTTTTCACTGGGCACCCTGGTATTTGATACAACCTGCCCAACATTCTGTGTCTGCCCTGAAGGATGATACGAAAATATGCTGCCATTCATGTTAACAGCACACACACAAAGGCGCACGCATGTATACATAAGCACACACTCCTACCTACACACAGACTATCTTTGCAAAGATACACAAGGAATTGGTGACATTGGTTGCTTCATGGGTAGGGAACTAGGGGAGGGGAGTGGGAAGGAGTCATCTCCTTGGAAATCCTTTGCTGCTTTTTGAATTAATTATTGTAATTAATTATTTTACTTTTTAAAAATAAAACAAAATAAGCAATTTAAAAGATCTTTTATTTTGAAGTAGAAAATAAATCAAATAACACACCTGAGTCTTAAAAAGCAAAGTCCTCTGTGAAGATTGACACAGTGTTTTGACTGTTGTAGGATCAGGAAAGGTTTTTCAAGGGAAGTGGCATTGTGTGACAGTGTCTGGGCCTGAATAGGATTGGTGAATAGGCTTTGGAAGCCTGAAGGAACCATTTCAAGAGGAGAGAAAATGGTGAGTGCAAAGGTCAAAGGTCAGCAAGGGGACCCACTGAGAGCTCAGTAGGACTATTTAGCTGCATAGTGGGTCTGCACAGGAGGGTAGAGGTGACTGTTGGTAGGAGTCTAGAGCCCTAATGTAGAAGACCTTGGTTTCTGGGCATATAAAGTTTGCACAGTGGACTTAAAAAATGAAATATTTTTAGCTGGAAATGACATCACATCTCTTCTGTACATTATAGTTTTAGGGTAAAAGGAAATTTTAGAAAATAACAGTTCTTCCTAGATTAGCAAGTTTAGTTATCCGATGTGGTAGTCTTACCTTTTTATTTTCTAATTTTTTACACTAAGTAGAAATCTAAGAGTTATTAATTCAACTTTCATAATTGACTTTTGAATGTAATAGAAGCAAAAAAAATTTAATCCCAACTTTGACAAACAAAAAGAAAAACTCAAATATAAGCTTTGGAGCTCAAGAAAACTCCAAAGTAAAAAGGAGATGGGGACACACTTAATAATGATCAAAAAAGTTGAAACAAGAAAATAAGATATTTTGGATTACAGCTCAGAATGTAATTGATTTTGGTGCAAAGAAAATAAACTCCAAACTCTGAGATTACATATTTCTAAACTGTGGAAGTTACTCTCTCTTTTAAAACCTTTAAACATATTAATTTAAAATTTCATGAGCATAAATGCTTTTCATAGGTTATTATTAGAAAATGAACTATGGGTATCACATAAAGATTCTGGAGGAATAGAAAATGTATTTAAATTAAAATGAGAAGCTTAAATTGGATAGATGTGAATGAAATGCTTCATAGAAGGTATCCATAGAAACCACTTAAAATAAAAAGAAATGTTAATTCTCTTTGTAAATTGATCTCCCAGAATCAAAATGAGCTTGGGATATTTAGTGTAGGTGGGAATACTCTTTGGCCTTATCTACATGAAACACACTAATTGACAATTATAATTTTTTGGCCATGGTCTCAGCTGATAGTCGCAACTAATTTGTGGCTGTATAGCTAATAAAATAGCTAAGATCTACTGGCCCAACTTGTTGATCTAATCAGGCATGTGATTATAAGATCACAGTTGTAGTGTCCCAAACTTTCAGCAGTTTCTTGACAACACAAGAAATTAAATTGTAGCTACCATCCTTTTATGATTATAAAGCAATTTGGGGACAGCAGTAAAAATAATTTGTTAAAAAAATTTCCTTTGAAAACTTCTTTCCCAGAGTTTCCATTTTCCATGTGCTTCCCAGGCGCATGCATAAGCAGATGTGTTTTACGCTGCTGCAGTCAAAATTGTTAGAAATCCAGTGTTCTCCTTCTGTTTATATGTAAGGTAGACATTTTCTGGTTGCTGCATTTCTTTTTCATTTCTTAATTTTCCTTTGTAATGATCACAGGTGATGTCCTGAGCTAATGATCATTTCAGAAAATGCCATCTATTCATTATTACTAATTGTGATTGCTAACTGTAGTTTTTCCCCCATCCTCCCATTATTAGTAGTTCTCTAATGAATCACTTTTGATGTCAACCACTTCATATTTCAGCTGATGCATTCTTGATCTGCTGTTTGTAATGGTTCCAGACATGCTCAGATATTCCAGCATCTAGAAATTGTTTATTCTATGAATAATTATAAAGTGATTGGACCTACTAACCTTTCCCATAGTGGAAATTAAACTAAGATATTTAAAAAATTTATTCTAAGATAGTAATCAACTCAATAGATATTAACATGAATTTTTATGAAAAATAACTACACCATCCCAAATAAAAATTTAGTTAAAAGAGAGGCATTGCTTAACTTTTTGCAAATCTCTTTTATTTGTAACAACTGGATTCTCATATGTACTTCTGCATTGTATCTGTTGCAGTACCTCACTTCAGAAAGTTTCTGGAAAACAGTGAAAAAGGCAGGAACATTATTGTGAAAATAGTTTTGTCCTGAGAGGAAGAAACTGGGAATCTCTTGGGGCTTCAACCATGTTTTGAAAATTCACTAGTGCACATCATGGTAAATATGCAAAATTATCACATGGTTATAGGACAACGTGATTTAGTTTCAGTCCTGAAACTAGACATCATCCCAGGATGATGTCTCCCCACGCCCCCACCCCCATCAAAGAAATTGATGGCAGTGATAGTTTATTGTTAGGTGGTTCCTAAGGTGCTTTCTCTGCAGGTCAAGAAATACTGAGAATTACTTTTCAAATTTAATAGCATTAATATCACCTTTTCTAATGACAATGAAAGCAATTTAGAGCTAAGAGACTCCTACTATATCATCTGGTGAAATATGAGACAGGGACCACAGTTAGTATGAAAAGAACTTTTAGGTGAGATAACTTCAGGTTTTACACAGCTAAAATGTTAAATAACATGGGGTAGGGTAGCAATTGAATTGTTTCCTTTTAAAAACGTCTTCCCCACTTGGTTACATTGAATTGAATAGGCAGTCTCAGCTTCAATATACCCTAACTAAAGTGTAGTGTCTGTAAATGACTTGTGTATTTTCCATTTTAACATCAGGTCAGCCTGACCTCTGAGCCTTGGGCAGACAGGAGAATTTAATGCCATTGTTTTCTCATGATATTTACTTTCATTATCATCATCTATTTAGAGCAAATAATTTTGGTTTTTTAAAAATTTTTTTGTAGTTATAGATGGATAGAATGCCTTTATTTTATTTGTTTATTGTTATGTGGTGCTGAGGATCAAACACAATGCCTCATGCATGCTAGGCAAGCGCTCCACCACTCAGCCCCAGCCCCTCATTGTGGTTTTTAATTTAATAAATTTTCATTTTAAAACAAGTTATTCGGTTTTGAAAGGTGCACTGATTCAATAAAAAGTAGTTGCATATTATAAAAGGTGTGAGTATATGGTAGAAGTAATGAAGTGAGTGATGGAAGTTGGGGAAAAATGATTTAATTCCCAAAGTTTTAGGTAGGGAAATCAAGACATAGAGAAAATTGATTTGTTGATACCTCCAAGGAACAATAAGGTAGATAGTGAGAGACTTAAACTCTGGCCTCTTTACTCTCAATCCAGAGCCCTTCCTCCTACCATATAATGCTAATGTCAAAGAGCTAGCATTTTAACATCAGGGCTTGCCCCTGAAGCCAAACAAACCCTGCTATAAATCCAGCACTGTTCTAGGCTTAGCTGTGTATGCTTGGGCAAGCTGCTTAATTCTAATCATTTTTTCTTCATTTTTATATTGACATAATACTTATTTCATCTACTTAATATTTTGTTTGCATTAAATGAGATAGTATTTTAAATGGTTTTAAATGGCTCCTGGTTCTCAAGAGGCACAGCTATTTTTTATTAGCTGAAATTACTTTTGGTGAACTACAGAGCATTTGGAGCAAAAGGATCTTTCTAGCCAAGGCTTGGCTCCAGTGTGTGAGAACTGCATCTGCCACTTGGATCCTTCCTTAATTAAAGGCTGGAAACCATTGCATTTCTCTGGAGGATCCTAACACGTCTCTGGTTGCAGGGAAGGGAGGAAAAAAGTGTTAACTAGGAAAGTTATAGAGCCAAGGTTAAAATAGCTGAGGAAGAATTCTGGCCGCTGGTGTCTGGGATGCAAAGCCAAGCGTGTTTGCCTTTGTGAGCCCAGGAATGCTTCTGGTGAGTCTTGTTTGTTGTGGAAACTGACTCCATCAAAGTGAGTAGAATTATCCATCAGAATAATCCATCAGAATAATAGTCAAGGCCGTATATGAGCTCCCCAGACAGAGCCTTGAACCTGAAGACTCCTACTGAGGACAGACGAGACAGCTGACAGCAGCTGAGAAGAAAAGAAAAGTCTCTCTCAGAGGCAGACAAGTGCAGCTGGGAGATAAAGTCCCAGGGTGGGAAAACAAGACGAAGGTTCTGTTTTGGTGAGGTGCAGTGGTCACAGGGAATGCTTGTGTTCTTTAGGATTCTTGCAACACCAAGGTTGTGGCTTTAAGGTGTCATTTTTGAGAATGAAGTGACTAGCAATAGAGCATTTGGGGGTGGGGGAGACTGCTGATGGCATTGGAGATACTGTGATAATTGCACTAATTGACCAGAGTTTTCTAAGGCTTGATATTGTGCCTCTCTCCATTTTATTCTCCAAACGTTGAAAAATTCTCATTCTGATTAAGTAGCATTAAGGGTCCCTAAGTAACCCTGGGCATTATTTTGGTTTGTTTACTCAGTCTTTTTACTCTCAGCATGAGGATTGGTTAAACTTTGCTATTGTATCAAGAATGAGAAAAGCTTGAGACACAACTGCTGCTAAGTTAGGATGTCTAACTCCAACCTCCAAGGAACAATAAGATAGAAGGATTAGATAAGATCTAAAGACTGGGTTTATACATTTTAGAGATGAGTCAGATGAGTCGATTGAGCTCCAGAGACAGGAAGCAATTCGCTCAATATTACCTTGTCAAGTTGTCTTTTACACCAACACCTTCGCCATTGTCATTAAAAAAAAAAAAAAAAAAAAAAAAAACCCAAAGCCAAACCAAAACAAAATAAAAAACAGACTGGTAGCTTAGAGTACATGAGATAGTTTTACCTTTTGGGTATTTGCCATTTGAAATGCTACAGAGAGGCCACTGTTTTTTTTTTTTTTTTTTAATAGTAATGATTCTGCTTCCCCCCCCCCCCTTTGTGTATCTTGACTCTCTTTTTATCTCTGTCCTTCCCACAGTATACTTCTCTAGGGCGGGTAGGTGTACTCTCCAGGGCAGGTAGATGCCAAGTAAGGCCTTTATAAAGATCACTAACACACCCAATAGTGTTTCCAATGAGAGAAGTCAATAAGCATAATATTTTATATTGAGTACTTTACAAATCATAAAGCACTTTTTAATCTGTTCTTGCATTCACCCTGCACAGTTCTAAGAGGAAGGCAGAACAATTATTATCATCCATTTTTTGGATGCACTAAGTGAGACAGCTAGCCCAGCTGCTTGCCTCAGGTCACAGTACCCTGGAGCAATCTGAGCAAAGATCAACTTAGGGCTTCAACTCCTGTCAGGGTGCAGCGGCTCTCACTGCCAGGAGAAATCAGAACCTGTGGGGAAACTAGTGGATTCTCCAGGCCACATCCTCGGACTGGGTAAAGGTTTCAGGCAGTTCTGCAAAAAGGCAGAGAAAGGAGATGGGGAGTGTTGAGGAATGCTCAGACAGTGTGGGGGAGGAGAAGGCAGGCTGGAAGTCTTGCATTGAAAAAGGATCAGCAAAAGCTCTGGACTGGAGCTTGCGGACTTCAGAGATAAAATCCCAGGGAAAGGCCCCTTTTTTTCCTTTCTGGGGGCTCCAGGCAACTGGAAATGTTTGACTTTGTATTACTTTTTAAAAATCGGCCTTTCTGGACCATTTCTGCTGTGGAATGGTGAGAAGTTTGGGCTCACTTTGGCTCCAGACTCTGGGGTCCATGTGGTCTGGAGGTGAGGGAGAGCCGCTGGCTTCCTGCAGAGAAGCCTGGGGGGAATTGCCAGGGAAAGTTGACCTTTGCATCAAAGCAATGAGAGACCCTGGGGGGGCTGTTTGTCAGCCTTTCTCCTCACAGTCCAGGCTCTACCCTAACTAATTTCCTGCCCAGGCCCTAACCTATATCCCACTCTACCTCCAGGTCTCTCTTTTCCCAAACAATGGCTGAAGTGGGGAATGCAGGAAAGGATGTCGGGCCCTCTGGATTTTTGTTTGTCTTTGGAAACCACTTATGGAGTCAGAATTGGGGCCCACAAATGTTGACCCTTCAGGAATGCCCACCCCCCCTCCAGTCGAGTTACCAAATAAGGCCAATTCATTCTGTGGAATGTAGCAGCCCGGGCAATGATGATTGATACTGACAGCGAAGCTTTCATGTTGCAATATCCCCGGCCACCGACTGTGAGGCAAAGAGAAAGAACTCTCTGGAATTCACAACATTCCCCCTCCAATTAATCCCCAGCCTCCCCGCTGTGTGTGAATGGGTTGTGCTGGGGATTCGTAGCTCTGATGCTGGGGATTTGCTGATTCCTTTGAGCCCCCTGAGGAGAGGTGATAGGAGAGCAAATAATCAGCATGCAGCGCGGAAGGGATGCGATGAATTGGCTCGGCTGGGCCTGGCTTTACTATTTGTACACTTTTAGGCACCTCGGAAACTGGGTTTGCAGACAAAAACCTGAGGTGAGGGGCCCTCAACACCGCCCCCCCCCAGTAACCCCCCCCACCCCCAGCTATTGAAGGCTGAGATTGCTGCTGTCTCTCCCACTAGTTTAAGATGGGAGCCTGGTCTCAGAAAGAGGGGCGGGGACTGTCCCAGACGAAGTGACTGGAGCCCTGATCCTCTAATGAGAGCCAGCAGGCCTGGGCCTGGCCACCTCTCCCTGTCCTCAGTCACATGGCTCACCCGGACTGACTAGAGTCAGAACTGGAGTGAGCTACAGTTTCCGAGCTGCCTCCACTGCCTCTCAAATCCCTTTTTATTTTTAACCCTAGCCAGGGCTGCTGCTTCACCTCAAATACACGTTGGCTTTGTGTTTTCAAAGCACTTGTGCCAGTTGTTGGGAGTGGGCCCTGCCTGGTTTTCCTATAACTCCTGCCGTAGTGCCTGATTAAAACCCAATAATGGTACGGGGCAGTTACCATGTGCCAGGCTGGTAACTGAGAGTTTATATGCATTGCCACATTTAATTTCACAGCCAGCTCTGAAGCAGTAGTCATTATTAGCTTTATTTTTCAGAGAAGGAAAAAGAGGTTTAGGAACCGAGTAGGGCCACAGACCAGAAGTGGTAAGTAGGAAGTAAGTGGAGTCAGATTCCTTCTCACACCTCTGGTTCCCACACTTTACCTTCCTGTAGGCTTATTGTTTATGAGCGGAATGTGTGCCTCCTGCCCAGTAGGTGGACCCTCAGTTCCCCTGCACACAGCAGCCAGGTTGTCTTCTTAAGAAACAGCCCCACAGGTCATTCTCCTGCTTTAAACCCTTCAAATGGTCCTCATAGTACAAGAAAATCCAAATTCAGCTCAGCACACAAGCCTTTTTATGATCAAACACCTGGAAAGAATTAAATAAAGATGGAAGTGATAATCCTAGTAAACTTATAGAGGAGATTTCTGGATAAGCCATGACAGGAATGGAGTCCTGCTCTTCCAGACCCTTGAGTCTACCTTTGAGCCTGGCTCCAAAGGGCAGAAGAGCCGTAGGCTTTCGAGGACTTTCTGGACCACACCAAGATTAATAAATAGGTATAGCAGAAGAGTACTTCCATTCTGAAAATGATGCTTTCTATAATGAAATGATATATGAAAATCATTAAATCTAACCAAAGTTTCAAGTAGTCATCAATTTAAGGTGGATACCTGTGTGTTCAGTTACCTATGAAAAACTTAAGAGGATAAGGCTGGGCGTGGTGGTGCTCACCTGATATCCCAGCAGCTTGGGAAGCTGAGGCAGGAGGATGGCGAGTTCAAAGCCAGCCTCAGCAAAAGCGAGGTGCTAAGCAACTCAGTGAGACCCTGTCTCTAAATAAAATACAAAATAGGGCTGGGATTGTGGCTCAGTGATGGAGTGCACCTGAGTTCAATCCCCAGTGGGAAAAAGAAAAAAAAAGTAAAATATTGGCAGTCAATAATAGTCAATCATCTCTAAAGCATATTTAGTAATTATACAATATTTTTAGCTTTCTAGGCACTTTAGCTTTCTGGAGCACCACTCACATTTTCTGCATGATCTCTTATTGAAATTTTACCCGTAAAACTTTTGTGCCATTTTTAAGAATTCTTTGCAGGCATGGAGAACTATCTGTCTAGTAACCCTTTGTCTATTTAAAGCAACTCTATTCTCCTATACCTGTTGGTATCCCAGCTGATGAAGTTTATACCCTCATTCAGTTTAACTTTTCTTCTGGCAACTGGAACACATTTTTTTTTTTCCTCTTTCCTTGGCAAGGAGCAGCCACCCTTAATCTTGCATCAGGCGTTAGGTGACTTATTTACATAAAGCACAAACAGAAGATTCTGCCCGTCTTTCCTTCTCTCTTCTTTCCTTCCTTCCTTCCTTCCTTCTTCCCTCCCTCCTGTCCTTCTTCTTTCCCTGGCAGTGGTTTTCAAACTTCAGGGGAAATCTTAAATTAAAACCTCAAATAGAAAACCATAAACAATGGGATAATAAAACCATTCTCTCCATTGTAGGGAAACTAGAAGCAACTTTAAGGAATGTGTAAATCCCTCTGTGAAGACCATTGTTGAAATGGATTCATTTCCTCTTTGAGGAGACTGTGCAGGAGAAAATCTTTAATCTCTATGAGCTGGCTGTTTGTCTAAAGGAGGAAAACTAAGATTAGGACAGGATTGCTAATGGGACTGCATTTCAGAGTAACAGTGGAGAGCCAGAGAGCTTACACAGGTTGCCTCTTGAAGAGAATCACATTTCCTCTATTGATTAGGAAAATATCGTATACCTAATCAAACACCTAAAATACAATTTTATGTATTTTCTTTTCTTTTATTTTTCTACTGGAGATTGAATCTAGGGTTGCTTAACCATCGATCCACAGCTCTGGCCCTTTTTAATATTTTAGTTAGAGACAAAGTCTCATTAAATTGTTGAGGGCCTCACTAAGTTGCTAAGGCTGGCTTTGAACTCGAAATCCTTCTGCCTCAGTCTCCTGGGCCACTGGGATTAAAGGCATGTGCCACTATGCCAGCTATATATTTCACTTTTCAAGAAGGCAAAATTATGTGGTTTAAATAATACTCGCTTTTTATTCAGAAATTTAAGTTTATTCAGAAATGTAAGTTTAATCTCAGCCATCCTTTTAGCAGATACAGGACTGGTATGAGAGCAAGCAGTGTAACTTTTCCTAACCTCAAATTCTTCACCTATTAGTTGGATATAAAATCTTCCTCTAAGGTTTGCTGTGAAGCTTAAACACACATAACATACACAATATCTATTACCTGGCAATATTTGTCACACAGTTGGCAGGTAACAAAAGGGAAATAATTACTATGAATAGACATTCTTCTACTTTTGGTTGCAAAGAGGAGCACCTGGGTCAGATATGGCCTCCAGCTCTACAAATGCTGTTTGTTGACAATTCTTGTTGATGTGGAAGTGGGGGATGGCACATGTTGAAGTGAAATGGATTTTATAATCTATGGTCATACTTTGGATGACTTCTCAGAAATTCAAGTGTCTTATGTACCTAAGGAAATGAAAAAGCCAAACATTTTTGGCACCTGGCCTAATGGCCTAGATTCTTTTAGGTCAACATCATTTGTCCTCTTTGTTCACATTTAGTAGAGGTTAGGTCCTTTCTACACTGCTTCATCATGGACACTCCTCCCTGAGTTTGTAGAGCACAGGACACAGAGGATAAACATAACCATGATAATATTTATGGTAATGAGAGTCTGCACATTTGAAATTGAGATTCACTTAGTTTTTCATTTGTTCAGTAAATATTTGCTGAGCTCTGTGTACTGGAAATACATCTGCTTACTGCACTGGGATAGTGACAAGACAAATTTCTCCCCTGATGAGGGGTCACACAATACATAAATACAGAAATCAAACAATTACAGATTGTGCTAAGTGTGATGATGAAAGTACATATAATGTCATGATAGAGACTTGTAGGGGAACCTATTTCACACAGCAGTAGTTAAGGAAGACTTCCTATAAGAAGTGTTTTGGGTGAGAGCAGAAAGACCAAAGAGGAGTCAAAAAGGAGCTCTCTAGGCAGAGTACCAGCAACAGGGTAAATGAGAAAGAGCTCAGAAAGCTTTGAGAACCTCTAGAAAGCCCGCAGGACTGAGCACAGTGAAGAAAAGCAAGGAGGCAGAAGGCAGAGCCAGGTCACTCAGGCCTCTGTAACCACAATGAGATATTCAAAACTAATTTCTAAGTCTCTGGGAAAACAGTAAAGGCTTTGAAGTGTGTGAGTAATATGAACTGGTTTACATTTTCAAAAAGATCACTGAAGAGAGAATGAATGGGTGTAGACTGAGAGAGGGCAGTGGGAGAGCAATGGGGTAGCATAAATTAAAATGGGTGGTGGCTTAAAAGAGAGAGGACTGAAGAGATTCAGGATGCATTTTGGAGGCAGAGCTAAGAGGACTTGCTGATAGATTGAGGAGAATAACAAAAGAAAATCTGTCTGGGTTTGGCCTTAGCAACTACATGGGTGGAACAATCATTTTCAGAGAAGGGGAAGACTTCCATATGATTAGATGAGAAATGGGGTGTACGGAGAATCAGATGTTCTGTTTTGGAAATGTTTAGGTTTGAGGTGTTTCCAAGACAGCCAAGTGATAAGAGGGCAGTTGGATTATGGAGGCAAGTCTAGGACTCAAAGAGGGCCAAGTCAGTGACAGAAACTTGAAAGTCTTCAGAAAATAGTTTGTATTTGAATCCAAAACAGTGAGTACAGGGAGGGGAAGAATAAAAGAAAACCCAGGACGTTTGGGATTTCCAAAGTCAAGAGGATTGTAGAGGAAAAGGAAATGGTAAAGACAGAAAGCCATGGCCATGAGTTGAGAAGAAAATCCAAGCCATGGCTGTGGGGAAATTAAGATAAAACAAAACAAACAAACAAACAAAACAAATCCTGGAAGAAGTGTGTGCTGTAGGAATGAAGGAGTAATCAACTGTGTCAAAGGCTGCTGAGATTCCATGCAACCCCCAAACCTCCTTAATGACAGTCAGTAGACCAATCAGGGAATGCTGATCTCAGCAGTCTCTGAGTGCCAGTTGGGCAATTTATTTAACATTTCTGAGTCTCGGTTTCTTCATTTGTAAAATAAGGACAATGTATACACTTCAGTCATTTGTAAGTATTGGATAAGATACCCCCCAAAGAAATGGGGACACCAGTGTATATTAGGGTTGATGAAGAGTGGACAGCCACATTACTGCACAAATGGTAACACACTGGGGAGAGCTTAGCAAGACCAGTTCTTCAACTCTGTGTGCATCTTCAAGGATGAGGTTCCTTTCCTCCAGGAAAAGGGTGGGCCCCTCTGATATGAAGGTTTCATAACCTATTTCGGGAAGGTCAGCTAGGTTTTATGTCCTGTTGCAAAAGAAAAGAGTAACAGGAAGCTGAGTGACCTTCCTGCTTCTCCTGTTCTCTCCAATGCAAAGGGGTCATATTTTGGGTAGTGTGTCTGGAAACTCCTCCTCATCAACATCTTAATAAAAGGCCAACAAAGTGAAATAGGAGACTTTAGCTGTGATTTTGGATGTGAGAACTGTGTCTCCTGATTGTGGTTCAATCTTTCAAAGGAAACTATAACTGACTCTTCAGAAAGAGCTGTAGCTGATCTTGCGGGTCAGCAACAGCATCCTAGGTATCTGCTTGTCCAGGAATCATGGCTAATTTCAGAAACTTTCTACATAATTCTGTGGCTACTTTCACAACTTTCAGCAGATGTGGAGTCTGTGATTTATTAAACCACCAGCTTCTTTTGCGTGTGGCACATGTTTGTGGGGTAGGTGGGGACACCAAGCTGAAGCAAAATGCTGGCTTTCCTCAGAAAACCTCTCCAACACTTTGTACTGCATGTTGAGATTGCCACCCATAGCTCAGGAAATTTCATTTTTAGGTTTGCATTCTCAGTAAATGATATCTTCTTTCTTTCAGGATTTCTGGATCAATTGAGCCCAAGTGAATCATTTGTCTCAAAGGAATGCCACTGGTTCTGATAGAAAGCCCCAGGAATGTAGATCTATAGCTTCCTAGTCTAGTCTTGCTTTCATTCTGGTTTTACTGGTAGGAATAGAGGCCTTTAAAAAATACAGTGGGTGGGCTGGGAATATAGCTCAGTTGGTAGAGTGCTTGCCTTGCATGCACAAGGCCCTGGGTTCAATCCCCAGCACCACACACATACACACACACACACACACACACACACACACACACAAAAAAAACCCAAACCCCCCCCACAAACATACAAAACCCCACAATGAATTGCATTTAGAAGAAGGGTTTTCCATTTGTTTCTCAACTTAGGTTAGGTGGCAGGTCTGATCAAGTACATTGATATCTTAGACCAACAGCTTTTACACTTTTTATGTTCGTACTATTTTTAGTGGTGTAACTTGAAAGGATTAAAAGATGCATGTAACAGTCACTACTGATCAGTCTAAACTATGGAAAATAATACTGTCTCATGCTCTAAATTGGTTTCAGTATTGCCATGGTCTCTCAGCAACACTGTTTGATATAATATCCACCACCCTGAGAATTATTTCCTATAAATATAGAAGATAATGACGTGATCCAGGAAAGCACCTGCTTGATTCTGACATAAGTCCTTCCTATGAGTTTAGTGCTGCCTCACACCTTGTTGTACAACCCACTGAGTGAAAAACTTAGGCAGGCAGGCAGGCAGGCAGGCAGGCAGGCATTGCTGAATAGAATGTTTTCAGTGATGCCCAATGTATTGGACATATTGACCAATAATTAGAAATATATCCAAGTTTTTGATATGCATGGTGGTCTGGAAAAACAGCCCAAGGTCCGGAAGAATTAGAAGTGATAGTCAATCACCAAAGGCTGACTTTTTAAAATGGTAAAAAGATGCATTATTAACTTTGTCTTAATAGATGTTTAAACATAGCCCTCCTTTAATACCCCAAGATTAATTTTTTCCCAAGGAGATGTCAGTAAATCCATTTTCCTCTTGACCTAAATTTTCCTGACCCTAGACAGCAAGATAAAAGTTGGGAAAGTGGGTGACTTTGGAGCTGGTTATCCTTGGTATCAAGGGAGACTGTTATCTGATCTCATGGGACTTTCTTCTGAGAGACCATAAAAACAACTGCTACTCAAGTTGGACCTTCCAGAGGAGGAAGGAAGTAGCATTTATCCATTGCTTGCATTCCTTATTGGCAAATGTTTGTTCCTAGGCCATTAATCCCTTTACACTTCTGAGTTGTATATATGTGGAGCCTAGCAGGTTTCATGTTATTTCATCCCTCAGCATTGACTGGAGCAAGAGGAAAAATGTGTGTAGTGTGGGCACGTATAAAATACTGTTAGGGTTGCCTATGTGAAATTATTTAGAAACCAAGCAATGTTTGTTGCTGCAGTCTGGCTGGGCACAAATCACGAGCCACTGAAGCAGGAACAAACTTTATTTCTGAACTCCACCAGCACACTCCACACACGATCCCGGGGAACTCTCCCAAATGCCACGCAGCTCCTCCAGGAACCACCCGCACTTCCCCAACCAATGCTAACTCTCCAGGAATCCCCACAAGAACTCCAAACTAGCGGGCCGAGGCGGATAGTAATGGCTCGCCTCTCAACCAATACTATTGGCAAAATGCCAGGGGCCATTCCGACTCGGCTGTGGCTCTTAGCAGTTTGTCAATGTAGGAGCTGTGCTACCATAACAAGTGTGACAATGACATAAACAGATGAGGCCAAGAGAATCCAGAGAAGCATAAGTGGAATATGACACAGTCCACCCCTTACACTATGCTCATCCACTTAGGAGCTCTGGCTGTCATACTACTTACTATAACAGTGTGTGTGTGCATGCAAACAGCACACTGTCACTTTATTCTCAAAAGGGAGACCTAATCAATCAGAGTTCCCTTCAAGGTAGTGACTAGCTATAATCTCTGAAAAGATGTAAGTCAAGAATGCCCAGTGTGATGGTGGGTGCCTGAGGCAGGAGGATCAAAAATTCAAAGCCAGGCCCAGCAATTTAGCGAGACCCTAAGCAACTTGGAATGTGTTTGCCTCAAAATAAATAAATACATAAATAAGACAGTTAAGCACCCCTGGGTTAAATTCTTAGTAAAACTCAAGCTACAATTTCTATTGCTACAACTGATCCCAAGGCTACAAGAAATGTCTCTTACCTCCTTTCTTCACCCTCTATTCTGGAATCCCCTCATCTTCAGTTGTGTGCCTGTTGGAATGATGTGGCTCCTCCCCTCTGAAGGTATGTATCTATATTTGCTTTGCTCTTGTCAGGCTCTGGTTGCTACGACTGATCCTTTGCTGGACATAACACATAACACTGCCAAGAGATACCTTGGTGAATCTCTGGGTTTCTGACACATTATTTTTTAAAATTCTTACAATTCTGGATTCTTTCTCACGAATATAAGCATCAATTGTCCCTGATGAGACAGAAAACTTTTTCTTTATTTCTTGGTTTCTGGTATAAGGAACTCCAAGTGAACAGGTAATGCAGTTTCAGTTCAATAGGAACCCTTCTGTGTTACTAGAAAAAGCATTCCTCCATTTCACTCTGCCACCTTATACCCCACAACCAGATTCTTTAATCTTATAAAAGTCGGGATAGTGGGGGACTTTGGAGCTGGTTATCCTTACACGGTGAACCTAAGTTGGAAAGTACACATTTTGTAAGTTTTAGAAATGATGGTGAGAGAACCTAGTTCTGTATTGACCCCATGATTTCAGATCCATCTATTCTTTCTGTTTAGGATAAAGCATCACTGTATATCATCTAGTTGTTAGGCCCTCTTCTACAGCTTAGAGACAAACAGCCAATTTGAGATGGTACCTTAGCTAAGCCTTGTGCTTTCTGCAAAGCAGCTTCTCTTGATGAAGGTGCACATAGAACAGTGCATCCTGTAGTTATGTATCCATTTTGATACTTGCTTTGGCATGAATAGAGATCTAGGTCCAAGAAAGTGCCAAATAGAATACACCAGACATTATAAGATGGTGAATAGTGGTGCTGAGGGTGGTAAACCAACGTCATAAGTAGATTTCTATTCCAGTAAGTTCAGATCATCACCCTTTTTACGGTGGAAGTACTTGTAATTGACCTACAATTAAATAAGTTTGCCTCAAGGGATGATGCTAAATTGATTTTCCGAACCTGAAGGAAACCTGGACACTCACTAGTAGTGATATCAGTCTTGATGAGAGGAAGTCCACAGTGTTAGGTCCATCTAGTGTTTTCATACTTGCCGTGGGTCTTATGTGATAACTGGTAGCCTTCTGAGGAGTCACTTGATAAAGAGATTGAAGCAATATTTCTTTTTTTTTTCTTTTTAGTTCTGGGAATCGAACCCAGGGCCTTGTGCATGCATAGGCAAGCACTCTATCAATGAGCTATTGTATTTATTGGTCATTGTACTTATTGGTTCGTTTCATTGGGCCTGATTGCTCAGGATGGGGCAAACTGATGCCCACAGTATTCTGTCCTCTTAACTGTTGAGAGCCTCCTCTGAAGGGAATACTCTCCCATGAGCCCTAAGGAGAGACACAAAGATCTGCACACTTCGTGCAGATTAGTTTACATCCCTCTTCCCAAGAATTTCATGTCTTCAGTCTTTCAGTGTTTTTCCACTCTCCTCAACAACTAGCCAAGTCATTCATCACTTATAGGAAGTCTCTGTAGAGATGCACCTCACATCTTATTTCATTAGAATTGAATGAGTAAGTGTGTTGCTAGCAGCTCTGCCTACTGGGAGGATTTCCTTGTACCATTGTCTGCTAGAGATGCATCTGACTGGGGTTGTAATGATAATTGCCCATTTTAAAAAATCAGTGTCAATATAATTATGCCAATGCTTCTGTGACCCAAACTGAAGTTATTTCCTCATCTGAACAAGTTAGTTGAAGAGAACCCCCTATGCAATACTTAGGCTTGCATTTTAGAAGAAGCATCAGTGTGCAGATGGCTTGGGAGTCTGAGTTACCTGTTTATGACATTTACTTGTGTCTTCTTAAATGCTTCGGGCCCCATACCTAATGTATCATTTATAAAAAAGATAAATTGTCCTGCTCAAATTTATGACACAGTGGATTAAATAATATCTAGCACATGATGGGCAGCTTTGTTAGCTAGCCCATGATGTCAGTACTCAGTTCCTCTCAAGGTCCAGTAGAATGCTAGGCATTTGATTTAAACACAAAGTTGTTCTTGGCTATGAAAATCACGGGCTTGCTCTCAAGCTCTAGGAGATTATGTAGCAACTCTTCATGTGGGGCTTGCTTGGTCCTCCATCCTCCATCCCATCAGCCATTCTTCCATCTGCCATTCTTCCCATTGATATATAGCCAGAATGGAAGGGCAGATGGATCCATGGCCTCAATTTGGTGCCACCCCTTCTTTTGTTCTGGGTCTTATGTGATAACTGGCAGCCTTCTGAGGAGTCTCTTGATAAAGAGATTGAAGCAATATTTCTTTTTTTTTTTTTTTTTACTTCTGGGAATCGAATCCAGGGCCTTGTGCATGCATAGGCGAGCACTCTACCAACTGAGCTATATCCCCAGCCCTTGAAGCAATATTTCTAAGTGTAGTGTATGCTATCTCCCAAACCCAAAGAAGCCAACCTAGCACTTAAATTTACAAATTTTTAATCAATGTTAGGGGATGCAAGATACAATTTTTTTCTTAGAGACATGTTGTCCAACAGAGTAGTCACTAGCCCGACATTTAGATTTAAATAACCATTCCTTTAAAAAAATTTCAAGGGGCTGGGGATGTGGCTTAAGCGGTAGCGTGCTCGCCTGGCATGCGGGGGGTGGGGGGGGCGCTGGGTTCGATCCTCAGCACCACATAAAAATAAAATAAAGATGTTGTGTCCACTAAAACTAAAAAATAAATATTAAAAAATTATCTCTCTCTTTCTAAAAAAATTTCTAGGAATATATATATACATATATGTATATATATTTCAAGGAATATATATATATATATATATATATATATATATATATATATATATATATAAAAGAGAGAGAGAGAGAGAGGAGAGAGAGAGAGAATTCCTTCCTTTTCTTCTTCTCCTTCTTTTTATGGTCCTGGGATAAAACTCACCCATTCTAGGCAAGCACCCTACCACTGAGCTGCAGCCTTAACCCCTTCCCAAGCTTTTTTGATTTCAGTAGATTGCAGGAGGACTGAGTCTAAGCAGATGATTTTTTTTTCTGTCTTGTCTAAGGGAAACATGAGCTCTCCAATCAGGTTTTTGTCCAATTAAGTTTTGTCTCACGCAGTATGACTACAAATTCTCTTTGCATTTCAACAAAAAATGGAGTATCTTATCTAAAAACCAGGTTTGCTGTAGTGACTTTCCATACTTGGTTTCTCTTCCTTGGTTTCAGTGGACTCAGAAAAGCAGTTTTTTTTTTTTTAAAGAAAGTTTCCACATAGATCACAGATATTATTCATATTCAAAGAAACAGAGCTGACTTGAATTTTGTGGCAGACAGCAGAATCTCTGAATGCTGCAGTTCTGTATTCCATCTGTACTTCATGAAAAGCAAGGATCATTGTCCCCAACAGAATGCAGCTAAATGGCAGCTGGAGCATGAATGGACAGGAAAAACACTCTCCTCCCTCTAATAACACCACTTCTGGCAGACAGGCAAGGTTCTCTTCTGAATGTGGGAAAGAGATGCTGTTATGATAAGAGTAATTATTAGACATTAGTTAAAATCCCATTTGGGGAGTGTTATATTGCTGCTACTTTAAAAGAGGTTTGCTAACCCTCCAAGTTTGAGGGAGAGATTAATTAGTGTCAATGAAGGATCTCCAACATAAAAACAAATTAAGCCCCCTTATCCAGCTTTGCCTGGGTGTCCTTGAGTTGCTTTTCCTTTGTGACAGGGACAGTGTTTGGTCTGATCTATTTTGATTGGAGAGAAGGAAAGGGAACTTACATTTTTGTAGGGTGTCTGATGTGCCAGACACCATGATAGGTACTTTAAAAGAAGGAGGCACCTTTGAACTAGGATTTCTCATTGTTCCCACCAGCCCACTGCAGAACATTTGCCAAATTGAGGCATTTGTGCCCTAGGACTGTCTTTGTGACACAGATTGAATCATCTGTTTTGAGTGGTTCCTCCCAAACCACTCTGAATTATTTGGTTCCATTTCAAAAGGAAATGGGGGGTGGGGGGGGGTGGGGTTAAAAAACATACTTTAGTTTGTTTCTCTTAAGTTCTCCCATGAATACTAAAAAGCATTTGCTTCAGGGGGGCTGGCTTGAAGGATATTTTTAAAAGGTAGCATCAGGTCCAATTCTTATCTGAAAGAAGTTGTATTAATTTTTATCCTTTGTCTAGTTTCACTGACTTTAATATTTCCTCATCTCACCCATCAAATATTTGAACTCATAGCCCAGATTTTCTAAGATAAAGCTCATTTTGTGTACTGCAACTATTGTCAGTTTAGGCAAATCATTATATATGTACTTAAATGCATTTTGATCACTTTTTTATCCTTGTGTCATTCATTATATAAATAAATACACAAATCACAAAAACTTACATTTTATACCTAATTTTATTTTCAGGAAATATGTACACCTATCACTCAAGTCTCTCTCTCTCTTTTTTTTTTAATATTTATTTTTTAGTTTTCGGCGGACACAACATCTTTGTTGTATGTGAGGATGGGCCGCACGCATGCCAGGCAAGCGCGCTACCGCTTGAGCCACATCCCCAGCCCATCTCTCTCTCTCTCTCTCTTTTTTTAAAGAGAGAGAGAGAGAGAGAGAGAGAGAGAGAGAGAGAGAGAGAGAGAGAATTTTTTTAATATTTATTTTTAGTTTTCGGTGGACACAACATCTTTATTTTATTTTTATGTGGTGCTGAGGATCGAACCCAGCGCCTCGAGCATGCCAGGTGAGCGCCTTACCGCTTGAGTCACATCCCCAGCCCCTCACTCAAGTCTTTATCTGTCCCATTTATTTCAATCGATTTTGCAGGTAGTATAACCTCGGAAAAATTATTTAAACCAGAGAGAAGGAGACTCTGTTTTTTTTTTTTTTTTCATGAGAAAAAGGATAAGAGCCAGGTGTAGTGAGGCACACCTGTAATTCCAGTGATGTTAGTGACTGATACAGGAGGATTGCAAGTTTGAGGCCAAACTCAGCAACTTGTGAGGCCCTATCTCAAAATAAAAAATAAAAAGTGCTGGAGATGTATCATAGGGGTAAGCTCTTCTGGGTTCAATCCCCAGCACACAGTGAGAGAGAGAGAGAGAGAGAGAGAGAGAGAGAGAGAGAGAGAGAGAATCATTTCATAAGGTTCCAATGAAGATCAAATGAGATCATATATAAAAGCTCTTAGGGACGTCGCCTTCAGCTCAAGATGGCATAACAGGGGGCCAGATTTGCTGTCCTGGCTGAAACAATAAAAAGCTGTTTAAACTATATGAAGTAATTATTTTAAAGACACCAGGCAACAAATGACAGTAATTCCTGACAGGAAACAAATGAGATGAGCCCTGTAACTTCACTAATTTACTGCTTTTAAGGGGCACAGAAGAGAAATCCAGGCAAAGCAACGTCAGAGGAAAGAGTATTATCAGGAATAACGAATGTCATTTCATGATGATAAAGAGGAAATTCCACTCAAGTGCACCAGAATCCCAAACACATACAGACCTAATAACACAGCTTCAGAATCCATGAAGCAAAAACTGATAGAACTGCAGAAGAATCAGATCAATCCACCAATAGAAATGCTATAAAGGGTAACAAATGAAAAAAAGAATGAAGAACAACTAAATTGTATTTACTAGAGAGGAGATTTGGATAGTAGAGTAATTGTGGAAACTGAAAGGACTTGGATAGGGAGGAGGAAATGGAGTACTGGTAGGTTCTGGAAGTGCTGTAAGAGCGCTGGCAAAGCCTGGGTGACCACGTGTAATATAACAGAACAGTTCATTAGGCAGTGACATGCAGCATGTTTGGGGTGAGAGGTGCAAGATGCCTTCCATAAATATTCCTCTGCCTGCCACAGCACTCCTCTGACTATTTTGTGAGATTACCTTACCTCCTGATTGAACCAGATGCTCATCATAACCCAATTTTATCTGGGTAGCCACCCAAAAGGTCAGGCTAGGCCACAGAACCCATATTCAGTACAGTAACACAGTAAACAATTCTTTTTTATGTGACAGTTCCCATGGAGTTATACAGAAGCATTTTGTTCCACATGGTCATTCAGGAACCCAGGCTCCTTTTGACTTTAATCTCTATTCTTCTCTCCATTTTCCAAATTCTGCCATCTTAGCTAGTAAGTGGGGAAGGAGAACTCAAAATTCATGAAAAGTTTCAATGTTTCAAGACGAGATGTGGCACATGTCACGTAGGCTCATCTTCCATTGGCTGAAGTTCAGACACATAGTCTCGACTAACTGCAGGATGTGGTCCAGACATGTGCCTAGAAGAGAAGCAGGGAACTGGTCTTTGTAAACACCAGTGATCCTTCTATAGATGTTCCTATCCTGTCTATCTATAGATACGCTGAGAACTGTACTACGTTGTTGAACATTGAGTCTCACTCCCAATTTACTTTCTAAGTGAATTCAGTGGTTTTTATTACAGTAAATGTTCATGGAAAGAATCTAAATTGTAGTCAAACATGAATGTTTTCTAACATCAGTGAGTGGAAATAAAGCATCACACAAAAATATAAAAAGGCTGAATGCAGAGCTGGCAATATAGCTCTGCGGTAGAGGGCCTGTTTAGCATGTGTGAGGCCCGAGAAGAAGAAGGCTTAATACATTCTCAAATTTCAGAGAGTTAGAGGGCCAAAGAAGCTTTCTAATAATCTAACTCAGTCTCTTAATTTTGGAGTTAGGTAAACTGAGACTAACAGAAGCCAAATTATATGTCCAAACCTATGTAGATAATTAGTAAGAGGGCAGAGTTGAAATATAATTGATGTGACCTCTTGCTTTAAATACCAACAAAAATTTAACAAGTCTCCATGCTATGCCATAAAAATGTACAGAAAAATCAGTTTAGAAATCCATTAAGACTTTATTTTTTTATTTATTTATTTTTAAAAAATATTTATTTATTTAGTTTTCGGCAGACACAACATCTTTGTTTGTATGTGGTGCTGAGGATCTAACCCGGGCCGCACACATGCCAGGCGAGCTTGCTACCGCTTGAGCCACATCCCCAGCCCCCATTAAGACTTTAAATTACATAGTCATAGAAAGGAATCTTGCTTTCATTTTTAATAGACATTACTATTTTAACTGAGGAAATACTAAAAAGAATCTATCAGGGAAATGCCTGCTGCCCCTGGATTAATGAATTGGATTTTTATAGCAGTGGTGGTGAGTCTCCTTCTCTAGGAAAGAGTTGATCAAAAATTTTTTTGACTTTCTTAATAATAAATTTAGATCAAGTCAGAAGTATGTCAGTGTATACCACCTTTGCTTTTGGAATAGCAATTCATTTTTCAGTACACATAGACTTGCTTTACAATAAATGTTCTGTTCTTTTTAAATTCTGATCTTTTTAAGTACTGCCTTTTCCGTCCTGATCTCCATTTTAATTCACTGTACAACACAATCTCACACTTAACTTGGATTTGATACTAGGGATTAAAGGATTCCATCTAAATGTCTTTTCCAGACAAATGACATTTACCCTCATTCTCAAAGTTTAATAGTTTAATAGAAACCTTTCTAGACAGTGTCACGTACTTGTCAATCACCTTAAAAAGTGTTGACATTTTCCTTTATCTGCAGAGCTAAGTAACTGAGAGCAGAGATTTATAGTCAGGCAGCTTAGGTTTGTGTCCTGGCTCTGACTCTTACCAGCTGTGTGACCTGAGGACATTGCTTAATTTCTCTGTTTTTTCAGTTTCCTCATTTTGTAAAATGAGAACAATCTTAGTATAATCCTCTTAGAGTAGTCGTGAAGATTAAAAGTTAATATGTGTAAGGCACTTGGGACAGAGTCTTGTAGGTAATAATTACTTAGTGTATATTTAGTTCAAGGTGTCAACAGCCTACACTGTGGAGAGAGTTGGGGGGAGGGGAGCTATTAATTCATGGAACACACACAGCATTTACCAACTAGTGATAAGTGACAGAAAGGAAAAGTACTAAGTGCTATTAGAGTGTTAACAGGGGAACCAGATTTAGCCTGGCATTGTATTATAGAATTCTTTACATTTTAGTTTCTCCTACTGATGTGTGAATTTTTTGAAAGCAAGAATCATGTCTTAATCTTCCTTATGTAACTGTCAGTAAGCACAGTATCTGGCGCCTAGCAGGGGCTCCAGACTGCTTTGGAAAGAGAGATTAAAGGAAAGAAAGAAAAAATTCTACAGGTATCACCAGGAGAATACAAAGATATTCGAGGCGAGCTTCCGTAGGGGGCAGAGAATTATGCTCCCTGGTGCCCCTGCCACCTGCAGAGGCGCAGCCCCTCCTGCTCAGGGGTCAGCACCCCAGTGGTTCCTGCATTGCAGCTTAATGAGGATGTATCCATTTATGCATTAAGGCTCATTCACTTTGTTCAAAGCAGTCCCTCAGGTCTTCCCGGAGGACTGGTTTGCTTATTTTATACAGGATTTTTAGAATACTGCTGACATGTTTGATAATCAGGGAGTCTTTGGAAGGGGGCTGCTTATCTTGGGGAAAGGCAGTGAGCTATGTTTGAAGGCAAGTTTTCTTCCCGAGAGAGCTGAGCTGTTTGAAAACAGGCTGCCTTCAGCCTTGCCTGGAATCCAGCATGAAGGAGAGAAACACAGGTGCAGTATTGAGGGGTATTGCTATTCTCTTGGCTTGAGAGGTGAATGGATCCCACCTGAAAGGAACTGACCACTTTAGGCAGAAAGAGAGGAGAAATGGCCAGGACCTGGCCCCAGTCACACTGTGGCAAAGCCTGAAGACCTCAGACCTGTTGCTCCCAGTCTGACACACACTACACCATCACAAATGAGGATTTGAAAAGTAGGAACTGACTCTTAAAAACATGAATAAATTAGGAAAGAGAAAGAAGAGACTGAATTATTTGAATCTCTAATTTTAAATTGTTTTAACCTAGATGAAAGCTACTTCAAGAAAATGTGATCAAAATATTTATGATAATAAAATACCCGCATACACTTGCATGTCATTTATTACTTGCTAGGCATCACTCTGAGAGTTTTCTATTTATAAATTCATTTAACTTCCATAACAACTCGATGACTGAGGTCCTATTATTATTCCTATTTTGCACTGGAAGAAAGAGGCATGAAGGCTTAGGTACCTTGCTCAAGGTCACACAATTAGTAGAATGAAGAGACAGAATAAAGATTTAGTTAAGTCTTAAAGAAAGGCTGGGTTATTACTGAATGCCTACCCTGTGCTAAGTGCTTTGCATCTGTGCCAGGAAGTACTTCTTCACCTCTTTAATCTAGTCTCATTTGTAACCATGGGATGTAGAACTTTCAACATTATTCCATATGCTAAGAGGAGCAATTGGGATCAACAAGAATCTTGTTTCCTTTGAGAAGCTCCATTCTCAATGCTCCAGAAGTAGGATTGGTCCCAGGCTCATAGTGGAGGGGCAGACCCTAGCTTTGACTGAGACCCAGGACAGAGGATAGGAAAGAAAAAGAAGATACATGGGAAAATACAAAGGCAAACGATGTGGATTGAAAGGCAACCTGTTGGGAACAACAGCCAAACAGTTTGCAGCATTCTCTGCATTTCAAGCATGCCTGCAAACCAACTACAAGGAAATTGCAGTCTTTCTGGTAAAGGTTGATATCTGCACTCTCTTCCAGATGTTGTATTACATAAAGGCAATACTTCATCTCATTCAACTCCAAAATAGCCCTCTGAGCTGAGTATTATATTTACACAAATAAGTAGTCTGAGATCTAGATAGCATGCCCATCGTCAGACAGCTAGTAGAAGGGAGAGGAAAACTAAAGTCCATATCTGTGGTTTTGAAACCCATACCCCATCACCGCAGATGACAGTTAAATTATCCCAACCCATGAATGCCCTCCCTTTCCTCATAGGTTAGCTGAGTTAAGGTGCTTGTTTTATGTGTCCAAGTTCTCCCACCTTTTTGTGTCTCTGCATTTGTGCCACTGTTCTCTAGAGGAGACCAGGAAAATCAGGAGACCTTGCCAAATGCAAGGAAGGTTGAATGACCGGCCATGCCAGGTGGAGTCATGAAGGAGCACAGGAGTGCCAGTGAGTTCCCAGGGGCCCTTTTCATCACTGAGCCTCTCAGTAACACACCGTCAATACCATCCCAAAATAGAAGGCATCAAATAGCCCAGCCCTTGGCTCTGCCTTGCCACCGAGGTGAGCAACCCAGGAAGCATTAGCACATTTTGCTTCTCTAGGAATAAAAAGAACTGCAACTGTGTCCTTGAGTGTGTTAAACAATGCTAACTAGAAGGAGGGGTCAGGAGAGAGGTACGTGTGGTGGTTTATGGGCAGGAGATGAGAGAAACCACAGGGCTCATTTGCGCCGCACTAATGGGTCTGAAGTGAGGAGTCTGGATGCCAAGGGCGCTGCTGTCTTGAAATGAGAAGAACCGAGAACAAGGGAAGTCCATTAGTGTCATGTTTGTGTTTCTCCTCCTCTGATGCTGGATTCCAGGCTCACAGGGAGAAAAGACCAACACTTTCCATCCTCAAGAGCTTTGCCCATTAGTGTCAAATTATCCCATTGGAGAGAAGGTTAAAAAAAAAAAAAGCAGCAGTGTAAACAGAAATTCAGAAGCCTATGTGGATGCCTCTCTCCTCTGCAGTAGCTCGGATGTCTAAGGCGATAAGTTGATAACTGGGGCAGGGGCGTGTTCCTTCACCTTCCACACCTACGGACTTCAGCAGGAGATCGCCTTACCTATAGAAGGTCTCACTAACTAAAAAGTCATCAAAACTGCAACATGACCTATAAACCAAGAACTTCACGTACCTTAGCTCTGAGCCATCATTAATTTCACCAAAAATTACTTTGATCCAAAAAATAAAAAATAATGCCATAAAAATAATATCTAATATTTCTAAGGGCCAGTTATTGTTTTAAGTGCTTACAAGTTCTAACCCACTTAGCTCTTATAGTAGTACCAAAGGTAGTCTAAGAACACAGGCATAGTGTTGTTTTAGTCAGTTTTATCCTCCCTCCCTCCCTCTCTTTCTTTCTTTCTGAACTAAAACACCTGACAAGAAAAATTTTAGAGGATGAGAAGTTTATTTGGGGACTTATGGTTTTAGAGGTCTCAGTCCATAGAAGGCTGTCTCCATTCTTTGGGGCTCAAGGAGGGGCAGAATATCATGGTGGAAGAGTGTGGCAGAGGGAAGTGGGCTCACATATGATCAGGAAGGAGAGAGAGAGAGAGAGAGAGAGAGAGAGAGAGAGAGAGAGAGAGAGAGAGCTAGATAAAAATTATACACCCCAAAGGCATGCCGTCAATAACCCACTTCTTCCAGCCACACCCTATCTGCCTTTAGTTACCACTCAGTTAATCCCTATTAAGGGATCAATTCACTGATTGGGTTAAGGCTCTCATAACCCAATCATTTCTCCTCTAAGCCTTCTTGCATTGTCTCACATATGAGCTTTTGGGAGATACTTCACATCTAAATCATAACAAGTGTTTTATCATCTTTTGCTACTGCAATACTAGTGACCTGAAACATAGTCATGGCTACTAGCTCACACTTTTGAGGGGACAGAATTAGGATGGTGCACAGCAGAGGTAGCTCTGTTCTGCTTTGTGAAGTCTAGGATGGAAACTGGGATGACTTGAATAGCTGGGGCCTGGTCAGGTACCTGTCTCTATATGGCTTCTCCACATGACTAGCTTGAGCTTTCTCATAGTATGGTGGCCTCAGGGTAGTTGGATTTCTTCCATAGTGCCCAGGGAGCCAAGAACAAGTGTTTCAAGCATCTTGAGTAGTAGCTGCAAAGTTTCTTATGAATAGCCTCAGGAGCCCCAGGTGACTTCTGCTGCAGACAAGTTCCTAAGATTAGCCAAGATTTAAGGGAAAGAAAATTCAATTCTATCTCTAAACTGGGGGTTTACCAATAAATTTAGAGTCATTTTAAATCTGTCCCAGTAAATAATCAAGTCATATAGTTGGTGAGCTGAAAATATCATTTTAAATTAGAAACTCTTAGCCATTAATTTATGTATTATTGAGACAAATCCAGTGGATGATACATATTCTGGTGTTCACTTGTAATTCAGTGTTTAAAAAATTCACATTTTATTCAAAAAGTGTAATATTTATTCCCTCTTTACTTTTCTCAAATATTTGTTAAATACCAACTTTATGCCAGGTACTGTCCTGGGTATTAGGGATAAAAACCAAACCAACCACTATCCCAGCTTTTATGTTTCATAGTCTAATGAGGGGTGACAAACATGTACTTAACTATTCTTCAATAAGATAAATTCCACGTAAGAACTTATATGCAAATTGAGTACAGAACACCTAATTTTAATTTAGGGGTCTGGGAAAGTTTTCCAAAGGAATGGAAATAAGGTTTGAATTATAACAGATAATTAAGAGGAACTTGCCAGGTGACATGGACTTGTGTCCCACTAAAATTCTTAAAGCCCCAACCCCAATGTGACTGTTTTTGGAGATGGGGCCTTGAAGGAAGTCATTAATGATAAATGAGTCATAGGTTGGGAACCTTTTTAATTAAGATTAATGTCCTTCTAAGAAGAGACACCAGAGAGTGTATGTTCTCTGATATGTAGGGACACAGCACAAAGGTGGTCTTCTCCAAGGTCAGAAAGAGAGCCCTCATCAAAAACCGAATGGGCTTGAACCTGATATTGGACTTCTAGCTTCCAGGCCTGTGAGAAAATAAATTTGTTTAATCCATCCAGTTATGGCATTTTGTTATGAGAGCCCCATGCTAAGACAGTCGGTAAAAAGGGAAGGAGGAATATTCTAAAGAGAAGCACCAGTATACAGAAATGATAAGGGACATGAACCAAACCAAAAGGTCTGACAAGAACAACATAGAGGAGGAAACGTTTATTTGGGGGCTCATGGTTTCAGAGGTCTCAGTTCATAGATGGTCTATTTCATTCTTTGGGGTTCAAGGTGAGGCAGAACATCATGGTGGAAGAGCATGGTGGAAGAAAGCAGCTCAGGATATCGCACCAGGAAGGAGAGAGAAAGAGGGATAGATATATATAGAGAGAAGTAGCAAAATATAAACCCCAAAGGTACACCCCCAGTGACCTAGCTCCTGTAGCCACACCCTAACTGCCTTACAGTTGTTAACACTCAGTTAATCCCTATCCATGGATTAATGCACTTATTAGGTTAAGGCTCTTATAACCCAATCATTTCACCTCTAAACTTTCTTGCATTGTCTCACACATGAGCTTTTGGGGAATACCTCATAGTGAAACCATAACAAACACAAAGGAGCTCAGAATGTGCAAGAAGAGCCGCAGTGCATCAGGACTGGAGTAGTGTGTATTTCTAGGGGAAGAGTGGAGAACAGACCAGAAAGATGCCTAAATGTGAGCTCTCTGACCTCCTTGGATTTCTAACTCAATTACCTCCAGGGCTGCTTGATTTCTGGATTTCTCTTTATGTGAGGTAAATTTCCATATTGTTTGAACAACCTTGACATAAGTTTTCTATTCTTTCTGTTCAAAGGTATTGAATTATTTAGGGTGAATTCTGACTGCATGCCACAGCAATCCCCAAATAATTTTGATTTAAGCAACATAGAAATTTAATTATCTCTCAATAAAAAGTACAGATGTTGGCAGTCCAGGGCTTTCCCATGATAAAATAGCCTGGAGTTCATTTATCATATTTTGTACCATTCTCAATAGATGCCTTTGGGATCATATTAAGAGGTCCACTTCTTAGGTCTGCATTTCTATTGGGAAGCCATGAGGATACACAATGTGTATGTCTTCCCTTTTTACAGGTCTAGAAAGCACACACACTTCTACTTGTATGCCACTGGTTAGAACTTAATCTCCTGAGGCATTTGTAGATGCTTGAAAGGTTGTCTTTACTTTGTTACCTGTACTTCCAGGTAATAATCTTTGGGTTTTACTACAAAAGAGGAGAAGGAATATTGAAGAATGCTTACAAGTCTCTACTACCTGGAGAATCCCCAGAAATCATCTAGATGATGGTTTAGTTCCTTGGGGGGGGCAGTGAAGGAACAATGGAAATAGATCCCTAAAGAATATTTTGTGGGTGTACTTTGAGGTTGATTCTGGTGTCATAGGAATTTTTTTTTCCTGTTTTAGTCAGCTTGTGAAGAAATGCTGTAACCAAAAGACCTGACAGAAACAATTAGAGGAGGAAAAATTTATTTTGGGGCTCATGGTTTCAGAGGTCTAGTCTACAACACGGTGGTAGAAGAGTTAGTGGAGAAAAGCAGCTCAGGACACACACCGGAAGCTGTTGGAGCGGGGGGGGGGGGTGGAGAGAAGAGAGAGGAGAGAGAGAGTGGGGGGTGGGTGGAGAGAGGGAGGAAGAGAACACTCCACTCAACAAGGATAAAATATATACTCCAAAGGCAAGCCCCAAAGACCCACCTCCTACCTGCCTATAGTTAACACCCAGTAAATCCCTGGCAGGGGATTAATTCACTGATTAAGTTAAGGCTTCATAATCCAATCATTTCACTTCAACCTTCTTGCATTGTCTCACAGTGAGCTTTTTTTTTAGAGAGAGAATCTTTAAAATATTTATTTATTTATTTATTTTAGTTTTCGGCGGACACAACATCTTTGTTTGTATGTGGTGCTGAGGATCGAACCCGGGCCGCATGCATGCCAGGCGAGTGCGCTACCGCTTGAGCCACATCCCCAGCCCCTCACAGTGAGCTTTTGAGGGACACTTAATATCTAAACCATAAGTTTCTGACATGCAACAGGTTCCAGGAACTATATGTTTCCAAGACTGCTTTTCTAGAGTTTTATAAAAGGCTTTTCATCTTTGTCAACAAGGAAGAGAGAGAGAGAATATTTTTGTCAGTGGCACATGATCCTTGCTATTGTGTAGTCCTTCACAGTCTATACAGTGCTTCTATATCATGTAGCTCCCCCCCAGCCCAGAAAGAATGAATGTCATATTAAAGAGTCACTGAGATCCTTCCCACCAAGGTGATGCCTTGAGGCAGTGGGGCCTTTGGGAAGTGATTAGGTCTTGAGGTTGAAGTTGTTTATGTAAAAGAGACCCTAGAGGGCTAGATCACCCCCCTCTCCATGTGATACAAGTCCATGAGGATGTGGGCATTCATCAGGCATCAGGTCTGCTGTCACCTTGATCTTAGCCTTCCTAGGCTCATTTCTTTTATTTACAGGGTATACAATTTATGTCATTTTATTAGAAAAGCTTGAACATACTAAGATATGCATTTATTAGCAATTTCATATGTTGTTTCTCAGAATTTATGTTAAATATTCATGTTTTATCAGTATTACCAAAGAGATGAGATCCCCCAAACACTCTACAAAATGCTGACCACTCTTCACTGTGAGAATGATTGCAAGGTGTTTGATCTTCATCTGATTTCCTCATTTGGACACTGTGGATATTGAATTTATATTCTGTATTCGTTCTTATCTCCTTTCCTCTTTCCTCCATAGTTGTTAACCTGCTTTTATATCTCTGTGCTTGCAGCAAAACAGGGATTCTTCTAGCGAGAACAGTTCTTTTCTGGCAGGAATCTAAATCTCTTCCCCATAAATCCATGACACTTCTGTGTAATACCATTAAGCATGCCCTCTGAGAGCTTGGGGCCAGTTCCTATTTACCACTTCTCTCTCCCAATACAGTGCTCTTAGATGTCCTTATCTTATTTTGGAATAGTCAGAAGCCACCATGCCTTGCTACATCATTCACTTGGTTCACTTCAGGATTTTGTCTAGATCATACAGTGAGTCCTAACCAGACAAGAGAGAAACAGAGATGCAATGAGAAAAGAGTTCAAGGGACTTGTCTGGTCTTCAGAAGAACCTCAGATCCTGATGGCTTCTGTGCCCACATTAGACAGTGTAAATCTTGAAAACTTCACCCCCCTGATAACTTCAAGCTAGTTCTTGCAACTAAAAAAAAAACCTACCTGATTTCTAACCATTATTTCTTTTTTACTTAATTTGTTTCTTGCAACACTCAGGTTAGAGACCTTAGAAGACTTTAAAAGATATTCCACAGCTATTAAATAATGGACCTGAGACTGGAAACAGATTCGGAGTGATATATAGGCACATGTTCATGTACAGCAATGCAATTTCCAATAGCTAAATTATGGAACCAGCCAGGTTCTATAATATGCCTTTCAACAGATTAATTGATTAAGAAATGTGAATATATACACAATGGAATTTTACTCAACCATAAAAAAAGAATAAAATTATGGTATTCACCGTAAACGGATGGAACTGGATAACATCATGCTAAGTTAAATAAATCAGACTCTGAATGTGAAGGGTCAAATGTCTTCTCTCATATGTGGAAGCTGAACCAAAATAAGGGGAAAAAGGGAGGGTTCCATTAAAATAGAAGGAAAATAAGTGAAGTAGAGGAAAGGGACAGAGGGAGAAGGACAAGGGACAAAGAAGAGGGAGAAACAGTGGAATGAGACTGATTATACATAGTATGTATCAATATAAATATAGGGGAGTTCACCTTTATTTATCTATAAAGCATCCATTAAAAAAAACTATAAGTGAATAGAAGAAAGACCAGGAGAGCAGAGTAAGAGGAGTGGAGGGAGAGAGGAGGGGAGGGAAAAGCAAAGTACTAGGGACTAAAGTGGAGCAAATTATATTCCATGCATGTATGATTATTTCAAAATGAAACCCCATATTATGTATAACTATAATGCACTGGTAAAACATAAAGAGTCCAAATGCCATGTGCTTGACTTCAAAATGCTGCACAGCTGTGAAAACATGGTGGAAGCAGAGCTCTAGGTGGCACTGTCAGCTGGAGAGCTGCAACGGAGCTGGGCATGGCATATGTCCTGGAATTTTGGATCATTCCCTCCTGCATTTCTCTAATTCATTGGATTATCAAAGAAAACCTGTAGGTAGAGACACCAGAAGCATCTTTACCTTCCATTTTAAATGCAGAAATTGAGCTTCTAGAAGTTGACTTGGACAAGGTCACAGAACTAGGATGGTCTTGGTGGTGATTAGAATTGTGACTTTTTAAACACCCAACCCACGTATTTTGACCATATTTGACTTTTAATAAGTGTTTTCAAATAGGAAGAAAGAAGAGAAGGAATGAAAGATGGAGAGGAGGAAGAGAAGCAAAAAAAAGAGTCTCTTTTTCCCAACCTCAATCCATGGTCAGTACTCCTTGAGCAATGACTCAGCGCCGTTCACATCCCTTCACCCTTGGACTCCACCCAGTCCATGCTTAGCAGTCCCCAAGCTGATTTCTTAGAATACCTAAGGTCTCCATAATCCTGGTACTCAGTGACTCATCCCCTCTCCATCTGTTTATGTAACAAGTCTAACCACAGCCAATGTTGCTGATTACATGCTGGAAATGACCTAACAAGGTTTTATTTAATGATCTCCAATCATTTCCATCTGGTCTGTGGGTGGCTACACAGTCATTATTCATCAATGGAACTTTGCAAATACAAACACACATGTATGTATATAATAAAACCTCAATAATTCACACTAATTGGAGAGAAGGCCTATCTAAGTTAACAAAAATTAATTTTATTACATTCAAGCTTATGATGTAATTAACCACCTAATGAGCATGTGGCTAGGTGGCAAGAGCACCGGAATGGGAGTCTTGTGAGCTCTTGACTTTGTTATGGAGAGAGATGAGAAAAACTGAAGGAAAGATGCAGTCTAGATCTTACAAGATGGAACACTGAAGCATGGTGGTCACAGCTGAGGGTCTGATTCTTAAATCTGTAGGTCCAGACACACAAAATTCTTGGTATAGCCTGAGTGATCCACTATGTATAGTTAAGACATGTCTAATTAAAATCAGTATATTATAGAGATACCTATATACCTATATTTATCACAGCAGAATGCACAACAGCCAAGTCATGTAATCAGTCTAGGTGTACATCACTATATGAACAGACAAAAAAACTGTGAAATAAATATACACAATGGAGTATTATTCAGTCACAGAAAAGGACAGAATTGTGCCATTTGCCGAAAAATTGATGGAACTGGGAATCTTAATATTAAAAAAATTAGATTCAGAAAGACAAGTGTCATATGCTTTCTCTTATATATGGAATCTAGGGAGAAAACATGAAATAACAAGGAAAATATTAGAGAAGAGGAAGGAAATTGGGAGAGGAGAGGGTTAAGGAAGGTTATAGGGGGTGGACATGATCAAATTATGTTATTTGAGTGCATTAACACATCACAATGATATCCATTATTTTGTATAATTAAAATGCACTAATTAAAACCATTATATAAAAGAAGACATGCTCAAGTGCATACAATAAGTAAATGGATGATGGTAAACAAAATTATTTGTGACTGAATCAAAAGTTAATGCTAATTTGTTAGTTTCATTTGAAAAAAAATCATCTTTCATGTGAACCAAATATATAGTTGGCTCCTTAGTATATTATCTCTCATGGAGGAATGTTCTTATAATAAGTTAATCTTGAACCAATTTGTTGCATTCTGTTGCAAGTAACAGAACCTACAATTCCAAATAGGCAGCATAAGTAGGCAGATTTGGTGTTTTTTTTTTTTTAAATAGGAATTGGAAATCCAAAGCAGAGTGAGACCTATTGAATTGGTTTAGGTGCTCAACCCTATTGTCAAAGTCTGATTTTATTTATTTGTGAGTCTGTGGTGTGCGTTTATGCCTGTGTACAAGCTCATGCCTCGTCTCTGCCTTCTATGAGGTCAAGTTCACTCCAAGGCTGTTTTCTCGTATGGGCAAAATGGCTGCATTGGGTATCCATCTGCATACCACAAAGGCCCAGAGTGGAGCTGAACTGAGAGAGAGAGAGAGAGAGAGAGAGAGAGAGAGAGAGAGAGAGAGAAGAATGGAAAGATGAAGGGAAAGAGTGAGAAGGAGAAAGTGGGGGTTCTAGACATTATGAAGGCAATGATACTGTTCTTATGTAGACCATTTTCAAAAAGATGCTGCAAAAGCATGGACTCAGTTTCCTGAGTCCACTATCATCCAGCTCAAGGTATCACATCTCTTAGACTGGGATGGAGGCAATATAGCCAATTCATGCTCTTTCATTGTCCTTTTCTAGCCTGAGGGCAGGTTGGCTTCCCTTTCCATTCTCTTCCTTTTGGACAATTACAATAAAGTTCATTAGACCATAGTTCTTGTTTCCCCCCTTAAACTGTATTCTAGTTACACATCACTGAAACTGTATATCAATGATCTTGAAGAGACTTGGAAACATCCATGTTTATTAGACTTGTAGGGTGGTTGACCTTTTTCCATGTATGTAGATTCTCACTGGTTTCCCTCAATGTAAGGATTCTGGTCAACAAGTTCTGGGGACATAAAATTAACTTTGGATAGCCCTTTCTGTATGGAAGCTACTAAAATAAATATAAAACGTATGTAGCATGCAATCACATTTCATCTAATCCCCAGAAGGTATTATTTTCATTTAGAAAGGTTAAGGATCTGGCCCAACTTCTCACAGCCTCTACAAGTGGATCTTTTGCTTCCCACATATGCTACAGCCCCATGTGAAGTATAGATATTAGTTTCAGCTTTGTCATTGTCTACGTGTGTGGCCTCGATTTCTTCATCTGAACAAATGACAGGGGTGGATTAGATGATCTTTAAGATTATGTCTAATTTTAAGATGTTAGGCATTTATGTAAGGAACTAACCTCATTTACTCTGCTTTTTTTTCTGAATAAAGCCAGGTATAATTAGTAATGTGCATTATGTAAATAAATGTGGCAAAGGGGCTTTAAAACTTATACTTTCACGTGGTTTCAATATTGCATTTGAAATTATCTTGAAAGCTAAAAGATGAGTTCCAACTCCATTGTGGTGTAATGTGGGTGCCAGGATCAGAGGTTGCCTTACCCTGGGGATGTCCAGGATCTTCTCCTTTAAGAAGAATGTTCCCTTCTCTGATTCTTCCTGTGGCTTTGATAGATGAAGGAAGAACCCTTAAGCGTCTAAGTGGTCACTGAATTGAAGTGCTGTTAACTAACTTTTATCACAGGGTTTGTCTAAAAAAAAGAAAAGAGAGAGAGATGTGAATACTCTCAGCAGGAGTAAATCTCAGCAAACACCCAGGCATGGTTAGATTTACACTTGGGTAACAGTGGCTGTTCTGTTTTTTTCCTAGTAACCTCTACTTTCTCAGAAACAAAGTAAGGCAGTATCTATTAAGCCTCAATCCCTACTGTGCAGTATATACAGAATCAAGTTCAAATATATTCAGGGAGATTTTAAAATGCTACTTCCATATGTAAGCTTAATTAAATTGTACTTGATCTGTCTTTTCTGCTACAAAACTGGTATAGTGCAATGAGCCTTCAGCACAGAGCCGGTCAGGTTGAAATCTCCGTTGTGCCAGCTGTTAGTCATGTGACCTTTCATCTATATGTTGCTGTGGTTGGTCTCCCATTCCGGCCTGTTTGTTTTTCACATCCTTCATTTCTTTCCTCATCAGGATCATGCTTTCCTCTATCTTATTGAACATGTGAATTTTATTTATAAAAACGACTATAGTATTCTTGTTTATTAATTATATTATCTGTAGCATTTCTGGATGTGTTTCTATGAACTGATTTTTTTTTTTTTTGCCTTCTGGTTTTGTATCATTTCCCCCTGCTCTTTTTCAGGCCTGCTAATTTTGGTTTTCTCTTTGCAGTGCTGGAGATCAAACGTAAGGCCTTATGCATTCTAGGCAAGCACTCTACTACTTAGCTGCATCTCCAGCCCTTGTTGGTTTTTTAAGTTAAGGTAGGATGATAGATCCAGTCCCCATTACCCTATCATGGTTAGAAGTTGGCCTCCCTGCTTTATGAACTATTGGTCTTCTGCTCACCCGCCAAGTGGGCCTAAGCAATTTATATAACCTCATAATCCTCAATTCCCTTGGCTGTAAAGTGGGAACTCATTGTAATACTTATTTATAGTGAGGTTATTAAGAATTGAGTAAAATAATCCATATGGTGTAGTCTATTGCTTACCACATAACAACTAGTTAAAAAATTCTAGCAATGTTGATATTGATGCTTAGACAACATCTGTTTGTGCTGAACACAAAACCACAAATTTCTCAATGCCACAAGTTTTATGTCTATAAAACATCCAGGGCCATTCTTTACTGCTGAGTAGACCTAGGATCTATTATCTTTAGCTGATGGCCAGATCATACCCTCTGCTCTTGCAGATAAAGTTTTAATGGAACATGTTCATGTCCATTTGTTTATGTATTTTCTATGGCTGCTTTTGTGTTACAGTTCCAGCACTGAATAGGCATGACAAATGTCACATGTCTCAGGAAGTTGAAAATATTTACTATCTGGCCCTCTTCAGAGAAATTTTGTCTCTCTCTAGAGATTGAACCAGAGTGGTCCAAAATATATTAGCAGATTCCTGCCCCTTTGTTCCTTTCCTGGCTTGGAGGATGGAGCTCTGAAGGGAACAGCTCAATCAGGACATAAATTGGGCTTCTCTGAGTCAGCTAGGAGTCCATGAGATTCATTGCAGACCAAGACTTCTTTGGTCCATGACTACCTGGACTGACTCCATGTCAGAACCCCACTTTTACTCCCACCCAGGAATTCTGAGAGCCAGGTGAGTACCAAAGGAGCACAGAGCAGTTAAAAGTCACAAAATTTGAGAAAATCTGTGGGATCTGCCTCTTTGGTTTTGGCCCATTTTCCTTTTTTAAAAGGATATTTAAATCCTCAATGGTAGTTCCTACATGGGATGCATTTAATTTCATGAAAAACTCAGGACAGTATCTTCATTTTTCCTTTTACTCTGGCGATCTTATACCTCTGTCCCTAGATTGACCTTTGAGAAGCACCCCTTCATCTGTTCTTTCTGGGTGCTGGTCCACCTCCCTCTGGAGTTCCTGCACTCCAAGGTCTGGCTTTGTGTTTATTGTTCATCTGGGTTCTGGTCCTGTTGCGTCTCCCCCACCCACGTGCACTACTTCTGCATTGGTAATACTTGTTAGACTGGTAGCAATCGCTCCATGGCTGTTTTACTAACTTGTACAGGAGAAATAATGTGATCACTGCCACATGCAGGAAAGCCTCCAAGTACCTTCAGAACTTACGAAATTGATTTCATTTGAATTTTGCGTTGATATTCCCTCGGATAGTTTTTCTTATTAAATGTTGGCCACAGGTGACTGTGGCCTTTTGTAGCCTATTTCATCTCCTTCTCCTCTTCTGAACTCAGGGCCTGTTGCCTGATGCATACTCATAATGGAGGAGGATGGATCGGGGACTCCTGGGGATCTGGGAGTGCAGATCTAAGCTGTTACATAGAGGAACTTTCTTTGAAAGTCTCCTATTTCAGCTTTAAAATTTATATGATTGTGATATTCTATTCCATAATATACTGACTTGTTTAGTACAGTAATCTTTCAGTTATTTATCATAGAGATAAATGAAGAGTCTAAATGTACTTCTTGCATATATTGGCTTCTAATCCTCCTGGATGCCGGTGCTCTGTAGCACACACACTTCACTATAGTTGAAGAAAACATATGATCTGCCCATTCAGCCTTATGCTCCTTGAGACAGGAGGCAACTAAGCTGGAAAGTTTTACTATGGCAAAGGACAAAGACGGGTGGCCAAGCAGACACAGATATGTTATCCAAGCCTGGCCAAATCTTTTCTGTGGCAGAGAGTCTTGCTAATCAAAGTGTGAGGACCTACAACATTAACATCACATGGGAGACTATTGGGCATGTGGAATCTAGTGCCTGCTCAGAACTTGAATTTAGTAAGACCTGTACAATACTTAGGTATAAACTAAAATTTGAAAAGTACTGACCTTTACAAATAAATCTTCACAAAATAAAATTCAAAACACGAAAAGATGTGCAACGTTACTAATCATTAGAAAAATGCAAAAACACAGGGAAATGCAACAAATACGAGATACCCCTTTACACCCATTAGTGTAGCTGTTATAAACCAAACTAAGCAACAGAAAATGACAAATGTTGATTAGAATTTGAGAAATTGGAACCCTTGTGTGCATTGCTGGTGAAAATGTAAAATGTGCAGCTATTGTGGGAATTGATAGGTGGTTCCTCAAAAAATTATACATTAACATTACCCTATGATCCAGAGATTCCACTTCTGGGTATATATTCCAAATAACTAGAAGCGGAGACTCATATTTACATTATTCACAAGAGCCCCAAAGTAGAAATAACCCAAGTATTCACAGACACATGAATGGATATATAAAATGAGGTCGATGAAACAGTGTTCAGCTTTAGAAAGGAGTGAAATTCTGGCCTATACCACAGTATCCATGAATATTGAGGACGCTGTGCTAAGTGAAAGAACAAATGCTGTATGCCTTCAGTTTCATGTGTTACCTATAAGAGTCAAACTCATAGAGTTGAAGTAGAATTGTGGTTAGGTGGGGCAGGGAGAAGGGAGACAAAGGGTTTATGATTTAATGGGCCTAAGTTTTTATTTGGAATAAGAGAGTTCTGGAGATGAATGGTGATAGTTGTACAACAATGTGAATGGACTCAGTGCTCCTCAAAACACAGTTAAAACAGCTGATTATATGTTATATATAATTCACAACAATAAAAAGTAATAATGAAAATAAAAGTAGATAATAAAGAAACTACAGAGTATAAAGATAATATTAATCACTTGAATTTTTTTTTTTCTTTTTTTGGTACTGGGGATTTAATTCAGGGGCACTCAACCACTGAGCCACATCCCTAGCCCTATTTTGTATTTTATTTAGAGACTGGGTCTCACTGAATTGCTTAGTGCCTCGCTGTTGCTGGGGCTGGCTTTTAACTTGCAATCCTCCTATCTCAGACTCCTGAACTCCTGGGATTATAGGCGTGAACCACTGCACCTAGCTAATCACTTGAAGTTTTTTTTTTTTTTTTCTTAACTGAATTTATTTTTAAACAAGTTGCCTAATTTTAAAAAAATTTTGAACTTTTAATATTTTAGAACATTTTAAATGCACAAATAATTTAAGATTTCAATAGCACCACTGAAATAGTAAAAGTGAAATAATTTGCAGTAAACTTGAATTTATTAAATTTAATAAATTTAATATCATTGAATTTAATAAATATTGAATTTAATAAATTCAAGTTTACTGCAAATTATTTCACTTTTACTATTTTTTTGCAAATTCACAACATCAACGAATCTCAATGAACACACCTATATAATTTACTTTTGTTTTTCCCTCATGGAAATTGTTGATATAACTAGATCAATTACTTTGTTTTAAAAAATATGGGAAGGCATTAAGTTCATTCTTTCACACTTCATAACAGTTCACATAACAAGGTGGATCTACCTGAATATGATCATAGCATTTAATATCTCTAAGAACAAAGAAAATTTACTGGAAGTTAAATTACCTGCTGGTTCATCTCTTTTTACTTCACACTGGTTGAAGAGATAACTAAATGGTTTCAACTACCTGAATAAATAGTTTTACCCAGGTAAATGGATGGAGTTGGAGAATACAATGCTAAGTGAAGTCAGCCAATCCCCCAAACCCAAATGCCAAATGTCTTCTCTGTTCCAAGGATGCTGATTTGTAATGGGGTTGGGGGGCATGGGAGGATTAGAGGAACTCTAGTCAGGGCAAAGGGGAGAGAGGGGGCAAGGGGGCAAAAAAAAAATGATGGAATGAGATGAACATCACTACGCAAGTACATGCATGAAGATGACATGAATGGTGTCAATACACTATGCATATAAGCAGAGACATAATAAATTGTGCTCTATGTGTGCAACATAAATTGCACTGCATTTTGCTGTCATGTATGACAAATTAAAATTTAAAAAAACATGCAAAAGGGAATTAAGTTCAGAGCTACTGCAAAAACATCAAACGCAGTGCAACATGGGGAGGCCAGTGGAGCTGAGAGCCCTGTCTCACTCCTGCAGACGCCATCCAAGTGATCCAGACCGATTCACCCATCATTGTCTTTGGGAGGAGAACCAGAAGAAACCAGTCACCTTGGTCTACCTACACTATGGCTGCAACCTTGAAGAGCACTACAATTCGGTGCAGCCACTCGAGGCTGGCTCTGTGGGTGGTGCAGTTCCCCGACTCTTCTAGGCCTTTCTGCCGGCTGCAGAGCCCTGTGGACGCCATTGCCGCCACGCCGTCTCCAGAGCCAAAGCCATTGCCTCATC
Source organism: Marmota flaviventris (assembly GCF_047511675.1). Lineage (NCBI taxonomy): Eukaryota > Metazoa > Chordata > Mammalia > Rodentia > Sciuridae > Marmota > Marmota flaviventris. Next base: position 56,151,597 of record NC_092507.1, read on the forward strand.
TCCTCAGTAGGCTTATTATTATTATTATTATTTTCCACTTGGTTCTTTTTTTTTTTTTTCACTCCTCATTTTACTTAATAGGCACCTCCCACCTCTGCCTAGCCCTTGGCCTTCTGTCCTTCCTGTGGTTTTTTCGTGGATTCCTTCATGCAGTGGGAGATGGGAGACTGATGAGGGAATGTCTGATTTTACTACATGAGAGAGAGGAGTTGATAAGCTCTAAACTCTTTTTGCCCGTGTAGGACTTTATTTCCCTCTCCTACTGAGAGTTGGTAGTGTTTCAAAGAGTTTAGGATAAAAATGGGAACTTGTTGTGGCTGGGGTTGGGGCTCAGTGGTAGAGCGCTTGCCTAGCACCTGGGAGGCTCTGGATTTGATCCTCAGCACCACATAAAAATAGTAAAATAAAGGTATTGTGTCCATCTGCAACTAAAAAATTTTAAAAAATAAAAAAATAAATAAAAATAAAGGTATTGTGTCCAACTACAACCTATGTGTGTGTGTGTGTGTGTGTGTGTGAACTTGTGTTTTCATACATTCTTAACTCGGGATAAATAAGTTCAGTAGAATAGCGCCACGTCTTCGGATTTTCCTATGTGTCTGCTGGGTTACTTAGGTAAAGGAGTTGATGTGATCATATTCCTTTGTGAATACCTTTTGCTGTATTTTTTTGGGGAAAATGGTCACCAACTATTCTTGTTGAGTTGGGGTTTTGTTTTGTTTATGTTAGGCTATGAGGCAATATCTCAGGTTATGAAGTAGAGTTCCAATAGTAATTTTTTTTTCATTAAAACTTGTGGGTCTGAAAATTTTTGTTGCTGAAATGTTTGCTAAATTCTAAATAATAGCATTTGTAAAAAGGTAAATGTGTTAAATATAAAAATTAATTTAGATAAACCAATAGACGGTGTGGTTCACTTGAAGTTTTAAAACTAGAAATAAATTATTAAGAATTTGATACATATTTTTCTGTCTCTCTTCCACTTTTTTTGGGTGCTGGAGAGTGAACCCAGTCCTCCCACATGCTAGGCAAGTTTTTACTATGGAGCTACCTTCCCAGTCCTATTTTGTCATTTTAACAGATATGTTTGAATTTCTAACGACTAGGAAATCATGCTATTTTGTATTTTTAAAATAAGGGATGGGAACTAGCAACGTTGAGCACTGTATATGTCACTTTCACTAACTCAATTTCATCATCTTCAAAAACTACCGTGAAGTAGGTTTCATATTCCCATTGTCCAGAAGATGAAACTTAGAAAACAATCTCCGCACTATAGGGGAGGAGAAATCTTTTTTTTAAACACATTGCTAGGTTTACACCTTGCTAGGTTTACATAAAGGCTAGATCAACAAGAGCAAAGTACACAAATTTATTTAATACAAGTTTTATGTGACACAGGAGTTTCTAAATTGAAGACCCAAAGAGACATGGAAACTTGTATTTTTTAATGATTTTTATGCTGAGTTCAAAGAAGTGAGTAGTTGTGAAGTACGCTTGGATGAAGGGAGTACTTCCAGGGAGTAAATGCGAATACTTAACAAGGCCAATTTGTTCAGATTCTTCTCCTTAGCTCCCTGTCTTCAGAGAAAAGGTTGTTCCTCTCCTCTGAGTACAGAGAGGAACCTCTGGAATGAGGATCTTATAACCTGCTTCTGCCAGGAAGGATGAGGGGTAGGTGAGGAAGACCTTTCTTCTCTATTTTTTCAGATGCCAAGGCAACACACATTTGGAGATAGTGTTTCCTGAGACCCATTATGATCATAGAAATGCATTAGGATCATAGAAATGGCAATTCTTTTTTTTTTTTTTTAAAGTAATGGCAATTCTATGTGTTCACAAAACCCATCTTCTATTCAGGATTCTACAGTGTCTGTAGCATTGGGAGCCAGACTGGAGAATTCAGAGACCCAGTTTACATTTTATTTTGCAAAGCAGGAAATTTAGGCAGAGATAAAGTGAGTGGTTTACATTTTATAAACTCCAATTCTCCATTTTTATAAATATGGGATATGGCTCTTAAGAGGGGCAGCAGCAAATTCTCCAGAGTGCCTTGGTGATGTGCCTGGGCACCTATAGCTCTTTAATAAAGCATGATAGATGGCCTGGAGCCAGCTGTCTCTTGGAATTGTACCCTCCTCTGGGCATAAGGCAAATCAAAGTGTTTTCTTTGCTCAAAAGTGCTGAGGACTTGGCTAATGCCAAACTGGAATGTTCTGTTTGTTTTGGTCCAGAGTCTTTCATGAAGATGGAGGTGGGGATGGGAGTGGCCAAGCACACCATATGGCAATCCTGCCAGCTAGTGGCCACAGGAGGTATGGACCTAAGCCCACCCCCCCTGCTTGGGTTGACTCAGAGGGATTGAGTTCACCATCTTGCTTTAAACCTGGGAGGGAGAAAGGCCCAGAGAGAAATGATATGTCCAAGGTGTTGATGCCAAGGGCGTCAGCATTAGAATTCTGGATTTTAGATCACAGCTCTTCTAAGACATTTATTATGCACCTTCACAGCTACAACTGTCGTGAATAATCATTTCTACTTTGTACAGCAGTTCTTCAGTGAAGAAATTTTATTGATGAGCCCAGAGAGATATTACTTGTGCAAGTTTACAGAGCCACGTGGGAATAAAACTGGGATCCACCCTAATGAGTTGAGTACACTAAGGCCAGAGTATTAAGTCCTCTCAGTGTATTAGTAGATTAAACTATTTTTGTCCTTTCCAAAGTGTCCTCCAGAGACTAGGCAGACAGTTAATGCTTATTTTTGATAAGTACATATAGAAAAATATTGTCTGGATCCTGCTTAAACTGTTTAAGTTAAAAAATAAAACACCATAAAAGAAGTGCATCGAAGAGTGACTGATAGAATTTAAAGACAATGATCCAATAATAAAAGACAGCTAAAGAAAACAAACTGCCTGAGTAACAGTATGGGAATACTTTGAAAAACTGTAAAAAATCCATTTGAATCAGAATCTGAATGTAGACTGTAGTCTGGGGAATTGTGAAATATATGCACTAGTTTGCGACCTGTTGCAAAGGACTTGGAAAAGGAATTTGTTCCTTCTCCTGAGAACTCAGAAGCATTGGCAAAGGTTTGGGGGAATTTTAGCATACTGGAGCATAGTGTGGAAGTTAGATTTTTAAAACATCATGCAGAATGGATTATAAAGGAATACGATTTAAAAGGAGAGAATACGATTTATAATGGGAGAGGAAGGAATGGGGAGTATATAATGTTAAGAGGGATGTCTAGGGAGACAGAGGGCCAGGACTTGGGGATATCTTGTTTGTTATAGAATTATAAAAATAGCAAAGTTTTAAGAATATGCCTTTATTTATTTATCAATTTATGTATTTTTATAGTACTGGGGGTTGAAGCCAGGGGCACCCTACTACTGAGCCACATTCACAGCCCCCTCCCTCTTTTAAACATTTGTTTTTTAAATTTTACAGGGTCTTGCTAAGTTGCCCTGGCTGGCCTTGAACTTGCCATCCTCTAACCTTAGCCTTTCTGAATCACTACCAATCTATTCTTTGTCACTGGTACTGTCTACAATTAACCACCTACAAATGAAGGCAGTTTTTTAAAATTTTTAAATTTTTAAAAATTTCTTACATACATGACAATATATATATATTTTTTAATTTCTTACATACATGACAATAGTGAAGGCAGTTTTTTAACCTCTCGGAATTTTCTAACTGTTGTTTAAGAGAGTTTCTTTGGATTTGATCTATTCTTGTCTTTGGATGTGAAGTTTAGAAGGGGAAGAAAAGATTCTGGAGCTCCTCTGGAGAGAGTAATAGATGGACCACACTAACCTTGAAAAGTGACCAGGTGGAGGATTAACTTTGAGTTCCCCACACAGAGACTAAGGGCTTCGCAGAACCTACCTCATGTAATTTTCAGGACAGCCTTGCAGAATGCCTATCAGGACCCTCCCATTTAACAATGAGGAAACAAGGACTCAAGAGAGCTGAAGTGATTTTCCTGACATCATTAGTATGTAGAAGAGATGTAACCGAATTCAATCTGGCAAGCTCTGAATCCTGAGTTCTTTGTACTCTTATTGAGAAATGGGAAACAGAGAAGTGGGAGAAGAGCAAAGATATGGAGACACATCCACAATTTTAGGATTGGGAGATTAAGAGAATGAAACTAAAGCAGGATGATGAAGTGGCTTGTTGAAGAAAGATTTAGTTTTGGACATAACCACCTTAAGTGGATATTATGCAGATGGAGCTATCAAGTAGGCAGTTGCTAATATAAAAATGGGGTTTGGAGAATTTGGAGCAAGAGAGGTACATTTGGGGGAAAATATATGAGAGGATATTGAGGGGTAAGACATAGAACAATGGCTCTCAATCCTTTGCCCTTAGTATTCCTTTGTCTGGTCAACTACTAAGAATAGTTCATTAAACCTATACATTGCTTACTTCTGAAATTTTCCACTTAACATTTTCCTTTTTTTAATTATTTATTTTTTTTAGTTGTAGTTGGACACACTTTTATTTATATGTGGTGCTGAGAATTGAACCCAGGGCCTTGCACGTGCTAAGCAAGCACTCTAACGCTGAGCCAAAACCCCAGCCCCCAAAGAATAGTTCATTTTGTGGCTTTGCCACAGAGTCACAGAGTATGTCCATCTTAATTTATAAATGCCATATAAGGTGCACTGAATATAACCATGGAGGAAGGGCAAAGGGAAGAGATGGACATATTGCTCAAAAGAAAAAGATGGATTTCTCTAATATACTTGCCAAGAGGGAGTTCCCAAAACACATTCCAAAGAGCTAGTATTACTAGCAGCCCTCTCTATACAGAGGCAGTCTAGTGCCCCTCCCTCCTCCCTGCCCACCTCTTTCTTTTTCTCTTCCTTTCTTCCCCTCTCCCTCCCTCCCCCCTCTCTTTCTTTGAATCCAGGGATGCTTAACCACTGGGACACATCTTCAGCCATTTTATATTTTTATTTAGAGACAGGGTCTCACTGAATTGTTTAGGGCCTTGCTAAGTTGCTGAGGCTAGCTTTGCACTCAAAATCCTCCTGCTTCGGCCTCCTGTGCCTCAGTTACAGGTGTATGTCACTATGCCCAGCCAGTGCTACCATTTTGATGTATAATTTCCATATATTTCTGAGTTATTTATAAACATAGACACTCCCCAAGCCGTGTTAGCAAGCTATGCACACAGTTCTGTCCCTTGCTTTTGTTCATAGCCTTTTCTTTTGGAGATTTCTTTATGTCAGTGTAGCAAGAACTGCCTCTTTATTTCTGAGTACTGCATAGTGTCTTAACCTTCATTCCAGAGGAAGTTCCCTTTAGAAGTATTACTGAAATATATTTATTGATTACAAATAACACTGCAACAAATGCCATCGTAGCAGTAATTTTAAATATGTGTGGGTATATCTTATAAGGGATTATTAGAAGTGAATTTGCTGGGTAAATGGGTACAGTTTTTTTAAATTTTACATATTTTCCCCAGTGTCCTGTAATACCAAGTTTTTGTTTATAAAAGATATAAACTGATTTCAGGAAGTAGAGCCAAATATGTGAAAGCCTTTTAGTTTTTTCCATCTGAGAGGTGAAAAATTGTATCTTGGAATTTTAATTTGACCATGACTCTCCCACCCAGGTTAGAAATTCTTTCTTGAATATTCTGACTTAGTAGGTCCAGAATGTGGCCTAAGCATTTGTATTCCTTAAACAGTTTTTACCAACATTGAAAACCACTGACACAGAAGACAAGAGAGAGAAGAATTAGATAAACTTAGGGAAGGTTCATATCAGCATTATAGGTGGCATACATATCTACACAACAGAAAAGAAAGAAGATGAAGTTGGTGAGGTAGAAAGAGAACCAAGGGCTGCCAAAGGATCTGAGTTCTAGAACTGAGGGGTAAATTGACAGTGTGTAATCCTGGGAGCAAGGCAAAGAGAACAAGACCTGAGGAAAACCCACCCAATAAGGAAGCACTGCTTTTTACCAAAAGATCCAATCCAAATGAGTACTGAGCAAAATGTGCTAAGGAGTACGTCATCATTCCATGTGAGGTTCATAGGTGTTTGGCAGGAAAAGTAGTTCCTTGGTTAAATATTCTGGGAAAATTACTCAATATACTAACTTATTCTTTTGTTTTGCTTCCCTAAACTTTTTAGTTAGGAGATATGCATTGCACTGTTGCAAAAAGCTTGATTAGCTGTAAATTTTTGAAGAAACTACTGTTCTATAAAACCACAATTTCAGTAAAGTTTCAATACAGATTTTAACTTTACATTTTCATGATAGAAATCTGAATATGCTTGAAAAGGAAAAAATCCAGAAAAACAGGAACATGAAGATTTAGAGGAAAGGTATCACTGTGTTATGGTGTAGGTGCAGTGTACCCCAAAAACTCACAGGTAAGACAATGCAAGAAAGTTTGGAAGAGAAATGATTGGGATATAGTCTTAACGTAATCAGTGAATTAATCCTTGATGGGATTAACTGAAGTGGTAACTGGAGGAAGGTGGGGTGTGGCTGGAGGAAGTGGTTCATTGTGGGCATGCCTATGGTGTAGGTAATTTGGATCTGGTGAGTGGAATCTCTCTCTGCTTTCTGATCATCCTGTGAGCTGCTTCCCTCTGCTATACTCATTCATGATGTTGAGCTCCCTAGGAATAAAGCTGGCTGTCTATGGATGGAGACCTCCTAAACTGTGAACCTTAAATAAACTTTTTCTCTTCTACAGTTGTGTTTTTTGGGTCTTTCAGTTACAAGAGCAAAAATTATGACTAAAACACACTGTAATTTTCACAAGGAATTAAAATAAAGTTGAAAGAAAACTCTCTTCTAAAAAGAATAAAAGGAGTTCTATAGTTTCTTTGTTTAACTTTTTTTTGGAAGATCTATGCAGTGGTGAAAGAGATGTGTGAAAGTCACCCAGAATTATTGTGTTGTGGTATATTTGACTCTTGAACTGGAGAAGGTTTGTTTGATGGACATAGATGCTCCATTGTTCGGGGCATATATATTTATAATTGTTATGTCTTGTTGATGTATGCTTCAAACAGTATGAAATGTCCTTCTTTATCCTTTTTGATTAAGTTTGGCTTGAAGTCTACTTTATTTTATTTGAAGATGGAAACACCTGCTTATTTCTGCAATCCATGTGAGTTGTATGTTTTTTCCCTACCTTCCACCTTCACTCTGTGGATGTCTTTTCCTATGAGTTGAGTCTCCTGAAGGCAGCATATTGTTGGGTCTTCTTTTTAAAACCCAATCTGCCAGACCATATATTATGCTACAAAGCAACTTTTAGTAACTATAAAAAATAGAGACACTACCCTGTAAACTATCAGATCATAATGGAATGAAATTAGAAATCAATGATAAAATAAAAAAATAAAAGCTACTCCAACACCTAGAGACTAAATAATATGCCAATGAATGAATAATGGGTTGCAAAAGACATCAAAGAGGAGATTAAAAAATTCTTAGAGGTAAATGAAAACATTGATACAATACATTGAAATCTCTGGGACACTATGAAGGCAGTACTAAGAGGAAAGTATATTGCATGGAGTTTATTCCTTTAAAAAGAAAAAGTCAACAAATAAATGACATAAATTACATCTCAAAGCCCTAGAAAAAGAAGAATAAATAAACAGCAAAAGCAGTAGAAGAGAGGAAATAATTAAAATTAAAATAATTAAAATCAGAGCTGAAATCAAGGAAATTGAAAAAAGAAAAAATTGAAAAAATTTACAAAACAAAATTTGGTTCTTTGGAAAACAATAAAATGGATAGGCCCTTAGCCATGCTAATGGAGAGAGAGAGAAAACTCAAATTACTAACATCCATGATGAAAAAGAAAGTATCATGATGAACACTACAGAAATACAGAAGATAATTAGAAATTATTTTAAAATTTGTACTCCCTAAAATAGAAAATATTGAAGTCATTGACAAATTTCTAGAGTCATATGATTTGCCTAAACTGAATCAGGATGATATACACAGGTTAAACAGATTAATTTCAAGCAATGAAATAGAAGACACCATCAGAAGCCTATCAACTAAGAAAAGCCCAGGACTAGATGGATACACAGCTGAATTCTACAAGACCTTTAAAGAAGAACTAATATCAATACTCTTCAATTTATTTCATGAAATAGAAAAAGAGAGAACATTTCCAAACTCATTCTATGATGCCAATATCACCCTGATTCCAAAACCAAAGACACATCAAAGAAAGAAAACTTCAGCCCAATATCGCTAATGTACGTAGATGCAAAAATTCTCAATAAAGTTCTGGAAAATTGAATACAAAAACATCAAAAAGATCATTCACCGCAATCAAGGGGGGTTCATCCCAGGGATGCAAGGTTGGTTCAACATATGAAAGTCAATAAATATAATTCATCACATCAATAGACTTAAAGATAATAATCATATAATTATCTCAATAGATGCAGAAAAATTATTCAACAAAATATAGCACCCCTTTATGTTCAAAACATTAGAAAAACTAGGGATAACAGGAACATATCTCAACATCGCAAAAGCTATCTATGTTAAGCCCCAGGCCAAAATCATTGTATATGGAGAAAAATCGAAAGCATTCCCTCTAACAACTGGAACAAGACAGGGATGCCCTCTTTCACCGCTACTATTTAACAGAGTTCTTAAAACTACTTACTCTAGCCAGAGTAATTAGACAGACAAAGGAAATTAAAGGGATACAGATAGGAAAAAGAAGAACTCAAAGTATCACTATTTGTGGACGATATGATTCTATAATTAGAAGATCCAAAAAATTCCAGAATTAATAATTGAATTTGGCAAAGTAGCAGAGTATAAAATCAACACTTATAAGTCAAAGGCATTTCTATATATTAGTGACAAATCCTCTGAAAGAGAAACTATAAAATTACCCCATTTATAATAGCCTCAAAAAAAATCAACTTAATAAAAGAGGTGAAAGACCCCTACAAAGAAAACTACAGAATGCTAAAGAAAGAAATTAAAGAAGACCTTAGAAGATGGAAAGATCTCCCTTGTTCTTGGATAGGCAGAATTAATATTGTCAAAATGCCCATACTACCAAAAGCACTAGATAGATTTAATGCAAGTCCAATCAAAATTCCATTGACATTCCTCATAGAAATAGAAAAATAAGTCATGCAATTTATCTGGAAAAATAAAAGACCCAGTATAGCTAAAGCAATCCACAACAAAAAGAAGGAAGCTGTTGGCATCACTAAACCAGAGTTTAAACTATACTACAGAGTAATAGTAACAAAAATGGCATGATATTGGCACCAAAAGAGACTTGTAGACCAATGGTACAGACTAGAGGACACAGAGACAAAGCCACATAATTAGTTATCTCATACTAGACAAAGTCACCAAAAACATATATTGGAGAAAGGATAGCCTCTTTAACAAATGGTGCTGGGAAAACTGGAAATCCATATGCAGCAAAATGAAATTAAGCCTCTGTCTCTCACCATGCACAAAACTCAACTCAAAGTGCATCAAGGACCTAGGAACTGAACCAGAGACCCTGCGCCTAATAGAGGAAAAAGAAGGCCCAGATCTCCATCATATTGGATTAGGCCCCTACTTCCTTAATAAGACTCGTATAGCGTAAGAAATAAAATCAAGAATCAATAAATGGGATGGATTCAAACTAACAAGTTTCTTCTCAGCAAAAGAAACAATCTGTGAGGTGAACAGAGGGCCTACATCTTGGGAGCAAATTTTTACCCCTCAGACAGCAGACAGAGCACTAGTCTCTAGGGTATATAAAGAACTCAAAAAGCGAAACACCAAAAAACAAAACAAAACAAAACAAAAAACAAATAACCCAATCAATAAATGGGCCAAGGAACTGAACAGACACTTCTTAGTAGGCGATATACAATCAATCAAAAAATATATGAAAAAATGTTGAACATTTTAGCAATTAGAGAAATGCAAATCAAAACTACTCTAAGATTTCATCTCGCTCCAGTCAGAATGGCAGCTATTAAGAATACAAACAACAATAAGTGTTGGCAAGGATTTGGGGAGAAAGACACACTCAAACATTGCTGGTGGGACTGCAAGTTGGTGCAGCCAATATAAAAAGCAGCATGGAGATTCCTTGGAAAACTGGGAATGGAACCACCATTTGACCTAGCTATCCCACTCCTTCTTCTAAACCCAAAGGATTTAAAAGCAGCATACTACAGGGACACAGCCACATCAATGTTTATTGCAGCACAATTCACAATAGCTAAACTGTGAAAGCAATCTAGATGCCCTTCAGTAGATGAATGTAGAAAGAAACTGTGGTGTATATATACACGATGGAATATTATTCAGCAATAAAAGAGAATAAAACCATGACATTTGCAGGTAAATGGATAGAGTTGGAGAATATAATGCTAAGTGAAGTAAGCCAATCCTCAAAAAACAAAGTCTGAATGTTTTCTCTGATATAAGAAGGCTTGTTCATAGTGGGGTTGGAAGGGGGAGCATGGAAAGATTAGATGAACTCTAGATAGGGAAAAGGGGAGGGAGTGGAAGGACAGGAGTGGGGGTATAAAAAAGATGGTGAATGAGATGGACATCATTACCTTAAATACATGTATGAAGACAGGAATGGTGTGAATATACTTTCTGTATCACAAGAGATATGAAAAATTGTGCTCTATATATGTAATATGAATTGTAATGCATTCTGCTTCATATATAACACATTAGAATAAAACAATTTTAAAAAATGTCACTTCTTATTCAGTCCATTATAACATGGCATGCATTCAAAGGAAGATTAATTGAGAGAAACAACAAAGCCAATTTTTAAGATGACTTGTGAGTCTAAATATTCTCAACTAAGAAATGCAGAAAAAAGCAACAATTAGTCTTGTTAGATGGGAAGTGGTTATTAATGTTTAGAGTCGAAGCACAAACATCTTCCAACTGCTGTTTCCATGGCATTGCACCTCTGACAAGTTGCATTGTTTATTCTGAATACAGTTCAGTCTATCAGATACCTTTTGAGTACTTCGCACCTGTCTTTGAGGTGTTTGGCCATTTGTTCCAGCCCTCACCACTGAGAAACCAGTGATGCATCACAGGTACCAGTTCCACAGGAGAACAATCTGACATATTTTTGCCTTATGCCCTCCCTGCATGCCCTTTACCTTCTGTTCTGTAAACACTGAGGCACAAGACTGCCCAGACATGCTCAGGGCTTGCGTGTGTACAACTCCAGTGTATACAGGGAAAGAATAAACCTTTGATCAACAGGAGATAGAGCCCATCTGGATTGACTGTTTGATGAAGCAGTTTTTCCACATGTCCTCTTGGTGAAAGGTTTTGTAAGAAGTAGGAATCAGTGGTGTTTAATACCAAGATGTGACCAGCTTGGTAATGCATCTTCTTATATTGGCTTTAATTATTTCCCTGCCTCACTCTCCTTTTGCTGTCATGCTTGCTCTCTAGGCGTATTTTAGAATAAAATATTCTTGGCTTCTGGTTCTGCTTTCTGGGGACTTCAGGTTAAGGCAGTTATCAGTTGTTCAATGAATATTAAGAACTATGAGAAAGTCCAAAATGCATTCTTTGTTTATATTTTTATTTTAATATTTAGTATTCCCTAGTGTAATCTATTTTTACTTTCAATCATACCAATAAGGCCCACCCATTGTTTATTTGTATATCGTAAAGCATTTCCAGGTAGAAAAGGTCTGGCTAATTCACAAGAAAATGAAGAGGACTGCACATGGTTTCTGTCTACTCTAGATGTCAGTCTTCCCAGATCCCCATTAATACCACAGGAGTTCCTATTAACATTAAAAAATTAACTTAGCCCACATTGTGTAACATGAATTAAACACAAACAACAACAACAACAACAACAAATCTGACTGCTTTACAGCAATCTGATGCACTTTCCAGAGAATCTTTAAAAAAAATACAAAATAAAATAAAATTTTGGATGTGTCTTATTATGTTGCTTTGGCCCCATGTATTGAACCTATTTTTGCCAATAACCCATAGTCTAGACCTCTGTCAATGCTTAGAGCTGGGTTTAAGTACCCCATCTTTATCAAGGAGGCTTTGATTTTTCTTAAATGTTCATCACATCCTGTCTGTTGTTAATCTCAGAAATTATGTTCACCTCTAAAAGACATTTATCCTTTATTTTCATTACCCAATATCTATTTGTCCTTTTGTGGCAAAGTTATCTGATTTTGAGGGGGGTGGGTATGTCCTTTAACAATGAACTTCCTCTATGTAGGCCTCAGGCCCTAGGCTCCAACTCCATATTTCATCATCACAAAAAAATGCCTCAGAGTTGGGCATACACCTAAATCCAGATCATAAATGCTAAGGAGACTTGATTTTGAAATGTTTGGAAAGAGAATTTCCTCTTCTTCTAAACTAGGTCTTGCAGTGTTATCCTGAAGCTGCCGGAAGCCACCATGCAAAGTCTGAGATGAAGTTAGTGCAGGGGAAATGGATGAGAGTGATGGGTCCACTCCTGAGTGAGACCGTTGGTGAAGGTAGCCCTTCTTATAGGTTTTACAGCTGCATAGCCAAGAAGTTACCTTTTTCTATTTAAGGTAGATTGAGTGGGGGCTTTTGAATCTCTTGCAACCCGAAGATTTAGAATTGGTAAACTAATTCTGAACTCATAGTCTTGTCCCATAACTTGATTCACTCTTGGCATTTTTTTAAAATATATTTTTTAGTTATAGATGGACAGATTACCTTTATTTTATTTATTCATTTTTTATGTGGTGCTGAGGATCAAACCCAGTGCCTCACACTTGCTAGGCAAGTACTGTATCACTGAGCCACGACCACCGCCCCACGTTCTTGGCATTTGTTATTTTAGTAAATGCTTCTGTGAACCATCCAGTTAGGTCAGCTAGAAGTCTTGGAGTTATTGTGACAGCTTAATTTTTCACAAACCCCATATCTAATCTACCAATGGGTTTTAAATATTTTTTACCACTTATTTCTTGTTTATTTATTTATTTATGGAACCATGGATTGAACTCAGAGGCACTTGATCACTGAGCTGTGTCCTCAGCCCTATTTTGTATTTTATTTAGAGACAGGATTTCACTGAGTTGCTTAGCGCCTGATTTTGTCGAGGCTGGCTTTGAACTTGAGATCCTCTTGCCTCAGCCTCCTGACCTGCTGGGATTACAGGCATGTGCTACTGCACCCAGCATACTTATTTCTTAAATCTACTTTATTCCATATTCAACATTCTAGTTCAAGATAGCTTCATCTGCCATCTGGGTGGCTGCTGCTGCTACTGCTGCTGCTACTACTACTACTACTAATACAAAAATCACTTTTAAATATATTTGAATATTTTTTTTTCATAAATTCTCTGATATATTCTCCATTCTTCACCCAGGATTTTTTTCAAATTATAAATCCAGTCATCTCAATTCTGATTTAAACCTTACAGTTATATTTAGGTTAATGAAAACTCATGAGACCTGATTCTCATCCATCTCTTTAGTTTTAAGTGATAGTAAAAGTCCACATTCCCATCACTGAAACCACTGTACATGTTGATTCTTCTACCTGGAATAGGCCTCTCTTCTTTTTAGATCTCAGCTCCAAGCCATTTTCTCAGAAGAACCTCCCCTGGATGCCATGATTAGGTCAAATAATATTACTATAGCCTTTCCTATACCTGTGTGCTTGGTTTGGAATCTGCCACAAATTAGGAACCATTCTTTTTTTGATTACATTTCTATTCTTTTAGCATGAATTAGATGGTTAAGACAGAAACCAGTAAAATTAGTTCATGAAATCTTTTTTTAGTCATTAAAAATAATGTTCAAATTATTCTTTGACATTACCTGCCCTGCAGTCTGTCTGCCAATGGCCTTCATTCTCAGAGCAGGGGTTGATGGAAGAAACATGTGTTGAATGGTGAGTTAGTTCTTTCAAGAGGCTTTCTGTCTTATGATATATTCCCTTTCTTACATGATGCCTTTTGCCATTAGGACCTCACCAGTGGCCAGATCAGTGAGTTACCTAACTGAACTTTCAGCCAAATAAAGCTCTTTTCATCATAGGTACCCATTCTCAAGTGTTTTATTATAGTAATAAAAAATGGACTAATTCATGGTTCTTTTGGCAAAAGCCTTCTCCTGCCCATCTTTTGACATCCCTATTGTGATTTCATTGTTTATGACTTTCAGAAGGATATGATCTAGGTATGACCAGTAGCCTTGGGGCTGAGGCTTGCTTTCTTTTGGATAAATTTGCTGTTATTCCTTTCTTCCTTCAAAGTTTCTTCCCTCAAGTTCTGGTAGCAAACCATGAGGCTCAGCAGACAGGAAATTAGCAAGCAAGGATTCAAGTTCTACTCTCTGCCCAATGGGGCCCCTCACCTACACAAGCCAGTGAAGGTTCATGCAACAAACTCTAATGTCCAGGAAGTTAAATCTGATCCCAAGAGAACTTTCACTATTCTTTGGCTCATTTTGATTTTTCTCTCTTTTCTCCTAGCAAGGGGATAGAGGCTAAGAAGACAAATTGTTCTCAATTTGCTCAGATCTTTTTCTTTTAATCTTATACTGGTTAAGTTCTTCATCAAACTTGATCTAAGACATTTTGGAGTGGGTATGGGGATAGCCAGAAAAGGAAAGAAGTGACAGCATTACATAGCTGTCACTACTTAAACATGGCCCTTGCAAGGCAGGTGTAGTGTAGTCTCTACCATGAATCTGAATTATGCAGTTTTGATAAGGTAAGAGTTGTAGTATGTTTTGAATAGTGCCCGGACACAGTAGGTAATCATTAATATTTGATATAATTTTACATTGATTATAAAAATTTGGCTGAAAATAACAATTTTATTATATAAAGATCTTATAATGTATACTTCTTGATACTCCAAGCAAAATTGACAATTTGTCAAGCAATTATTTTGCTCAAAATGGCAAAAGAAAGCATTATATTGTATTTATAATTATAAAAAAGCCCATACAATTCTGATTTACTGGGAAATCCACAGGCATAGAATCAAGAGGCAGGGGTATGTTGGGGAACTATTACAATGTCATCTGCTTGCTTTCTAGTGCTCTGCTTCCCTTTGAAATTTCTCCTTAGCCCCTTTGGAGTATCTCTAGCTCAGCAGTCAATGACTTTATGTGAAAATAATGAAAGTTTTCTCCACATGTAGAGGCCTCGGACAAAACAGTTTTTACTCTGTCTGTTCTGATTTGCATCAGTATGTGCATTTCATATGAGTTGAGTCATTGTGGTTTCACTGGGTTGTAACTCCAAGGTCTTTACACTATCTGATGTCCATGTAACATGGCACTTTCCCCCAGTTATCATAATGGTGTGAGTTAAAATGAGTGATCATTAAAATCCCATTGCAGGATAGTTCCATATCTTAAGTACTAACAGTATTTGTACTTCCAGATAATCTTTTATAGTAGGGATTAGCAAACTGCTGTCTATCCCCTGTTTACATAAATAAAGTTGTTTTATTTTTTTACCATAGCTATGCTTATTCATTTTGTGTTGTCGTTGACTGTTTTTGCACGATAGTGGCAGTTTAATAGTCATGATACAGATCACAGGGCCTATAAGTCTAAAATATTTTCTATCTACCATGTGATTATTTCTGCAAAAGAGTGTCCACATCCAGGACCCACAGGATAAGCTTCTCAGAACTTTGCTCAGGGGCAGATCTTTGGCTGTTTCTGAAGAGGAGTATAACTGTTTTCTAGATTATTCCTATTGGGTTATATAAGCAAGGATCATATATAAGCACAATCAGTATTATGGAGAGACCTACCATCCTCTGTCTATGAATCCACTGCAACTTCCTTCCTAGGTATGACTTTTAGGACCCAGTTCCCTCCTACTTTGGGGGTTATATTAAAGTGTCGCTATCAGTTTGAATGGGATGGAGAGAAGAGTGATTAGATTTTCCCTTTTATCTATACTTTGCCTGAAGTTCTGTAGTCAGCAGACTCTCCTCTCAGCTTTGGGGCTCAGCAATTATCCATGTTCTTTTTAATATTAATAGTCTGCATGGCAGGGGGCAGCTTTTGAAGTCTACCTGAATTTTGTAGCTGATAAAGTTCATCTATCCTTCACCTAAAAAAAAAAAAAATTGAGAATAGCCAACTTTGTCTCCTTCATGTTTTTTAACTTCTATTTCATAGTTTTCTTTTGTCTACCTGGGCAGTTGTTTTGTAGATTTTCTTTTAAATTTCTATTTTCCAGTTCACTAAATCTCTTCACTGCTGAGTCTAATTTTTTGTTTTTTTTTTCTAGAATCTCTATTTGGCTTAGTTTTATATCTAGCTGGTCAATTCTGATACTTTTTCGTTCCTTTGTCATATTGTCCAATACTCTTGTCTCTTAAAACATATTAGATATACTGTTTCAGTATTTTGGGGCTTATTATTCTAATATTTACTGTAAACCATCCCTTTTGATATTTATTCTGTCTGCCAATTTTTTCTTTCTTTCAATTGTTGTTGTTGTTGTTCTGGGGATTTTATTCAACTTTGATCGAACTTCCCATTCTAGTTTAGCTTTGTTTTTGTCTGTTCACTATCAGTGGCCCTTGGCACCTAGATTTTAGGTCACAAAGAAACAGCAAGTACCTTCAAGGAAAAGGGTGAGTCTAGTACAAACTTATATTTGTACCATCTTTGAGTAAGTCCATTCCTTCCCATCAGCTCAGTTACATCTTAGAAAGCTTTTTGCTTTTTTTTTTTTTTCAGAGATTGGGATGTAGCTCAAAGGTAGAGTGCTTGCCTAAGATTCTTGAGGCCCTGGGTTAAATCCCAAGAAGCATAAAAATTATTGCTTTAAAATATATTTTTCTTAGCTTTTTTTGATGTGCTGTACTAGAATGGGTTTCATTTAATGCTTATGTAGTTGCAGTACCACAAATACTCATTCATTTAAAGGGCATTTTGTTTGCACTCAGATTAATATCTTACTTTTTTCTCCACATAATTTCTGGTTTCTTTTCTTTATTCTCCATTTTTCCCATTCTCAGCCTAACTCAAGTCTTCTGAACCTTACATGTGGACTATTCAAGAACCTTGAGTGCATCCCCCACCCTTTACAATTCATCCTGAATGTGGTAGCCAGACCTAGCTTCTTCTCAATTTACTTAAATAAATTAAACACAAACAGTTAATAATAGCACGGTCATAGAAAAAAAAATCATCAGCAATCCAAGTAAGGGTAGTTACACTGGTACAGAAACTACATATGTAACACACACTCACACACACACACACACACACAAACACACACACACACACACACACACACACACACACACGAGACAATCAGATAAGTACTATTCCAAAGCAGGTCCAAGGAATTAACTCAGATCAGATAAAGGAAAGATACAAGCTGACTGCATAGAAGAGGGGAGTTCTGGAGGCTTTACAGAGAAGATGGTCTCTCTATCAAATCTTGAAATAACAGCTATCCAAATAAAAATAGGTCAAGAGAAGGTAATCTGGGAGCAGAGACAGTATATGTAAAGACCCCCATGCTTATGTTTATGTGTATAATAGCAAACACTTTAATAAAGCTGTAGCATAAGTTTTCCAGTAATCCCATCGGAGGAAAAGTAGTTGAATTTGAATTTCTGTCTGCAGAAATACATAAGAGTAACACTTCCACAGTTCTTTCCTATATTTTATCATAGTTCACCAACCCAGCAGGTTGATAGACAGGTAGTCTTATGTCTAAGGAGTTGCTTTATTAATCACCTCGTTCAAGACAAGTTTGATGTGATCTTCTTGGCCACATCTTTCTGAATGGCATGAGTCTCTTCTTTCATGCTTTCCTGGGCAGATAGGGTAGGATAGTTGCCAAGACCAGGCTCCCAGCTTTGCTTTTTATGGTAGACCATGGCCAGAACTGCTGTACTGAAGCTTCAAACAGGCAGGCTGGCAAAGCAAGAGCAAAAATATAGAAATTTGGTTAGGGAACAATGACACAACCAGAGATTTTGAATCTAGAACCTAGTATTGAAATCTAAATAATGTGGTTTCTTCCCAAATGAAAAAGTAATAAAGGGAAAATTCACTGTTGTAAAACCTAGAAGCTAAGCATATCATATGAGGTGCTGAAACCCATCCACTTTAGCATGCTCCCTAGAGAAAAATAGCTGTCAGGACACTAAAGACACTAATCTTCTCAGCTTGTTCTAATGTATACCACTTACTATTCCCCCCCACCTCTGTGTGTGTGTGTGCGTGTGTGTGTGTGTGTGTGTGTGTGTGTGTGTTTGTGTATGTATGTGGTACTGGAAGTTGAACTCAACTGCACTCTACCACTGAGATACATCCCTAGCCCTTTTTATTTTTATTTTGAGACTAAGTCTTGCTGAGTCATCCAGGCTGGCCTTGAGTTACAATTCTCCTCCCTCAGCTTCCTAATTAGCTGGAGTTACAGGTGTATGCCATTACTTGCTATTCAGTGCAATAGTGAAACAATAAAATAACATTATCTCAGAGTTAACAGTATTGACAATTTAGACCTTGACCAGCCTTTGCATACCTTAATCATTTACAAACCATGATTCACTCATCTGTAAAATTGGATTGATTAAGGATTAAATGAAAAAATGATTACAAAGCATTTGAAGGGGCTAGTTCATAGGAAGGATGAATTAAAGCTTGTATTACCATGTCACAGTCTCACGAGATCACCCACTCCATTAGTGCTACTTATTATGCAGAATTAAATTGTAATCATACTTATAACTTTTACTTTTTAGTTGAGGCTCGAAAGTTTTGTGAATGGTCCAAGTTTTTCCTTCATAGCTTTTTTTTCCCCCGTTGTTTTTTATCCCTCAACTTCTCTATTGAAAATCTTTTCCCTTCATCTTCTCCATATTGGTTCATGGCTTTCCATCTTTCCATTAGATTTAACCAAAAGTCTTTCTTTTTCTTACATGCAAATCCAGCCATTATGTTTCCCTTTTGCACCCTGATCCAAGCCACTCAGTGCATCAAGGCACCTCCTAATTGTTCTTCCTATTCATGTCTATACTGCCATTTGGTTTATGCTCAGCACAGGAAAGTAATCTGTTAAAATAAAAAATTTATTCAATCTATCACTCCTTTGTTCAAACCATCAAATGATTTCCCATCTCAGTCAGAGTAAGTTCTCTTAATAGGATCTTTGAAGCTTTATATGACTTGAATTCTCCCTCATCTTCTATCCAACTCCCTGTTCACTACTCACATGGGCCTCCTTTCTACTCCTTGAAGGCATCAGCCAACTCTTAATTTGTGTCTTTGCACTTATTAATATGCCCTTTGCATGCTTACTCTTTTCCTTAGGTCTTTATTCAATTTCCATCTTCTAATGTTTTTTTTTCCTGTAAATATTCAATATAGATATCCTGATTCATTTTTATTTCTTTATCCAAATTTCTACCTAATATTCTATCTTTTCTATTAGCAATTCTTATATGTTGACTACCCACTTCCAGTGCAATTTAAGTTCAAGGAAGGCAGAGATTATCTGACTCTGCTAATTACCCTGCTGTCACCTTTTCAGATGTTAAATAGTAGGCATCTATTAAATATTTGTTGAGTGAATGAATTTGAGGTATGTAAACTGTTTTTGTTGTTTTCCTTGGAAAGACTTCTGGTGTATTTATTATGTGTCTCCCTTACAAAGCTGTGATTCAAACTGAATATTCCTGGTTTGCTTTTTGTTAGGGACATAATCTTCATTGATAGGACACAGGATTTCTTTTACTTAAGTTTGGAAATTAAGACTAAGCATCTCAATTGCCTTATTAAGATTCTTGATATACTTAGTTTTATCCATATTATGGCCTTTCATCAAAGTCTCCCTAGCCTGGTGTTTGTGCTATGGAATGTATGTCTGAGTTCAAAAGCATAACTTTATCTATATGCAAATGCTATTGCTTAGATGTGGCTTTTCAAGATCATCTTATGTTCTGGTTCCCTTGTGTAACTACTGACCTTTCCAGGCATACAGTCTTTGATCAACATATCACTTGTACTCTACTCATCCAGTTGCAAAAACAGATATCTGCTTGCCCAACATTTCTCAAACTTGTTCCTTACCAAGATGAGGAAACTCAGAACCGGAAAATGAGTTGCTCCAGGTCTGCTAGAAAGTAGCAGATATGAATCTAGAGTTCTGGTTCAAGGTCCTTCCAACTATTGCATAATACATTCAGTATTTCTGTATTACCAAGCATAATATTTTGCAAGTCCTTAATAAACACTTTTATTATTGATTAATACACTTTGTCTTGACATCTCTGCAAAGTAAGTCTAATTTAGACCAGTGGCTCTCAATTGGCGTCAATTGTGTCTCCAGGGAACATTTGTCAATGTCTGGAAATATTTTGGATTTCAGGAAAGGGATATGTTACTAGTATGGGTGGAGGTCGGAGATAGTGCTCAACATCCTACAAAGCACAGAACAGGCCTCCCACAACAAAGAATTACCTGGCCACAAATGTGCTGAGATTGAGAAATCCTGACTTAGAACTTTTATTATTGATTTATAAGTAGTTGAGAGAAGGTCTAAAAATGTACCCAAGCAAGCTGATTAGTTTTCCTCTTTGGTTTTCTTGTTAATGGACCCAGCTTTTAAGTAAAATAAAAGAACACTTGAGTTATAAAAACAGATACACAAATAAAAACTTGTCAGCCTTGCTCCTTTTAGTACCTCAGTTTCTTGTCCTTATACAGAGAGGTAAGAGCCAAGTAAAACCCATGCTTCTCAACCCGGATAAAGAAAATTGTACTCATTACATATTCATGTTTTCAATGGCATTCTTCACTTTAGAGATTCAGGGCACATCATTAATTAAAGCATGAATTCCCCAGAAACAACACTAATTAAACCTCAAAATCAAAATAGCATAAAAAGGAAGATCTCATTTTTTACCTCATCCCAGCAGCTGAGAAAAATCATAGTTTCATCAAGTCACATGGGGAGGTATGGGTTTTATCAAGGAGGTGACTGGCCACCTTCATTTATGCTTTTCTGGATGCTTATTCCAAAAATGTGCCGTGACAGAGTTGCCAAGAAACAAATAGTGTGTTGGTAGTGGCAGTGCCCTCATTTCATGGTGTGTGCTTTATCTTCTGTAGAGAAGCATTTAGGAAGGCAGAGATCCACAGTCAACACAGACGACCTTGGCCTGCTGCTTCTTTGCTTGGTACTTGGTGCCTAGGCAACCTCACAATTTAACCCGTACATATTTGCTCATTACTTCCAGGTTGCCATTTTTCTCTTATTCCAGTAACTATGCTGAATGCTTTGCAAGCTTGATCCTTTTACAAACCTTTCAACAAAGCTCTTCCACATTTCTAGTCTATAAAATCAAGATTTAGGGAAGCGTGTGAATCTGGGGCTCAAACCCAAGTCTTACTGTTTGTTTCAGATTCCCATGTTCCTCATCTGAATTATTGCTCAACTTCATAGCTAGATTCCTTTTTCTTGCTTCTGTTCATTCAGGCTCCATTCTGAAACCAGAATAATCTTTCTAAAATGCAAGTTCAGTCAGGTATAATGGTACATACCTGTAATTGCAGCTACTTGGGAGGCTGAGGCAGGAAGCTTACAAATTCAAGGCCAGCCTGGACATCTAAATGAGTCCCTGTCTCAAAAAAATATTTAATCAAGTAAAAAAATTAAAAATAAAATACAAAAAAGAACATCCCTGGGTTCAATCTGTAGTACTAAAAAAAAAAAAGAATTCAATTGAAGTATTAGCCATATTAAGTAGAAAGCAAGCTATACCTTCATATGTATGAACTAAACATTAGTTTGTAAAAAGAAAAAAAAGGTAATGAACAATCCTAAATGCTTGTAGAATGATTTCCTACCTATATGACTAGAATACTTTCTTTACTTCTATCATTTATGCTTTTCAAGTGGATTTCATTGGGTTTGACCATCTTACTGTAGTGAAGTTTACTATTTCCCCATTTCCCTTGTCAAGGAAATGTAAAAATTTTCTTTTTTCAGTGCTCTTAATCACCTCAAATCATAGTTCATCCATTCCTTTTACCCTGAAAATTAAACATATATTCAGAGCAGAAATGTGTTCATGTACCATAGGTTCCTCTCTCCGTCTCCTCGTTAGCTGATGTAAAGTCCACTGATTATTTGACCCATTTGGTCCAGTCCCTCAGGAAATACTGCATTCAGGGACACATAGTCCTGAATTTCACTCTTTTAGTTGTCTATCTTAAAGGACAGAGAGGGGACTAGAGAGTATAGCTCATGACAACTCATTAAAATCCTCCATTGTCTCCCATAGTGATCAATAACTTTCCCCCTAATTCATGCCATGCTACCTCTGTCCTCTCTCTTTTTTTCAGCTGCTTCTTGCTCCCTCTTTTCTTTTGTACCTATCTGCCTGTGAGTTTGTGGTTCTCTTTGTTCTGCAGATAACCACTCTGCTAGCTTTTGTTCTACCTGTACCTCCTACATTCTGGGACTCCATTACAGGAAATCTAGTAATAGTCTGCAACATCACCAGGGCAAGGCTTGTGTGAGAATAAGCCAAGTGAAAGTAATACTCTTCAGCTGGGATAAAGAAAATTGTACTTCTTACATATTCAATTTCTTTACTTGCCTTTTATTTTATAAAACAAAGCAGAATAAGAACATTTATAGTTTTGTAACTTGGGCCCATCACAATTACAGTTCTTTTTTCCTTTGCAGAATAGGGCCCAAGATTCTCTTTGTAATTTTGGTGATGTGAGGAAGCTTAGAGATCAGGTAGTTCATGTCTCTAATTATATAGATGAGGAAATAAGAGATACCCACACAAGTGTGACTTCCTACGGTCACCCTGTGGGTCAGTGCCAGTGAAGCCAGGCTTTCAGATGAGGTTAGGACATCTTCTATCTCTCAAGACTGTCTTGCCTCATTCAGTGCATTGCCTTTGTAAACATATGCTAGATGAATGTGGAACTGAAAGGAAGAGATTTAATAAAATAAAGTTAGAGGATCCTCTTCCCTGCAAAACAGGAACTAGATAGAGGAGCAGGTAAGGTTGGTCTGTAGGTCTGCTTAGTCTGTTTTGCTTATGAGGTTTCATTAGGGATTACATTGAAGTCAAGTAATTTATTTTATTATATAATAAGCATTAAAAATAAGGTAAATATTTCACTCCAACCCCAAATGGTCTTTTTCAGTTTTTACAAATTTATTTTTTATATATTTTATAGTTGTATATAATGGTGGGATTTGTTTTAACAGTATAATTTGGCCAATATAATTCCCCAGTATTTCCCCCTCCCTCTGCTTCTCTTGTCTGCTCATCCTTTTCCTCTACTCTATTGATCTCTTTAATTTTCATGAGATTCCCCCGACCCCATCACCTTTCTTTTCCCTTTCTTTCTCTAACTTCTTTTTTTTAAACTTTGCTATTTGTTTTTATTTTTTGAAACATGTCAGTATTTTTACTAAATATGAGTAATCTCTATTTAGTTATTTAAAAAAATAAATGACAGCAGAATGCATTACAATTCTTATTATACGTATACAGCACAATTTTTCATATCTCTGGTTGTATATAAAGTATGTTGACACCAATTCGTGTCTTCATACATGTACTTTGGATAATGATGTCTATCACATTCAACCATCCTTGCTAATCCCCTGCCCCCTCCCTTTCCCTCCCACCCCTCTGCCCTATCTAGAATTCATCTATTCCTCCCATGCTCCCCCTCCCTACCACTATGAGCCAGCCTCCTTATATCAGAGAAAACATTTGGTATTTGTTTTATTTGGATTGGCTGACTTCACTTAGCATTATCTTCTCCAATGCCATCAATTTACCTGCAAATGCCATGATTTTATTCTCTTTTTTCTGATGAGTAAAATTTCATTTGTATATATGCCACATTTTTTTATCCATTCATCCATCTAGGTTGACTCCACAGTTTAGCTATTGTGAATTGTGCTGCTATAAATATTGATGTGGCTGTGTCCCTGTAGTATGCTATTTATAAGTCCTTTTAGTATAGACTGAGGAAGAAGGATAGGTGGGTCAAATGGTGGTTCCAATCCCAGTTTTCCAAGGAATCTTCATATTGCTTTTCCATATTGGCTGCACCAATTTGCAGTCCCACCAGCAATGTATGAGTGTACCTTTTCCCCCACATCCTTGCCAACACTTATTGTTGTTTGTATACATAGTAGCTGCCATTCTGACTGGAGTGAGATGATAAAGTTAGATATCTCTTAGAGTAGTTTTGATTTGCATTTCTCTAATTGCTAGAGATGATGAACATTTTTTCAAATATTTGTTGATTGATTGTATATCCTCTTCTGAGAAGTGTCTGTTCAGATCTTTGGCCCATTTGTTGATTGGGTTATTTGTTTTTTTTCGTGCTTAGCTTTTTGAGTTCTTTATATACCCTAGAGATTAGTGCTCTATCTCATGTGTGAGGGGTAAAAATTTGCTCCTAGGATGTAGGCCCTCTGTTCACTTCACAGATTGTTTCTTTTGCTGAGAAGAAAGTTTTTAGTTTGATTCCACCCCATTTATTGATTCTTGCACTATAGGAGTCTTATTAAAGTATTTGGAGCCTAATTCCACAAGATGAAGATTAGGGCCTACTTTTTCCTCTATTAGACACTTAATTCCTAGGTTCTTGATCCACTTTGAGTTGAGTTTTGTGCATGGTGAGATAGGGGTTTAATTTCATTTTGTTACATATGGATTTCCAGTTTTCTCAGCACCATTTGTTGAAGATGCTATCTTTTCTCCAATGCATTTTTTGGCACCTTTGTCTAATTTATATAAGATAATTGTAATTTTGAGGGTTAGCATCTGTGTCCTCTATTCAGTACCGTTGGTCTACCAGTCTGTTTTGGTGCCAATACCATGCTGTTTTTGTTACTATTGCTCTGTAGTATAGTTAAAGATTTGGTATAGTGATGCCACCTGCTTCACTCTTCCTGCTAAGGATTGCTTTAGCTATTCTGGGTCTCTAACTTCTATGTATGAGAGAAAAATATGACCTTGATCCTCTGAGTTTGGCTTTTTTTTCACTTAACATAATGGTCTCAGGTTCTATTAATTTTCCTGCAAATGGTATAATTTCATTTTTTATGGCTGGCTAAAACTCCATTATGTATATATACCACATTTCCTTTATCCATTCATCCAATGATGGACACCTAGGTTGATTCCATAATTTGGCTATTGTGAATTGTGCTCCCACAAACATGGACATTTTACTGGCTGTTTTAATAGTAACAAAAATAGTAATTATTTCTGAGATTTACCATTATTGATTTCATGCCAATGTCAGGCCTCCTACTAAACACTATGTTCTCTCACTTAATTTTCAGAATAAACCTATGAAATACAAATAATTTGAATATCCCTTATCTGAAATGCTTGGGACTAGCAGTGTTTTGAATTTCTGATTTTTTTGGATATGGGAATATTTTACATACACATAATGAGAACTCCTGGAGATAGGATCCAAGTTTAAACATAACACTTATTTGTTTAATATACACCTTATATGCATAGATCAAAGGTACTTTTATATAATATTTTAATAATATTATCCACAAAAAAAGGTTTCATGTAACGTAATTTTCCACTTGGTGTTTAATAAAGTTTCTGATTTTGGATTGAGGGTGTTCAATCTGGAGAAAAAATATTATATATATATATATATTTATATATATGTATGTATGTGTGGATGTGTGTGTGTGTGTATATATATATATATATATATATATATATCATATTAGAAAACAGAGGCTTAGAGCAATGGGGTAATTTACCATAACTCAGTAAATAGCAGACTCAAAATTCAAACCCAAGCCTTTTTTTCTCCAAGGGCTAATGCTTTTACTTACTGCCATCTGAGGCAGAATTTGACTGCCTATCTCATTCTAGCTCATTCTATGTATTGTTCACCTTCCATTAAAGGAATTTTGATTGCTGCACACTGGGGCAAATCCAGGAACATAAAGTCAAACACTTTCCTACTTTCAGGAAGACTTTACCCTAGTGGGGAAAACAGAAAAGCAAATGAACTGCTGTCCTGCAGTATAAGAAAGTGTTTTCAGAGGGGGACATCAAAAGCAAAGTGTGTAAGGATGGTCAGGGAACATCTGCAGGACACGCATGCCTCTGAGCTGCATGATAGAGGAGGAACAGATGGCAGGTAGACAGACTGCATGTGAAAGGACATGAAACATGATGAACTCAGAGACCAGTGAGATCAGACTGGAGGGAGGAGACCATGCAGGGGCTGCCAGAGGAAGCCAGAGATGTGTTCTGGTTCCAGGTTCTGCACAGCTGTTTGAACCATGCTGAGTGGTTTGCAATGTACCCTGAAGGGGATCAGAAGTTACCACTGAATTTTTATCAGAGAAATGACATAGTCAGAGATGATCTTGGGAGTGTTCTTCACTTGAATGGGATTTGTGACAGACAATAAGGCAGGGTGGAACACTGGGTATAGAGCTGAGAGATTATAGGCAGGAACCCCACAAGGGAAACTGCTGTGATCCTGATGAAACGAGAAGAGAGCTGAAACTAGGGACCCTGGAAGAGAAAATGGAAAGTGGAAAGGAGGAAAGGGATGCACAAGACCTCAAGTAGGTTCTCTTGATGGCCAGGCCAGGTCCTTTGCTCCACTGACACTTGGGGTTAGCCTCTTGCTCAGGGACTTTGTAACATGTGTAACTGAAAAAGAAGAAAAAAGCTCAGTGTGAAGAGAAGTTAGCCAATCATATAATGCTGTTGGGAACATCTATTGGGAAAATAACATACCCATTCTGGAAAAAAGTATGGTGGATTTTTAAAGAACTATACACATTATTTACATAGAACTCAGCAATTGCATTCCTAGGCAATTTATCTAAAAAATTGTTAAAGATATTTCAATTGAAACGTAGCATTCATACAGTGATATGCCTAACATGTATGAAAAGTTTTTCACATGTTTATACCCATGTAACCAACAGGGAGCATATTGCTAGAACCTCAGAATTCTCCCCAGTGCTTCTTCTCAGTCAGTGTACACCTCCACAGAGATCATTGCCATTTTATTTCTATCATTATAAATTACTTTCGACTGTTCTTGAACTCAGTATAAATGAGGTCATAAAGTTTGTAGCACTAGTACTTTGTTCTTTTATTTTCCTGCACAGTATTCTAACATAGAAATAAAGCACAATTTATCCATTTAAAAAAATGAATCCCAAAGAACTAGGACCTAGAAAGAGGAACAACCAAGGGATCCTGGTGAGGCCAAGGAGGAAGAGACATTCTTGTACTTTCCTTTTAGCCTTAAGCCATGTCCCTTACTGTCTCTAAACTTCCCCTCCATCATTTCACTTGCTCCTCTTTTTTCTCCCTCTACCACCCTAACAAACAGTACTCCATGGCTCCAGGTCTTAGGAGGCACAGAGCTAAATATTAAGCAGTGCTGAAACTGTAATAGAGTTTAACTTTAGAACACGTTTAGAATGTTGTCATTGCTAAGCTGGGGCTTTAGCAAAAGATCCCTTCTTGACACAGTGCCTGGGGGGGGGGGGAGGAGTAGGCTCAGAAAAGCTCAGCTTTTCCTTCTACAATATTCCTTAAGAGTCTAAGAACCATTTTAGAATAGTGAGTAGAAAAAAACTGCTTTCCCCCTCCTATTATATTCTCACAACACAGAATGCTTCTGTGACCACAGTCCCACAACGCAAGCAAGCAGTTCTGCAGTGGACACCAGCCTGATGTCCTCTAACTGAATTTCATCTGACTCTGTCTACCTGGAGGTAGCAGCAGGTTACACAGTGGTGAGCTCAGTCCCACAAAACTGCCTTCACTCCAGATGTCAGTTCTGAGATAGGATTGAATAAAATAAAAATTAGGTAGAAAGGAGACAAAAGGAAGGAAAATGAGATTATAATTTAACCTGGAAGCCTTTGCTAAAGTTACTCACACCTTCACTCCCAAAGCTGATATCCCTCCCAGACTTGTAACTCCCAAATTTCTGGGATATCTATAAGTCTTCACTCACAATCTTAACTGCAGATTCATCCACTTTGGAAAATTTTTCTGTGCAGTGTTAAAACATGTATTTTTAGAATAGATTGAGCAAAGGGAGATATAAAAGCTATATATAGGGCACTTTACTAATGTTATCTATTGATCAGATAAAGGAGATATTGATTAAAGATCCTGAGAGATCCTGAGTCCAGCCAGACTACTATAAACCATTTTGTGATTGCCATACTGATGTTATCCTCACACACATTTTCAAGCTTACCTCTCAGCTAATTTATTTTAAAAGAAGAGTCTAAGACTTCAAAAGTGCATGTCAATCTAAAGATAGCCCACATTTTCTTTCAATGCAACCTCCTCGTTTTTCTAATAAATCTCTGATTGTGCCTCTATCTGATGCATTTTGAAATTCTTTTCTGTAGTGTTTTTCAAGGATTCCATCATCCTGAGTTGATGTCTCCCTCTTTAGAACCTCCTCCATGACAATTCCAAGTCTGGGCCTCTGGAACTTCTAAGACTGGCTATAAGTTGGGGTTCTCATAACGATCCCCTTCCTTGCGTCTGACCATATTGCCAGATCAGCTCATGGAATTCAGGGAAACATTTTACTTACATTTGTCCACATTTTACAAAGCCTATTTTAAGTACATAAAACAACAGCCAGTTAAAGAGAAATCTGGAAGGGGTCCAAGTGCAGGAGCATCCTTCTGTCGTGGGTGTAAAAGCTTCCTAGCATTCAACTGGGTTCTTGTTCACTAGCCTGGAAACTCCTAAACTCAGTTTATTTTAAGTTTGCATGTAGGCTTCATTACAGAGGCATGATGGATTGATTAAGTTGGCCACTGATGAATCAACTTAACTGTTAGCTGGTCTTCCCTCCCTAGGTTGTGGAGTTGTAAGTTCCAGTCCTCCAATTTCCTGGTTGGTTCTGCAGGCAACCAATCCCCCAGTATGAAGTTCTCTAGGGACTTTCCAAAGACCATCTCATAAACATAAACTTGGGTGGCTTAAAGGGATTGTTATAAGTAACAAAAGGACTTTTATTGTTCTGGAGTTATGTGAATGACTGATGACTATAGATCAAGTGGGTTTTTTTTTTTTTTTTAGTATTTTAGTTTTTAATTGTGAATCTAATTTTTGAACACTTTTTATACCCTCAAAAATAAACAAGCAAACAGAAAGGTCAAATATCTTAAGAAAAGATACTCTTATTGCTCTAGTCAATCTGAAAATAAAAAGTTATAAGGAGCTGTGAGTCAGGTACCAGGAAAACACAACAACATATATGTTATATATTATCCCAAGTAGTCTGTTTTTCCCTTGATATGTCACTATAAGTTTGAACAGAGGCCTGTTGGTTGCGGTAATGCTAATGGCTTTTTGTTTACAATAGATCTAAAAGAAGAGTCTCAAATTATGCAACTTCCATTGCCAAAAGCTTTTGAGTGGGCTTTTGAGTAAAATGAAGAAAAATCACATATAAATTCGCATTCATTTTCCAATGTAAATTGCCATTTTATTAAAAAAATGGAGTTTATAACGGAATGATTATAATTTAAATTAATGAGCCCTCAAATAATACTTGGTATTGCCAATTATTTTTTAATATAATATGAAATCTCTGGGTTCATAAATAACATTCTCTTCCTATTCAGGAAAAGCCATGCTCAGCAATGTGTTATTCATGACTTAATTATTCTATAGATGCTTCATTCATATGCATGCAGATATATCTGGCAGCATTGCATTTTAATGAAGATGCTGAAAGGCAGCAGGCTATAATTTCTAACAGAGAATTCTGTCAAGACTGAACAATAGGAGCTCCTGAAGAGGGCTAGGAAATAGCATGGCCCAGAAAGAAAATTAAAAACCCATTTAAATATTTTAATTATAATCTTCATTAGGGAAAATTTGAAATCCTTTTGCACACTCAGAGCTTATACAGTTTAGGAGCTATTTTTGCTAGAGGAGGATAATGTTGAAGAAGGAGAATCTTTTCAAGATTTCATCGGATGAGGTATAGCCCCCTGTGGGGGAGCACAGGTCAGGCCTCTGCTTTTGTCCCCTGTGCCTCCTCCCGCCACACCCTACCTGCCAATAGTTATCACTCAATTAATCCCTGTCAGGGTATTAATTTACTGATTGGGTTAAGGCTCTCAGAACCCAATAATACTGATTATTCTTGCAGTGTCTCACACATGAGCTTTTGGGGGGACACCTAGTAGCTAAACCATCAATTTTTTTATTGAAGAAGTAGTGGGGCCAAAATGACCAATTAGATCAGTCTTGGGAGGGACAATGAGAGGAAGAAGGCAGGGAGTGAAGATTCTTTCAGGCTATCTTTGGTACCCAAAATGCATATATGAGGTTTAGGGATTTGGCACTGGCTGGCCACACCTCAAACTGCCATTCTTTGATCCTCCAGAAAGCTCAGTTTCCTAAAAACGATTTCAACTATAGGAATTGCCACAATTTTATTATGGTTTCTCTCATTCTCTTTCATATATAGAGAGAAATGTCAGAAAAATGGTAGAATTGTCAAGGTCATGTAGTGAAGCAGATCACATTTCTATTTGTTCTGTTATAGAATAAAAGCAAAGTAGAAATGTACTGCCAATGCTTACACATTTTAGGAGAGATAATAGTAATCAAGTGACAGGACATTAGGGACACTGTGGAAGATGTGGCATTATCTGGAAAGGTGAGGAACAAGAGACCCAGCTGCCCATGCACTAGCCTGGATTTCCACCTACTCCATTAACAATGTGCTTGGTAGGGTAACAAATGTTCTTTGTGTCTTCAGATCCAGTGCACGCTTTGATATCTTCCTCCTGCTCCATCTCTCACTGACATTCAACATATGGTAACTTCTGCTTCAAACATGATTCTGACTCTTGAGATGTCATAGACTACTGATATTCTCCCTTGTTGTCTTTTTATTCCTTTCTTGCTCTTTTTTTAATGCTGACCTTTGATGAGCAGAATGTTTAATTTTTTTATGTGGTTGAATTTTCAATCCTTTAAAATACAAAAATGTATTTTACATTTTTGACTAAAGAATTCTTCCTTTCCCCCAGTTCATGAAGTTTTTCTAATATGTCATAAATATTTAAAAGTTTCTATTTTACTGTCATATTTTGAGGTAGATCCAACCTTTTTTTCCCCTGTGTATAATCATTTGTTCCAGAATTACTAATCAAATAGTCCCTCCTTTACCAACCATCTTCAGATTCCATTCTGTCATACAGCAAGTAGCTATTTAATTATAGGACTGTGGATCACTTTTCTATTGCTGTCTAACAAGTTACCAAAGATTTAGGATTTTAAACCAACATCCATTTGTTACCTCTCATTTCTGCAGACCAGACTTAGCTGGGATCTCATAAATTTCTCACAAAGCCAAAATCAAGATGTTGGCTGGCTAGTGCTCTTATCTGGAGGTCTGGGGAATCATCTTGCTTTCCAGCTCAATCAGGTTGTTGGCAGAATTCAATTCCTTGAAGCTATAGACTGAAGTCTGTTGTTGGCTGTGAACCTGGGGACATTCTCAGCAACTCAGGACCATCCCCATTCCTTGGCATGGACTCCATCATCTCCAAAGCCAGCAGTGGCATGCCAGTCCCTCTACACAGGATGTCTTCAATTCCTTCCTCTTTCCCCAGCCAGAAAATATTCTTTGCTTTTAAAGAGCTTATGTGATCAAGTTAGAACTACCAGATAATCTCCCCTTTTCCATAAAATATAGCATAATCAGATGAAGTATATTATTTTATCATATTCCACTCCCAATCAAAGGGGAGTGTAATGTAGAAGGACCAGGATCCTTGGGAATCATTCTTAGAATTCCACCTACCACAATCTGTGGGCTTTCCATACCATACCATTGTCTTATCACATTGCCAAGATCCACACTGTTTAATCGAATTCTATCAAGAATTCTACTGAAGCTCAAAGTAGTTGTACACACCTATAATCCCAGCTATCAGGGAAAGAGGAAAAAGGATTGTGAGTTTGAGGCCAGCTTGGACAATTTAGTGAGATCCTGTCCCCTCAAAAAAAAAAAAAAAAAAAAAAAAAGAAATCCATTGACATTTGAACCAGAATTGCATTGGATCTGTATGTAGCTTTGTCTTTCTGGTATTGAATCCATTTATTTAAAAAAATGAGATATTGCCCAATTTTAATTTTTTCAATAAGTCTTATATTTATTTCTCTTTTTTATATGTCATAAGCAAATGTTACAATGAACTCTGCTCTGAAGCAAAATTTTGACTTTGAGGTGGGATTTCTGAAGTAGGAGTGCAGAGGCACTCTTTCAAAAGCAAATAGAAAACCATACATGACCACTTCAGGATTTTAGAAATCAACCAAAGACATTCATCTACTTGAAAAGGTAAATTTCAGTAGGAATAGCAAGACTATCAGTAAGAATGTATTAAGAATAGCATGGCATTATATCCTGGGGTTCCTCCCTTTCCCCACCCCAGCTGTGCTGTCAATGACTTACCAGAGAAGGGCAAGCTATGAGGACTGGCAGTCAGGCTCCTCACCAGAAGGTGCTGATTCACTTTGGAGTGCAGCACACATACTTAGGGGCATTGTCAAAAATAAGAGTTTTGAAAAATCCAGGAATAATAGCAAATAATTTAAGAAGGGTGATATTGTGGATAGCCTGAGGTCCTAATATTGCTTGGGCAATCAACAGATTGATTGACCAACCATAAAATTTGAATTAGAAGTGAAATCTAGAGACTAAGATAGTGATTGTGGGCCTTCAGAAGTGTTCAGATGGCCCTGATGATTTGGAAGCCTCTGGTTATTATGAGTGTGAAGCCTTGAATATGCAGAAGGTGTGAACCAGGAGAGACTCATAGACTTCCCAAATTTTGATTGCATTCCTTAAATCCATACAGATTTGTTGGCAAACAGTGAAAGCCGAAGATGTTTATGCACAATGTCAAATCAATCTTTTATCAACCATTATGCTAGGCAAACAGGCTTAAAAACAAAATGAACTAAAACAAGAAAAAACCTGAGTAGAGCATCTGTGTTGTATACAAGTGGAGAGACAGACTATAAAATTCACCTAGGAAGTCTTTAAATAAACAAATCAACTATACTATCCCTGGAGGGGATAAGACTCCAGAGCTGCTATGATATATTATCTCAAATGTCCAATTTAAAAAATCTCCATGCAATAAAAACAGAAAAATGTGGCTATATACAGGGAAAAACATCAACTGAAACTGTCTCTGAGGGGCCAGTCATTGGTCTTAGCAAAGCAAGTCTTCAAAGCAATTACTATAAATATGTTCAGATAAAGGAAATAATATTTGAGAACTAAAGGAAAATGTAACACTAGTGACTTACCAAATAGAGAATGTAAAGAGATAATGATTATTTTAAACCTCAAATTCTGAAGTTGAGAAGCATAATTATTGAAGTGAAAAATTCATTACAGCAGAAGTCAGCTAGCAAAATACAGTGAAAGAATGAAGAGTCAGTGGTAGAATGCTTCCTTTACACGTGTGAGACCTTGGTTTTAATCCCCAGCACTGACAAAAGAAAAAAACAAACAAAAAAACACTTCAAAAAAGAATGGATGAATGATATTGATGATAGACCAAGAATTATAAGAAATTACAGAATAAGAAAAAAATATGAGCACAGTCTCAGAGACCTAAATAACACTACCAAATAATCAAACATAAGTGTCTCAGAGTAAAGAAGAGAAAGGGAAAGAAAAAAATTTAAGAAATAATGGCTGATAAAACCTAAAATATATATAGTAAAAGACATCTGTATTAGTTTGACTAATAAAATACTATAGATTGGGTAGTTTAAGAAAAAACCATTTATGTCTTGCAGTTTTAGAAGCTAAAAGGTCCAAGATTAAGGAGCTGGCAGATTTGGTTCCTGACCAAATGTAAAAGCCCTTCTCCTGGTTTATAAATGGCCACCTTTGCATTGTGTCATTACATAGTAGAAAGTAAGAAAGTGAGCTCTGATCACTCTTTCTCTTCTTATAAGAACACTATCCCATCACAGAGACCCCCCACCTTCACTAATATCATCACAATGGGAGTTAGGACCTCAGTGCATGAATCTGTGGGGAGAGGGTACAAATAATCAGTCAATAATAGCATTCAGTAAATGAGTTTAAATGTTGAACTAGAAAATATTAATATCATAAAAGTAGTAAAGGAGGAACATAGAAATAAAAATCAAGAGATTATTATAGATAAAAGTGGCAAAATTGCAGAAATAAATTCAAATAAGATTCAATGAAACCTGTAATTTAGTGGCTTGGGAAGCTGAGGCAGGAGGATTGTAAGTTCAAAGCCAGCCTCAGCAAAAGTGAGGCTCTAAGCAATTCAGTGAGACCCTGTCTCAATAAATGTCAAAATGGGACTGGGGATGTGTCTCAGTGGTCAAGTGCCCCTGAGTTCAATCCCTGGTACCAAAAAAAAAAAAAAAAAAAAAAAAAAGATTCAATGAATACATAAGAAGTAAAAAGTAAAAGCATAAAATACATGTATCGAAATAGACAAAACTAAACCTTAAAATACCAGTTTTTATGTTTTAGCTAAGTGATGTCCCCCAAAAGCTCATGTGTGAGATAATGCAAGAAACTTAAAGATAAAATTATTGGATTATGAGAGCCTTAACCTAATCATTAATCCACTGGGTAGTAACTATAGGCAGGTAACGTATTGCTGGAGGAAGTAAATCACTGGGAGTGTGTCTGAGGTTTATATTTTGTTTCTAGTGAGCAGAGCTCTCTTTGTTTCTGGTGGTCTTGTCCTGAACTGCTTTTCCCCACTGCACCTATCCACCATGTTGTTCTGCATCACATCAGGCTCAGAGCAAAGGAGTTGGACATCTATGGACCGAGACCGCAAAAACCATGAATCCCAAATAAACTTCCTCCTTTAAAATTGTTCTTGTTAGGTCTTTTGATCACAGTGGCAAAAAAACTGACTAAAATACCAATTGCTGCTACAAATATTACAGGAACTCTTATTGTTGGTGGGAATACAAAATAGTATAGATACTTTGGAATACAGTTTGGAAGTTTCTCACAAAATTAAACAAAATCTTTACCATATAATCCAGCAACTGTTCTCCTAGGTCTTTGCCTAACTGATTGGAAAATTATCTCTATACAAAAATCTGCACATGAATGTTTATAGTAGTTTTATTTGTAATTACCAAAAAACTGGAAGTCCTTAGTGTGTCCTTCAGTAGGTTAATGGATAAACTGTGGTACATCCATAGAAGGTTACCTATGGAAAATAAGCGCATGGTAATGCCAAATGTATAGTTTTAAATGAAATAATCCACTCTAAAAAGACTACATACTCTTTGATCTTATTATATGACAGTCTAGAAAAGACAAAATGACAAAAATAGTAAAAATATCAGTGTTTTCCATGATTTGGTAGGAGGTGGTAGTAGGAAGAAAGGCTGAATAGGTGAAGAACAGGGAATATTTTAGGGTGCTGAAATGATCTTGCATGGTAATATAGTTGTGGATACGTGACACTGCATTTATCAAAACTTTATAGCAAGAAAGTGAGAATTAATTGTGCAAATGTAAATATATAATTTAGGAGGTTGAGGGAACTCCAGGATTGAATCCAAAATGTGATAAAATATTCTAATTGTACGTATTACAAATGAATGAAGCAACATCACTGAAGGGAGTGGTAAGAGGTGCTGATTTAGGTTACTTTGGAAATAAGTGGTGTCTTTAAAACTAACAACAAAAATAAACTGTGCATAAGTACTGTCTTTAGTTTATAAAGTTATTACCTATGGGGGTATAGCTTAACAATTATGATTCTGCTCTACATATATTTTGTGGAATCGAACAATGAAAGTAAATGGATGTCACATGACAGGAGGCATTTTTTCTAACTGAAATGACACTGCTGTTGTCAAAGGGACACAGAAGTGAAAGGAAAGATTCCCCAATAGCTGGAGCAATTTGAACAAAAAAACAAATACAGCACTATTGGGTCATAATCTAAAATATAAAATAAGTATCCATAAGCTCATACTAGTATAAATAAACAATTGAATACATAATAAAGGGAGAAAAAGGACAAACTTTCCATGCAGAAGAATTCCAAATACTTTATACAGACACTCTAGCATAAAAGAGAAGGAGCATAACTCCCCATGCTTTAAGTGTGGATAGAGAGTATAGTGATTTCTTTCAAAGATAGCATGGAAATGAGAACTAAAAGAGTAACTTGCAGTAGAGAACTTGACAAACATTATTAGCTCAGTCAGCCGAAGAGGAGCTAGAGACAAAATATAATCACCACAGGCATGTCCCCAGTGACCTCCTTCCTCTAGCCAAGCCCCACGTGCCTAATTACCACCCAGTAATCCATTCAAATTATCAATCCTTGAAACGAATTAATCCACTTGTTAGAGTTCAGCTCTCATAATCAAATAATTTCATCTCTGAACCTTCCTTTTGTCTAACATGAGCTTTGTGGGGGCACAACTCACATCCAAACCATAACAACCATAGAGGACATTATGCAGAATACCTGGTTAAACATTTCTCAATATATATGTTAGATTATCAAAAACAAGGGAAATCTGAGAAAATGTTGCTGTTGAGAATCATCTAAGCAGATGCAACGAGGAAGTATTATGTGACACTCTGGATGGGATCCTGGGACAGAAAATGGACTTTAGAGGAAAAATTAGGAGATTTGATTAAAGTATTGACTTTAATTAATAATGTATTAATATAAAAATACCATAAAGTATTGGTTCACTAATTTTAAAAAAATTACATGCTATGTAAAGTATAAATAATAGGAAAAAACAGGAGGCAAACTATGCAGAAACTATACTATATTTCACAATTTTTTTTGTAAACTTAAACTCTAAAAATACAGTTTAATTTTTAAAAGTATGCATATACATCTATATGTATATACATCTGTGCGTGCATGTGTGTGTGTGTTTATTATACAAGTTGGAACCATAAAAAAGCCTTAGTGGCTATAAAAATATCATGCAAAATAGAATTTTAGACAAAAATATTGTTATGTCCATGTATAGGAATAATGATATTCAGCAATAAAAATATAAATTATAGATGCATACATACTACAACATGGATGAACCTCAAGAACATGCTGTTGGGCATGGTGACTCAAACCTGTAATCCCAGAGGGTCAGGAGGCTGAGGCAGGAAGATTGCAGGTTTGAGGCCAGCTTCAGCAACTCAGTGAGAACCTGTCTCAAAAAGGAAAAATACAAAAACACAAACACAAACCAAAAATCTAAAAAAGGCCTAGGGATATAGGCCAGTGGTAAAGTGCCCTTGGGTATTCCCAATATCCTCCTCACACCCCAAATAAAACCACATTATGCTAAGTGAAATAAAGCCAGATGCAAAAGACCTCACTTTCTATGATTCTATTTATATAAAATGTCATAAAAGGCAAATCTTTAGATATAACATAGGGGTGTGGTTGCCTAAGCTTGGTAGTGAAAAAGTGTTTTGGCTATAGTTAGGTATGAAGGATCTTTATAGGATGTTGAAAATGTTGTAAAATGGGAATGTGGTTAGGGTTCTGAATATTTCAAAATCTACTAGTTAATTTTAAATTTATTAAAAATCACTGCATTGCATAATTAATATGGGAAAATTTGGAGGAGAGTGAAGTTTTGATATCTAAATTGTATGTCAATAAAGCTGTTTAAAAATTAAAAATTCTTGTTATTCTCTAGATAAGCTAATGAATATAAAACAATTAACAAATATATTAGTTAGTTATTTTTAAAAATATATGTTGCCAGTATACAAATAAATAGGTTTTTTTTTTTTTTTTTAAATAAGGGATTGAACACAGGGGCACTTAACCACTGAGCAACATCCCCAGTCCTTTTTTATTTTATTAGAGACAGACAGGGTCTCGCTGAGTTGCTTAGGGCCTCACTAAGTTGCTGAGGCTGGGTTTGAACTTGCAATCCTCCTGCTTCAGATTCCTGAGTCACTGGGATTACAGGTATGTGGCACTGTGTTCAGCATAAGTAAATAGTCTTATAGGAACATTTTACTGGAAAGGCAACTAATTCCAGAGAAAACTAAAGAGAGTGTTCAATCTAAATAAATTGCATTAGTTAGCATTTTACCTCTGCGACAAAATACTCAAAAAAGCAACTTAGAGGAGGAAAGATTTATTTTGACTCAGGATTGCAAAGCTTTCAGTCCATGGTGGACTGGCTCCATTGCTTTGGGACTACAGAGACAGAATATCATGGCAGACGGTGTGGTAGAGCATAGTTGCTCACTTCATGGCTGCCAGGAAGCTGAGAGGGGGAGAGAGAAAATGAGAGGGGAGAAAGATCACGCTCTAGGAAAGGGCTGGAGACAAATACAAGGCCCCAGTTACATACTTCCTGCAACTAGACCTGCTTTCTAGTTTTGGTCACCCCCAAATACCATCAAATATGACTCCTTAATGAATTAATCAATTGATGGGGTCAGAGACTTTATAATCCAAACACTCCTAAAAATCTCCACCTCTGATCACTGATGTATTAGGGACCAAGCCTTCAAAACATGACTTCATATCTAAACAATGACATAATTGAAATATTTTTTTTCTTCATTTCCCACTTGGAATTGTT
This sequence comes from Marmota flaviventris, assembly GCF_047511675.1. Classification (NCBI taxonomy): domain Eukaryota; kingdom Metazoa; phylum Chordata; class Mammalia; order Rodentia; family Sciuridae; genus Marmota; species Marmota flaviventris. The sequence goes on from NC_092507.1 coordinate 56,190,307, forward strand.
TGCTCAAAGAAAGGGGGTTCTTCCTCACAGGGAATAAGTTTATATAGGCAGTCATCTTTCATTTAATTATTGTTTTATTGAGTTGAAAGATTTATCCAATACTTGGTCAAAAAACAAATGCTGTGATTTACTGGGGCTGAATCAGTAAAGGTGCAGTAACAGATAAAAGGAAGTGTTGCACACAATATTATTGTTCAAATACACTTCTTCCCTTCCCTCAATCTTATGGATCCCTTAAGCCCACTGATCTGGGGCTTGGCCTTCTGTGACTTGCTTTGGGCTCAGTGAGAAGAATGTATTATACTCAACCTTGGGCTTAGCTATGTGATTTGCTCTGGATAATGGGGTTGAACAGTCGTGGTGAAAGCCACCAAGCTAATCCCAATCCAGATCAACCCATTTCATAGCCAATCTTCACACCATGAGAAATAAACATTTATTATTATTTTCCAATAAGACTCAGTGGTTGCTGTTATTCATCAGGAGTTGACTGATAACAGGAAACATATAAAACATAAAAATTATTTTACTATAATTTTTCATCTGTATCTAATTTTATAATGCCTTAACATCTTCAAGCACTTCACATACTCAGTGTCTAGCACCATACAAGATACTAAGGCAATGATTAAAATGCTCAGCCAGATGAGAAAATGGTCTTGTGTATCAGTGAAGGAATACTCAGTGGCTATTCTCCAGCTATGTAAGTAGGCTTTAGGTCTAATTTTGACAGCCAATCACTAGCAGAATATGTCTCTCTCCTTGGTGCTATCTACACGGAGAAAATATAGAGGAATTGAAAGAACTAAGCAGTTCTGTGGTTTTCAAAGAATTTGTATTATCCTGGTTGGCACCTCCATAGGAACTCTCTGGATGTTGAGATTTTTATGTCCCTCTCTGGGAGATCTTGATTTCAGTCCAAAGAACCTTATAAAAGAGATGGCTTTATCCTATAAATTCTTGAATATTAATTAAAAACTTGAGAGAAAGAAAGATGAAACAAAGCAAAACAAGAACAAAAAAGACCTCCCTGTTTGTATTTTCTGTGGTCTTTCATAATCTCTAATGAGGTAGAATGTGGCACCTGCAGTTGGCAAAATGCCATGGACCCTTCCAAAGTGCCTTTTGCAGGTGTGTAGATTGCCTTGGAGCTTATTATATTCACTATGGGGCACAAAGCTGACTTTTTTAATGTTTTAAGTATTTCTTTATTTCAGACTTACTTTATATACAGACATAATAAAAAAATGCACAGACAATGGTGATTTTCTGAGGAATAGGAGAACATGTACAAATTCTGACCAGGCTGCACTATGGCTAACTCTATATTGATAGCATTCAGCTTCTCCTTCATTACTTGTTTGAGGATTATGATGGCTTCTTTCCCTGTCATAGACTTGTGGTAAACTTCTTGCAAGGAGCTCTGGGCACCCTCTGAAGCAGAACCAATTGCTTGAGCACCACATTATACAAAAGTCCCAGATGAGTCCATATGAAACAGCTGGAGTCCTTCTCCATCAACTCCTCCAAATAACAGTGCTACTCTAAAGAGATGAGACATGGCACCTGGGTCTGCATCTTCTTTTCCAAATTGTAGGCCAGATTAGACACAAACTGGGTCACACTTTCTACCCTGATTGTCTCATTGTAGGTAAACCAATGGTTCTCTGTCTCCACTCTGGCCTTATTGATTAAAGTCAATAAGCAGTTAGCCCACTCATAGCACAACCTATATAGGCATCAATATCTACAGTTTTCTCAATGCTGATAGGCTCCATGAGAGGACAGGCAATTCTTTTCTTCACGCTAGGCATACACCTTCTGATGTCTGGATCCCAATGGGATGCAGAACCAAGTTTGATATCTTTAATGACATATTCCACTTGAAATAATAATAATCTTCCTTTAGGAGAAAAAGTATTCATGCCCCTGGCGAGGATGAGGGGAGGTGGCAGTGGCTGTGAGGGGATTCTGAGAACACACACAACTCCAACAGCACCTAGGTCAACCACACGACCACAGCACCTAAGGCCCCCTTCTGCTCCCAAATGCCACAAAGCTGATTTTGATAAATGTGGAATAAATAACAGTTTGTAATTTTTATTTAAAAAATAATAGTCTCAAATGTAGTAGAAAGCATGATGTGCAAAGTGTCTGTTCGATACATTTTCTCCTTTATCTTCATTTTATAAATGGAGGGACTAGCCATAGTCCCCGATGTTTGTAGACCCTATTGGAAAACCAGGGACATGAGGTTGTCCTGCTGCTGAAGCTGGCCAGGGATGTAGGAGAGGAACTACGGAGAAGAGGGAGTGGGCAACTAGTGAGCAGGATAGGACCTGGTGGGGCAGGAAAGCTAAAGCCTGAGAAGCCTGAGCACTGGGGCTCTGGGGCTCTTGAGCTTCCTATTGGGCAGAAGCAAGTGTACAGTGCTAGTGCCATCTCCTACCTCAGAGTCAGGGTTGGAGAAGGAGCAGGGATCACACAGGCCCCAAAGGAAGTGTGTGTGTGTGTGTGTGTGTGTGTGTGTGTGTGTGTGTGTTTCAGAGAAAGAGAGAGAGAGAGAGAGAACCATTTAGCATGTTACTAAGTTCTCTCTCACTTTCTTCTCAGTATCAAGGGAGATATAAAAGTACCCCAGGAAATTAGGTGAGGATTGAACGGATGATATACAAATGTCATTATTTTTAGGCAAGTAAAAATTAAATAGCCATTTCTACAGTTCATGATAATGCAAATAAAAGCTCCTAGCCCAGGAGCTGGCCAGAGAGCTACATTATGTTAATGCAGGGCTTTAAAAAAGCTATTTAATTTTAATTAATTAATTAATTTTAATGCTGTAGGTGAATATTCTGCCCTGCTTTCTAAGAACTTAAATTGCATTCCTCTTCATTTGTCACTTTACAGTTGGGGAATTTCTGGCACCATTTGTTTGGATAAAACATGAAATTACTCTTTGTTGACTTCTGCAGGTGTTATGCAGAATTGCTTTCTCCTGAGGACAGGCTTGCTGTTCCTTAAAGGCTTTTCTTTCCCAAGGCCCAAGGGAAGCTCAAGTTTCAGGCTATTTTTCACTGACCTTAAAACAAGGGGCCTGAACTTTTGGGAGGGGGACACAGCAACTTGACAACTCCAGGGTGTCTGAAGTTCCATCCCTCTTTGCTTCCAGATGGGCAGACTTGAGGTAGAAGGTCCTTACCAGTCTTGGATGATCACCTCGAAGTGGCCTACAGGTCCAACCTCGAGAACAGCGAAGTCTGCATGATGGGGCAATTGCACACACTCAATGATCTGCAGCGGTTGGCAGGTCCTCCAATGGGGCCTGTGAGCTACTGCTAGTCTGAACTGAGTTATAAGAAGGTTAAAATAATTGGCATTGTCATTTGTATTGTGAGCATGGAGGGAAAGAGAAACTATTCTGAGTTATTCTGTTTCCCATCACCATATAAGATGTTCTATCTCCAGAGTTCCGTACGTACTTTCCCTTCCATCCTCTCTGCTCCACTTAAAAAATCCTTTACCACCTTCAAGTTTCAGCTCAGATGTCCCCTCCTATGAGCAGATATCCTTGACCCACTCAGCTGTAATGAGGCACTGCTTCTTTGTATTCACATAGTGTTTGGCACCCATCTCTGTTGTGTATTCCTCTCACTGTAATATGATCCTTTCCTCTGTGCCCTTCCCTTAGATGAAAGATGTCTTAAGGGGATGAGCTGAATTGTTTATTCCTTTCCACCACTCTAGCACTTTGCACAGAGGCTGGCATTGAGAAATTTTTAATAAATATTTTTATAATGAGCAAAGAAATGACCAAAAGAAGAATGAAGAGAAGGCAGCATCAGAAGGAAACTTTAAAGTTCTTTCCACCTCATCTCTGTCTCCTCCAGTTGGCCTGGTTTTCAATAATACCCTTTGGGGAATTTATGCTGTTTTGAGTCCCATTTCTCCCTTTTAAACATTTATTCTATAGGTTAAAACATGCAACTTTGAAAGTTGTCTTTGAAAGTGTAGCCATTGTTTAGGTTGCAAGTAGGAGATCTTTCCATTGAAAGGGTTTCGGTAATACTATTACAAAGAGCAGTCTTTATAACAGTGCAAGGGAATATCAAGTTTTTCCAAGAAATTTGGGGAAGGAGATGGCCTGTAGGTCTCTCCAATTCTGTCTATGGTTCTACTTGTTGACTTACAAAGAGTCGACATTATATTAGTTTGACTCAACATAAGCACTTCTGTTTTTTTTAAGTGCATTGGTGTATATCCTTCCTCCTATATTTGTTTGTTTGTTTTTTTCTTTGCCAGTGCTATGGATTGAACCTTGGGCGTAGGGCATGCTGGGCAAGTGCTCCACATCCCCAGCTACATCCCCAGCCCTGCCTCCTATATTTGTGATCTTAAGTTCATTTTATACTTCCTTCTCTCTGAACAAAAATTTACAGAGATGAGAGAGAGAGAGAGAGAGAGAGAGAGAGAGAGAATACATATGTCCCCCTGCGATGCATCTCTTTGTACAACATTGATCCCCTTTCTCCTGGCACACAAACCTCTTTCTAGAAATATACTTGCTCCATGTGTGAGCCTTCCTTGGAAGGTAGTCTTGCCCTAAATTCAGCCTACTTCTTAGATATCCTAGTGAAATCTTGATGTCCTATACTTGACAGGGCTAGTCTGGAAGTATTTCTTGTTTTATTTCTTTGTTTTAGCACAAAGGAATTGGGGGATGGGTGGGTTAAAGCTTGTCCTCAGTGCACCAAGGCAGGCTGAATCTTCTGTGCTATTTCATGATGTAATGTAATGTAATGTTTCTGACCCTTATGTGCTTGAATATTTCCTCCATCCCCTTGAGAGTAGAGACTGGGTCTTGTTCTTCTCCTTATCTCCAACCCCTCCTTAGCCTTGGATCTGACTTCTGGGATGCACTTGATAAATGTGTTTTGAATGAGTGAAGAGGAGAAGGGTAAGTTAATAGAAGGTGATGATGTTTGACCAAGGGAAGCCCTGGTAAACACAGTAAGACTGCTTTAACAGGCTAGTGGAGGTGGAAGAGTAAGACACTGGAGATGTTTGGGCAGTCTTTGGGAACTAGGGTGGTGGGGAAGGGAAGAAGATAATGGAGTACAGTTAAGTGGGGAGACAGGTTAAAGGGGCAGGGGAATAGAACAGGGGAGCTGTGAATGACTATCACACTGGGCCCTTCCTCCTCACATTCCCTCAAGAACCTGCTCACTTTCTTGGGGTTCCCTTTGGAGTTCTTCCCTACTTGTTGCAATTTTGATGAGAAGACTCATTGTGCAGGGTGAAGAATTGTAAGGGGGCTTAGAAGAGCAACTGAATGTAAAGTTAGGAACTCATTAAGCCAAGAAGTTTGAAGCTATGTAGATATGCCAGGCTGTAGTGGGGCAGCATCCTCCTGGGGTGGGCCTTAAAAATGACTATCTTTCCCCTATAAAATAGGATAAAGTGGAAATAGCCCCAGAAAAGCCCAGTGTTGTAGTTTTTCCAAGGTCTGCTAGTCTTGCTGAGGGTTAACTAAACTAAGGGAAAGCCAAAATCTTTTCAAAATAAATGGCATTTGTGGGATAGCTACTGTGCATTTTCAAAGAAGAGATGATGTGGACAAAGAGATGTGACCAGAGGAGTATGTTATTTTAGTATTTGTCTAATTCTTATTTGTCAAAATGGCCAAGAAGTTGTCTTACCAAGGGTCATATTCAACATACCACATTCTGTTTCTAAAACATAAATATTTTTAGGAAGTAAAGAATAAAAGTTGGAATGTGGACTTCTTTTTGTTTAATTATGAAAATATTTTAGGACTTCTTAAATGTCCTCTAAAGACTGACAGTTAATACTTAAAGTATTATTTTAATTCACTTAAATAAAATATGAAACTTGCCTGATGGGCAACATGAGGAACCCAAACTCTCCCTTGGGTTCCAAGTGGTGCCATCTGCATCTCTGTACCCAAGTGCTCTGCATATAGTAAGAGCTCAGTAAATATGTGGTGAATGAGTGGGAAAGTGGAAATCCAGTGGTATATGCAATCTGGCTCTGCTGCTCCATTTGGAAGCAGCTATTTGGTTAGGGCTCAATGGAACCTTGGCATTCTGATTTCTTTTGCTGTAGAAGCAGATAAAGAAAGAGGCCAGGTACACCTTAACATTATCTATTCTCAAATCTTGTCATTAACAATGCATCTGTTTTTTGAGAAAAATATGGGTGTGTGTTCACTCATATGTGTGTGTATTTGCAGAAAAGCCTTGCAGTATAATACCAGTTTTCTAAAAATTAACCATTTATGTTTTGCAATTAGTATTTTATGCAGTGGTAGTCACTGCAACTAAGCAAATGGGTAGCTCCAAGATTCTGCAAGGCCATGATGATGTGAACTGAGCATATTAATTATAGTATCATTATGAATTTCCTCTGATTTTTTAAAAACTTATTTTTTATTAACATGCATAAATAGTACACATTAAAGGAGTTTAGTGTGATATTTAATGCCATACAGTATTCACTAATCAAATATCATCTCCCTTTTTGTCTTTATTTGCTTCCCCTGTCCCTTCTAGTTATCAGTATTTCTTTTTTGTACCAGGAATTGAACCCAGGAGCACTTAAACACTGAGCCATATCCCCTGCCCTTTTTATTTTTTATTTTGAGACAGTGTCTCCTGAGTTTCATAGAACCTTGCTAAATTGCAGAGGCTGGCCTCAAACTTGTGATCCTCGGTCTTAGCCTCCCAAACCACTGGGATTGTAAGTGTGAGCTAGTTTTTTAATCTTAACTTCCACATATGAAAGAGAACACGTGGTACATCTTGTCATCCTGTGTCTGGCTTATTTCACTTAATGCAATGTCCTTCAGTGCCATCTATTTTGAGAATGAGAGGAATTCATTATTCTTTATGGTTGAATAATATTCCATTGTGCATATATACACCACAATTTCTTTTTCTTTTCATCTATTGATGGGCACCTATGTTGATTCCACATCTTAACTTGATCTTTTTTTTTTTTTTTGAACTGTATACAGTAAGAAAACAGGAATGAAAGCTCCTGATTGGCACTACTAATATATTTCTAGAGTATTTTCAGTTTAAGGCTATAAAAGATTTCTAAGCTGATCCTTCATGATCTCTATCCTCTAGGTTCATTCTTGTGATTATGTTGTTACTAGGCAAAAGGGATTTCACAAAGGTTATGAGTTGGCTGACCTTAAGAAAAGGAGGTTGTACAAGAGGACCTAGCTAATCGAACAGTTTTCCCTGGATAGTTGGAGAAGCAGAAGTCATACATTCAAAGCATGAGAGGAATTCAAGATGCCAATGATTTCTTGAAAATAGAGAGCTCCACAAGTTGAGACATGTGAGTGACCTATAGGAGCTGGGAGTGACCCCCACCAACAGTAAGTGGATGGAGACTTTAGTACTACAACCAGAAATAACTGGATTTGAGAAAGGAGTGTGTCAGGGGAATCTCATGAAAAGCACAAGGAAACTGGTACATTAGAGGAAAGGGTCTGGGGAAGGGAGGAGGGAAGGGAAAGGGGAAATTCTGGGGAACAATATTGACCAAATTATATAATTATGTATAATTATAATAATAATTTAAAAAGATATAACTGAATTTGGTCAACAGCTTGAAGAAACTTACAGCTAATATACAGTACCTCCAGCTTGGCTAATACCTTGATTTCAGTCTTTGTGATCCTAAGCAAAGGACCCAGCTAAATTTGTGTGACTTCTGATCCAGGAAACTATAAGACAATACATATATGCTGCTTACAGCTGTGGCAATCAATTATTCAGCAATAGAAAACCAATACAGATTTCAGTACCTAAAAGTAGGATATTGCTATAATGGATAAAGTATAGAAATGATTGGGAAATCAAGAAGGGGATACAGGATGGAAGAATTTAAAGGAACATGATGGAAGTAGATTAAATTGCTTCAGATTGATTGTTGGTTGAAATATGCACATTAAAGAAAAAATAGTTCAGTTGTTGACAAGTTTGAGGTATATATTGAGTAGCCAAGAGCTACTGGCAAGTAGGAAGGTGCTTACATGGTTCTGTAAGTCAAGAGAAGATTCTGGGCTAGACAGGTAGGTACAATAACATTATTATTGGGGAAGGGAGTTAAAGTTATTAACAAGGGAGCAATTGGCATGATGAAATCAAGGCTGTTTATGTATAAAATTGAGATAATTTTTCATAGTAACTTTTCAGACAAACAGACTGGAGGCTTGTCAATCTATGACAGAGAGATATAGACAGGCATTTTCATGGTCTTAAATATTTACATTCTCCTAAAATTCACACATTGAAATCCTATCCTCCAAAATGGTAGGTTGTATTTAGAGTTGGGGATGAGGTTCATAATGAAGGCAGAACCTTTGTGAATAAATTCATATCCTTATAAAAGAAGCCCTGAAAGTGTTTGTTTGCCTTTCCACCATTTGATGATGCAGAGTGAAGGTACCCTTTATGAATCAGGAAATAAACCTTCACAAGATACTGGAACTATTGGGTTTCTTGCCTCCAGAACTGTGAAGAATAAATTTGATCTTTCATAAGCTACCCAATCTATAGCATTTTTGTTGTAGTAGTCCTAATGAGCAAAGATACATAGTATAAAAGTTAAGGAAGAATACATTTTCATGCAAAGGGTGCCCAACTATCTCACCTAAGGGATATGAGGTAGGTGTGGCTTCTTGGGTTTTCCCAGTATTTTATTGAACAACTGCTTAGGTTCATGGTGGTGGTGCTTTACCTATCCAGGTTGAGGGACTGCTAGGTTGCAGGAAGTTTACCACAATTCTTGTATTTCCAAATATGTCACCCCTAAACTCCAGTAGAATTACTTTAGACTGCAAAAGCTACATTTATCAAACTGCTTTTCCTGGATCTAGCTAGAATTGATTCCAGGTACAATTCCTTCACAAACCACTAATGCCACCCTGCCACGTTATCCTCGGTTTTAGAATGATGATTACTCATCTCATATATGCAGTGACATTGTAAGGGTAAGTAGTATGTAATCAGTTTAAGATCTTAGCATGGAAGCAAAAGGCCTACCACCTAGTTCACAGAGTAGTCCTGGCAATTAAATGATGTAAGGCATCAGTTAAGTGATTTAAGTGCTTAATACAGTCCCTGGCATAAACAGAGAACTCAATCAGTGGCAGTTGTTATTGTTGTTAATTGCTATTACTTATTTGTTATTGCTATTGCTGTAACAACTCTTATTGCAAAAATAATAGAGTTGGAGTAACTGAATGAGAAATTTGGAAGGAGGATTACATATAGTCAGTGGAGTGTTTAAATGTAATATTTAAGAAATGGAATAGTTTCAAGTGATGACAGAAGTACAGCAATCTAGGATGGGAGTTGGGGTATGGGGGCGTGAAATTGGAGATGTTAGATGAAGGTCATTAGCACTAAGGATGCCAGAGGAGTCCTGGCTGGGAGTAGGTCATCCATGTGGCTATGGAGCTCTCCCAGCATGACGGCATGACTTGAATTAGAAGAGATGACATCTTTAATAAAAGAAGAAAATACCTGGGCTTTTGTTGGCAGGATTCCTATGCCTGGGAGTTTTTGGATTGTGTGGTATTAGCAGAACTGTTATACCTTTGGAGTTCTCTATACCCTCTAAGTTCAGGAAGTGATTGTGGAGGCCAGGTAGCAGGTGGCTGTTGGGGTAGTGTCTTTGGTCTTGAGCATATCTGATATGCTTTTCCCATTCTTGCAGTCCAGGCAAACTGCCTTGGTTCAGGAAGACAGACCCCCTTAAGCGCTACTTGACTGAACATCACAAAATCTGTTCTCATTCTAATTTAGAATGCAGAGACTTGTGTGGTGACTCATACATTTGAAAAGCTCAAATTAAGTAGGGTGATCTCAACGGTGATTCACTGATGAAAACTGGAAAGTGATTCATCTCTTTTATGTTCTCGTCCTTGGAAGTCACCAGGCTTGTCTTTCTTCGGAAGAACACATTGCACTCAAGGAAAGACACTGGGCCCTCCTGTGGTGGTATTTTAGTCGTTACAAGGAGTCATTCACAACATTTTTTTTTTAAACAAGGTCATTTTCTTTAGTTACTTTTATTCTCATCTACAATCCATAAGATGCTCTTGTGCTGTAATGACTCATGCTAATAAATTAGGGAAGGGAATGATGCTTTTAGGCCAAAGGTGGTTGAATATTTGGTACAGATTCACTGTTCTGTAATCTCTAGGGACTACTGTATCTTCTTCAGTATCTATTTGTTATCAAGGAATAAGTTTTTCCTTAGAAGAACAGATGGGTTTTAAATGAATTTTATAAGATACTTAGAGGAAATTCTTTAAAAAAAAAACTAGTTAAAAGTGAAGCTGACTTCTACTGTAACAAATAGAACCAAAGATTAATGATTCTTGTATGCCAGTAATAGCACTGTGTGGAGTTAAAAATCAATACTCAAAAGAAAAAGGAGGACCATACATTAAGTATTTCGTTTTCATCTAATATGTGGCTAGCCACTGTGCTGACCATCAGGGAAGGTAGGAACACCTCTGAGCTTCCTGCCACCTTGTTTAACACTCACGGTAGCCCTTATAAATGGCCAATTCCAATGCAGCTGATAACCTATAACCTCATCCTAGTTTTTAATGTTTATAGCTAACATTTATAATGGTCTTCTTTTTGCAAGAAGAACTGGTTTTATCATGTTTTGACCCACTTAATCTTCACAAAACCCTAGGATAAGAGTACTTATTATTATTACTATCCCTGTTTCTATATATAAAGAAATTGAAGCATAGAGGCATTAAATGAATTATACAAGGTCACACAATACTGGAAAGGGAGCCAGGTTCAAATCCAGACAGCCTGGCTCCAGAGGTCACCTCTGTCATTCTCTGGGTGCCCCTTTGTGTCTTTCTTGCCTGATGTTGCATCCCTAGTCCTAGGTGTCTCCTCTGGCCATTCAGATCTGCTGCTGGACTCCTTTGCTCTATTCTTCACATAGTTGTCATAATAATGTCTTAAAACCATTAGATCATGCTACTGTCTTCATCAATAAGCCCAGTGACTGTCCATCTCACTTAAAATCCACACTCCTAAAAGGTCCTGCATAATCTGGCCACTGCCTATGCAATGACCTCATCTTTACTACTTTGCCTGGCTTGCTGCCTTCCAGCTCTATTATTCTACATCAGGGTTGCCCCTAGAACTTCACTGCTTCCTGCCCCAGGGATAGAGACATTCCTGCTTCCTCTGCTGGAGAGATTCTTTCCCTGTCATTATGTTTGCTTCATTGCTGAACTTTACATAATATCATCTTCTCTCAGGGTCCTTTCCTGACTATCCTTTCTATTACAGCTCATCAGTTCCCAGGCATGGAATTGCCCTTACCTCATCCTATAGCAATTATCACTCTCTGAAATAATATTGAAGTATCACATTCATAATGGCAGGCAATTTAATGTTACTCATTAATTTTTGATTTTTGGCAGGTGCTGAGGATGAACCCAGGGCCTTGTGCACACTAGGTAAGTGCTTTACCACTAAGCCACGCTTTAACTTGAGCTCTGAGAACTATGCCTAACTTGTAGTAGGCACTCAAGAAATATTTGTTGAATGAATGAATACTTGTGTAAATTTTTTAAATTTCTTTTTTTTTAGTTATACATGAGAGTAGAATATATTTTGACATATCGTACATACATGGGATATAACTTCCCATTATTGGGGTTGTACATGATGTGGAGTTACATTGGCTGTGAATTCATATATGAACATCAAAAAGTTATGTTTAATTCACTCTGCTGTCTTTCTCATTCCCATCTCTCCTTCCTTTCCCCCAACTCCTCCCTGTTCAATCTGGTGAACTTCCACACCTGCCCCTCTCCAGCCTATTGTGAGTCAGCATCCACATATCAGAGAAAATGTTCAGCCTTTAGTTTTTTGGGGATTGGCTTATTTCATTTAGCATGATAGTCTCCAGTGCCATTCATTTACCAGAAAATGTCATAATTTCATTCTTCTTTATGGCTGAGTAGTATTCCATGGTGGTTATGTACCCCAATTTCTTTATCCATTCATCTGTTGAAGGACACCTATGCTGGTTCCATAGCTTAGCTATTGTGAATTGAACTGCTATAAACATTGATGTGGCCACATCATTGTAATATGCTGATTTTAAGTCCTTTGGGTATAAACTGAGGAGTGGGGTAACTGGGTCAGATTATGGTTCTATTCCAAGTTTTCTGAAGAATCTGTATACTGCTTTCCAGATTGGTTACACCAATTTTCAGTCCCACCAGCAATGTATGAATGTACCTTTTCACCTACATCCTCGCCAACATTTATTGTTGTATTCTTGATGATTGCCATTCTGACTGGTATGAGATGAGATTTCAGTGTAGTTTTAATTTGTATTTCTTTAATTGATAGAGATGGTGAACATTTTTTAAATATCTGTTGATAGATTGTATTTTTTTCTTCTGTGAAGTGTCTGTTCAGTTCCTTTGCCCATTTATTGATTGGGTATTTTTTTTTGTGTGTGTGTGTGTGTGTGTGTTAAGTTTTTTGAGTTCTTTATATACCTTGGAGACTAATGCTGTATGTGAGGTGTGGTGGTAAAATTTTTCTCCCATTCTGTAGGTTCTCTGTTCATGTTCTTGATTGTTTCCTTTGCTGTAAAGAAGCCTTTTTGTTTGATGCCATCCCATTTGTTGATTCTTGATTTTATTTCTTGTGCTTTCGGAGTCTTGTTGAGGAATTCGGTTCCTAAGTCGACATGATAGAGTCGGATCTACTTTTTCTTATAGTAAGTACAGGGTCCCGGGTCTAATGCTCAAGTCTTTAATCCACTTTAAGTTGAATTTGTGCAGGGTGAGAGATAGGGATTCAATTTCATTCTATTGCATGTGGATATCCAGTTTTCCCAGCACTATTATTGAAGAGGTTATCTTTTCTCCAATATATATTTATGGTGCCTTTGACTAGTTTGAGATAACTACATTTATGTAGGTTTGTCTTTGTGTTTTCTATTCTGTACCATTGGTTTTGATGCCAATACCATGCTGTTTTTGTTACCGTAGTTCTGTAGTATAATTTAAGGTCTGGTATTGTAATGCCTCCTGCTTCACTTTTCTCTCTAAGTGTTGTTTTGGCTATTCTCAGCCTTTTATTTTTCCCAATGAATTTCATGATTGCTTTTTCTATTTCCATGAGGAATGTCAATGGAATTTTGACTGGAATTGAATTAAATCTGTATAGTGCTTTTGGTAGTATGGTCATTTTGACAATATTAATTCTGCCTAAAAAACAAGGGAGATCTTTCCATCTTCTAAGGTCTTCTTTAATTTCTTTCTTTAGGGTTCTGTAGTTTTCATTGTAGAGGTATTTCACCTCTTTTGTTAGATTGATTCTCAAGTATTTTATTTTATTTAGACTATTGTAGATGGGATAGTATTTCTAATTTCTCTTTCAGTTGATTCATCACTGATGTACAGGAACACAATTGATATATGGGTGTTAATTTTATAATCTGCAACCTTGCTGAATTCATTTATTATTTCTAGAAGTTTTCTGGTGGAGTTTTTTGGGTCTTCTAAATATAGAATGATGTCATCAGCAAATTGGGATAGTTTGAGTTCTTCTTTCCTATTCATATCCCTTAATTTCTTTGTCTAATAGCTTTGGCTAGAGTTTCCAGAATTATGTTGAATAGAAGTAATTAAAGAGGGAATCCCTGTTTTATTCAATTTTTTGGAGGGAATGCTTTCAATTTTCTCCATCTAAAATGATGTTGGCCTTGGGTTTAACCTATATAGCTTTTACAGAGTTGAGGTATATGACAATAATTTTTGAATGAGTGAATAAATGTGTTCAGTCTCAATGATAAAACACAGATAATTTTAATACAATGTGGAAAAGTTTATGGGTGCATAGAAGAGGGATTCCTAAGGATTTCTGGAGGGATGCTGCTGAGTTGAGTTTTGACAAAAAAGCAGGAGTTATTTAGGCTAAGAATGGGTGGATAGGATTTTCTGATAAAAGAAAATGAAATAAGTGGATTTATAGGTGTGAACTAAGTATTACATATAAGGATTCCAAGTAGTTGGGTGTTCTGGAACCTTAAAATATAAGATATGAAGAGACAGAAAATTATCCTTGGAAATAATACAGGTAAGGGATACTCTTAAATATTGAAATAAAAAAAATGCAAAAAGCTACAAAAATTAAACAAAATCTTCTTGCACTTATAATGGAATGTATTAATTAAAAATGATCATTCATTAGTATTCATCGTTTAGCCCAGATATTAAGAGGCATTGGTAGCATCAGACAGAGAAAGGGAAATAATGTCCTTATACCCATGGGCAACAGTCCCAAGATGCTAGTGCATGCCTGGCTTGGCTGAGTTGGGATGATGAGGACTGGAGCAGTCGCACTTAGCAGTCCACGGATTACCCATGCCCCCAAATGTGGGCCCCACCACTGGGAGGTGTGGGGCTAACTCTCATTCCAGTTCTTATTTCAGTGAGAAAAGATAAATAGTTTAGTTTCTTGTTTGTTGTTTTCTCTTGCTGGATGAAAAACTTCTGGAGGATACTTGGGCAATCTTCACTCCTGGCAGGAGTTCATAATCTTTGGTCTCTGAAACATCTGGTGAAATTTTTCTGCCAGCTATGCTAATTCCTAGCTATGAAACTAATGAAAGGAATTAATTTCTCTAACTCTGAAGCCTCTTCTCCTTCAAGGACGTCATTGAGTTAATGTGTGGCAACTAATGATAATGCGGTAGCATTTCACCTGTTGGGAATTCTGCAATCACTGTATTTCAGTTCAGCAAATGTTTCCTGAGCACTGCTTTTTGATGGACATTTGTATGAGGGGCTGAGGATATAACGTGAATAATGTAGGTCTGTTTAGAACCGCAGTGTAGTCTATATTCTGATGGGGAAGACAGATTGAATAAATAATCATGAACTAGCTATTTAAAGTCAGCTATGGGTGCATATACCAGGGTACCTGACATGGTTGAGAAGACAGGGATGTTCTTCTTGAAAAAGAGATGTCTTAACCCAAACTTGAAGGTTAGAAAGAAATTAGCCAGGTTGAGGGCAGGGTGTTGAGGTAGGGATGAGTCCTCCATTTAGATGGAATTACAGGGGTACAGGCCTGCAGGTGAAAGAAAGCACATATGTTTGACAAACTACAAGTTGTCTGACATGATTGAGCAAGTGATGACTAATGAAGCTGAAAGGGTCAAGAAGTAGCCAGATTTTGAGACATGTTATGGAGATGGGACATTACCCTGTGGGTGAATAGAAGTACCTAAAAGGTTTAAGCAGAAAGGTGACAGATATTTTTCAAAATAAATTATTTTATATGTAGCAGATTGTTTAGAAACATAATAGTCAAAAAAACAGGAAATAAGCAACCAGTGCTTCAGAGTTCTCTAAACATATTTAATAAAGTTGCATACTGAGGTTTGCGACTTTTGTCTTACTCTTAAAGAATCCCTCTCTATTTTTTATGTTTAATTTACATTTTGTTCACACAGTTGCAAAAGCTCTGCTGTCTTTCCTTTTTATATTTTGTTGTCATTTCTCTCTTCTGCTTTTGTTTTCATTTTTTTATGGTAAAATAGAAAACACTATACAGATGATCGCTATTTAACTGAAACTGAAGGACAATAGGAGTTAGCTAGGTGAATAAATATTTATTCCTGTGTGAATGAAGTAATGAATGAGCCTATAGAATAGATAAAATATAAAGAAAAAGTTGAGTGGGAGTGGTCAGAATTGGCTACTAAAGAAGTATATTTTATCTATTTATTTATTTTGTAGCATCAATTTTATTATAGATTTGTGAAAAGTAGATATTTATTAAGAACCATCTCTGCTATCCCAGAAATATGGGAGAAAGGACAGAGAAGAGCAGGGCAGGGGCGAATGTCCTAGGAAAAAGTCTCTGATGTCTCTTCCAGGTGGGGCAGAGGGGCCCACTTACCTCCAGGTGTCTTAAGATGCCCTCCAGACTGGAGTATGTGGAAGGAGTCCAAGGCAGTCTGTTCTGACAGCTGTTCCACCTAAGTGAGATCTTGTCATCTGTTTGGCTTTGCCTATTCCTCTGCTGTCCACTGTCACTGGAGCTGCTTTGTTTCTGAATCTTCTGCATGTCTTTGCTCCTTTCATTGAAGGCACTTTGTTTCTGAGTCTAGGGCCTATCTTTTGGGCCAGCACACAACAGCCCACCCATAAGACACAGGCCACAATCCTCTGAGTCACCCCTTCAGACTTTCCTATTACGGGAACAGCCTGTGGTCCCACTGAGGGGTTGCTTGGTGAGGAGGGAGCTTTCCTCTGACAGCACACATTGAGAAGACTTGCTGCTCTCTGCCTCCCATCCACTGCTTCTCTACCAGGAGGCTGGCAGCAGGGCTGTAAGGACATGCTGGGGCCTCTGCTGGGAGTGGGGTGCTTTCCTGCAGGCTTTAGAGGGGAATGATTGCAGGTTGGTTCTTCTGCTGCTCTTCTGCCCTGTCTTGTTTGTTCTCTTCAGGCAACTGATGTTCATGCAGGCAAGAAGGGGAAGGAAGGCTCACTGGCACTCTTCTCTGGGCGGAGAGTGAAGCTGAAATGATCTGAGGGGGATAGGCAAGGCCCAATCTTGTGCATAGACTTCATTTGAACTCTGGGGCCTGCTCCCTACAGATCCTGTTGATGGAGCATAAGATATGTAGTCCTCACCTCATTAAATTTTCTGCTCATCAAAGATACCCTGGTTTTGTATAGGCCATAACCAGGTTAACCATGACCTTCATTATTGAGGAGTCTGGGTATTTGAGGATTGACTCACTTGAATGACTCAGTGACTGTTGCTCAGTCTCAGTGCCCCATGATTTTATCTACTGTGGGCCTCTGCATAGGGTCTATGATTAGTAATTGAGCAATAAGGCTTTGTATGTCAGTGGACATGTGAGAGGGAATGTCATACCTTGCAGG
The DNA here is from genome assembly GCF_047511675.1 of Marmota flaviventris. Classification (NCBI taxonomy): domain Eukaryota; kingdom Metazoa; phylum Chordata; class Mammalia; order Rodentia; family Sciuridae; genus Marmota; species Marmota flaviventris. The sequence continues at coordinate 56,207,312 of NC_092507.1, forward strand.
CAGGACTTGTTCCTTTAGCTGCACAAAGATGGTCCCATTAAATGAGAGGCACCCTGTGATCATAAAGTACAGTAGGACACCCAGGCTCCAGATGTCCATGGGGCCATCATATTCATGCCACTGTTAGAGCTCTGGGACCCAGTACAAGACAGTGCCACAGATCATGTTCAGCTTCTGTCCAGCTGTGAGCATGTGGCCCAGGCTGAAGTCATGGAGCTTGATGTTTCCTTGGGCATCCACTAGGATGTCCTCTGACTTCAGGTGTTTGTGTGTGATGCTATTCTCAGTGGCAGTAGCGCACACTGCATGTCATCTACTTGAACACTCTCTGGGTCTCTCCCTCTTGTATGCCCATGATCTCTGGGATGTGGTGCAGCAGCACCACACACTACCTGTGTGTTCCATGATGAGCAAACATTTCTAATGGTCTCAACAACTTGAAACAGTTGGATGCCATTAGGGTGTTCTGCAGCCTTCTTTATGTCCACCTCAGATAGAATGAGGGGCAAGTCCTGCTCTACCTTTCACGGGGATTTCCCAGCCATCTCTGTCCCTGTGTGGATATGTTGGGCCAGTTTCACCTTGGGAAAGCTGCCCGGCCCAATGTCACTCAGAACCTGATAATGCATGTGAGGGCATCCTTTATGAAGAATGTGGACCAGAGGCCCTGCCACACTTGATTAACTCCACTACTCTGACTGCCTTCACTATACATTCAAAGCAGAAATACCAATAAAGGAGACTAGCTAAACAAACCAAACACCCAAATCAAAAAACTAATCCAAAGACCAAAACCAGAACCACCAAACCACCAAACCAGCTAACTGTCTGTGAGTAGGAGAGGTCACCTCCAATGACAACCTGTGCTTATGGACAAAAACCCAACTGCAGCCAGGGATTTACATGGTCAGTGTTTGAAATTTGGTTACAATGGCTTCTTGTGATTCAGAGCAAGACATGGCCTTGTCATATTTGGATGTAGACCACAGTGTTTGTCTCACGCTGTGACTTCTAGTACCTTTTCCTCTTTACTAATAAGAAAAGGCTCCAGAAGCTTTTTGCTTTGGTGGATTATGTGGGTTATAGAGACTGTTATTTACTTGTTTAGAAATTAAAACGTGTAAATGGCCCTTTCATTTCAAGTCTGGAAATCTGTGATGACTTTTGCCTTTTAAAGACCTCATGGTATCTATACTCAAGGTATTCAGTTCCTTTTTCTTCCAACTCAGAATGAGTGGTGTCAAAACGATGATAGCCCTTCATTCACATCATGACACTGTAACAAAATGCTCTGTTCCCTAAGACAACTTAGGGATGTCATTAACATCTATGGGGCCGAGAGGAAGGTCACTTTCATCATAATTTTACCATCAGGTCTTTATCACATTTTTCACCAGAAACCCTGAAACTCAAAAGGCAGTGGGTTGGTGTATTCGAAATGATGAAGGACAAGCCTGTCATCCAAGAATCCTATGGCCAGCTAAAGTGTCCTTTCCATGGCAGAGAGAAATGGAGATGTTCTCAGATGCCTCAGTCTCTTCCTGCTACTGTATCAAAATACCTTAGGTTGGGTAATTTTTAATAACAGAAATGGATTTCTCACTGTTCTGGGGTCTGAGGAGCATTTTTTACTGGGGCATCAGAAATGAAACAGAACCTAGGAAACACTTTGGTGGGATGAGATTAGGGCTGAAGAATTCAGGTGTCACAGGACAGGAGTGTGTTACTTCCCCTAGTGGAGCCCAGGGTTCAGGGGCTGCATAAAGTGGTCCCTGCTGATGGGAAACTTAGAGTGTGGCAGTCTGAGCCCAGAGGTCAAGGATGGGACACCTCAGTAAAGAAGTGGGGCTGCAGGGTCCTGGCCAGCAGAGCTGGTGGTCTTGAGTGTTCATACTGTAAGGAGAGAGGCTGGAGGTATAGGGCCAGGATGTACTTCCTAGGTGGGGACTTATAGGGCACAGAGCAGGTAGAGGATGGGACCTAAGTTTTAAGCTCTGAAGAACATGGTAGCTGATGGCATCTACACAGACTCTAGGTAAAAAGGCCAGGGTGAGCTCAACCTGTGGTGGTTTTAATCAGAAACAATCTGGGAGTCAGGGTGGCAGCGGGGTTATGGCTTAGAGTGGCTCAGGAGGCACCAGGCTCTTTCCATCAGGTGGGAAGGGCAAGGCCAGGGTCCTACTTTTGCAGCCACCTGGGATCCAGTGTGCAGAATGCTCCATGGAGCCACAGGCAGATGTGAACCAGAAACACTTTCTTGAGAGTGACTGGATTTTTTGTAGTGTACTTTAGACATATTTTCATAAGATATTAAAAATCTTTCATCTAAAAGGAGTCCATTGCTATAACAATAATGACCAATGAAATCTATGAGAATTTGGGACAAACCAAGTCACCACAATATGCGAGCTTTTAATTTAGGTGTCATTTGGAAGAATGAAGAACAATTTATAGTTTCCTTACTTCAAAGGCTTATCACTAATATTGCTAATTTAATATTTTCCCCAAAGAAAATCACACTTGAAATTAGTCATATACTATACAATTTGCCTATTTTGATAATTAGGACTTTTAATGCTTAGTCAGGGAAAATTAAGGGTAATTAAGTAGACAGAGTTTGATAGCTATTTAAACCTACTTCTTACCCAAATTTTAAAATATACCTTAAAGTTGTGCTTTCCTAATTCTGTTGTTTGGTTTTTTTACTTTACTAGAGTACAAGCTATCTGCCCTGTGACTTCTAAAGTTTTTTCATTTTAGAACTTGGGGACTGGAAAACAAAGGTGTTCTACTTTGATATAGGTCTATATAGAGCAAATGGAAGGATCCACAGATTTTGGAGGCAGATTACCTTGATCTGAGGTTTTGCTAGTTCTCGTCCCAGCTATAGAGTGAGGCACTTGCTCAGACTGGGTTTTTACACATTAGGAATCAGTATGCCTGGATTTTAATCCTGGATGTATCCTTCACATATCATTTGACCTTGGGAAACTTTTTAAACCTGACTTTCTCCACCAAGGATAATGATTAGGAACAAATATGAGTGGAAGGACAGTCTCTGTTCCTACTATCAGTGGTTGTCCCTATTGTGGTCATGGCATAGTCCAGCACTGTTAGCAGTGCTATCACCTCTGCACTTCCAGCAGGGACCAAATGAATGACATCTGTCTTTTCTATGCAACAGAGCTGTGGTCAGAGGAAACACGTTAATATATAATCTAAATCAGAAATCACTGGGCAAATACTTATGGTATCTTTGTATTTTTTCATTAGTTTTCTTTCCTTCTTTCCTTCCTTCCTTCCTCCCTCCCTCCATTCCTTTATTCTAGAAAAGACTGCCATGTGCAGCATCTCATTTGGATGTGCTGGAATCCTGGAAGCTTGACCACTCTATCTTCTCCTATAAATGGACCTCCAGAGCTTGTTAGAAGGGCTTGCAGGGGAGCCTGGCTACTTTTATATACTCAACAAAAGAATGGTCCTCCTTCATCAGGGAAGGTCATCCTCTTCAACTGGGCATGCCATTTTAGGAAGTCTGTGTATGAGTGATGCGGGAGGAAGGGGGAACTGGTCTAGCCAGCCAGGTAAGTTGAGTCAACCCTGCCAATCAATGGGGTGACAGTTGTTGCAGCCAGATTATACTCTCACCCACTAATTTCTTTAATGCTTGAGATTATGACAGATTTACTGGATATTTGGAGAATTATGAGAAATATTTGTGTAATTCATCATTCACATGATTTCAAAACATAATCACTCAGTTAATCTTTTTGTCTTGTTTAAAAATCAGTGATATTGATAGGAAAGATGCTATTTATTTTGAATATTGTCATATATAAAGAAAGTGGGCAGATTTCTAAAAATGTATGAAAAAGTCTTCTATCTAGGAAGACTTTTCTTTGGTTTGGCTTTGTATATATATCCTAAGGATATGACACATACTAAAACTATTGTCATGGATTTGCTTCATTATACAAGTTGCTGCTTAGGTTCTCATAATATTTCCCTAAACATGTGCATTGTTTCCAAGGGTTCGGTATTATAAGAAGTTCTTCAATATATGTATATTTTGCAAAAATATAGTGAATAGTTTTGTAGATTCTCAGCAGTATAAATATTGGGTTAAAGTATATGTATGTTTCCAATTTTACTAGAAACAAGTGTTTCACACAAAAGAATATCCAATAAGCACTTGAAAAGTTACTTAATATCGTTGCTCATGTGGGAAATCCAAGTTAATATCACAACAAGATACTGCAACACCTCCAACAAAATGGTTAAAATTAAAAAGGTTATCAATACCAAAGGTTGGGAAGGATATAGAATATAGAGCAAATGGAACTTTCATGCATTTTTTGTACAAGTGTAAATTGGTGCAGCACTTTGGAAAACTCTTTTGAAATTTCTATTAAAGCTAAAGATATCCAACTCTATGACTTTAGCAATCTCAAAAGCAATGAATGTATATGTCCATCAAAGGACAGGTAAGAGGATTTTCACAAATAGTCTTTTCTTCCTCCCCAAACTAGAAATGATCTAAATTTCTGTCAATGAGAAATTGATAAACAGAGGAATATTCACATTGGAATGCCCTATAACATTAAAAAACTCCTGATATACTCTTGGATTTAGAAGAATCTCACAGATAAATTATCCAAAGAAACCAGATAGAATTGCATAATTTATTTTACATGAAATTCAAGAATAGGCAAAATTAGTTTGTAATGATAGTGAAACAGAACCTCTTTAAAATTAAAAGCTCTGAATTGTTTTAGCTCTCAAACTTCCTCTTTCTGAGAATAGAAACTAAAATATTATCCTCTGACCCTGAGTGGGCACGAAGAAAGCTAAAATGTCTGTGTTCTCTGGCATTAATAGCCTAGCTAGATCCACATATGTACACCTACTGGCTTTTATTTCTACAAATTGTAGCCACTTCTGTAAGACCTGTGGAGGAAAAAAACCTAGCTTTCTTCTCCAAAGTTTGATCAAAATGTACTAAATTCATTTTTAATTTTTACATTGTTCATTTATTTCTTATGTGTATGGGTGGCCAAAATCAGCCAGCCAAGATGCAGGCAGTCTTTCTGGTTTGGATGCTGCTTAAAATAGGAGGTACATATCTTAATCCTGATGGTAGCTATATATGTTACATATATAAAAAACATTAAATTGTGTAATTAACATCAGTGTATTTTATATGTATTAAAGTATAGATAATAAATTTTAATGAAAAAATAAAAAGAGGAGGGAAAACAAATTTTACTATTGTTCAAAATTGTAATTTAAGACACTGTACAATTGCACCTTCTTATTAATAGTAGAGTACTAATTTTCCTTGTGTTCACCAATGCTGGACTTTATTTGTCCTTTTATTCCCCCCCCACTTTTTTGTTGTTTGGAATTTTCTTTATTTTAACTTTGGTATTAAGGAGTATGTTTTAAGGTACAGAATACAAAAATTGTAGTTCCTGTTTTTTAAAAACATATGGAAAAAAATTTAAAGATATACTCTCAGCAAACTGGGTGCAGTGGCACACGCCTGTAATCCCAGCGCCTCAGGAGGCTGAGGCAGGAGGATTGTGAATTCAAAGCCAGCCTCAGCAATGATGAGGTGCTAAGCAACTCAGTGAGACCCTGTAAAATACAAAATAGGGCTGTAGATGTGGCTCAGTTGTTGAGAGCCCCTGAGTTTAATCCCTACTCCCCCCCAAAATACTCTCAACAAACAATAATTATATATATTTATGGAGTACAAGTGATGTATTGATACAAGGAGAACAACAAATCATGCCCCAGCATCTACTTCCTACCAGCCACTTCCTACCTGCCTACAGTTACTGCCCAGTTAATCCATATCGATGGATTAGTCCATTGATTAGGTTACAGGTCTGCTAGTATAATCATTTTATCTCTGAACATTCTTGTGTTGTCTCACACAGAAACTTTTGGGGGATACCTCCTATCTAAACCATAACATAAGCTTTTTGTTAATTTTTAAAATTAATTTCTTTACTCTAATTTATTATTCATGATAGCAGAATGCAATTCAATTCATAGTACACTTATAAAGCACAACTTTTTCATGTCTCTGGTTGTTCACAAAGTAGAGTCACACCATTTGTGACTTTATACATGTACTTAGGATAATGATGTCCATCTCACTCCACCAACTTTCCTACCCCCATATCCCCTCTCTTCCTCTCCCTCCCCTCTGCCCTATCTAAAGTTCCTCCATTTCTCCTATGCTTCCCCCCATCCCCATTATGGATCAGCATGAACATATCAGAGAAAATATTCAGCATTTGTTTTTTTGGGATTGGCTTACTTCACTTAGCATAATATTCTCCAACTCCATCCATTTGCCTGTAAATGCCATGATTTTATTCTTTTTTAATGATGAGTAATATTCCTTTGTGTAAATAAACAACAGTTTCTTTATACATTCATCTACTGAAGGGCATCTAGGTTGGTTCCATAATTTAGCTATTGTGAATTGTGCTGCTATAAATATTAATGTGGCTGTGTTACTGTTTTTAAGTACTTTGGGTATAGACTGAGGAGTGGGATAGCTGGGTCAAATGGTGGTTCCATTTCCAGTTTTCCAAGGATTCTTCATTCTGCTTTCCATTTTGGCTGCACCAATTTGCAGGCCCACCAGCAATGTATGAGTGTGCCTTTCTCCCCACATCCTTGCCAACACTTATTGTTGTTTGTATACTTAACAGCTGCCATTCTGATTGGAGTGAGATGAAATCTTAGAGTAGTTTTGATTTGCATTTCTCTAATTGCTAGAGATGTTGAACATTTTTTTCATGTATTTGTTGATCAATTGTATATCTTCTTCTGAGAAATCTCTGTTCAGTTCCATGGCCCAATCTGATGTGCGTGTGGTAAAAATTTGCTCCCATTCTGTAGGCTCTTTATTCACCCCACTGATTGTTTCTTTTGCTGAGAAGAAGCTTTTCAGTTTGAATCCATCCTATTTATGGATTCTTGATTTTATTTATTCCGCTGTAGGATTCTTATTAAGGAGTAGCTGGCCAATATTTTCTCCCATTCTATAGGCTCTCTCTTCACAGTCATAATCATTTCCTTTGCTATGCAGAAACTTTTTATTTTGATGGCATCCCACTAATTGATTCTTGGTTTTATTTCTTGCATATTGCGAATCGTATTGAGGAAGTTGGTACCAGCATCTATATAATAGAGTGTTGACCCTATGTTTTCTTCTAGCAGTTGCAAGGTTTGTGGTCTAATTCCTTAGCCTTTGATCAACTTTTATTTGAGTTTTGTGCAGTGTAAGAGAAAGGGGTCTAATTTCATTTTTCTACAGATGCTATCCAGTTTTTCCATAACTTTTTGTTAAAAAGCCTGTTTTTACTCCAAAATATATTTTTGACATCTTTGTCAAATATCAAATGGCTGTAGGTATCATGGATTTGTCTCTGTATCTTCTATTCTGTTCCATTGGTCTTCATGTTTTTGTTACTACAGCTCTACGGTATAATTTCAGATTAGGTATTATGATACCTCTTGCTTTGCTTTACTTGCTTACTTGCTTAATATTGCTTTACCTATTCTGGGTCTCTTATTTCTTTTTTCCCCATAGCTTTATTGAAATGAAACTGAAATACAATATTTGCACATATTTGTAGTATGTAATTTGATCAGATTTGACATGTATGTCAATATAAAAAGGAGTTCCATTACTTTTTTAAAAAAAATTTGAAATCATGCAGACTGTATTCTTTGCATGATTTATTATATTAGAAATAAATCACCTTAAGATATATAAAACCCCACTGCCACATGTCAATTATTTCAAAATTAAATGGCATACTTATAAATATCTCAGAGGTCAAGGAAGAAAGCACAAAAAAATTAAAAAGTGTTTTGAACTCAGTTATAATAAAAGCTTAAAATATCAGGATCTCTGGATGAAACACTACTCAGATGAACATTTACAACTATCAGAAAGTAGCTAAAGTAACATTATTTTCTTTTTTTAAATTTTATTTATTTTTTATTAGTTGTTCAAAACATTACAAAGCTCTTGACATATCATATTTCATGCATTAGATTCAAGTTGGTTATGAACTCCGAATTTTACCCCAAATACAGATTGCAGAATCACATCGGTTACACATCCACATTTTTACATAATGCCCTATTAGTAACTGTTGTATTCTGCTACCTTTCCTATCCTCAACTATCCCCCCTCCCCTCCCCTCCCATCTTCTCTCTCTACCCCATCTACTGTAATTCATTTCTATCCTTGTTTATTTTCCCATACCCCTCACAACCTCTTATATGTAATTTTGTATAACAATGAGGGTCTCCCTCCATTACCATGCAATTTCCCTTTTCTCTCCCTTTGCCTCCCACCTCATGTCTCTGTTTAATGCTAATCTTTTCTTCCTGCTCTTCCTCCCTGCTCTGTTCTTAGTTGCTCTCATTATATCAAAGAAGACATTTGGTATTTGTTTTTTAGGGATTGGCTAGCTTCACTAAGCATAATCTGCTCTAGTGCCATCCATTTCCCTGCAAATTCCATGATTTTGTCATTTTTTAGTGCTGCGTAATGCTCCATGGTGTAAAAATGCCACATTTTTTTTTATCCATTCATCTATTGAAGGGCATCTGGGTTGGTTCCACAGTCTAGCAATTGTGAATTGTGCTGCTATAAACATCGATGTGGCAATATCCCTGTAGTACGCTCTTTTAAGGTCTTCAGGGAATAGTCCGAGAAGGGCAATAGCTGGGTCAAATGGTGGTTCCATTCCCAGCTTTCCCAGAAATCTCCATACTGCTTTCCAAATTGGCCGCACCAGTTTGCAGTCCCACCAGCAATGTACAAGAGTACCCTTTTCCCCATATCCTCGCCAGCACTTGTTGTTGTTTGACTTCATAATGGCTGCCAATCTAACTGGAGTGAGATGGTATCTTAGGGTGGTTTTGATTTGCATTTCTCTGACTGGTAGAGATGGTGAGCATTTTTTCATGTACTTGTTGATTGATTGTATGTCCTCCTCTGAGAAGTGTCTGTTCAGGTCTTTGGCCCATTTGTTGACTGGGTTATTTGTTATCTTATTGTCTAATTTTTTGAGTTCTTTGTATACTCTGGATATTAGGGCTCTATCTGAAGTGTGAGGAGTAAAAATTTGTTCCCATGATGTAGGCTCCCTATTTACCTCTCTTATTGTTTCTCTTGCTGAGAAAAAACTTTTCAGTTTAAGTAAGTCCCATTTGTTGATTCTTGCTATTAACTCTTGTGCTATGGGTGTCCTATTAAGGAATTTAGAGCCCGACCCCACAATATGTAGATCAGAGCCAACTTTTTCTTCTATCAGACGGCGTGTCTCTGATTTGATATCTAGCTCCTTGATCCACTTTGAGTTAACTTTTGTGCATGGCGAGAGGAGGGGATTCAGTTTCATTTTGTTGCATATGAATTTCCAGTTTTCCCAGCACCATTTGTTGAAGATGCTATCCTTCCTCCATTGCATGCTTTTTGCTCCTTTATCAAATATAAGATAGTTGTAGCTTTGTGGATTAGTCTCTGTGTCCTCTATTCTGTACCATTGGTCCACCCGCCTGTTTTGGTACCAGTACCATGCTGTTTTTGTTACTATTGCTCTGTAATATAGTTTGAAGTCTGGTATCACTATACCGCCTGATTCATACTTCCTGCTTAGAATTGCTTTTGCTATTCTGGGTCTTTTATTTTTCCATATGAATTTCATGATTGCTTTATCTATTTCTACAAGAAATGCCATTGGGATTTTGATTGACATTGCATTAAACCTATACAGAACTTTTGGTAATATCGCCATTTTGATGATGTTAGTTCTGCCTATCCATGAACAGGGTATATTTTTCCATCTTCTAAGATCTTCTTCTACTTCTCTTTTTAGGGTTCTGTAGTTTTCATTGTATAGATCTTTCACCTCTTTTGTTAGGTTGATTCCCAAGTATTTTATTTTTTTTTGAGGATATTGTGAATGGAGTGTTTTTCCTCATTTCCGTTTCAGAAGTTTTGTCGCTGATATACAGAAATGCCTTTGATTTATGCGTGTTGATTTTATATCCTGCCACTTTGCTGAATTCATTTATTAGTTCTAGTAGTTTTTTTGTAGACCCTTTTGGGTCTTCTAGGTATAGAATCATATCATCCGCAAATAGTGATAATTTAAGTTCTTCTTTTCCTATTTTTATGCCTTTAATTTCTTTCGTCTGTCTAATTGCTCTGGCCAGTGTTTTTAGAACTATATTGAATAGAAGTGGTGATAGAGGGCATCCCTGTCTTGTTCCAGATTTTAGAGGGAATGCCTTCAATTTTTCTCCATTCAGAATGATGTTAGCCTGAGGCTTAGCATATATAGCTTTTACTATGTCGAGGTAAGTTCCTGTTATCCCTAGTTTTTCTAATGTTTTGAACATAGAGGGATGCTGTACTTTGTCGAATGCTTTTTCTGCGTCTATCGAGATGATCATATGGTTCTTATCTTTAAGTCTATTGATGTGGTGTATAACATTTATTGATTTCCGTATATTGAACCATCCTTGCATCCCAGGTATGAATCCTACTTGATCATGGTGCACAATTTTTTTGATGTGCCTTTGTATCCGATTCGCCAGAATTTTATTGAGGATTTTTGCATCTAGGTTCATCAGAGATATTGGTCTGTAGTTTTCTTTCTTTGAGGTGTCTTTGTCTGGTTTCGGAATCAGGGTGATGTTGGCCTCATAGAATGAATTTGGCAGAGCTCCCTCTTTTTCTATTTCCTGAAATAACTTGAAAAGTATTGGTAATATTTCTTCTTTAAAGGTTTTGCAAAACTCCGCTGTATACCCATCTGGTCCTGGGCTTTTCTTGGTTGGTAGTCTTTTGATTGCTTCTTCCATTTCATCCATTGTTATAGGTCTATTTAAGTTGTGAGTATCTTCCTGACTCAGTCTGGGCAAATCATATGACTTAAGAAATTTATCGATGTCTTCACTATCTTCTATTTTATTGGAATATAGGTTTTCAAAATAATTTCTAATTGTCTTCTGTATTTCTGTAGCATCTGTTGTGATATTGCCTTTTTCATCCCGTATGTTAGTAATTTGAGTTCTCTCTCTTCTTCTCTTCGTTAGCATGGCTAAGGGTCTGTCGATCTTATTTATTTTTTCAAAGAACCAACTTTTAGTTTTGTTAATTTTTTCAATAGTTTCTTTTGTTTCAATTTCGTTGATTTCCGCTCTGATTTTAATCATTTCTTGCCTTCTGCTACATTTGCTGTCGTTTTGCTCTTCCTTTTCTAGGGCTTTGAGATGAAGAGTGAGCTCATTTATTTGTTGGTTTTTCCTTTTTTTGAGGAATGACCTCCAGGTGATGAATTTCCCTCTTAAAACTGCTTTCATTGTGTCCCATAGATTCCGATATGTTGTGTCTGTATTTTCATTTATCTCTAAGAATTTTTTGATTTCCTCCTTTATGTCTTCTGTAACCCATTGATCATTCAGTAACATATTGTTCATTTTCCATGTGATGTAGGATTTTTCCTTCCTACTTTTATCATTGATTTCCAGTTTCATTCCATTATGATCAGATAAAATGCATGGTATTATCTCCACCCCTTTATATTTACTGAGAGTTGCCCTATGGCATAATATATGGTCTATTTTTGAGAAGGATCCATGTACTGCTGAGAAAAAAGTATATCCACTTGATGATGGTTGATATATTCTATATATGTCAGTTAAGTCAAGGTTGTTGATTGTGTTATTGAGTTCTATAGTTTCTTTATTCAACTTTTGTTTGGAGGATCTGTCCAATGCTGAGAGAGGTGTGTTGAAGTCACCCATGATTATTGTGTTGTGGTCTATTTGATTCTTGAACTTGAGGAGAATTTGTTTTATGAACGTCACAGCACCATTATTTGGTGCATAAATATTGATAATTGTTATGTCTTGCTGGTGAATGGTTCCTTTTAACAGTATATAATGTCCTTCCTTATCCCTTTTGATTAACTTAGTCTTGAAGTCGATTTTATTCGATATGAGGATGGCCACCCCTGCTTGCTTACGAGGACCGTGTGCGTGGCATATTTTTTTCCCAACCTTTCACCTTCAGCCTGTGTATGTCTTTTCCAATCAGATGTGTCTCCTGGAGGCAGCATATTGTTGGATTTGTTTTTTTAATCCATGTTACCAGCCTATGTCGCTTTATTGGAGAGTTTAAGCCATTAACGTTTAGAGTTACTATTGATATATGGTTTGTACTTCCAGCCATGTTTGATTATTTATCTTCTTCTTTTTTTTTTAAATTAGTTTGTTTCTCCATGATTCGCTTTCCCCCCGCCCTCTGTCTTTACAGAGGCACTTCCCACTGATGGTTTTGGTTATTGTTTTTCATTTCTTCCTCGTGTAGTGTTTTGCTCAAGATGCTTTGCAATGCTGGTTTTCTGGCTGCAAATTCTTTTAGCTTTTGTGTATCATGAAAGATTTTTATTTCATTGTCATACTTGAAGCTTAATTTTGCTGGATACAGAATTCTTGGTTGGCAACCATTATCTTTCAGTGTTTGAAATACGTTGTTCCAGGATCTTCTCGCTTTCAGCGTCTGTGATGAAAAATCCGTTGTTAACCTTATTGGTTTACCCCTGAATGTAATCTGCCTCCTTTCTCTTGTAGCTTTTAATATTTTCTCTTTGTTCTGTATATTGGATATCTTCATAACAATGTGTCTTGGCGTTGGTCTACTGTGATTTTGTGTGCTCGGTGTCCTGTATGCATCTAAAATTTGTATATCTGTTTCCTTTTTTATTTCTGGAAAGTTTTCTGTAATTATTTCATTCAGCAGGCTACTCATTCCCTTGGTTTGAATCTCTGTACCTTCCTCTATCCCGATGACTCGTAAGTTTGGTTTTTTTATATTATCCCATATCTCTTGGATGTTTTTCTCGTGATTTTTTACCAGCCTTTCTGAGTTGGCTAGACTCTTTTCAAGATGATATATTTTGTCTTCATTATCTGACATTCTGGCTTCTACTTGCTCCATTCTGCTAGAGATACTCTCAATTGAGTTTTTAATTTGGTTTATCATTTCCTTCATTTCTAGAATTATTGTTTGATTTTTTTAAATAATCTCTATCTCTTGATAAAGATGCTTAACTTCTTCTTTTATCTGTTTATGTAATTCACTTTCAATGTGTTCTTTCACTGTTTGGATTTGCTGTCTCGTATCCTCTTTAAGGTTCCATTCCATCTGTCTAAGGTATTCCTTGACATCTTTATATGACCATTTTTCTAATGACTCTAGATCCTCCTGAATATTTAGGTTGTCCTTCATTGTTCGTACTCCTTTTCTTCCTTGCTTTTTTATGCTGCTCATGTTACTTCTTGTTCTATTTGACTGCTGAGTTACTGTTTATTTTTATAAATTTATTTGATGCTTGGGATGAAGTATAATACAAGGGAAGGGAAGAAGTCACTAAAGAGAATGAGAGTAGGCAGGTAGAATTCAAGGAAGGGGGAATAAGAAAATTGAAAAGAAATGAAAAGACAAAAGAAAAAAATAGAAAATAAAGAAAGAAAAAAAATTTTTTTAAATAATAAAGATAATAAAAAAATGAAAATTAAAATTTAAAGAAATAATACTAATAATAATAAAATAGAAAAAATTAAAAAAAAATTAAAAACATTAAAAAAGTTAAAGAACAACAACACCAACAAAAAAATGAAAATGAAAGAAAAAGAGAAAAAAAATAATAATAAATGCAGTCATAGAGTTCGATTAACTTCTCTTCCAGTAGGTGGAGCTGTGCCCACTGGGCCAAGCTTCTCCTCTCAATAGGTGGGAACCATTCACTGTGCAGCAGCTCTTCATCCCAGACTGGGCGGGTCTCCAATCCTGAGTGCCTAGAGCCTTCTCTTGTGTTTCCTCAAGCCAGGCCCTGCTCACCTGTGAAGTTTACCACAATACTGGTTACACGCCAGGTCTGCTGCTCCTGGGAGCCCTGTTTTCATGAACGCCTGGGCACACTCTCCCTGTTTGCCTCCCTCAGACCCTAAGTTTGTAGAGCTTGGGGGTGAGAACCCCCAGCGAATTTGCTTGCCCTCCAGTAGCCACGCCCCCGGTAGCTGGTGCAAGAGGCCTCAGTTGTCAGCACTGGTGGGAGCGGTAGCCGGGAGTTCCGCGCCGTGAGTCCCGCGCCACTCCTGATTCCCTCCGTCTGGCTATGGAGCTCACAGGAGAGCTGGGAGGGGCTCTTAAGGTTCCCTGCTGTGTGGAGAGAGATGGCTAGGGGATTACACACCTGTCGCGCTGGTTTCAATGAAGTTATCTCCTCCTCCCATGAAGTCAGCTGTCTGCCAAGGTGGTATCCCGTTCGCGTGGTGTTCTCGGGGCTGTTCGCAGTGCGGGGCAGGTGGGGCTGTTCGCAGAGCCGGGGGTCGGGAGCTGTTCACCCGAGCGGGGGGAGGGAGTGTCATTTGCAGCGCCGAACCGCCGGGGGCGGTTTACAGAGCCGGGCCGGCAGGGGCCCGGGCAGGCAGTGGCTGTTTGAACGTTCGCCGCCTGGCTGGCAGCGGCCTTCAGGCGGCCGCCAGCGGGACTGGGCCCCTGCACCTCGTGGCCGAGACAAACTGATACTTCCAGTAGACTTACTGATTCCCGGCAGGTCTCCTTTCAGTGGAATTTTGCTAGAGGTTTCTCAGCAGGTAGCATGTAGGTGTCTCTCTGATCCCGTTACTGTGGAGGTATTGAAAGTGCTGCTTCCTCGCCGGCTGCCATGTTGGGTCCCCCCCGACATTATTTTCAATTTATGTAGAAGAAAGGACAAAATAAGAGTAGGAGCAGAAATATATGAAATAAAGAAGAAATATTAGAGCTGAAATTTGATAAAAATCAAGGAACTCTAATTAAGACAAAAGAAGAAACATAAAAATTAATGTCAATGGAAAGGAAACTATCAAAATAACCCTACAGATTCTAAAAATATATTAAGGTAATATTACAATTGTATGCCAACATATGTGATAGCTTACATAACATGGTCTATATTAGAAAAGTATCCATGTGTACTGAGAAGAAAGTGTATTTGCTCGTTAATGGAGGAAATAATCTGGTTATGTCTGTTAAGTCTAAATTATCAATTATATATATATTTTTTACTTCTATAGCTTTTGTTTTTTAGTTTTTGTTTGGAGGACCTATCCAGTGGTGACAGAGGCATGTTAAAGTTACTCAGTATTATTGTGTTGTGGTTTATTTGATTCTTGAAATTGAGAGGGGTTTGTTTGATGTACTTAGATGTTCCACTATTTGGGCCATAAGTGTTTACAACTGTTATGTTTTGTTGATGTTTAATTCCCCAGCAGTATGAACTGGTGCTCTTTGTCTCTTCTTCTGATTCACTTTGGCTTAAAGTCCACTTTATATAATATGAGGATAGAAACCTCTGCTTGTTTATGCAATCCTTGTGAGAAATATGTTTTTTCCCATCTTTTCATCTTCAGTCCATGGATATTTTTGCCTATGAGGTGAATCTCTTGGAGGCAGCATATTGTTGGGTCTTGTTGTTTAACCCAATCTTCCAGTCTGTGTCTTTTGATTGATGAGTTTAGGCCATTAATGTTCAAGGTTATTAAGATATTATTTGTATTCCCAATCATTTGGGTTTATTTTTAGTTTTTATTTTGAAGTAGTGTATTGACTATTGCTTCAGTGTAATTCCTCCCTTGGCTGTTTTCACTTTTTTAAAAATATTTCATCTTCATGGAATATTTTGTTGAAAATGTTCTGTAGTGCAGGCTTTCTAGCTGCAACTTCTTTTAACTTTTGTTTATCATGGAAGATTTTAATTTCATTTCAAATCTGAAGCTTATTTTTTCCAGATATAGGATTCTTGGTTGGCATCCATTTTCTTTCAGAGCTTGTTATGTTATTCCAGGACCTCCTAGCTTTGAGAGTCTGGGCTGAGAAATCAGCTGAGATCCAAATTGGTTTCCTCTTATACATACTCTGATACTTCTCTCTTGCTGCCTTTAAAATTCTATCCTTATTCTGTATATTAGGCATTTTTACTATAATGTGCCTTGGTGTGGGTCTGTTGTAGTTTTGTACGTTTGGGGGCTTGTAAGTCTCTTGTATTTGATTTTATATTTCATTTTTTAGGTTTGGGACATTTTCTGATAGTATTTCATTGAAGACATTGTGTATTCCTTTGGTTTGTATCTCCATGCCTTCATCTATTCTGATAAATCTTAAATTTGGTCTTTTCATGTTATCCCATAGTTCTTGGAAGTTTTGTTCATGGTTACTTAACATGTTCTCTCCATGGTCTAGTCTATTTTCAAGATTATATATTTTTGTCTTCATTGCCTGAGGTTTTGTCTTACAAGTGGTCTAGTCTGTTGGTGATGCTTTCTATTGAATTTTTAGTTTGGCTTATTATTCCCTTCATTTCAAGGATTTCTGTTTGATTTTTTTTTTTAGAATCTCTATCTCTTTGTTGAAGACATCTTTTGCTATCTGTATTTTATTTCTTACATCATTCTTTACTTTGCAGATCAGTTTAACTATGTACATTCTAAACTCCTTCTCTGAAATTTCTTCCACTGTGGTGTTGATGGATTCTGTTATTGGAGTATCTTGGTTTGCTTGGGGTGATTTGTTCTCTTGCTTTTTCATGTTGTTTGTGTGTCTACCCATCTAACAGTATGAAGCTGAGGCAGTAGAGTTTCTACCCTGTGGACTTACAGTGTCCCTAAATCTTTCTAGTATCTTACTGTTTAGGGGGAGACAAGTAATAACAACAACCAATGCAATTACAGCATTAAACCAAATAGTTCCTACTATGACACCTACAATGCTAATTTATCATGATAAACAGAAATGATATGATCAGTTATTGCCTATAATTAAAACAGCAAGTTTGCAAAAGGCTTTACATTTTCAAATGGTGAACAGGGAGAGAACAGAAATGATATAGGATGTGATGATTATAAGGAAGGAGTAGAGAAGATAGAAGTGAAAGATTAAAGGAAGAGTGAAAGAAAGAGCAATAGAGATTGGCTGTTAGCAGAGAGAATCAAGAGAAATAGGAGAAAAAATATAAATAAGGAAAAAATTTAAATAACAAAATAAAAATAAAAATAATATAAAACAAAACTAAAATATACCAATCAAATGTCCTAGTTAACAAACTTAATCCATGTAAAATAACTGGCTTCAAAAATGCTAGAGATGAGAAGAAAAAAAAATAGGAAACTGTATAAATGTCTATGTATCATTAAGATCACAATTAAACAGTGAAGAAGAAGAAAAGAAAAGAAAAGAAATCTTGATGAAAAGTTAATTCTTTCTGTTGGATTTTAAGGTATTCTAAACTTTTGTTCTCAGCAGTTTTAGGTGGGGTTGTCTGGAGTGTTATGCTCCACTGTCTGGATTGCTGGAGTGAGAGAGGTAATCCCTTAGGCAGAGTTCCTGGAAGCAGGTGGGTACCAGCTCTTTGCTGAATGTTAATTGGTCTGAAGATTTTAAATCAGTGCACCTCCATCACCCAGTACTTGCTGGTCCTCTCTGAAGACTTTACCCCAAAGATCTCTCCTGAGTTCCATTCACATGGTGGGGGAGCCAATTCTTGGTCCCCTACATACACCTTCAAACAGTTTCTCCTGCCCTTCCCCTTCTGAGATCTGGGTCAGATGTGTCTTTCCCAGTCAGTCCTGCAAGCAGTCAGATTGAAGGTGGAGAGGTAGAGAGGGTGGGTTTCTAAGACCAGTTGTCCCTTGTGTAAACCTCTCTCCACATTTTTTTTTTCTGGTCACTTAAGTACACTTTATATGGTGCAGCAGTGTTTACTAGGCCTGAATTTTGGGCCAAACTTTTGTTTGCCAGGAATGGGCCTCCTCAGCTGCTGGCCCCCATGCAGTAGCTGCAAAATGGTTTTTTCCTTTGTCCTCCACATGCTTCCTGGAGATATGGCAGCTTCTTTCCCTGCACCTGGATATTGTGTAGCACATCTTTCAGGTTTGTAGGGCAATGTCCTTGATATCTAAATACTCCATAACCAGACACAGTTTCCTTTAATTCCCTTCTTCCTCCACTAGCTCATGGAAGTACCGCTCTGGCTGGTGATTTGTCCTTGGCCATGGCAGTGGCAGTGACTGTGCCTCTGGGGATTTCTTCCTTATTTTATATGTCCAACCTCCTGAGTCCCCCAACTGCTTTGAATGTCCAGCTTTAAATTCCAGTAAATTCCCCTGATTTTTATTCTTTTGTTGTTGTTGTTCCCATACCTTGCTGAGAAGTTGCCTGTCTGCTTTCTTGGTTGGTCTCACTCCACAGAGCAGTCAGAAAATCAACCTCCTCTATTTTCCCATCTTGAAAACCATCTGGGTCTCTTATTTCTATAAACGAATGTAAGAATCGTTTTTTTTTTCCTAATTTTGTGAAGAATGTCATTAGTATTTTGATGGAAATTGCATTGAATCTCTATATTGTTTCTGGTAGTATGGCCATTTTGAGAATATTAATTCTGCCTATCCAAGAACATGGGATGTCTTTCCATCTTCTTTCTTTAATTTTTTCATTATTATTTTATAATTTTCATTGTACACCCATTTCCTTGATTAAATAAACTCCTAAGTATTGTATTGCATCACATTGTATTTATTTATTTATTTGTTTATCTATTTATTTATTTATTGAGGTTATTGTGAATGGGATGCTTTTCTGGATTTCTTCCTTGGCTGAATCAAACTTGTAGTATTGATTTATGGGTGTTGATCTAATATTCTGCTACTTTGTTGAACTTATATAAGTTCTAGAAGTATTCTGGTGGAGTTTCTTAGGTCTTCTAGATATAGGACCATGTCATTAGTAAACAGAGATAGTTTGACTTCTTCTGTTCCTATTTGTATCCCTTTGATTTTCCTTGGTGTCTGATCACTCTGGC
Organism: Marmota flaviventris; assembly: GCF_047511675.1. Classification (NCBI taxonomy): domain Eukaryota; kingdom Metazoa; phylum Chordata; class Mammalia; order Rodentia; family Sciuridae; genus Marmota; species Marmota flaviventris. The sequence goes on from NC_092507.1 coordinate 56,226,262, forward strand.
TAATGTTTCAAGGACTTTAATGACTAGGAGTGGTGAGAGTGGACAGTCTTGTCTTGTTCCTGATTTTAGAGGAAATGCTTTTAATTTTTCTTCATTTAATATGATGTTAGCTTGGGTTTGTCATAAATGGCCTTTATGATGTTGAAGTAAGTTCCTTTGATCTCTAGCTTCTCCAGCATTTTTTAACATGAATGGGTGCTGAAGTTTATCAAAGACCTTTCAGCATCAGTTGAGATGATCATGTAATTCTTGTCCTTAATTCTGTTTGTTTAAGTTATAAACTACATGTATTTATTTGCATTGTTGAACCAAACTTGCAGCCCTGGAATAAAACACACTTGATCATGGTGTATTATCTTTTTGCTGTATTTTGAATGTGATTTGCTGATATTTCATTAAGGAGTTTTGCATCTATGTTCATCAGGGATATGGGGTCTCCAGTTTTACTCCCTTGTGGCTGTCTGGTTTTGATATCATACTGGCTTCATAGAATGTATTTGGGAGTGTTCCCTCCTTTTAAATTTCATGTAATAATTTGAAAAAGACTGATGTTAGTTCTTCTATAAAGGTGTGGTAGAACTCAGCTGAGAATTCATCTGGTTCTGGACTTTTCTATTTTGGAAGGTATTAAATTACTATTTCAAATTCATTAGTTGATAATGGTCTGTTTAGGTTTCTATATCAACCGAATTCAATTTGGGCAGGTCATATATGTCTAGAAATTTGTCAATGTCTCCTAGATTTTACAGTTTATAGGAGAATAACATTTCAAAGTATGTTCTGATAATCCTCTGGATTTCAGAATAGTCTGTGGTAATATCTCCTTCTTCATCTTTAATGTTGTTGATCTGAGTCTTCTCATCTTTTTTTTTTGGTTAGTTTGGCCAAGGGTGTATCTTATTTATCTTTTCAAAGAACCAACTCTTTGTTGCATTAATCCTATATATTGTTCTCTTATTCTCAATTTCATTAATTTTAGCTCTGATCTTAATTATTTCCTGTCTTCTACAGGTTTTGGAGTTTTTTTTTCTTTTTTCTTTCTGTAAGGGCTTGAGATGGAGCCTAAGCTTATTTATTTGGGATCTATCTAATTTTTAATGTAGGCACTCAGTGGTATAAATTTCCTTTTAGAATTGCTTTCAGAATGTCCTAGAGATTTTGACATGTTCAGTTTCTGTTCTTGTTCATTTCTAAGAATTTCTTTATTTCTATTCTCATTTTTTCTGTGATCCATTATTCACAAAAGAGAGTGATATTCAATCTCCATGTGTTTATGTGGTTTCTTTTATTTTTTTCTTGCTGTTGATTTCTAGTTTCATTTCAGTATGGTCTGATAGGATACATGAGATTATATCAATTTTTTATTTGCTTTGTGGCCTAGAAGATGATCCATTTTGGAAAAAATTTCATATCCTACTCTGAAACAGGTAATTTCAACTGTTTTGGCATGGAATATACTATAGATGTCTGTTAGGTCTATTTGATTTATAGTGTTATTTTAGTTGGTATATCTTTATTGATTTTATGTTTTGATGTCTATTGGTAATAAGGGTGTGTTGAAATCACCCAATATATTGCATTTGGATCTATGCGGGATTTAATGTTATGGAGTATTTTTTTAATGTAATTGTGCTTGTTGATATTTGAGACAAAATTGTTTACTATCATTATATCTTCTTGTTGGAATATTCCCTTTACTAGGATGTAGTGGACTTCTTTATCTCTTCTGATTAATTTTTACTTGAAATCTGATTTGTTAGAGATGAGAAGAACTATTCCTGCTTGTTTTCAATGTCCTTATGTATGGAATATGTATATTTTCCCAACCTTTTACCTTCAGCCTGTAGAAGTCTTTTTCTCTAAGATGAGTCTCTTATAAACAGCATAAAGTTGGACCTTGTTTTTTTATTTGTTTTGCTAATTTGTGTCTTTTAATTGGGGAGTTGAGGCAATTAACATTCAACATTAGCATGGATATGTTTTTGTGGTTTCCTGCCATTTTGATGTTTTGCCATGTTTTATCCTGTTTTGAATCTCATTTGGTGTGTTATTATTCTATTGAAACTTCTTTGCTCAGGAGCTGTGGGAACTGTTTTTTAGTTCCTCTGTGTGCAGTTTATCTTTGAGTATTCTTTGTAGTTCTGATTTGGTGCTCACAAATTCTTTTAGTTCATTCTTATCATGGGTAGTTTTTATTTTACCTTTAAATTTGAAAGTGAGCTTTGCTGAGTATTGTAACCTTGGCTGGCAGTTATTTTCTTTTAAGGTTTTGACTATCTCATTCTAGGTCCTTTTGATTTTAGGATCTGAACTGAGAAATCAGAAGTGAACCTTATTGGTTTGTCTCTAAATGTGATGCAATGTTTCTCTTTTTCAGCTTTTAATATTATTTTCTTATTTTCTATATTAAGCATATTGATTATGATATATCTTGTTGAAATTCTCATTTGAGTAGGTCTATTTGGGGTCCTGTCTTCCTCCTGTATGTGGATTTCTATCTGATATGTGAAAAGTTTTCTGTAACCGCCTCATTGAAAATGTTCTATATGACTTTAGTGTGTATCTCTATATTTTCTTCTATCTCAATGATTCTCAGGTTTGATCTTTTAGTGTTGTCTCTGAGTTCTTTTGTATTCCAGTTTTGTTCAATAATTTTTTCCCCTTTATTACATTCTATGCATTAAAATATACCCTGTCTTAATGGCCTAAAGTTCTGTCTTCAAGGCTGAGGTTCTATTTTCTGTACATTTTAAGCTGTTAGTGATGCTTTCAAGTAAAATTTCAATTTGATTAATTGTGTCTTTCATTTATAGAAGTCCTGCTTGGTTTCTTTTCACTATTTCTATTTCTTTACTATAGTGGTTTTGCCCATATGATCTTAAATATTGCAGTTGAATTAAATGTATGTCTCTCATTTAACTTAGTATAGCTGATATTTTCATTTTCTTGGCCTAACATTATGAAATTACAAATTTGACAGCATTGGGTATTATCATGATTTAGAACATTTCATTGTTTTATAAGTTGAGTTTTTCAGAAAACAAGATACAAAATAAATATAAAGATAAAATTTTAAAGCCTGAAAAATGATATCTTTTGTTGGTTTTTCTCATTCAGTTTAGGTAGAGTTATTATGGATTTTGTGAAGCAGGAGCTGTATACATTTCTAGCCTGCTGGAGGAATATACAACTGTAAAGAGTATAGAATCTCTGGTTCTCACTGGGCCAGTTTTTTTTTTTTTTTTTTGTGGTGCTGGAGATTGAACCCAGGGCCTTGTGCTTGTGCATGGGAGGTAGGCACTCTGCCAACTAAACTATATCCCTAGCTCCACTGGGCCAGTTTTGATAACAACTTCTATCAAAGAGGATAGGCTTATTGAAGACCTGAGAAGTCTGAACTTTTAGAAGGAAAAGAACAAATCAGATTTCTTGCAAATAGGGTGCTCAGAATTAAGAAAAACTAGAGCTATTTTTGCAGAGACCAAATAATTATCACTTAGCATTTTAAAGATGAATTAGTTCTTGTAACCAGTTCTGGTTATCCATTATGTAATGATAATAGATTGGGATCTAAATCTGATCCTTGTTAAGGAGTTAGGCTTCAGTGTGAAGGCAATGAACTTTGCAGATAAAATGCAAAATATTAAAATCATACATGGTATAAATCAATGTTATACATAGCTATTTCAAGATGCATGCAAAATAACAGCAAACTAGGAATATGGAAAGCAGGAGAAAGAATAAAAAAACAAGGGGTTGGGTTGTAGCTCAGTGGTAGAGTTCTTGCCTAGCCCATATGAGGTACTGGGTTCGATCCTTAGCACCACATAAAATATATAAATAAAATAAAGTTTTTTAAAAGAAGGAAAAAAAGTGTTACATATTGAATGGAAAACATGTATATAATAAAAAACAGGGCAAAACTACCTTTTTGTAGAAACTAATGAAGTTCATAAATTATAGGTAAAAATTATTAATTCAAAAAGTGGGAAGTTGCCAGGGTTGATGGTACATGCCTGTGATCCCAGTGGCTCAGGAGGCTGAGGCAGGAGGATGGCAGGTTTGAGGTCAGCCTTAGTAATTTAATGAGGCTGTAAGCAACTTAGTGATACTCTGTCATAAAATAGAAAATTAAAAAGGCTAAGAATGCAGTTTAGTGGTTAATTATACTTGGGTTTAATCCCTGGTAGCAAAAAAAAAAAGGTAGAAAGTTACAAAAAGTGAAAAGGAATTAAAAAGGAGACATCAAAAAAAGATTAAAAAAGTATGTTATTAAAAAATTATGCCAGCAAATTTGAAAATTTAAATAAAATTGACAAATTTCTAGGAGAATAAAATGTTAAATTAACAGAAGAAATTTAAAAAATCTAAGAAGTTCTATAACTATTTACAAACTTTAATGTGTAATTAAAGACCTTTCTATAGAGAAAACTTCAAGTAAAGATATCACCAAGTATCACCAATGAGTTTTGCCAAATATATAAAGGAAATAAACACATTTAATACAAACTTTTCCAGAAAATAGGAAAAAAGAGAACACTTCTCAACTTTTTTTTAAAGACCAAATAACCTTGATAATAGATTCTGACTAGAGTTAAAAAAAAAAAGAAAGAAAATTTTCAGGTAAAATTTTTTTAGTGGCCTAGATGCAAAAATCCTAAAACATTGGTATAGGTTGTAGTTTTCACATGTCCCCCAGGAGTTCTGGGGGACATAATGCAGGAATACTTCAGAGGTTGAAATTTTTGGATTGTGAAAACTATAATCCAATCAGTACATCCTAGTTTGAATTTACTGGATGGTAATTGTAGGCAGGTGAGGTGTGACTGGGGAAGGCAGGTTAATGGGGGGTGTGCCATGGAGGGGTTGATTTTCCTGTGGCCTCTTACCCCCTCCCCACTCCCAGCCTTTTGGCTGCCACAAAATGTGCACTTAACTCTGCATTTTTGTTCCACCATGATGCTCTGCTTTACCTTGAGCCTAGACCAATGAAGTCAGCCACCATGGGCTGAACCTCTGAAACTGTGAGCCCAAAGTAAACTTTTTCTTCTCTATTTTGTTCTTGTCAGGTATTTAGGTCACAGTGATGAAAACCTAACTAACACAGTTTACACAGTCAAGGATTTTAAAAAGAGAATAATAGAACAAAAGCAACCTGGTTTATTTATTATAGTGCAAGTTCGTTTTTTTTTTATTTGAAAATTGATGGAATTTATAAAGAGAATAGCAGAACAGAGCCAACCTGAGTTGATTTCCAATCATGCAAATTTGATTTTCCTTTGAAAATCAATATTCATCCCATCAACAGAATCTGGAAAACATGTCATATATCCCTACACACAGAAAATAATTTGATAATAATCAACATCCATTCATAATAAAAACTCTTAGGAAATCTGAAATAGTAGGAGAAATTCTCTATCCAATAAGTATTTACCAAAATGACCTGTTGAAAGCAATCTATCTGAGATAGGGAATAAGGTGAGAAGCTCATTTTCACTTTAGCTTTATAGTTATGATTCTAACCAGTGTAATAAAGTAAGAAAAAAAGTATTGGAAATGAAGAAACAAATTATTATTCTAAGAGTTTTTAAGCACTTTGCTAAGTTATTTGAAGTACAAAAGATAAGATCAAAAACAGGTGAAAAAGAAGATATGAGAGTTAAGGTTGAGACAAAATAGAGTCAGGATGAGACTATAGAAAACACATACTACAGCATTTTGCACACTTTCAATCATTGGGACACAGATCTGATTCTGACCTTTTTTAGCCACCAGTGGCAAAAGGAATTTCAATTCATTTAAAACAATTACACAAGAAAAACAACTGTTTAAGGAAACATAACCCTTTCTGATGCAAAGACCAGGGAAATTTTTTTCTTGATGGAAAAATATGTGTAATATATGTACTAGGTATGTGAGAATATAATGATTTACTAATGCATGGGCTTAAATTTTCATGTATAATTTGATGCTTTGAATTGAAAAATTTCAAGTTTATATCCCAAGTTTTTTTCATCTGGAGTCAGTTTACATCTATTGAAGAAGCCAATAAACAGGTGAAAAATCTTTTTCACATTAAATTATAGATTTCTACCTGCCCAGGCTATGTAATATGATGGTCTTGTGTATTACCTGGAAGAGCTAGACAGGTATTTCAGGAATTCAAGTCTCATCTAGGTGTTAAACTGGCAAGGAACAAAAGGGTGATTTTCTTTCTAAATACATTACTTAGGAATTTAATTAATCATTTCCATTAAAAATTGTGGTGCATTTATGACAACTATAGGTGAATATACAATGTGGCAACAAAAGTTAAACTTACAGATAAGGAATACTTATTCCTTTTTATAAGAACATAAATAAAATATTAAATTGATAAATCAAGTAGAGACAAGTGAGTCATAAGTCTGATACATTTTCAAACTGATGTCAACTTCATAGAATTTGATGATTTCTGTTGAAATGTGTCCTTAAACTCTGTTAATACATTCTATATATACAATTAAAAGAAAATGTAGATAGAACAGATTGAGGATCTGTGACTTCCTAGTTCCAGGATCCTTTAGCATTAAAGAAATAATTAATAGAAGGGAGTATTTTAAAATTATAAATCTTTTTAAAAAATATTTTTTAGTTGTAGATGGACAAAATTCTTTCTTTCTTTCTTTCTTTCTTTCTTTCTTTCTTTCTTTCTTTCTTTCTTTCTGCTGAGGAAAGAAAACTCAGGGCCTCACATGTGCTACGCAAGTGCTCTACCACTGAGCTGTAACCCCAGTCCAAGAATTATGAATCTTAATCTTGATCTAGAAACTGTGCTCTTAGCCAATATAATGCAGTAATGATTAGTAGAGTAGTAAGAGGAATTGGAGATAAAGGAAAGGGGAAGAAGGAGAAAAGCAAAAGGGGAAGCAGGAGAGTAATTAAGAAACAACTGGAAGTAGCATTAGTAGGGTGATAGCAGCAGCTCAGTATTGAGGAACCCAGAACTGGTGGTTATGAGTGAAGACTTTAGAGCCAGACTGCATTGGTCCAAATTCTACCTTTGATTCTAATAAGAAGTGAGACCTTGGGCAAGTCACAAAATCTCTTTATGTCTCAGTTTTCTCACCTATAAAACACAGCCTGGAGTTTTGGGTAGTATCTCAGGGACAGAGTGCTTGCCTAGTATATGCAAGCTTCTAGGTTAAAAAAAATAATAGTGTGTGTATGTGTGTGGGGAAGAGATTGGGGAAGGATTAAATGATCAATACATGTAAAGTACTTAAATTAGATGCATTCTGTGTTGGCTGTCAATATTTATATAATTGCTATTATCCTTAAAAATAAGGAAATATGTGAATGAGAAATCCTTTTCTCAACTTTAAATCCCTATCATAGGATCCTTTCTCAGGTTTTTGTGCATCTTTTTGTCTGTATTCTGGGATGCATTTTTCAGGGAAATCTGATTTTCTGACTCCATTTGCTACATGCCTCACCTATCTAAGTATATGATAAACTTCTCAAGAGCAGGGGTGACAACACATTGGAAATACTGAGCCTGGTACATGATGAGACAACCCAGGCTTGGTGCAACCAAAACATAAAAACTAATGTCTCCCCTGATGCCTCCCACCTTGGAGCTTTGTAGGGGAAGTTTTCTCAGGCTGATGAGGAGGTTGGCCATCTAAATGGAAATTTACTTTTAAATTAAAGTAACTTTTTTTTGGTATTAAGAATTGAACACAGGGGTGCTCTACCATTGAAGTGTATTTCCATCCCTGTTTATAATTGGAGATAGTGTCCTGCTTAGTTGCCTAGGCTGGCCTTGAACTTGTGATCTCTCTGCCTTAGTCTTCCCAGTAGCTGGGATTATACTTATGAGCTACTATACCTGGCCCATATGGGCACTTAGGTCAGCAGCAAGGCATAGATGGCGTATCTCTGGGCTGGTCCTTAATACTTAAGAAGGAAGAGTTGTAGTAGGGAAAGGAGATATTGGCAAAAAGCAGTAATATACTTTCTGAGACTACATTTACTTGTTATAAAAATGCCAATTAAACTTCAGTTTCTGAGTTACACTTGCCATATTTAAATGCTCAATAGGCACATGTAGCCTGCAGATACTGATTGGACAACACAATATTGAATATTTCCATCATCACAGAAAGTTCTACTGGTCTAGACAATGGAGCATAAAGATTACTCAGTAAATGTTAGTGGAGCAAAAGGTTTCAATGAACCAAGAATGTTCAACTGATCTACCCTGTAGTGAGTTTTTGAGAATCAAAAGCTCTCTTCAAGGGCTGGGTGTGCAAGTGGTAGCGCGCTTGGCATGCGTGTGGCCCGGGTTCGATCCTCAGCACCACATACAAACAAAGATGTTGTGTCCCACCGAAAAAAAAACTAAAAAAAATGTGTATATATATATATATATATATATATATATATATATATAAATTCTCTCTCTCTCTCTCTCTCTCTCTCTCTCTCTCTCTTAAAAAAAAAAGCTGTCTTCAAATGGTGAATGATCTGGGCAACAAACATTGAAGAGCTTTCATTTCCATTGTGCTTCCGTGGAGGATCTCTTGCTCCACAGATTCATGAATCGCTATTGTTGATTGTTGGTCATGTTTTAGATATGATGTGTCCTCTTGGCATACGTTCCTGCAGATAAGCAAACTTTTACCTTTTAACCTTATTTGTTTCTTTTCTTTCTTTTTTTTCTAAGCAATCTTGATTTCTCTATTTCAAAACCCATCCTGTGAGGTGAATTTGTGTTAAGGAAACACAAATGTGAGGTGGGTTATCTGTGTGTGCGTGTGTGTGTTGGTGGTGATGGTGAGCACAGTTGGTAGTCGTGAGATTTGTAATCCACTTGCAGTGGTTTCCCAAACAACTTTCATTGGAAGACAAAACATACTTTCAATTAAAAAAGGTGACCTCCCTTTTGCTATGCCATCAGCCTCTGTTTCTTAAATTTTGTTTTTCTTTCAAAAATTTTAAAATTGTAAATTTAAAAATTATAGTTGTATATATATTTCTTAAGTTTTTAATTTTTACATTACTGTAAATTGATCCATTAATTTACTCACATAATTAAGAGTTACATTATTTGGATCAGTGCCTGGCATTAGCCCCTTCTACTAGATTTACAGAAGATGTCTATATATGCCATCTCATGATTCTTACCATAATCTTGGAAGACTGATAAAGCAGATATAATTATCCCAGCTTTGCAGACAAGCTGCAAATCAGAATATTCTTATCACTGGTTCACATCAGATTATGTATTTTATGAGAAGCCAGACAAGCCTAGATCTCAGGGTTTTTGACTCTTCCTCCTTTATTCTCTGCTGCCTAATTTACTTTGAAGGGAGATGGAATTATCAAAACAATCATAGACATGAACTTGAGCTCATTCCAACTTCTAGAACCTCTTTGGTACTAGCCCACATATGGGCTTTGTTTTTGCCTCTCTTTTATCTTTGTTAATTTAGAACTTGTAGAGAATTTAGATGCAGTGAAAAATAATAGAAGGATAGACTTTGAAATCAGGTTTGAGTTCTAATCTCTCCTCCACTACTTCCTAGGTGAGTATATTTGGGCAAATTACCTGAACTTCAATTTGCTCATTAAAAAAAATAAAGAAACAAATAAACAAGTCAGGAATATTGCCTACCTCACTCACCAGTATACTGTAACAACTATATGTATCTTGAAACCTAGCAAATCCTTTATAAATGCAGTAGTTGTTCTCTTTCCTTAGAATTAAATTGTGAATGACAGATCTCAGTTAATGTTTGGGCACTCCACCTGCTATTAAAAGATCTTTTAGAATGTTCTTTTGCAATGAGTAAAAGTCTATTGAAATCAGTAAGTATTATTAAATACCTACCACATACTCCAAAATGTGTTATGCAAGGCTCCTTGGAATGAAGCCTCTGTGACCCTAACTTTTGAAGCTTTCAATGTAGTCTGTCAACTAGTGAATAATACTATTTATTTAGAACCTAGGTACCTGGCAGTATGTCAAAAATAATATACAGATGATTAAGATATGGCCTTTGTTTTTTAAGTATTTACTTTCTAGAGAAGAAAACAAGGTAGTTACCATGGTAATTCCAAAGCTAAAATCAGAGCAGTTCAACTCAGTTAGCTGAGCAGACAGTTGGACATGTTATAATGTCCCCCATTCCACAAATAAGTCTTCAAAGTGCAGCTTCCATTTCAAAATCAGACAATATATCACAACATTAGCATTCTACTTAGCATTTTAATGTATTTTTAAATTTAAACTCCTGACAAATACCACAAACTATGTGATATCATTCCAGTTTTGCAGATGAATGTATTTGCAAAGGTCACAAGTTAATTAGTAGAAGCTCTGGAGAAGTGATCATAGAATAGGACTTTTTTTTTTTGTTTTGTTTCTGGAGAATGAACTCAAAGGCTCTCAACCAATGAGCCTCATCCCCAGATCCTTTTATTACTTTAAATTTCTTTTCTTTCTTTCTTTTCTTCTTCTTCTTCTTCTTTTTTTTTTGGAGACAGGGTCTCGCCAAGTTGCTGAGTCTGGCTTTGAACCTGTGATCCTCCTACCTCAGCCGTCCAACCCACTGGAATTATAGGTGTGCATCACTGTGTCCAGCTAAGTTAGAACTATTTTGTGCTAGTTTTGAAATAGTGGGAACACAGAGTGAAAAATAAGGAAGAATATCCAAAATAAAGGGACATAAACAGATGGACTTCTGGATACTGAGGATAAATGGGCTCATGCCAGAAAAAAAGTGGTGGATCCTTTGGAACAACTGAGAAGACCCTGCATGAGGATTCTGGATCTGATCTACAGGACTATAGGGAACCATGGTTGTTCTTCAACATGTGGATCCAGTTATTTGCATAGTTTCAGGCCAAGTCCAGCTCTTCTCTTTTTCATTACAGTTGGAATTATTGTCAAACTATTTTTAAAATATATAGAGATGATATTGTACATAGGATTCTGCCTCACAGCTATAAATCACCATTGAAAATTTCCATGGAATAAAGAATTTTCATGCTAAATTTTTATAATGTATTCCTATTACTGGGTTAATAAACATATTGATGAGTCTTCCTACTGCAGAACATGGTACATATTTGCATTGGTTCGAATCTTGTCCTTCAGTAGTGTTTTTTTTTTTTTCCCCCAGCAATGGGGATTGAATCCAGGGGTGCTCTACCATTGACCTACATCCCTAGTCCTTTATATTTTTATTTTGAGATAGGGTCTTGCTCAGTTGCTTAGACTGGCCTTGAAGTTGTGATCCTCCTGCTTCAGCCTCCCAAGTTGCTGGGATTACAGGCATGCACTCCTACACCCAGTTTAGAAGTACTTTTTAAATTGACATTTTGAATAACATAATTCTTCAATTCACATTCATTTGAAAGAAAATAAATACTAGAGAGAGACCCAGGTATGTTCTGTCCAGTTTTCCCCAACTGGTAACATTTTGCAAAACTGTAACCCATTAGCACAACCAGAATATTAGTGTTGATACCTATTTCTTTCAAATTTGTTTAAATTTACTTGTACTCATGTGTGCATGTATGTGGGCATTTAATTAGATGTAGTTTTATCAAATGTGTAGTTAATATCTGGACCATTGCAGTCCAGATATTAACTACACATATTAACAGTGATATTTTAAGTGGTTTTTATGTAAGTTCCATGTATTTCTCAAGTTTATTTCTAAGCATCTCATCTTTGTTGTTTTTCCTACTATCAAGGCCTTCTCCCCACCCCCATGTTGTAACTGATTATTAGCTATAACATGGATTTATTAATAACTTCTGTGTCTTAGGTTATTATCTGTTAAATTACTAAATTTTGAAGTTGTTTTTCATGGCTTTTAAACAGATTATTTTGAGTTATTTAGTCATACCATCTGCAAATTGTGTTAATTTATTTCTTCTGTTACAATGTTTTACTTTAAATTCTTTGAACTAATTGAATTGAGTGATATGTTCACAAAAATATTAATATTGCTGATATTGAGTGTCCTAATGTTTTTCTCACATTAGAGGAAAGACATATTGTTTTTCTCAATTAAGCCTGATCTTGGCACTTGAACTAAGATATATGCATTTAATTATGCTGTAGAAATACATATGCATAGTTCATTGAGTATTTCCATTTAAAAAGGTTGTTGAATTTTTTCAAATGCCTTTTTAGAAATTTTGGAGATGCTTATTTGACTTTTCTTCTTCTGTATCTTTGTATGATTATTGTCAAACTATTTTTAAAATATATAGAGATTATATTGTACATAAATGCAGTAGTTGTTCTCTTTCCTAAGAATTAAATTGTGAATGACAGATCTCAGTTAATGTTTGGGCACTCCACCTGCTATTAAAAGATCTTTTAGAATGTTCTTTTGCAATGAGTAAAAGTCTATTGAAATCAGTAAGTATTATTAAACACCTACCACGTACTCCAAAATGTGTTATGCAAGGCTCCTTGGAATGAAGCCTCTGTGACCCTAACTTTTGAAGCTTTGTATGATTAATGAATATAATAAATTTTCTGATGTTGAACTGTATTTGTACTTCTTTTAAAACTCACTCATGTAAATATACTCCATTATTTATTTAATTTTTAAAATTGGTACTTAATAGATATACACTAAGGTGGAATTCCCTTTGGTATATTCATGTATATGTACATAGCCCAATTTGATCAATTTTGTTCTTCAGTTCCTCCCTTTTCCCATTCCTCCTCTTTTCCCCTCAATCTTTTTTGATTCCACTGGTCTCCCTTTTGTTTTAATGGGATTATTATTCCCCCTTATTTTGCTCTAGCTTCTATCAGAGAAAACATTTGACCCTTAACTCTGGATCTGTATTATTTCACTTAGCATGATGCAGTTATTTCATTGTTCTTGATTGCTGAGTACATCTCCCCTGTGTATGTATAACATAATATCCATGTATCTATTGAAGGACACCTGGGCTGCTTCCATAACTTGGCTATTGTGAGTTGCTCTTCTATAAACATTGATGTACCTGTATCACCAGAGTATACTGATTTGTTTCTTTAGGATAAATACTAAGGAGTAGATAACTGAGACACATTGTGTTTCCCTTCCTAGTCTTTTGAGGAATCTCTATATTGCTTTCCAGAGTGGTTGGTTAATTTGCAGTGTATGATGTATGAGTGTACCTTTCCCTCCCAACATTATTGCCAGCATTTATTATTATTTGTATTCTCAATGGTTGCCATTTTGACTTGAGTGAGATGAAATCTCAGTGAAATCTGATGTGCATGTCCCTGGCTGCTAGGGATGCTGACCATTTTATTAATATATTTGTTGGCCATTTGGATTTCTACTTTTAAGAAATATCTGTTTAATTGTTTGCTCATTTATTGATTGGGTGGTTTTTTTTTTGGTGTGTGTGTTAAGTTTTTTGAGTTCTTTATGTATTCTGGATATTAATCCTCTGTCAGAGGAGTATTTTGCAAAGATCTTTTATGCTCTTGTTATCTTTGCTGTGCAGAAGCTTTTTAATTTCACATCATTTATTGATTCTTGATTTTATTTCTTGAGCTGTAGGGGTCTTGTTAAGGAAGTTGGTACCAGCATCAATATGTTGGGAGTGTTGAGTCTATGTTTTCTTCTAGAAGTTGCCCATTCTTTTAATGTGTTGGTAGGTTTCCCTCCATAGTATTTCATTGAAACATTTCATAGCACTATGCCAATTAGATTGTAATGTTGTTTTTCATATATAGTTTTTGTCACCTTTGGATTCCAGCATTATACACACTCATTTTCCATCCTGTTGCTCCTCCAGCTTGGCCTTTTGTCTTTATCTGCAGTGTTGAAAGTTCTACCACATCCTCACTCCAGCTAGCATGAAAGAGAGGCAGGGGAGGATACTGTTAAGGAGAAGTCCCAATTTCATGCTTGTGCTTACATCTCATTGTTTAGAAGTTACACATAGCTGCAAGGGAAGCTAAGATTTATTATCATTATACAGAGCAGATTTATGCCTCTAATGTTCAAGGGCACTGGTTCTTAGAGGTGTCTTTTTGTTTGTGATTTTTAAAAAAATTTCTTGGCAAAGTTTTGCTATAATTTTCACATTTTTTTCTTTTCTCCAATGCCAGGCCAATGTTTTCCTTAGTTCTTGTTGCTGTGAATAAAATTGTATCTTCATTTATGTTGAAGACTTAACACCTAGTACCTCAGAACATGATCTTATTTGGAAACAGGGTCTGTATAAAAAAATCAAGTTAAAATGATGTCTTGAGGTAGGCACTAACCCAGTATGACTAGTGCTCTTATCAAAGGGGAATTGTGGACACTGAGATACACATGCACAGAGGGAAGACATTGAGAAGACACACAGGGAGAATGCTGTCTGAAGACAGAGGATCAGAGTTTTTCTGCCACAGGCCAAAGAACACATAGGGCCACCAGAAGCAAGGAAAAGGCATGAAAGGCTTCCTGTACAGGTTTCAGAGGAAATATGGCCCTACTGACACCCTGACTTCAGATGTCTTGCCTCTAAAACTGTGATATAATTCATTTAATTATGTTAAGTCATATAGCTTTTGGTATATTTTATGGCAGTTATACTTATCAATTACTGAATTCAATTTTCTTGGACCAACAATTTTCAGAGGATTTGCTTTTGTGAGTTTCAGGGGGGTTTCATGGGGCCAATATGGTGTTATAACTTCACACTGAATACTCTCTTCCTTGCTGCTCCTTTGGAAACAAATTGGGGGACTCTGTTTTGTGTTTGTGTTTGTGGGGTTTTTTTTTTTGTGGTATTGGGATTGAACCTAGGGCCTTGTCATACCAGACATGGTATCTACCACTGAGCTACATCTCCAGCCTTTCCATATTGATTTTTGCATGGCACTTGCATTTTCACAGCTACTTTGAAAAACCCAGTGTTGTTAGTCTTTTGTCAGTGTGAGCAAGACACCTGACAAGGACAATTTAGGGGTTCAAAGGTTTGGTCAATGGCCTGAGGTGAGGCAGAACATCATGGTGGAAGGATGTGTCCATGGAAATTTGCTCAGCTCATGACATCCAGGAAGCAGAGAGAGTGCAAGGAGCCAGGAAAGAAATATTTAATCCCCAAGGCCACTTTCCCAGTAATCCTCATTTTTTCCACACACTGCACTTGCCTACAGTTACCACCCAGAAATCGATTCAAATACTGATTCCTCAAATGTATTAATCCACTGAATGGGTTATATGTCTCATAATTTAATCATTTCATCTCCTGCATTAATACAGAAGTTTGAGGAGACAACTCATGTCCAAACCATATACCCAACCTCTTAAAATGGCATCAATAGGAAGGTAGTGCTGGAAGGCAGAAGCTGTGAATTACCTTAGCTAGTTTTTCACAGTATCCAACAGAGACAGATGGTATTTGGAGTAGGGATCTCAGTTCTGTGTGAAAACTTGGCCAAGTTATTTAATTTTGTTGAGTTTCATTTTTCTCTTCTGCAAAATAGGATTACCAAGCCCACACACAGGGAGGGCTCTATAGAGATGAAATGGTGGAATCCCAAGCATAATAAGTACTTGGAACATGGTAACTATTTTTCAAGAAATATTTTGAACCAATAATAACTGGTAGGAGTTAGCAAATCATCACAAATTTTATTTATGCTCAGACTTGATTACTTAGTAGAATGATCATGGTTTTATTTGAAGAGAAAATTGAAATCATTAGGAATATTTCAGTGGCATCAGAAACCAAATTTTCAGGCAGAAAGCTTTTCATTTCAACATACAGTTCAGTCTAAGTTTTATTACTCTTTAGGAAAGTAACTTGGCATTTCTTTCTCATTTTTTTTTTAACTGGGGATTAAACCTCAGGGATGCTTAACCACTTTAACCACTAAGCCACATTCACAACCCTTTTTAATTTTATTTTGAGACAGAGTCTCACTAAGTTGCTTAGGGTTTCACTAAGTTGTTGAGGCTGGCTTTGAACTTGTGATCCTCCTGCTTCAGCCTTCAGAGTCACTAGGATTACAAGTGTGAACCACCATACCCAGCTCTGTCTCATATTTAAAATAGTGAAGACAGCACCATGTTGAATGTAGCAATAAGAACAAAAGTGCTTAGTACACAGTAGTGTGAGCTTCTTTTATCCTGTTTTTCAGAGTTTATTTTCCCACTGAGACAGAGATTTAGCAGATCTGGTGTTCCTTGGGAGATGTGCCTACACTCTTCCTCTCAGGCTGAAAGAAGAAAACATTTTATTCTTAAACTGGACTGTGGGCTGATGAAGTCATACTGACACAGAATTTTTGGAAGATAGTTTCCCTTTGATGTCAGTTGGTATTTTCTCCTTTAGAACATAGTACAGAGACTCTGTCTATATTGTTTGCCATGAGGTAGTTATCAGTTAAATTACCTTTTGATTAATTATGCCAAAGTTTTATTCTTTTTCCCCTTAGCTATAAGACTCTAAATAGCTTGTTATTTTAAAAATAGCTATTTATTAGCAGGTTGATTTACATTAATTCAGTTGAACTTTTTTCCCTTAAAACAGATTTATTTGTTTTTATATGGGACATAGTTCTCTCAATCACCCAGATGGATGGCATTTTCTTTGAAAGAAGTTTCCTTAATTTATTCAGTTTGAATTTATAAGTTAACCTTTTCTGCTTGACTTAAATCTTCCTCATTCTGATTGAAGTTTTTAAAGCTCACATTCCATCTTTGGATTTATAAAGCAGATCCTAAGCTCTCTTGCTACAATATTAGCAACGATGGTGATGGAGAATTCCAACTTTAGTGAAATGCTCTTGATAGAATGATACTTTAGTCAAATCTGCCTCTGTCCCTCCTTCATACTGTAGTCATCTCAGAAGGGGATCTTACTATAGGGGGAGATGTGGATACCCTGAATTGTGACTCTTGCTTCATGGAGAATGAATGGGAAAAAGCCAAGGAGTGAGTGATTGGCAAGTGAAGTAAGTGACAGTTTTAGGAATTCTCTTAAATTCAGACTTGAAGTCTAAAACTTAGCAATTTTTTAGTATTTATTTTTTGCATTTTTAAATAAATAGAGAAATACCTTTCTTTGTGAAATTCTATTCATGTGCTGTCTAGGGGCACAAAGCACTGGATTGATGTTTATTTACCGTGAATGCTCTACATAATTCTCTGGCATTTTCCCTTTTCTTTTTTTGATATTTTTATTTCTTTCTAAATTATCCACAGACAAATAATAATTATATTAAAAATCTGTAGGGATAAAAAGATGAAAAGACCAGAACTCAAATCTTAATAGTAACTGAATTTAGAGGAGCACTATGCAATTTTACTTTATAAATTTTATTTCTATATTTAGATTTGCTTTGAGAAGTATATTTCAATAGGTATTTAAAATTTAAAAAATGAGTTTTCATCTTATCTAAATAAAGAAATCAAGTGTATGACTGAAGTGCCCTGGTAAATCTGTTCCTTCAAGCTATTTTTTACCTAGTCAAGCATGATGCTGATCATTTTAAATATGATAATATGTAATGCTTGTGGGCATAAAATAGATACAAGGATTAAGATATAGAATATAATTTGCTTGCCACTATCTATTTTTTCTTGTGATCTATAGCACAGAAGAGAGCAATACAAAGTGCTTAAATACAAAGTGCTTAAAATGTGTTAATACTTGAAAGTTAGTTAATTTTTTTCTCTGCCTTCCATCAGATGATTGCACAGTGCTTAAATATAATGAAAAAGAAGAGGCAACATAATATATCCCTCAATATTATCCCACACTCAAATTTTAACTTGATATTTGTATTTTATGCTGATTTAAAAAAATTAGTCACTACTAAATGTATTTGTGTTGACATAAATAAGCTTGAAATATATAACTTAATCTCTGAGATGTTATTTGATTGAGAGGTTGCAGTCACTGAGACATAGGTTTTTTCATTGCAAAATCAGAAGTGGTAGCAACTGCCAATATTTAATGGAATTAAGCATGGAATTGAAAAAAAAATTGAACACAGAGATTAAAGTTCATTAAGGATCTTTAAGCAGTTACATTTATGCAAAGCAATTGCTATGTACTCTTAAATGATAGTCCCTGGAAAGTTTGGTTTGACTTTAGTAATTAAGCCTTTTTGCCTTGACTCAGCAAAGCTACATACAAATAAGGTATGTAGAAGACTTTGGGTTTTAAATGTTAAAAAAACAACATTAGAGCAGATAGCTAAAATTATCTTTTATATAGGAACAAAAATCAGTTTAATAAGTCCACATTAATGTCTTATTTGATTGCTAAATATTAAAAGAATTTTTCAGTTATGGTCTATTTTATCAAGAAAATACTTTTTTAAAAAGAGATTGGTCAGAAATCTTCTATAAGACATTGAACAATTATGTGCATGTGCAAGTTAAAAACACAACATATAGCAGGCTAAAATTGAACAAATTTGATTGCAGAACTGAAGCTAGTTTTCTTAGTTTTGTCACCATAAACACATCTTGCTAGAATATGCTCAGGATTTTTTGAACAGTCCGTGAAAGGTAACAGGGATATTAATCTCCACTTCAGCCCTGGCAACTTCACTCAAATCCTTGGCATTCAGAATCAGGAGGTATGCAGGCTTTTGTCCTGCCCCGGGGCTCACCACCACACTCAGAACTACACCTGTTAATCAGAAGTGCATAAGGCAGTTTTAAATTTAAAAGAACCTAGGACCATGGATTACATGTAATTGAAATAAAATCAGAGGTATTATACTGACAAAGAAAATCATACTTTTTGTTTTCTTTTACCACTTGCTTCTCTGACCACCTGAAGGGGTCTTTAAAACTTTTCCTTCTTGAATTATAAGCTCCAAGAAGGGAGTGATCACGTCTGTCTTGCTCACAGCTATTTCCCAATATCCTACTACAATGACTAGATCATAGTAAGTGCTCATTAAGTACTTATTAAATGAGTGGACTGAGAAAAATTGTAATGATCAAGTGAAGAACATATTAAAAGACTAAAAGCAATAAGGTATATTATAGCCATAATTCCCAACATCTATGTGGATGCTGACTTCCTTCCAACAAAAGGAGAATAAGCCTTTTTGTACTTTTGACTGAATGGGACATATATATTTGTATATATATAATATTATATATTACATATATATAATTATTTAGCATGAAATGGCTCAACAATTATTTATGTAATTTCTTTGTGATTTCCCATATTTTAATTCCAGAGAGCGTTATCTATCTCTCTGTCCTTGCTAATTAATGGCTAACTAAGACTAATACTTGGTAATGGAGTTGCTCTTTTATAGGCGGTGGCTAGATCTTTTCTAGCCCCAGTTTACTAAAAGAAAAATCCAAACTAGAGTCATAGAGCTGTACTCTCATTCTCTTTATCTGCTGGAAAACTCTGCTTCCCTTCCTAGAACACAATTTCTTTTCAGAAATGTATCTTGGTGAGGAGGGAGTGAATACCCAGATGGAATTCCTGCTGCCTGGCTCCTTTCTTCCCCTTTCCTGCATCTAGAGCAGACACTGATGCCCCAAACAAGATACCAAATAATGCTTCAGCATTTTTCCATTAGTAATCAACAAGATTTGATCATGAGATGAAATTCATGTGTGATTATGTTTAAATTCTTCAGGATTGTCCCTTCCTAGTATCAGGATCATTTTTAAACATTAGAGAATAATCAACCTAACTCTTCTCATAACGACTTAACTCCCAGAACTCTGATCAGAAGAGGGTTCAGATATATTCATTTCTTTCATTACCATCATCTTCTTCCAAGGCCTCTGGGTGAGAAACAAAGATGGGTTCTGATGGATAGGAATCTGGCTCTTGCCATACCCAAATTTCTTTAGTTTTGACGTTCAGCTTACAGAGCTGCTTGTAAGAAAGAAAAATCAACTGATCAATCCGTCAATATGCTTTATTTGCCTAGCATATGACTCAACTCACTGTTCCAATATTAGAAAGATGCATTAATTACCCTGTCTGGAACAAAGTGATTCAAGCCAAGTCCATAGGCGTACGTATAAGGTTTCCCACCGTACTTCTGGTAATTGATCTGAGGAAACTCAAATGCTACAAAATAGAGCACACACTTAGGAACACTGAGTTCATCTCTCTGAGCGGAACATTTGCTCTTTTCTGAGTGAGGGGTTCTCGAGATCAACTTACCTTGGCGAGGCCCTGAGAAGAGAACCTCAGGTTCCAGCCAGATGGTCTCATCGCTGCACAGAATCGCTGTGGCTGTTGTGTTGGGGAGTGTGATCAAATTCTTGCCTGTGTCAGCCTGAGAAAGAAGATAACAGAAACCTCAGTGAGCAGGAAGCAACTCTGGAACAGCCATATGTGCAGACTTCCGTTTTATCTCCTGTTTTTTTCCTCAGGTCAATGTTCAGGAAAGAGCAATGTAGAAAACTAGATGAGGGAGCCTGGGCTGTGTGGGCAAGCAGTTGTGCTTGTGCCAGGCACCAGCCAGGGGCCGCTGGAGAAGTCACAGAACCTCATAGGCCCTCAATATTTTGTAGAATTATTCTCATTTTGTAGAATGAGCCTGCCTTCAAAGAAAATTTAAGACTCCAAGGAAGGACCTCTGCAAAAAAAACATGGATAAATAAGTAAATTATATTTTCTGCAGACCGGCAAAGATGTCGACTGCCTGTGGGATGAAAGAGTATTTATCTATTTTATAGTTAGGATACCTTTTGGTTTTATGAAAAACTCCATGCGGTTATGTTGCCATAAGGAGGGGGGCAGAAAGAAGAAAGAAAGAAAGAGGCCCACGTGGTTTTTGAGAGCTCTTAGATCATGTAAATATGTGTGAGTACCCCCCAACACTTACATGCAAACATTTCAGATTATTTCATGAAAACAATGAATACCATGAGCTTTTTCTAACAATATATTAATTTATTAATACTTTCATCAAATATGTAATTATATGTTTACTTGTGTATATGCTTTTAGTACTTGATTATAAAATCTATTCTAGGCATTTGGGATATTTCAGAGGGTAAAGTCCCTGTCTCTCATGAAACTCCTATTTAAAGAAGATTAACAATAAATGAATAAATGTACTTAATAAGTAAAGTGCATAATATATCATGACTGTGGGGTGCAAAGAGTAGAAGAAGCAGGGTCAGAAGTATAAAGGTTCCATGAGGCTGAAATTTTAACAGGTGGTCAGGGTAGGCCTCTTTGCTGAAGTGGCATTTGACACAAAACTCTTAGAAGATGAGGAAATTAGCAGTGCATCCAAGCAGAGAAAACAAATGGTGCAAGGCCTGGGAAGGGCCTGAATGTACTTGAGTAGCATCGAAGAGGCCAGTGTGCAGCAACTGACTGAGCAAGGGGGAGAGAAAAAAGAAGAGTATGCAGATGAGTGATGGGACCACACTGTGTAGAGGCGTACAGGTTGGTATGAGGACTTGGCCTTTCTCTATAAATGAGTAATGGGAAGCCATTGGAAGTTTCTGAGCAGAGGAGCAACATGCTGTGATTTATTTTTAAAAGAATAACTTTGGCTATTCTGTTGAATCTTACCCTGGGATTAATGGAGATGCAAGAGAGGTATCAGGAAAATCTGTTTGTCTTGAGAGTAATCTAGTCCAAAGAAAGCCATGGTTCTAGCTAGGCTGGTAGCACTGGAGTCCGTGAGACATGGGAGATGGAGTCAAGGGGATTTCCTCATGGAGAGAATATCAAAGGAAGAGAGCTGTCAAGCCTAACACCATGGCATCTGACCTGAACAATTAAAGGCTGGTGTTGTCACAACAAAGGTCATGACTACTGTAGGTGGGAGAAGATGAGAAGTTCAAGTCTTGTCTTAATAATCCTGAGATGCCTAATGGATATCCAATCTGGAGATGGAGATGTGGAGTTGGAAATAGGTTTTAAAAACCTTAAGTATAAGAAAAGGTAGGAAATATAAAAGTAGGATACTTTAAAGCATTAGTCTTTGAAAGGAACTGAATACACAGATAGATGGTAGGGGGATAGAGGATTGAATCCTGGTGCCTCCTACAAGAGGAGGAACATGTGGGTAGCTGGTTGGGGAAAACGTAGTCAAGAGAAGGATTTTGTAAGAGCTTGATGGAGTGATCAATTGAAGTCATAGGGAAGAGATGATCTAGGAGAGAGGGGAGCATGTCCCTGAGTGGGTGAGGGGATATGGGGAGATTAGCTCTGGTTAGGAAGATGGATAATTCAGTATATGAGTGCAGATGCTGGTGGGTAGATATGGTAGCAAGAGTCTATGGTTCTTTTCTGATTTCTTTGTTCAGAGGAATAGGAAGCACAATCGTCATCCACAGTTGAGTGTGGAGGTGGGAGGTGGGAGGTGATAAAAGTTTGAACAGAGGAGGATGTGGAATATTTAACTAGCAAAATAAGACAGTAAGTGAAGTTGGGAAATGTGGCAGTCAGGTTTGTGGTAATACATTTAAAATTGGAACACTCAATGTGATTGTGTGTTTGCAGCATTTAAGTTTGTACTGTGATGTACAAACATGGAGTGGGTGGATATTCCAACTTAATTAGGGTTGTGATTTGGGTACATAAGTTTGATAAACAGGAAAGAAGCAAAAGAAATGAGATTCTATCTAAGGGCTTGGTCATAATTATTGACCATGGAATTCAACTTGAGTGAGGAGGAAGGCAAGTCCTTTAAGGGAGTGAGTGATAATGAGAAAGTACTGTGTTCACTGGATTGGAAGCTCATGGCAGAAGTTGCAGTAGGGCAAGTGAATTAATAGACAAAAGATATGAGTATGTCTTGCATGAAACAGATCATAGATGGAACACAATCATAGTCAATGGCAAGGTCAAGAGCACGACTTTGGGGAGTGAATGGTGAGATAAAGATAACATCAGTGGAGAGGTCAAGCAACTAAGAGGTCAGGTTGTCAGAAGAATCAGCTGCAGTGTGCAGACTGAAATCACCAAGAATTAAGGGACAGGCATAGAATTGGGAAGACAGTGACACTGAGCCAGGAAGGAGAGGAAGTGGCAGCTAGTCAAAGACAATAATGAGGATTGTATGTATGGGTTTATGTACATGTCACTTGGCTACCAGAATAGCTGAAATGATGGGGATTTTGAGAGTGGATGGAGGAAACAATGGTATGCAAACAGCCAACAGGAACAAGAACACCTAATTCAACTTCAGGCCCAGTGGAACAAGTGCTGTCCTATTCTCCTCTGCTCTCTTTATGCAGAGGAGAAAGTGCCACCCCTAAAAGTTGCTCTTGTGTCCTAGAGAACAAGCCAGATTTTAGTTAAAGAGTGTGGAGGGAACATTCTGAGGAAAGGAAAAAGGGAATTTCTAGAAATGGATTATGGATTACGAGTAAATAGTGGAAGATTTTCAGGAGAAGGAAGTGATGATCAAATAGGGAAGTAGATGTTGTGAAATGGGATCTCAAGGCACTTAGTGGTGATGTTGGGGAGAAGAGTGTGTATAGCTGATATACTTATTTACCTGTGTATAGTAAGAACAAAGGTCTGTCAAACCTATTATTTACATGGTTTTAAGCTGACTTATTTTAGTGTTGTATCTTTTTAGTCTATTACTAAATTTGCTTTTTATTATAAGAAATCTGTAATATCAACTTTGTCTTCCTCAACAAACCAGATCTTCCCTTCAGTGACTTCATTTATCCCCATAGATACCTTTACCCTTTGACTCAGCAGTCTTACTACGGAGACTCTATCCTACAGCTTTTCAAAAATAATAAAGATATATTTTAAAGATATCACCATTATCTTAATTATTAGATAAAAACTTCATTCATTTTATGCTCTCAGCCTCTCTTCCTTCCTTTGATCTGTTGTTATCTCTCCTTTTAATTAATGGGCTTTTTGTATTTCCTTTCATTACCAAACTTTTAAAAGTGTAGACTCAGTACTGCTCCCACATTCTAACCACCTGCTGCTCCTGAAACTTGATGTCTACCTCTCTTGCTTTATTCCTTTGGAAATCACCAAATCAAGCATTTATAGTTTTCATTCTTTTCCATCTGTCTGTAGCTTATAGTTCTCTTAAACCCCTCTCCTGCCCTCTCCTATTTGGCATTTCCCTTTCTTAGTGGTAATTAGGGCTCTCTTGTGGCTCTTTTTCTGGCATCTTTTTTTCTACTACTTTGTGCATATGGTTATTTCTTAAGCTACTGTGTTTGGCTATTTTTCTTCTCGGTGTTTGCTAGCTACCAAATTCCCTATTTTAAAAGTAAACAAGCTTTTTATGTTTCTTTTAGAAAACCTATTCTAAAGTGTGATTTCCTCCCTTGTAGCAGTCTCATCTATTGTTATATATTTGATCTTCATTTCAATACCAGTAACTATCAGCTTTTCTTCTGTTCAAAAACCTTCACTGTCTTCCCATTACCTGTCCAGTAAAATGCAAACTAATGATGACTCATGATGGTCAACCAGTGATGACCAACCCTCCTTTTTCCTCATTTTTGAATGTGGCTACTTAAATGATCTTCTTTTATTTTCTTAATTTAAAGATGATTGTGATTTTTACCATTAGTAGTAAAATAAGTTTCCCCAAATCAACTGGCCCATTCTTTTGATAAATGTTTATGAGCATTCAGCTGTATGCAGGAATTGTGGTTCCTCAGGGAAAAGCAAAAGCGCTTGGGTGCCTTGTTGATTGACTGGTGGCCCACCAGGATCCATGTTCTGAACCTCTGGATCTCTGTATGTCAATTGCCTATTGAGCATTTCTGCTGAGATGACCATTAGGTATTTCTAACTAGGCATTATAAAATAAATCTTACTCTATTTCTTGCAACCAGCTCCTGCTACTTCTATGTTTCTAATTCAGTGAATTGTACCATCATTCATCTAATTGCTCTGGGAAGAAATCTGAAAGTTATTCCAAATTCCTTCACATATAACTTGATATTAACTCTTGTGGATTCCACTTCCTACATATTTCTCAACTTTATACTTTCCTTTGTCTCTCAGTTTCCATTTCTTTTATTCAGGTATTCATTGTCTCTTATGTGCTCCATTGTATTTATGCTAGTCTCTCCACTGTCACATCTGTGCTCCATGATGTGCCAGGGGGACCTTTAGGAAACATACACCCCGTCATGTCATATGCATCCCTAACATTTAAAATACAACAATGGGGCCAGGCATGGTGGTGCACACCTGTAACCCCAGCAGCTCAGGAGTCTGAGGCAGGAAGGTCATAAGTTCAAAGCCAGCCTCAGCAACTTAATGAGGCTCTAAGCAATTTTGCAGGACCCTGTCTCAAAATAAAGAAATACAAAAAAGGCTGCTGATGTGACTCAATGGTTAAGCACTCCTGGGTTCAATCTCTGGTAGCAAACAAAAACAAAACAAAACAAAACAAAATTTCAACTGCCCCTTTTCATTTAAAAATCATCAAAAGGCTTATAAAGCCCCTTATACTATCACTCCAGCCCATCTTTCTGATAATCTATGGCTGATACCCTCTCCCTTAGGCTCCTAATGAACCAGCTCCAGAGACCATGTAACATTTTCATATTAGGTCTTGCTTTTTAAACTCCTCCTTGACTTTGTAGAAACTCTTTTGCCTACAGTAGTGTCTAACCTTAACCTCTTGCACGTTCTTATTCCTTAAAGAGCTTTTAAGCCTGCTTAAGAGCAGTAGCATCTGGTTCTAAATTGGGTTTCTTTTCCACTACATCTGATATAAGCCTTTGGTTCAAAGATTTACCTTTCACACAGCTGCCTCAACTCCTTTTGTGCAACTAGAAAGCACATAGACATAAAGGAGAATGTATGTTCATGTATTTATACGTGAAAGTTATATTTTTTATGAATTTACCTTTTTTCACATTAAAAATTCTGGTTATAACTCAGATTATTCTAAAAAGATAGGTAGTGAATACAGGGAAGAAAAAGAGATGACTGTGTTGGGGCTCAGAAAACAACATACCAAAATATGCCACTGCAGTCTTCAAACAGAGCTTCTGGGAAGCTGCAAATGCAGGGCAAAGTTCTCTTTTCTACCTAAAGACCCAATCCAGCAAAGAGGAAAGCAATTGCCTTAAATCTTCTCGGTGAAATTCCGTTTCACCGGGAAGATTAAACTAGTATCACAGAAAAACTGAAAATCAAATACCAGACCTGGGACCTAGAAGAACTTTGTTTCTGGCCATTGTCTGTCCTAGAGTCTCAATCATTTCCCCTAAAAATCGTTTTTTCTTCTCCACACATGCCTATAGCCCCCCACTTCCTCTCTACTATGAAGAGGGTTTTTGAATCTTAACCACCAGGACCTGCTTTGAATTTCATATTTTATAGAGCATGTACATACAAATTAATAAATTTGCATGCCTGCAGGGGCTGGGATTGTGGCTAAGCGGTAGAGCACTTGTCTAGCACGTGCGAGGCCCTGGGTTCGATCCTCAGCACCACATAAAAATAAATAAATAAAATAAATGTATTGTGTCCAACTACAACTAAAAAATTAAGATATTTAAAAAAAATTGCATGCCTGTTCTCTTGCTAATCTATTATCAGTTTGTTTCAGTTACCAAACCTTCAGAGGATAAGTTTGAACTTCCCTACAGCAGTCTAATGCTATTAATGATTTTTGTCCTCTAGTGATATTTTCACATTAATAGAAAACCAAAATAATTCACTGATTACCCTATAAAGGTATTTTTTGATACTTCATTGCTCCAAAATTTCAAATTATTTCAAGTATGCTGTTGACAAAGGATCCTAGATACCAACAGGTCTCCACTATTCACTGAGACAGTATATTTTTAAAAGGATTTTGTAACTGAAAGAGCAGCAGATTTAGAATCACGGAACCTGGTTTTTGTCCTGGCTGTGCTGCAGTTGGCTTGTGCTAAGTCAGATCACTTTTCTGAGCTTCAGTTTCCTTGTTTGAAAAATGAGGGGAGCTTAATCAGTTTACTTTTAAAGTTCTTTCCAGATCTGAAATTTCAATACCATATATATAA
Source organism: Marmota flaviventris (assembly GCF_047511675.1). NCBI lineage: Eukaryota > Metazoa > Chordata > Mammalia > Rodentia > Sciuridae > Marmota > Marmota flaviventris. The sequence goes on from NC_092507.1 coordinate 56,253,231, forward strand.
ACATGAAGCCAGACAACATTTGTTAGAGAGATGAAGCATCCTGGTTATATCTGACATCTGTGGGGAAGAAGGTTACCTTGTCGATATTCAAAGGCAGTACATATCTTCTAACTTCTGGTTGAGGAGCCTTTCTGGCATTTTTTTTTACCTCTTCCCAGTTCTCACGTAAATTAGCTAAATATAAGTAATTATAGACGAATTCAAATCTGCAAGACAGGAAGTCAATCATGAACACAGTTATAAATAATTTTAGAGAGATGATTCCTGACTCTTAAAAGCGCACGTTCTTCATTCTACAACACCACTGCTAATGACACAGGTGTATTAGAGGCCTTTCCTCTAGCCCATGCTGGGTGAAAAAAGAGAAACCTGTCTTGTGGTTATGTTTTAAAAGCAGCAGCCTCGAATACTTTCTATTCTGCTTCTCTGTCAACACTATATTTGTGTCTTTAGGAGCTATTATGTTTTTAGTAATTTGGCTAATTTGAAAAAAAAAAAAAAGTGTTTCTTTCTCCCAATCTCAGAGTGAGTAGTGTTCAGGGCTCCTTAGAGATCTTGTTGGGTTTAAGAAAGTTTAAGTTCATGTCTCAGGTCACAGAACCTTTTATTTTTAGGTCTGATACATGGACCTAGTTTGTCTTCAGTCACTGACCCCTGGTGTGTATTTCTAATTACTTAAACTCCATACTGCTTTTTCAATTACACCTTGTGACTTCTGCATATCTCTTGCTTTGTGAGATGTGATTTGGGTTGAACATTGAAACCAACATCTCTCCAAGAGCCCCTTATGGTCCAGAAGCTGCTGGAGATGGAACATTTACCCAATATCCTCTCTTACCCTTTCCAGCAACAGAGGTCCACAATCAGAAACCCACTGTCTTCATAGGTGTTGATGTGATGGAAGAGGTTGAAGGAAGAGGTTCTATATTTATTATTAAGGTACTTTCTTCTTTTTTTGTCAGCAATATGAAGCCAAACCTTGAAAAGTAAAGAAACTATTTTGATGCATTTAGAAAGGAGAGAAGTGTACATTATGAAACACCTTCTTCAGCATCAGCAATGTGATAAATAGATCAGACTTACCCCCATGGTTTCATTGGACTCAAAACAGTCCATGTAGTTGGCTCCCCAAAGACTCCATGAAGAAAGGAACTTGAACAAGTTAATTTTGACTGGTGTCTCCACAAAAACGATGTAATTGGGGGTCAGACCAAAACTGAAAAGGAAATAGGCTTGTGAATTAATGGGCTGAGTCTCAATGCACAAAGAAATATGTGTACACAAGGTATGCTTAGCTACATGAATCAACAATGCCTACATGAAATTAATTATGTTTAAATTTAATTTTCTGCAAGAAAACATTGTGATCAGGATTGGTATCAAAGGTAGGCAAAGTAGATCTTTAAACTTGAGTTTTCCTGAAGATTCATGGCAGGCCTTCAAGTTACCTATGGACGTAAGATGGCTTGAATCGGTCACTGCAGGGGAATTGTACAACGATCTCTGACTTGCTTATTGGATCTTCCTTGTCTGAAATAAAGTGATTTTAAAAGGCTTTGGAAGAGCCTCTTATTTAAAAAAAAATACAAACCATTTAGAACAGCTTATACAAGCAAAGAAATACATTTTCAGATATTGAATTCAGAGGTTTTTCTCAGTCATTGTCATCTCTTAGGAAATTTCACATGAAGCTGCAATCACCCAGGAAAATCCAAATAGCAGCAGATTTGGAAAAGTACACTCCAGTATGTCTGTGGAAGAGTGTTATGGAGTCACATTCCATGACAAATGGAGGTGGGTTTTAAGTCAGAGGCAAAATTTTGGTATGGTCAAAACGCCTTTTATGACATCTTAAGATGCCTAAATTACAACGTAGATGGGTTTATGTCCACAATCCTATATAATTCTTATGCACATTAAAGTTCATTTACTACCAAGTTAGTGGTCTTCAAACCTTAACGTGCATCAGAAAAGCACATAAATGACTTCCTGAAATTCTGACTGCAGGTCCTTCTCCAAAAATGTCTCATTCAATCTGCTTGAAGTGGGGCTTAAGATTTCTATTTCTAGCAAATTTCCAGTTGATGCTGCTGGTCTGTAGCCTCCACTTTAAGAACCATACTAAGACATACCAAACAAAATTTTACATGAATCCAAGTCTATCATTGAGAGGATTGTCATTGGACCTGATAATGAATGGAAGTTGAATGGAGAATTTTTGAGTGTCCTACTTTAAATCTTTTTCTAGACTTGTTTTTAGTTTGGGGAATTAAACACAAAATAGTATATATATATATATATATATATATATATATATATATATATATATATACACACACACACACACACACACACACACACACACACACATATATGTTTATTTAATTTAAAATTTGCTTGGCCCATGAATAATTGCTCAATACATGTTTGCTGAATTTGAATCTAAATTGTATATGATAAATCCACATGTACACTAGATGATGAAACACCATGGAAGAGAACTCGACCACTTGCTTTCTGCGATTTCAAGTTGTCACCTCTTGCTGTAGTACCTTTGAGCATTAGTATCCTGATATATAGGGATGAGAGCAATTTTTTAGTTTGAGAGAAATTTAACATCCCATATTTCCAGTAGTTTTTTCCACAATGTAGATACATATTTTCAGAAAAAGAAAAACTGATAAACTCACCTGCTTGCAGTGGAGGAATCTTTACAATATTGTAGGCAATTGAAAAGTTTTTCCCAAAGCAATTACCAATGTTGTAAACAGTTCCATCACTTTCAATGTGGGGGTGAGCAGTGGCTCCGTTGACTGAGACATAGTTGCAAAGGTCAACCTATGGGAAGGAGAAAAAAAACACCATTCATGTTAAGAGAAAGAGGATCACACCTTTGTCCCTAGGTCTCATCCCATCATTAACCCCTTGCACCCTTGATATAAGTGCACTTTGTCTTTCTTTTCATCTTTCTGGATCCAACCCTCTTTCAGCTTTGCCTGAAGTCCCACCATTAGTGCAAAACTCTCCTCTGACCCCCACATGGACTCTGAAATCTGGAGTTCTATGACTGTGTTCATTCCTTGATGTAGACCATACAGTGCTCTTGTGAGTTTCTTTTTGCAACTACACCTTGATCTTTAACAATGATAAACTTGAGGCCTGTGACTTCTTTATATGTCTTTAATTGTACTATATTGAATTGTGTAAAATTATTGCTGTTTGATAATTTTTCATAAGAAAAATTACAGTTTGGCATGGGACAACCTAAATACCAAGCCCAGTGTGTTCAACATATGTATTTGGAACTGAAAGGAACTTTGGGATTTATCTAGCATGCCAGGCACTGTGCCAGGATCTAGGAAAACAGAAGATCCTTACTTTTAAGAACTTTGGTCTAGACCTATCCTGTCAATATGATAGCCAGTAGTTATGTGTAGCAATTTAAATGTAAATTATAATTAGATAAAATTTCAAATTTAGCTCCTCAGTCACATTAGCCACACTTAAAGTGTTCATTAGCATTGGAAAATGTGATCAGAGAACATTTCCATCATTATAGAAAGTTCTGTTGGACAGCACTGCATTAGACCAATAAGCTTTCATAAAGGACAGTGAGTGCGACACAGTACCTGCAGAGAAATGCTATGTAACCCAGACTGGGGGATTAGGCAGCTTCCCAAGCTTCCTATTAGCCCCCAGTTAATTCTTGATGGTGAGTAGAAGTTAACCAGGCAAAGTAAGATGTATGTGTTAGGAAGCAAGAATCCTAATGTGAAGGCATAGAATTGTGAAATGCATATGCTCTCTGGGCATTACCAGGTTATGCAGCATGGCTGGTGTGAAGGAGTGAACGGAAGAGGAGAGGTGAGAGTGGCCAGCACCTCCTCATTTGGACTTTTCCTCTGAAACCATGGGGGCCCTAGATTGAGTAACACATGAATGTTTGCATTTCAGAGCAAAGGCTTCTGCTGCAGTAAGGAAATTATACTTAAGGACATCAGCTGGAGGCAAAAGTACTGACTAGTTGGGAGGTTATGTCAGTTATAATAAATAACAATTTTCAAATTATGTTTTTATGTGAAGCCAGGGTACAGTGGTATGCACAATGGGACCTATAACAAAGTTTTCTGGAGACATATCTTTGCTTCTACATTTCCAATTAAAGTACTATGTAATGGGAATATGGATTCATTTCAGAGCAAATTCATCTTTTAGAAACTCAACTTCACTTCTTTTCTAAATGATCCACACAAACTTGAACAGGGTTATACACGAATCAACAGGAAAGAGCTCTTTATACTCCCAGTAGCTTTGGGAATATATGTCAAGTTGCAGTAAGTATGTCTGTCAAGAATTATAGATCAGTATGTGATATTGAGACTCAGTGTTGGGGCTATTTTTTCCTTTCTGTTACCACTGCATTTGTAGCTCTGATATTTTCAATTATTAAATTTACTTTTAGCAGATATATAAAAGCATAAAAATTGTACATATTAGTGGGGTGCCATGTGATATTACAATATGTGTATATAATGTCTAATGTTTAAATCAGTTTAAACATATCTATCTCCTCTAACATCTATCATTTCTTTATGTGAAGGTATTCTAAATCCTTTCTCCTAGCTTTCTGAAATACAGAGAACTTTATTGTTATCTGTAGTCTTGAATTCCATTACTGATCTCCTAGCTGGTATATGTATTTCTTTTACTCTCCCATTCAGCCCACATGTAGCTTCTCAATTAAACATCCTAAAGTACAGCTCTATTTATGCCACTTCTTTGAGTTAAGACTTTCAGTAGTTTTTCATTAGCTAAGCAACTGATTCCAATTTTTTAGTGTGTTATTCAAGCTTTTAGTTTCACCCTATCCTGTTCTCCTTGACGTTACATATTCTAGATGAGTAGCTCTGGTATGGGAGTGTTGTTGCCCCCTACTGGGAGATCTAGAAATGTCACAGGCATTTTGGGTTTGAGCAGTGATTGAGGACATGACTGGCATTTAGTGGATAGGTCGGGGACACCAAACCCCTATGATGCATAGGAGAGCCCCTACAGGATGAGTCACCTCCTGCCCAGTGCTGCTAGTGCCCCCACTGAGAAACACTGCAATTCTAGCCCAAAGAGATTACTTTTGGACATGTCCCTTATTTTCCCACCTCTGTGCCTTCCCTCATGTTACAATTCCATCCAGATTGTCCTTTCTCTAAATTCACAGGACCTGTACTTGCCTTTAGATTGTAGCTCAAATGCAAATTCTTTGACCCCTGCTTGATCTGTCCTTGCTCAGATCCTCAACTACTGCCAGAAATAATTTCTTATCTGTTCATTCTTACAAAGTTTTTCTTTTCTTAAAGGACTCATCACATTTGATGTCTATTATAATTTGTATTCTTGCTTGATTTCCTCATCTAGATGTTAAGCTTCCTCAGGGCAAGAATGCTGCTTGGCAAGTTGGTGTCAATAAATATTGGTTGAAATTGTGAGTCTGTTTTAAGGAATATTGCATTGAAATTGCCCAAATTCTCAGAAAAAAATGTTACCTTCTAATATGACTGATATATATCTATGGTATTTAAGATACAGCATTATTTTTAATAAGAAATGTCTACAATAAGAAGCAAATTAGTGCAACCTATTTTTCTAGAACCACAGAAAGCAAGGTTTCAATATTAATAGCTATACATTTTTGAACACCCAGTAGGTTCAAGTTCCATGATAGCCTGTAAAAGCCTTGAAGTTCAGGAATCATGTTGGTATACACATTGATATATCTCTTGTATCTGGCAAAAGTTCTGGCACAAGGAGAGCCCTTAATGAATATTTGTATACAAATGAAAAAAAAATGAATGAATATATTAGGCATTTTATATGATTTTCCTCCAATCCATATAAATGTTTAAAATATTGCAGAGGAAGAAACAAAGTGTGTCCTATATCACATAGCTGGTAGTTGGTGACAAAGCAAGGATTTGAAATTTGATCTCGCTCTCATGTTCTTTCCATCAAATTGCACAGTTGATTTAATTCCAAGTTCCACATTCTAAACTCCTGAGCAACATACCTGAGCACTATGTCCTACCTGCTTAATTGTCTCTAAGGTCTCTGGATTAATCTTTGTAATAAAGTTGGTCTCTGTGCAGGCATAGTAATCTTCCCCCACAGGGTAGACATTTACAAGGGCATTGTCGGTAACCTCCACTCCTCTAAAGTAGGAAAAAAACCTGCAGAAACAAATGAATTATTCAGTTCAACAACTTTCAAGTCGTAAGAGAAAAAGGGCTGATGTAAAATGTTTTTAATAACATGCAGTCTCAGAGACCTGGAGAATATATTCTTGCAGGGGTCTGGGAAAGCACAGGTGCCAAACTCTGTTATGACGATCCTTTTCTCAGTCATTGCACGTACGTAGGCATCAGTGCGGATGAACCTGGAGAACATGGAGACAAGGAGAGGATCAACACAGTCCAAGTGCCACTTAGAATGGTCATTCAGTGTGCCTTCATCAATTCAGAATGGTAAAGCCATCACATGAAGAATGAAGAGTATTGTCAGTTCTCTGTCTTGGAGTGACCCCAGGGAAAGAGATAATATCATGCCCTGAGGTTAAATTTAGTCTTTTAAACTTTACAATGACAGATGAGGAAATTGAGGTTCAGAGAAGTTAAGTGATTGGTATATGTGACCTAGCTAGGTTGCAACTCTAGTTGGTCAGAGTTGGACAAAGTGGGCTTTCCATCTCACATCCCTTGACCCCATGGGAAATTCACATAGTACTCTGGCTTCCCGTAGCCTGTAACCTATCAACGGACCTATCCTTCCTGTGTTTTTATTCAATTTTAGAATTTATTTTGTGGTACTTTTGAACGTAGGTATTCTTGAATTCAATGAGCAGGCGGATCTGCTGAACCATATCCAAGGCTAGCTGGCAAGGGTTGCCTAGGATTTCTCATGTGAAGAGCCAATTAAAATCTGATTTTTGCACTTTTGTAAAGAGGAATGAGGTCTTTAGAAGGCATATGAAAGCTTTATTTCAACTCCAGAATTTGCTCTCATAGCTAAAGTTTTGCTTGGTATAAACTGTTTCTTTTCTAATACTGTCCAAGGTATCCTGACTAATTCAAGTCTCTAGTTACGCTTCCTTTTGATGTTTCTTCAAAATGCCTGAAATCTGTGGTGATCGATAAAGTCACTAAGAGGCCTGAATAATTAAACAGGACAAGGTGTTTCTTGTTGTGCCAGGGGGACTTGCTGGAATGCTGGCTTAGACTTTCAAGCCTTTTAGCAATAACTTCATGTTTTTAAAAAAACTACTCTTCCTGGGCCCCTGATGAAATCTTTGGTCCTTCCCTCCTTTGTGTCACTCTAGTACTTTCTGATTATAACAGGAAAGGAATCAACATAACTAATGGCCCAATAATAATAATAATAACCATCACAGTGACTTTTGTGTTGACCGTGTGCTTCCTAGAAACAGGAGTGGGGGGGGGGCGGTCACAAAGGACTCCTTTAATCCTTGTAATGAACCTGTCAAGTAGATGGTATTATTTTCCTCATTTTATAGATGAAAAAACCGAGAATTAGGGTCAACATCTTGCTAGAGGTCACCTATCAAGGCAAGTGGTGCCTGGTAGGTACAGGACTTGAAGACGGGTGTGTACCATCCCAGACCTCTAGTTCCTAACTTCTTCATTATCTCATGGTAGTCCCAGGTGTCTCTGTAGACACCTGATCTAGGTAGATTCTGAGAAGTAAGTGGGTATAGAGGTCCCCTACTGGTTCAGAAGGTTAAAAGGCACGTGACTGAGGTCCCACTGCTAGGAAAAGGCTGGGACCCTGTTCTCTCTTACCTTCTGTGGTATGTGACATGTCCTTCTTTAAAGTCAAACTTGTGCAGGAGGGCTTGCCCGTCAAACAGGTGGTAAAATGGCTCAGATCCAACTTCAAAGAGTCCTGGCCCACATCGAAGGAGACTGCCGGTGAGCCAGACAGGGATCCTGCCTGTAATGAAGTGAAACACAGAACTTAGCTTCCTGTTCCTGCCCTGGGGCTGGGTTTGACCCTTCTAAATTGGAGTAATGGCACTAGCAGCCTGATTGGACAGCCTCTGCTGGACGAAGTTGGCAGTGACTTTCCCTCCTAGCCCTCGTGCCAGATAACACTTAGAAGGTGTCTGCTGACTGGAATCTCCCTTTTGCTAGGAGACATGGTGGTGGAAAACTTGTCAATGCCCCAGAGTTAGGAGAAGAGGCTAGAAGGAGTGAAGGGAAAGCATCTTGAGGTGAATGGGATTCTCCACTTAAAAAACTCCCCCAGGTACCAGTCTGTTTACTTTTCTGCCCTCTTACTTTTAACACAAATTTCTTAATGCATGGGGGCAGATTAAAGGATAACAGAATGGATTAGGAGTTGGGATCAGGTCATTAAGAAAGGTGTGTGTACAGAAGAAATATCTAAATGAAACAATAGGGATACTGTTTTTTTGTTTGTTTGTTTGTTTTAATGTAGGATTCCATCCTGTTGAGGGTATGAACTGCTGTCCAGATGAAAGTTGACCTGCTGTGGCAGAAATTGCATAGGGCTGAGTGTCAGGACCTGGATTTTGGTGCAGGATGTGCTGCATGCCTTCACTGGCCCCAGTTTCCTTTTCTGCAAAATGAAGGGTTTCTATAATAGCCCTTAAGGACTTTCTGCTTGCACAGTGAGGTTTATGTCCTATTACCCTTTTAAAAGTACAGTGTTTGCTCAATTTCCACTAGGATTTTTTTTTAAACAAATAGATTATTCCCTATATATCAGTCTCAGCAGTTTACCTGATATGGGATTAAAACTTGAAAAGAAGGCATGGATTACTTAAAAGCATGATACTAAGTTTTGATTACTAATGCCTAGATCGTTAGCATCAGAATCAAGTGGAGAAAGATCATTTGCCTCATCTGTTCTAAAGAGGAGGAAAGAGCTTTGCCCAGGCATTGACCCTTCCTGTAAAATACTGAGCAAGGAGACTATATGGATCACATGGAGTCTTTGGACAAAGATGGTGATAGTGAAAATAACTACCACCTATTGATCACTTTGTATCTGATTTGGGTTAGTCATTCTATTTATATTACCTCATTTAATCCCAACATCCCCATGAAGGAATTTTTGGATTTTGGTAGGTGAGGGAGATTCAGAAGTTTTAGGTAATTTTTTTAGGATTTACAGATGGTGAAATAATAGAGCTGTGACTATACCTATACCTGCCTGTCCCCAAACGAACCAAATTGGCATGAAACCCACTATCCTTTAATGTAATATTCCCAGACATTTGTCACAAGGCCCTCACTCACACAAACCCTCCAGCAAGAGACTTTATTTATAGGGGATTACTATGTGCCAGGCACTGAGATGGGCTCTGTCGACTTGAAGATGAGAGAGGTGTAGTCCAGGTTCTCAAGGAATTCCAGTTAGGTAGTACTTCTCTATATCAGAGAAGTAAAGTAAGGGTAAATGAGAGGAAATGTGTTCTTGGGAAAAAAAAAAAAAAACAAACAAACCCTAAACCTCCAGCTTTCCTTTCCTGTAGCCCAGAGAGGAAGCCAGTTCTGACAGTGCCAATGAATAGGAAGCCAGAGAAGAGACACCTCACAGCAAACACCATGGCTTCACAGTAGTTACCAACCTGTCACGTGAGCTGTGAGCGGTGAGGACAGTTCCTCCACAGTTTCAAATAGCTTCTTGTAGCCACCAGCCGGGTGTTCCACTCTGAAATGGTAGAACAATGAGGAAGAAGCTCATATTGATACTTCAAGAAGAGAGTCCAGGGAGACAGAGGCAACACTCCAAGAGAGAAGGCGCCTCAGCTCCATGCCAATGTGCTACTGCCAATCTGGCAAGGAGCACTTGGGGCTTGTGGAGAGAGAGACATACTCAGGGAGAGAAGGGGGGCCCTGCTCAGTGCTCCTCCTTTCAAGTCAGTTGGTCACAGGGGACTCAATTCTGTCATCTGCAGTTTTCCTATATTTCTGAAGACAAATCAACAAATCTGCTGTATCACTTATCTTCCTGAACTTTGATCCTATACAAAACCTTTCTTAAGAATTGCCCTGCCTTAAATATCAAGAATGCAGTAACAATAAATTTGGTGAGTATGTGGGAAAATTACATTCATACATTGCTGGTAGGAATGCAAATTCATGCAACCTTTCTGGAAAGTAGTATGGAAATTCCTCAAAAAACTTGTAACAATGAAACCACTATTTTATCCAGCTATCGCACTCGGTATATACCCAAAGGATTTAAAATCAGTATACTAGAGTGACACAGCTACATCAGTGTTTACAGCAGCTCAATCTACAATAGCCAAGCTAATGAACCAACCTATGTGCCCTTCAACAGATAAAATGGATAGAGAAAATGTGGTATATATATATATACACAATATTCCATATTACTCAGCCATAAAGAAGAATTAAATTATGACATTTATCAGTAAATAGATAGATCTGGAGACTATAATGCTATGTGGAATAAGCCAGTCCCCAAAAGCCAAGGTCAAATGTTTTCTCTGATATGTGGAAGCTAACTCACAATGGGTTGGGGAAGGAAAAGAACAGAAATTCAGTAGATTAGATAGACAAAGGGGAATGAAGGGAAGGAAGGGAGTATAGGAAAAGAAAAGATAGTGAAATGAATCTGACATAATTTTTCTATGTATGCATGAATACTCCACCATCATGTTTATCTACAAGAATGAGGTCCTAATTAGAATAAGATATATTCCATGTTTTTATAATTACATCAAAATTGATTATACTGTATAACTAATTGATTATATGTATAACTAAAAAGAATAAAAAAAAAAAAAGAAAAGAATTACCCTGCCCTATTGACACTCTCTGCTGAATGGATCATTGACTTTCTGGCCTCATGGGGAGACTCGTTCCTCTGGCTCCTACAGATTGGGAGACAACAGCATTTAAGGTCAGATACCTCATCCTCTTTCCTTTATCCATATTATACTATCATTTCTTCTCATCTTCTAATTCTTTACCAATCCTCGAGATCTATAGTATTTTTCTAGAACTAGTCAGATCAAATGATTCTGTATTTTTGCTTGATTCCTACAGCCTATGTTTGCCTCCATGTTATGATTTCTTGGAGTGGGAGCTCTCATCAGACTTCCTAATTAGAACCACTTTTTAAATAAGCATTTACTTTGTACCACATATCATAAGAAGAACTTTGTATGGTCCTAGCTCATTCATAACACAATGAGGTAAGTATTATTGTTATACTCATTTCACATATAGAAAACCTTTAATAAGTTAAGTAGTTTAAACTTTAAAATGTTAAGTGATTTGCCCACAGACACACAGCTAGTAAATGACTCTAAAAGAAGTGGAACCCAAGTCTGCCTGAAATCCTCATGCTTATAGTGCTTCCAAGCCCCGGTCTGCCACACAAACCTCACCAAAATCCTGTATATTTACTTTGATACAGAAAAATTCCTGCATCATGACCCAAGGGTTTTCTTTAAACAGGTCACGAACCAGTGTCATCTTGTTACAAGCTCTTCATCACCATATAATGCCATTGCTAAGGTATTAAAAAAAAAAAACTCCCAAGATACTTACTGGATAGACATTTTCTCCCAGTGCGGGATCAAGAGTTCTGGCACCGACTGAGGAATGAGGGAGCAAGTCCTCAGCCAGGGGCTTTTGTATGCCTCTAAATCCCCCTAAAAGGAGTTATGGCTTTGGGAACCCTTCTCCGCCCCTCCGCTGAAGGAGGGGGAACAGAAGTGGCTTTCAGTGCTCAGATCCTCCTGATGCCTGAGCATTATTTGGGCTTGCTGTTCCCATAACAGTTTCTTGGCTGTTTTCCAGAGTCCTCGATCCTTCCCAAGGAGAATGAGAAGTGGATTGGAAAGAAAGGAACTGTGTGGGAGTGGCCAGCATGGGACCTGAGCTGATCTGAGTCACCCCACTGGAACCTGGCACCCTTCTCTGATGCCCACACCCTCTACCACTTCTGTGCCTTCATCTTTACCTCCTTCATTTATTTATTCACTCATTTATTTAAAAAAATCCATAACACGTCACCTGCAGACTGGATGGATATTGGTACTGTCCCTCTCTCCATAGATCTGAAAACTCTGTAAGAGTAACAGGGAACTAATAAACCAGTTAATAAAGTTTGGGTAGTACTAGGAGTGGAGAAGTATGGAGTGTTATGGAAGCACATTGTAACAACTCGAACCCTCTCTGGCTACTTTATTGGTACCTTTCAGTGCTTAAAATTTTCCAATGAGGCTGAGGACTCTGCCTATGTCCTTTCACTGAGGGTAAAATTCTTCATGTCCTTACTGAAGTTTGCCTGTTCTTCATCCTAGCTTCCTGTCTGTTGGTGTGTTTTCTGTGCTCAGAGAGTATATAGAACTATTTCATTCACATTTCCATTCTCATATTAAGCCCCTGTTATTATTAGGCACAGACATGATGTCCACAGGAGTCTCTGGAAAATTGTCAAGATAAAAACTATCTGCAACTTTAAGACTTTTTGAGAAATGAATGATTTTACATTTAATAAATGGTTATGACTACCAACACTACAGCTGTTCTCCAGAAAAATGGTATAACAATTAATCTGAGCCCTCCCCAAGATAGATAACAGGATCTTGGTTTCTCAGCTTGCCTACAGCCAGGGCATGGTCCTGGGAACTGGGCCCCATCCATCTGAGGCAGGGGGAGAGGTCCCAGTGCCAGCACCCGGCATCCAGCTTCAGTGGTACTTCTGGTCATCCATTAAGTCCAGGTGTCTCTACTGAAACCACTCCATAGTGAAACCTGTGGCATTAACACTGGAGAGGTAGCTTCCAAACTCCTTTATTCAGCTGCCTGATATTTAAAGTATTTCTGCACTGCTTAAATAATTGGATTTAGTTTCATTGTTGTCAACTAGAAACCCAAGCTCTAAAAAGTGATGATAGCTTAGGAAGATCTGGTATCACACAGGAAAAATATCAATTTTGGTATTAGAAAGTCCCAGAAAAAGAGTAAGTATCTAAACTGAGATAGGGAGAATATATAAAAGTTAGCTAGCCAAAGGGCGGGTAGAAGAGTATTCAGGCACGTCATGCAGAATTTATAAAGTTTTGTAGGTGAATGTGATGCAGGGAAATAGAAATGAAACTGGACTAGTGATAATCATGGATCCGATTTTATAGAACATTGTACCATATAAAGAAATCAAGACCCATATCATTAGGGGGGGCGGTGCTGACATGTTTCATGCAGAGTGGCATTTTATGCCAGGCATGGTGGCACACACCTGTAATCCCAGTAGCCTGTGGGGCTGAGGCAGGAGGATTGCAAGTTCAAAGCCAGCCTTAGCAATTTAACAGGTGCTAAGCAACCTAGTAAGAACTTGTCTCAAAAAATAAAAAGGGCTGGGGTTGAGTGCCCCTTAGCTCATTCCTGCTACAAAAAAAAAAAAAAAAGGTGGTGTTTTATTAAGACCACTTTTATTATCTTGTGGATAATATATGGGAATGGGAGATCTGGGCAAGATTAATTAGGGGGGTCACTTTCAATCAAGGAAAGATGGCTGATGTAGGAGGATGCAGGATATAAATAGTCAAATTCAAGAGATATTTCAGAGAAGGCCTGCTCAAGCTGTGTGATTAGTGAATATGTTGGGGGAAATAAAGGACACGAAACAAGGATGGCCCCAGGTTTCTGGTAATTCATCATCAGGATACTGCATGCTGTATGAGTGTGTACGTATGTGCGCACACACACAAGCATGCTGCGTATGTGTGATACTTCAGGGATTCAAAGAAAGTGCATTCTGATTTTGATTTATTTATTATGAGAAGAGACCACTGGGAGTTGTAATCATATGAGGGCCTCAAAGGGAGGCAGAGTGAGCTGGACTCTGAACAGTAGGCTGGTGTGGAGAGAAGATGGAGAGAATATTGCTGGTGAAGGATGCAGAGTGAGAGAAGGCAGAGGAAGGGGCATCCTGGAAGGGCATGCACCGAGGAAGGAAGGGAAGCAGGAGAATGACTGAGGGGATCTGATTTGTGTTTTGATAACAAATCCCTCACCTCAGCCGATGTGCTTCCTTGCCTCCACCCTTATTATATGTCCAGTGGTATTTAAGTGCTTGTGTGAGAGGGATGCTCTTGGGAGCTTCCCGGCTGACTTGCTCCTAATGTGTCCCCAGCACTTCCCCAGCCATTTTATCAGAAACCTTCTTTGAAAAGGAGAATCTTACCTTGTCCCTTCATCACTTAGAACCTTTCAAGAAGTCTTTTTAGGTTACTGGAAGAAGCCCAGGCACTTCAGCACAGCTATGAGATCTTCCACACGCTGGCCCCTGCCTGCTTCTCAGTGACCTCATCTGCCGCTTTCTCTGACCTTTTGTGTCCAGCAGTCCCAATCCATTCACGGAGTCTCGCAGACGCTTACTGTTTCATGCCTCCCTTTCTTCACCCAATCTAGCCCTTAGTTTGCACTTCCCCCCTTTCCCTTGTCTATCTGGCAAATTTCCAGCTTCTGCCATAACCCTGATGGAACACTGCCTTTCTGTGGTGCCTCAGACAGGATGTTATTTTGCTCAGATACTCATATATAAGTCTATGTTTGTATTGATCACATTGTTATTTCACTTGTTAGCATGTCTATTTTTTTTTTTAGATAGAAAGTTTCTATTTTCTGTTTATTGCACAGAAATGGAATTAATTCACCCCAGCACAATGATATTTGGCAAAATATTTCAGTAGCTGTCAGAATGAAAACTGGCATCCATTCCATGTGCTCCCACAGAGGGAAGGTGACAGACTAGCAAAAACCCCTGTCCTTGCTTCTGCTATATCCTCACATGCAAAGTCACCTTCCCTGCCCCTCTCCTTTCTTCACCACTCCAGAACTCATTCTGCCTTGGTACAACTCAGAAATGTCATGAGGAAGTGGGGAATAGGTACAGCCTTGACCTTTGATTTCCTTCTTTCTCTCTTCTAGAGATTGGAGTACCCTATGCGTCCCAACCCTTAGTCAGAGAATCCCTATTGGTTTTCATGTGAGCAACAGCCATCAAAATTCCTTGTGGTCTCCGGTTTGGGTGTGATATGCTTTGACATCTGATATCTTAAAAAGGTAGAGTGTGGCAGCAGGCTGACCACAACACTTGGGCATCATTATGCTCAAGGAATCAGAATAAGAACCCAAAACTCGTCATTGAACACAATTCGTAGAGGCCACTGAAGGATTGCCTTAATGAATCAAGCAGGCAAGAATAAAAATTCTGTTTATAAATGAGTGCTTAAGGATTTGTTTTGCTTTTCCTGAAGAATTTGAATTATTTTACTTAAAATCGTGATTATACTCTGGTTTTAATTAATCGGCTCTTGATTCACACCCTTGGAAAAGCACAAAAGAGGATTCTGGGTCAGGCCTATTGGATTAGTGATGGCTCCACTATTACAGGCCTATGGAACTTTTGTATGTTCTCAGGTCCTACCAATTGGTGCAAATGCAAAGAGGAATGGGCAGTTGACACCTTTTAGACAGGACCTCCCAGCCTCCAATTCTTTGGGCAAGAGAACTGGTTCATTAGATAATAAAACCTCAAATGTGGATTAAAATCACTTAATCTCTCACTGCAGGCATTGTACAAAGCACTATTATAGTAGCATTAGGCATTCTGGTTGTGCTGATCCAGTTTATGGAATTAGATTGCTTGGTGGGTCCTTCTCAGACAATGGAAGAATAGGTTTCTGTGTTAGTCAGCTTTGCTTCTCTGTGACCAAAATACTTGACAAGAACAACTTAGAGAAGGAAAAGTTTATTTTGATTCACAGTTCCAGAGGATTTAGTCTATGGTCAGCTGGCTCCAAGGGAGTACAGTTTCAGAAGGGTGTGGAAGAAGAAAGTTGCCCACCTCATGGCCACTGGGAAGCTGAGAGAGACAAGGCACCAGGAACAGAAATAGTTCCAAGGCCATACCCCTAGTGACCTACTTCCTCCTGCCATATCTCATCTGCCTATTGTTTTCACTACTTCCCCGTAAGTCCATTCAAATTATTATTTCATCAAATGGTTAATACACTGGTGAGATGACAGTCCTTATGAACCAATCATTTCACCTCTAAACACTGTTGCACTGCTTAACACTTGAGCTTTGTGGGGGGCATTCCAGATCCAACCATAACAGTTTCCTAATAAAAAGAGTTGTTAATATGATTGGCTGAATGTCCTCCATTCCTCTACTTCCCAGTGTATTTAGATCTTTCTTAATGATTGTTTCATCAGGTCAGTGCTTCTGTTTTCTTTGCCACTATAAGGTGGAACCTATTACTTACTAAGTAGTTACTCAATATTTTAGGGCATTGTAAATGGTGTTTATTTTTTTTTCTTTTAAAATGTTTTTATTAATGGATCATGATTATACATAATAGTGGGGTTTATTTTGATATACTCAGACATTCATGGAATATAACTTGCCCCAGGTACCCTACCAATATGCTACATCTCTGGACCCAAAGTTAGATTAAATTAAAATGTCAGCAAGGTTTTAAGTTAAGCCAGTTGGAATTAAACCATAAAGTTATTTACTGAATTAATCTATGAGTACATAAAACTGTAATCAGTTCAATAAACATTTCAGTCAATGACCTGTCATATATTTGGTTTGACTAAACTTAGAATCTTAGACACTGGTCTTTAATTGAGTTTGAAAATAATAATCCTCAACTCCTATTTTACATGTTAGGAAATTAAATTTCAAAAATTTTACTTATATAACCTATTAGTGAAAGCCTGAGGTATAATGACTCTCAATTCAGTCAAAATTGAAATGGCCTTGTTATATATAGGACATAGTGACCAGATTCCAGGCACATTAAAACATATTTGTTTTTATATTGTCAGTCATTCTTTTTTCCCCATAAGCTAATGTTTATAACCATCAGCCCTGTGTGGCTCATATGGACATCAGAGAGCACTCTTCCATGTCCCTTATAATTCAGAGGCAGGGAGACCTCTAGGTCTTATCCTCCCATTTAGGCTTGTACCCAACTTGAAGAAACAGAATGATCAGCAGAGTTTCCAGGCAAAGTTTCCTCTCACCATGGAAATCACATGAGTTAATGAGTCCTAAACCAGCTGTTAGGGCTCAGTTAAGCCAGTTGGTATCAGACCATAAAGTCATTCTAGTTAAGAGATATGACAGCATGCACTAAACCTGTATGATCATAAGAATCACAAGAGGAACTTATTAGAGATAACAGATTATCTCCTGAAGATTTTGAATCCTTAGGTCTGATTTGATAGATTAGGCATGGTTGAGAAGCACTAGCATAGGGCATGTCAGCTGACTGGGACCACATAGGCACATCAGAGCATGTGGGATGTTCCTTCTATGGAAAGAAGAAGTTTAAAAGACAAGATCTATACACAAAGACAGAGGACCTTGGTCTTATTGGTCATAGCATGCTTCAAAGTTGAGGTTGTTGGGGGATATTTTTAGCTCTTAGGATAGGTTCAGTGCTCTAGAATTAAATAGCTATGTTTCCTCTAGACTGTCTAATTAGTTGAGGTTAATCTTGGCATGTCAAATTAAAAGTTGGTATTGATATCCCCAGTGCTTAGTATCTTTGTCACTTAACACATATTACTGAACTAAAATTGTGTTCCTTAGGGATGGTAAGGAAATCTTATATAGATCTTTCTATCAAAGATGGTTTTAATTTTTTATCTTTAACTGAGATTGTAATGTACAGATATCTCTTTAACAATGATAAGGTATTTTAATTTTTTTCCACTGCTCTAGCCTCTGAATCTTGTGGGGAAGTAATGCTTTTTGCTGTGTCAAGAGGCTTTGTAATGGTGTTTGTGCTCTCAGGTTGTCTGAATTGCCACTAAATTCTGGCTTAATTCTCATCAACATCACATAGTTTATCCTCTGAGGCAACTTTTTTTAGTGTAAAATACCTGGTGAATTATTTTACCTCTCTGAGTCTCATTTTTTATAGTAATACAGGAATAATAATTACACTTACCTTAAACATTCTTGTAAAATATAAATGAATTATTGATTTAGAGTGCTCAGAATAGTGCCTGGCAACAAGTACTCCATCAGTTGCTAATTATAGCTGTTGTCATTTGAGAATGAGAGGAGTTAAGATACAAGGGGTAACAGAGAAATGAGCCAGTGGACTATGTGGAAGATGGATGACAATGGTGGCCCTAATTTCTATTCTTTCTGTACCCATGTTCTCTGTAATGTGTCTTGGTAACACCTTTCTCTAAAGGGATGAAGTCTGTTTTCCCATCCCTTGAATTGGGACTGGCTTTGTGATTTCCTTAGTCCAGTAAAATATAATTGAAGAGATGGTATGTCATCCTTGGCAGGCATCCTTGGCATGCTTGTACTCTCTGGGATTTTGCCTCTGCCATGGAAAAAAACTCAGACCAGCCTGCTGGAGAGCGGGAGTCACTGCAGCTGAGATTATTCTAATCAGTCAAGACCAGAAAGCTTCTCCTTCTGACTCCAAGTCAGATGACTGATCTACAGAATTGTGAGCTAAATAGATGGTCAATGTTTTATGTCTCTAAATTTTAGGGGAGGCCTGTAAGACCAAATTTCTTTAAAGTTTCTTAAAAATCCATATGTCCTAACTTGTGATTTAAAATGTTTATATAAATAACCCCCTCCCCTGATTTCATGAAAAATTTTTGCAGAAAGATGGGTGATATTTGTCCTCGGTCTTCAATTATGTCCTGGCATATGACCTTGAGTGCTTTGGAAAAAGATAGTAGATCAACTTGCTAGAGAAAAACAAGCATTTTCTATACACTGAGAAGTCAGCACTTGGGCCTTAGGTCTCTCCCTGGGTGACCTTGTGAGTCCTGTCTAGTTCACTCACTCCATAGTGTTTGTTGAGCATCTCCTATGCCAGGCACTGTTTAGCACTGGGGATATAGTAGCAAACAAAACACAAGCTCTTGCTTTCAAGGCAAGTATTAATTTCCAATTGCCATTGTAACATAGTACCATAAATTTAATGGCTCAAAATCACAAATAATTCTGAAGGTCAGAAGTCCAAAATGGTTCCGCAAAGCTGGTTTAGTCTGAAGTGTTTAGTGGAATTGCTTTCCCAGCTTCTAGAGGTTGCTCCTGTTTCTTGCCAGTGGCCCCTTCCTCCATTACTGAAGTCAGAAGCTCCGCATCTTCTCTGCCCTCTGACCACTGCTTCCATCCTCACACAGTGTCTCTTTGATTGATTCTCCTGTTCTCCCTTATAAGGACCATTATGACTATATTAAATCCATCCCAATAATCCAGGATAATTTCCCCATCTCAAGTTTAAGTTTTATCACATCTGCAAAGTATTCTTTCATCATAGAAAATAATATAGTATTAGGACATAGAGTTTTATTTAACCTACCCAAAGGAGGTTGCATTTCAGTAAGGTTCATCTTTGTAAGACAAAGTCCAGGTTCTTGACTATGACTCAGATGACTTTTTGTAAACCTCTTTCTTCCAAGCCCTATGTCTAGCACTTCCTCCTGCAAATATGTAGCCCAGCAATCTTGATTTGCTTCTATCATCATTCCCCTCAGAGTATATCTGCCATTTTTTTGCACTCCTGTGATTTGAATCTTTCTCTGAGGCCTTTTACCTACAACCTACACCTGTTGTTTGGCAAAATACAGCCCTCCCTCAGCATCCTTTTTCCATGGGAGACTGGTTCCAGCACCTCTTGTAGAAAATGGTGTGGGGTTGACAAGTATACACATCCTCCCTTTGTTTAAATATCTCTGGATTTCTTATATTTAATGCAATGCAAGAGCTTTGCAAATAGTTGCTGTTCTGTACTGTTTAGGGAATGATGACAAAAATCTATTTAGTAAAATTCAGTACAGGTACAAATATTTTAAACAGTTGGTTGAATACACAGATATGAGATCTGCAAATATGATGAAAGGTACTCAGCAAGGACATGACATTGCCTCAGAAGTAATGCTTAGAAGTAATTCTTAGAAGACCTGTGCCCATCTCTATCACAGACTTTATCACCCTGTATTAAAACTATTTTTGTGTTGTATTGTTTTTCTCCATTCGATGAGAAGCTCTTGGAGAGCTGAGAGTGGCAGTCATTTCTCTAGTCCCACCCCTTACTATAGTACCTGGTACACAGTAGGGCTTAATAAATGTTAAATGAATTAAGTTTTTGATATTGGTTATTATATAATTTTAAGAGGAAGAAAGGAGGGAGGAGAAGTTGGAATTTTTATCTTGAGAACTTAAGAAAATCCGGTAAAGAGTGGGTCTCTTTGCTGAGCCTGGGGAGGGAACAGCAGTTGGGGAAGAAGAGATGTGCAGGACTGCAGGCTGTGATGAGAACCTGCCTTAGGCACCTAAGCCTCAGGGCATCTCCTCTTAGTGGGGGGTGCTTTTGATGTGTGCTTTCTTTGATCCTTGCTGTGTAGCTATGGCCCAGAATGTTCTGGAATGGAAAAAACCCCCAAACCCCCCAAACCAAAAAAGCATCCTACTTACTCTTTTCTGTTGCTAGCATCTAGGGTATGTATAGTAGAGAAGCAGCACTTAGGGAGAGGGCTGATGGTGAAATAAAATAATTTGTCCAAAGGTAATTATTCTCTCCAACATGTTTGAGAGCTGAAGCAGAAGAGGATGAAAATGCATAGAGGACACGCAGTGCGCAGGAGAGAAACAGAATACAGCATGAAAACAGGGGCAAAATAAGATGAGAAAAATACAGAAGGGCAGCAGCGCTTGGGGGAGCTTAGCAAAGCTGTTCTCTCAGTAGCACCAGTGGGACAGCAGCCATATGGAGAGGGATTTTGTCTACTGCTTGGGTAACACACGAAAACCCTGGGAGTGACACTTTAGATACCCTTATATGAAGGAACAGGTTATGGGATCACAACAGCGGGTTAGGAGAGATACAGAAACACCCGGCTGCCGTTCCTTGTAAGGGAAGCCAAGTGGGACTTCCATTTGTGTAGTTATTTTTAGAAGTGTAAATTCTGTCATTATGTTCAAGATAAATCACACTTACTAAATTCATCTGAGATATGGATTTAGTTATTTTTTGAAACTGAGCTTATGTTTTAGAAATTTTCTAAATTTATGCAATAGTCATATCCTATTGACCATCTCAAACTTGCAGAAATGTTGTAGGGGTAAAGGGCATTTCTTCTTCCCTCCTCTGAAGTTTCTAGTCTTTAAGTCTGCTGAAATAGACTGGCAATAGACAGATTAACAGGAGAAAAAAATACAACTTTATTTACCCGCCCAGGGGCATCCAGGAAGGTGAATATTTCATAACCCAATGGGATTTAGAAATTTATGTATCATTCTTCATCAGGGAAAGGAAAATGAGGGGTTATAGGCATTTTGAGGGGTAGTAAATGATTTTTAAGAGAGACAATGAAGAAGAGAACAGACAGTGACTTGGTACTAAGATAGGAATCTCAGGATATAAAAAGAGCACTGAGTCTCCAAAGAGAAATACAAACAAACCTTTGGAATATAAAGCAACTCCGGAGCAATCCCAGCCCCTCCCGCATACTCATTAAAGAACTTTTGTGATATTGGTTATTATCTAATTTTAAGAGGAAGAAAGGAGGGAGGAGAAGTTGGAGTTTTTATCTTGAGAACTTAAGAAAATCCGGTAAAGAGTGGGTCTCTTTGCTGAGCCTGGGGAGGGAACAGCAGTTGGGGAAGATGAGAAATGACCCTATCCTTATTACAATAGTATGACACATACCCAAATGGAGCTTTAATGAGACAGCATGATTAGAACATGCAGGTTCAAGGCACATGTCAAGGAAAACAGGTGCAAAACTGAGTGACACTACCATGACTCCACCTCTAGGTCCACCTCCTCGATATTGTCCCAAACCAAGAAGTAGCAACACTCTTTGAGGTTGTCCACAGCATCCCATTCTCAAGTATGTACTATTTCCCCTTTATAAAACCCTCTTGCTCAGCTGAGATGTCCTTAAAATGTACCTGAAATGTCCTTAAAATCTATTTCTGCCACACAGACAAGAATGTGGAGACCCATATGTGGTGACGGTGAATGAGCTCAAAGTGTGAAGTTTGATTTTCAGTCTTTTCCTCTGTCATATGAGTTTAATCTTCCTTGGTTAATAACATTTTAGTAAGAAGGTAATCGTGTGTTTCTTTGATGGGTCTAGTTTTTAGGTAAAGAGATTTCAGAGGAAAACCTCATTCATCATATGCTGATCCCCAAGTGTCTTTAAAATAATCAGCACACGGTATCAGTTTTGGAGCTCCATCAAATGTTTAACCCCACAATCACAAACTTGATAGAATGAACAAAAGTGGAGAGAAGCCAACACATTGAATCTGAACATTTTAGGCATGTGAATGAGGATAACAACTGGGTTGAAAATCACTATTACCCAATGATCTTGAGCCTCTGAAACCTGATGCTCTGTGGTTTAATTCTAGGAGAAAGTTAATAACATTGATAGCTGCACTTAATAATTGAGTGTACATTGTGTACTAGATATTAAGCTAGACAATTTAGGTACATTCTTCCCAATCCTCAGAATAACTCCCAAAGAACATAGTATTATCCACATTTTATAGATGGGGAAATAGGCTAAGAGAAGTGAAATGTTTTCAGTTACCCAGCAAAGCAGTGACTTACACCCAGATTCAATGCTAAATAAATACTTGGACTCAAACTACACTATCTCCAACAAAGTATCTATTTTGAAAAACTTTATTCCTTGTAACACAATTAATGCATGTTCGTAATTATAAATTTGGAAAATATAGAAGTATATAGGGAAAAAAATCAATTATCCTTCCATGGTTTTTAAATACGGTCAATTCTCATTATTTGCAGTAGTTATGTCCTATAAACTCACCATGAGCACTGAAATAGTGGATTCTGAATCTTTGTTCCAAAGGGAAATACAGGATTAGGTTCTTGGAGACTCTATGCACATTTTCATCAACAAATCAATACACAACCTTGTTTTATGTGTGTTTCTGTGTAAAGATGCCTTATTTAATATGTATTATTGATTCTTTAGCATTAAACTCACAACCAACAGCCCAGTAACTCATGCCTGAATGTGGCTTATCTAACACACACAGAAGGAACATCATAGCCTGCATTCCATAGCACTTCAGCACTAGGCTTGGGATCATTATTTTAAATAGTGAAATCAGCAACAAAAAGCACAAAAATGGGTACCACAAAACACCCTGAAAAGGACACTGATTTATCATATGAGCTTAAACAAGGTAGCAGAGTGTCACCTGTTTAGGTGGGGACATGTGTGTCAGGAGACATATCACAACACTCCCAGCATGTCTTTGAAAAACCATGAAAGTGCCAGAAACCTTCATTTGAGGGCTATACATGAATTTTAGAAAGTAGGCAAACTCACAAACATGGAATTGTGAAAAATGAGAATTGACTCCATTTCTTCCTGAGGAGTCAAAACACCAAAGATTTTGTGAAATCACAGATGTTGTAGAAAATGGCTTTTCAGAAACACTTGCAAAGTGTTTTTTCATAAAGTCAGAGACTTTGGAGCCTCAAGCTGGACACAGATCCATCCATCTGTTCATTTATTTCATTGAACATCTCTTAGGTACTTACTTCTGAGCATATGAGAGGCACTGTGATGCATGCTGTAGATCACACAATGAACAGGACAGCTCTCCAGCAGCTCCTAGGCCAATGCAAAGGAACAGGCACATGAGGAAATTATTTTAACAAAGTGTGGTTAAGTTCAGTAACGTACATAGACATAGGGTCTTTTTAAAATTTTTGTTAGTGTATTATAGTTATATGTAATAGTTGGGTTCATTTTGATAAAATCATTCATGCATGGAATTTGATATATACCATTTTAGTTCCCATTTCCTCCCCTTTCTTTCCCCTCCTCCCTCCCTCTCTTCTTCTTTCTCTACTGGTCTTCCTTTTACTTGTTTGATTTTTATTGGTGCTTTATAGATAAAGGTGAAATTCACTGTGGTATATTTATATGTACACATAGCATGATTTGTTAAATTGATTCCACATTTCCTCCCCTTTCCATCCTTCCACCTTCCCTCTTGATTTCCTTCTATTCCACCGACCTTCCCTATACCTTTATAATATCCAATCCTCCACTCCTATTTTGCATATGAGAGAAAATATTTGACTCTTGATTTTCTGAGTCTGGCTTATTTCACTTACATGATTTTTTTTATTCCATCCATTTACTAGCAAATGCCTTAATTTCATTCTTAAAATGAGTAAAACTTCATTTTGCATATATACCCCATTTCTTAATCCATTTATCTATTGATGGAGTTGGAAAATATCATCCTAAGTGAAGCAGCCAATCCCTAAAACACAAACGCCAAATGTTTTCTGTGATATGAGGATGCTGGTCCATAATGGGGATGGTGGTGGGGGAGCATAGGAGGAATGGAGGAACTTTAGATAGGGCAAAGGGGAGGGAGGGGAAAGGAGGGGGCAGGAGGATAGGAAAGACAGTGGAATGAGTAGGACATCATTACCCCAAGTACATGTATGAAGACACAAATGGTATGAATCTACTTTGTGAACAACCAGACATGAAAAATTGTGCTCTATATGTGTACTATGAATTGAAATGCATTCTGTCATATATAACAAATTAGAATAAATAAATAAATTTTTAAAAAGTTACACATGACTCAAATTAAAACAGTAGTAACGATGTACATTAGAAAACAAGACTCCATCATACCTTTAAAATTCAGTGACCACTGTTTGTATCAATCTCTTGTAAATATCTTACGGGATACCATAGTAATACATATGATGTGCAGGTACCATCATATGTATTTCTATTTAAATATTAAAGAACATCAGAATGGAGAGATGGACTACAGATGGATAGCAAGTTTCTTAGGAAGATAGTTCCTTTAAACTCCATTTTCTTTAAAAAGCAATGATATGTGTAAAACTTTATCTATCTATCTATCTATCTATCTATCTATTTATTTTGGTATAATGCAGACTGAACCCAGGGGTGCTTAACCATTGAGTAACATCCCCAGTCCTTTTTATTTTTTAGCTTGAGATAGGGTCTCACTGAGTTGCTAAAGCTGGTATTGAACTTGTGATCCTCCTAGTTATATGTAATAATTGGGTTACTGAGATCTCAATCTCCAGAATCTGAGGAATTACAGGTGTTTTACCACCAAGGCAGCAAAATTCTTAAAAACTTACTAGGTACAAAGGTAACAAATGGCTTCAAGATAACTTTGGCTTACATTTCAGGTAAAGGAGCTGTTACTAGTTGAGGGCATATTTATGTACATTCCCTTCTCAGCACTCTGTACATGTATCTCATTTGACCTTCAAACATGATGAAGAAAGCATTACCCTCACTTTATAAGGAAGGAAAGTGAGTCTCAGATTAAGTTTCTTAAGGTTTCACTTAGTTGGTAAGTAATGGTATCTCCGTTAGAACCTAGTTCTGCATGATTCAGTATCCAGGCTCATTCTGTCTCTTTATGTATATTCTAGATCCTGTACAATAATGTTTAATATTTTGTTTATAAATATGTATGTAATAGTTGATATTAGCTCAGTGTTAAAAGAATCCCCAACGGGGGGGGGGGGGGGCGGGGCGACGCTGAACCTGAAAATTTATACTTAAGTTTCAGGTTAATATCACTTTGTACTTGATTTGAAAAAGCCGTAAATGTTCAGCAATCAAATCCTTTCATGAAGATTCCATGGAGTATAAAGAGCTGCAGCAGAGGCCTGCAGATGGCACTGCTGCCTGTGTGTCACTAGAACCTAACTCACTAATAGCCTTCTTAACAGTTGCATACATAAATAATTACTTTAGGAATTACCCAACACTTAAAAGTTAAATTTCAGCAAACATTTGAATGATTTATAAATTGTGTAATTCCTTGCAATTTATAGTTGATGATGAAATTTAATTTTCAGTTTAATGAACAATGAGTACAATGCTTAATATCATTTCAGTCCAGTAACAGGTGGATTATAAATGCAGGAGGATGGGACACATGAATATCAATTAAGCTGGGGAAGAGAAAGAGGTTTGAATTCTTTGCTTGAGCATAGGGCACTGTGTGACAAATCAGATCACTTAGGAATCAGGAAGACAGATGGAGACTGCTAAAATCTAACAGTGGATAAAGTCTTTAGAATTTACAAGTTACAAATCAGAAAGCTAATGAGAATATGTGAATATGAAAGTCTGAGACATTGTACATAATGAGAAAAAATGGCAGTTCTTTTTTAATCACTGTTTTTAGTGCTATCATGAATTTTTAAGAAAACATTGTTAATCTCTAACCCTAGCCAATCAGATATGCTTTCAGAAAACAAGGACAGCTACTTGCTCTGGACAATTAAGAGACATAAATTCTGGAGACAGAATACTCAAAAATTTTCATATGTCTATATCTGGATGATAAGATTACAGGCAATTTAAACTGTCTCTCATTTCTAAATCATCTATAATTAGCTATAACATTTTAATAATAATAATAAATACTAAACTGAAAAATAACTAAAATAATAATAATAATAATAATAATAATAATAATTATTATTATTATTATTTCTTTGTGTCTGCCTCTGTATCTATCCCTGTCTCTTGGGTATTAACACAAACACTTTTTTGTTTGTTTCAATGTTAGGGAATTCTTGCATATTGGGTGTTCTGCACAGACCCTTATTCAGGGCTGTTATTCAGTCTTGCCAGTGTCAGGATCTTGGCTGCATTTCTCAGATAAAGGGAGCTGTCCCTCTGAAGGTTTCCTCCCAGAATTAGCTATATCCAGTGACTGATTTATGTGAAGGTACAAAGATCTGGCCTTGTCACTCAGTTTGGGACAGTATTGAAAGGTTGTCCCAGCTTCCATGGAGTCAGCTGGGTGGTGGCTTTGTAACAATTGCACTGCATTGCAGTTCAAGGTTTTCCTTTGCTCCAGCCCACCTACATCACTTTCTTATAAGTTTTATTCCTAAGAAAACTTTCTACAGATAAGTATGTGTAAGTTGTATGGAGAACATGACCGGAGAGAGCAGAATCCTAGAGTGATTCTAGGAAGCTGACATCTACTGCCAGCCAAGATGGCAAATCTAAAACAGTGTTACTCAGTTATTTTTTGGATTGTGTAGGAGGTTTTAAAAAGAAAATATAGTCTACATATAATATTTGTACTTATGTATGGGACACAGCATTATAATACAAGTATTCAATGTGCAATGATCAAATCAGAGTAATTTTTGCTTCTGTCTCCTCAAATATTATCATTTCTGTTTTAGGAAGCTTTAAATTCTCCTCTAGCTATTTGATGTGTATAATTGTTAGACTAAAGTTGCCCATTTGTATACATTATAACTATTTCCCCTCCACCAACAGTATTTTTGTGCTCATTCTTCAGCTTCTCAGTATCCCTGCTCACTTACCCTTCCTAGCCTCTAATGACCTCTATTCTGCCTTCCATGTCTATATGACCAACTTTTTTAGCTACCTCAAATGAGAAAACAAATGGTATTTTTCTTTCTGTGCCTAATTTATTTCAATTAATACCACACCCCCCAGTTCCATCCATGTTGCCACAAATAACAGGCTTCTATCCTTTCAGTAGTTGAATGATATTCCATTGTGTATACATACACCACATTTTTTTATCCACCCATCCGTGGACATGTTGGTTGATCCTACATCTTGCCTACTCTGAACAGTGCTGCAATAAACATGGGTATGCAGGTATCTCTTATTTCATTCCCTTTGGTTTTATACTCAGTAGTGGAATAGCTGGAACATATGGTAATTCTATTTTTAGTTTTCTGAGGAATCTCCATTCTGCTTTTCTTAATTGCTGTACTCATTTAATTTCCTCCCTCCAAACAATGTAAAAGAGTTCTTCATTCTCTACATCCTCAGCAACTTTTGTTATTTTTTGTCCTTTTTATAATAGCCATTTAAGCAAAGGGAGATGATACCTCATTGTGAGTTTTTTTTTTCTTTTGGTACCAGGGATTGAACATGGGGTGCTTAACCACTGAGCCAAATCCCCAGCCCCCTTTTAAAATATTTAATTTTGAGTTTCTCCCTAAGTTACTTAGGGCCCCATTAAGTTGCTGAGGCTGGCCTTTGAACTTTCAATCCTTCTGCCTCAGCCTTCTGCCTCAGTTGCTGGGATTATAGGCATGCACCATTGTGCCAGCTTCATTGTAGTTTTGATTTGCATTTTCCCAATGATTAGTGATGAGCATTTTTCACATACTGGTTGGCCATTTGTATGACTTCTTTTGAGAAATGTCTTCAGATCATTTGCCCATTTTGAATTGGAATTTCTTTTACTTTTTTTTTTTTTTTTTTTGCAGTTGAGTTGCTTGAGTTCCTTAAATATTTTGGATATTCCAACTGTCAAATAAAACAGTTTGTAACTATCTTTTCCCATTCTTTAGGTTGATTTTCAACACTAATATTGTTTCCTTTTTAAAAATATTTAGATGGACACAATATCTTTTTTTATTAAATGATACTTTTATATAATTAATACAAGAAATAAAAAGAGACATTTTACAATGATAAAAATGTCTAATGACAAGAAGACAAAATAATCCTAAAACTATGTATTTAATAATACATTTTCAAAAAATATGCAACCCATAGTGGTAAAACTCAAAGGAGGAATATACGTGAAAAGATTATTTTTTTTTATTGTTGGTTGTTCAAAACATTACATAGTTCTTGATATATCATCTTTCACACTTTGCTTCAAGTGGGTTATGAACTCCCATTTTTAGCCCATATACAGATTGCAGAATCACATCAATTACACATCCATTGATTTACATATTGCCATACTAGTGACTGTCGTGTTCTGCTACCTTTCCTATCCTCTACTATCCCCCCTCCCCTTCCCTCCCCTCCCCTCTTCTCTCTCTACCCCCTCTACTGACCTTCATTTCTCCCCCTTGTATTATTTTTCCCTTTCCCCTCATTTCCTCTTGAATGTTCTTTTGTATAACCCTGAGGGTCTCCTTCCATTTCCATGCAATTTCCCTTTTCTCTCCCTTTCCCTCCCACCTCTCATCTCTGTTTAATGTTAATCTTCTTCTCCTGCTCTTCATCCCTACTCTGTTCTTAGTTACTCTCCTTATATCAAAGAAGACATTTGGTATTTGTTTTTTAGGGATTGGCTAGCTTCACTTAGCATAATCTTCTCTAGTGCCATCCATTTCCCTGCAAATTCTATGATTTTGTCATTTTTTAATGCAGAGTAATACTCCGTTGTGTATAAATGCCACATTTTTTTAATCCATTCGTCTATTGAAGGGCATCTGGGTTGGTTCCACAGTCTTGCTATTGTGAATTGAGCTGCTATGAACATCGATGTAGCAGTGTCCCTGTAGCATGCTCTTTTTAGGTCTTTAGGGAATAGACCAAGAAGGGGAATAGCTGGGTCAAATGGTGGCTCCATTCCCAGCTTTCCAAGAAATCTCCATACTGCTTTCCAAATTGGCTGCACCAATTTGCAGTCCCACCAGCAATGTACAAGTGTACCCTTTTCCCCACATCCTCGCCAGCACTTGTTGTTGTTTGACTTCATAATGGCTGCCAATCTTACTGGAGTGAGATGGTATCTTAGGGTGGTTTTGATTTGCATTTCTCTGACTGCTAGAGATGGTGAGCATTTTTTCATGTACTTGTTGATTGATTGTATGTCCTCCTCTGAGAAGTGTCTGTTCAGGTCCTTGGCCCATTTGTTGATTGGGTTGTTTGTTATCTTATTGTCTAATTTTTGGAGTTCTTTGTATACTCTGGATATTAGGGCTCTATCTGAAGTGTGAGGAGTAAAGATTTGTTCCCAGAATGTAGGCTCTCTATTAACCTCTCTTATTGTTTCTTTAGCTGAGATAAAACTTTTTAGTTTGAGTAAGTCCCATTTGTTGATTCTAGTTATTAACTTTTGTGCTATGGGTGTTCTATTGAGGAATTTGGAGCCCGACCCCACAGTATGTAGATCGTAGCCAACTTTTTCTTCTATCAGACGGCGTGTCTCTGATTTGATATCAAGCTCCTTGATCCATTTTGAATTAACTTTTGTGCATGGCGAGAGAAAGGGATTCAGTTTCATTTTGTTGCATATGGATTTCCAGTTTTCCCAGCACCATTTGTTGAAGATGTTATCCTTCCTCCATTGCATGCTTTTAGCCCCTTTATCAAATATAAGATAGTTGTAGTTTTGTGGATTGGTTTCTGTGTCCTCTATTCTGTACCATTGGTCCACCCGCCTGTTTTGGTACCAGTACCATGCTGTTTTTGTTACTATTGCTCTGTAGTATAGTTTGAAGTCTGGTATCACTATACCGCCTGATTCACACTTCCTGCTTAGCATTGTTTTTGCTATTCTGGGTCTTTTATTTTTCCATATGAATTTCATGATTGCTTTCTCTATTTCTACAAGAAATGCCATTGGGATTTTGATTGGCATTGCATTAAACCTATAGAGAACTTTTGGTAATATCGCTATTTTGATGATGTTAGTTCTGCCTATCCATGAACAGGGTATATTTTTCCATCTTCTAAGATCTTCTTCTATTTCTCTCTTTAGGGTTCTGTAGTTTTCATTGTATAAGTCTTTCACCTCTTTTGTTAGGTTGATTCCCAAGTATTTTATTTTTTTGAAGATATTGTGAATGGAGTGGTTGTCCTCATTTCCATTTCAGAGGATTTGTCGCTGATATACAGGAATGCCTTTGATTTATGCGTGTTGATTTTATATCCTGCCACTTTGCTGAATTCATTTATTAGCTCTAATAGTTTCTTTGTAGAGCCTTTTGGGTCTGCTAGGTATAGAATCATATCATCTGCAAATAGTGATAATTTAAGTTCTTCTTTTCCTATTTTTATGCCTTTAATTTCTTTCGTCTGTCTAATTGCTCTGGCCAGCGTTTCGAGAACTATGTTGAACAGAAGTGGTGAAAGAGGGCATCCCTGTCTTGTTCCAGATTTTAGAGGGAATGCCTTCAATTTTTCTCCATTCAGAATGATGCTAGCCTGAGGCTTAGCATAGATTGCTTTTACAATATTGAGGTATGTTCCTGTTATCCCTAGTTTTTCTAGAGTTTTGAACATAAAGGGATGCTGTACTTTGTCGAATGCTTTTTCCGCATCTATTGAGATGATCATATGGTTCTTATTTTTAAGTCTATTGATGTGCTGAATAACATTTATTGATTTCCGTATATTGAACCATCCTTGCATCCCAGGTATGAATCCTACTTGATCATGGTACACAATTTTTTTGATATGTTTTTGTATCCGATTCGCCAGAATTTTATTGAGGATTTTTGCATCTAGGTTCATTAGAGATATTGGTCTGAAGTTTCTTTGAAGTGTCTTTGTCTGGTTTAGGTATCAGGGTGATGTTGGCCTCGTAGAATGAATTTGGAAGTTCTCCCTCTTTTTCTATTTCCTGAAGTAGCTTGAAAAGTATTGGTGTTAGTTCCTCTTTAAAGGTTTTGTAAAATTCTGCTGTATACCCATCCGGTCCTGGGCTTTTCTTAGTTGGTAGTCTTTTGATGGTTTCTTCTATTTCCTTGATTGATATTCGTCTGTTTAGGTTGTCTATATCTTCCTGACTCAATCTGGGCAGATCATATGACTTAAGAAATTTATCTATGCCTTCACTATCTTCTAATTTATTGGAGTATAAGGATTCAAAATAATTTTTGATTATCTTCTGTATTTCTGAAGTGTCTGTTGTGATATTGCCTTTTTCATCCCGTATGCTAGTAATTTGAGTTCTCTCTCTTCTTCTCTTTGCTAGCATGGCTAAGGGTCTGTCGATTTTGTTTATTTTTTCAAAGAACCAACTTTTAGTTTTGTCAATTTTTTCAATTGTTTCTTTTGTTTCTGTTTCATTAATTTCAGCTCTGATTTTCATTATTTCTTGCCTTCTACTTCTTTTGCTGTTGTTTTGCTCTTCTTTTTCTAGGATTTTGAGATGAAGTATGAGATCATTTATTTGTTGGTTTTTTCTTTTTTTAAGGAATGAACTCTATGCAATGAATTTTCCTCTTAGAACTGCTTTCAATGTGTCCCATAGATTCCGATATGTTGTGTCTGTGTTTTCATTTATCTCTAAGAATTTTTTAATTTCCTCCTTGATGTGTTCTATAACCCATTGATCATTCAGTAACCTATTGTTCATTCTCCAAGTGATGTATGCTTTTTCCTTCCTTCTTTTATCGTTGATTTTCAGTTTCATTCCATTATGATCAGATAAGATGCATGGTATTATCTCTACTCCTTTATATTGTCTAAGAGTTGCCCTGTGACATAATATGTGATCTATTTTTGAGAAGGATCCATGTGCTGCTGAGAAAAAAGTGTAACTGCTTGATGTTGGGTAGTATATTCTATATATGTCAATTAATTCTAGGTTATTAATTGTGTTATTGAATTCTATAGTTTCCTTATTCAACTTTTTTTGGAAGATCTGTCCATTGGTGAGAGAGGTGTGTTGAAGTCTCCCATGATTATTGTATGGTGGTCTATTAGACTCTTGAACTTGAGAAGAGTTTGTTTGATGAACATAGCTGCACCATAGTTAGGGGCATATATATTTATGATTGTTATGTCTTGTTGGTGTATGGTTCCCTTGAGCAGTATGTAGTGTCCCTCTTTATCCCTTTTGATTAACTTGGGCTTGAAATCTATTTTATTTGATATGAGTATGGACACACCTGCTTGTTTCCGAAGTCCATATAAGTGATATGGTTTTTCCCAACTGTTCACCTTCAGCCTATGTATGTCTTTTCCTATCAAATGCGTCTCCTGTAGGCAGCATATTGTTGGGTCTTGTTTTGTGATCCATTCTACTAGCCTGTGTCTCTTAATTGGTGAGTTTAAGCCATTAACATTTAGGGTTATTATTGAGATATGGGTTGTTATTCCAGCCATATTTGTTTATTTATGTTACTAAACATGGTTTGTTTTCCTCTTTGATTATTTTCCCCCCTTTACTGTCCTACCTCCCACTGTTGGTTTTCATTGTTATTTTTCATTTCCTCCTCCTGTAATGTTTTGCCGAGGATGTTTTGAAAAGATGGTTTTCCAGCTGCAAATTCTTTTAACTTTTGTTTATCGTGGAAGGTTTTAATTTCATCTTCCATCCTGAAGCTTAATTTCGCTGGATACACAATTCTTGGTTGGAACCCATTTTCTTTCAGTTTTGAAATATGTTATTCCAGGATCTTCTAGCTTTCAGAGTCTGTGTTGAAAGATCAGCTGTTATCCTGATTGGCTTACCCCTAAATGTAATCTGCTTCCTTTCTCTTGTAGCTTTTAAAATTCTCTCCTTATTCTGTATGTTGGGCATCTTCATTATAATGTGTCTAGGTGTGGATCTCTTATGATTTTGCACATTTGGCGTCCTGTAGGCTTCTAGGATTTGGGATTCTGTCTCATTCTTCAAGTCTGGGAAGTTTTCTCGTATTATTTCATTGAATATACTGCTCATTCCTTTGGTTTGGAGCTCTGTACCTTCCTGTATCCCAATGACTCTTAAGTTTGGTCTCTTAATGTTATCCCATATTTCTTGGATGTTCTGCTCATGGTTTCTTAAGAGTCTTGCTGAGCTGTCTATGTTCTTTTCAAGTTGAAATACTTTGTCTTCATTGTCTGATGTTCTATTTTCTAAGTGTTCTACTCTGCTGGTAGTATTCTCAATTGAGTTTTTAAGTTCGTTTATTGCTTCCTGCATTTCTAGGATTTCTGTTTGTTTGTTTTTTATAACCTCTATCTCCCTGTATAGTTGATCCTTTGCTTCCTGGATTTGTTTGTGTAATTCATTGTCGAAGTGATCTTTCAATATCTGATTTTGCTGTCTAATGTCTTCCTTGATACTCCAGATCATCTGAAACATATATATCCTGAATTCTTTATCTGACATTCCATCTGCTGCAGCTGTTACCTCTTCTAAAGTTGAGTTGACCTGCATTGCTTGTAGTCCTTTCTTTCCTTGTCTTTTCATACTGCTTGCGTTTCTTTCTTCTTGGTGAAACTGTTGTGTTTTTGAAAATTTTTCCCCCCCATATATTTATATTGCTCTTGTATAGTTGAAAAGTCTCCCTTGGAGGTGTGGGCGGGGGCTCTGCTCTGCCCCTCCTCCAATTGGTGTGAGGTGTCTACCACGCCCGCGGACCCCTGGGCCTGATCTACCGTTCTGTCGCAGGTCTGCCTACCTTGCAGGTGGGGGCGAAGGCTCTGCCCTGCCCCTCCTACCATGCCCAGGGACTGCTGGGCCTGATCTGCAGGTTGGTCGCCGGTCTGCCCACCTTGCGGGCACGGTGGCAGTTCCGCTCCGCCCCCACTCCAATTGGGGTCACTTGACCACCACACAGGCGGGCCGCTGGGCCTGATCTGGGCTCGGGCGAAGGCTCTGCTCTGCCCCTACTCCAGTTGGGGTGAAGTGTGTACCACGCTGGCGGGCCGCTGGGCCTGATCCGCCGGTCTGTCACAGGTCTGCTTACCTTGCCGGCGCGGGCGGCGGCTCTGCCCTGCCCCTCCTACCACGCCCGCAGACC
The DNA here is from genome assembly GCF_047511675.1 of Marmota flaviventris. Taxonomy (NCBI): domain Eukaryota; kingdom Metazoa; phylum Chordata; class Mammalia; order Rodentia; family Sciuridae; genus Marmota; species Marmota flaviventris. Next base: position 56,287,861 of record NC_092507.1, read on the forward strand.
GCTGGGCCTGATCTGCAGGTTGGTCGCAGGTCTGCCTACCTTGTGGGCGCTGGCGGCGGCCCCGCTCCTCCCCTCTGGCTCGACGACAAAGCGAGAGAGACTCGGGTACCTGTGACTCACCCTCCCTACCAGGGGACCAACTGTTTCCCTCGCTGCTGGCACCGATGAAGTTCTCTCCTCGGCCGCTCTCCGATGACATCAGATCTCTGCCATGCTGGCATCCCCTGTTCTATGGCTGAATCCCATTTTCTTCTCTTCCAATAGGTGGAGCTGTGCCCTCCGAGCCGAGCTTCTGCCCTCTATGTGCTGACAGAAATCCCTGTAAGGTGGCTCCTGGGAGTCTCTCAATCCTGTTAGTCCAGAGCCCTTTCACTTATCCGGCCCCTCCCCCGTTCCTCCTCCCAGCCAGCCAGCCAGGTCCTGTTCACCGGAGGCGGTTCCCCAAGGATCTGATTACACTTGCAGCCCCACCGCATGTCCTATATCCCGAACGATGAACACCCTCTCTGTCATTCATCTAAGCCCCAGTGCTGTGGTGGGGTGATCTGGGAACCAACAGTTTAATTTTTCCGGACCCCTTTGGTGGGCACGCCCCCAGAAACTGGCGGCTAAGATCTTGGGTGTCGCCGCTGGTGTTAAGGGGAGGTGGAATCCCCTCTGCTTCCCTACAGACACGCCCCCAGAGAGATTCCCGAGGTTTCCTGGCTGCTTGTATCTGGAGGGGGTGGGAGTCACACACCTGTTAACGTGGATTCCGCTGGGAAGGAATTCTGTCGGCGGAACTCTGGTGATGTCACCTCTCTGCTATGGCAGGCCCCAGGCTCCTTGCCGGAGTGTCTGAAGGGAGGGGTGGGACTGGTCTGTCTCTGGTTGGTTTCAGCTCCCGGTTCGCTATTTCATGAAGGCTTGGCGAGAGACCTCTTCCTAGAGTCCCTGCACCGCTCCTGCTGCGCTGCGCCTCGGAGGCTATCTGCCCTGACACGGGGGCCGCGTGCAGGCAGCTGACAGTCGCCGAGTCGCGCGGGCAGCGGCTGGCGGGTCTGGACCTCTGCGCTGCGTGGCGGAGATTCACTCGTCTAGGGCAAACTGTCACCTCCAAAAATCCTTCCAATTCCCGGCCGGTCTCTCTTTAGTGGAATTTTGCTAGGAGTTTCTCAGCAGGTCGAATCTAAGCATATCCATGCGTCTCTCTGACCCCGTTGTTGAGGAGGTACTGAAAGCGCTGCCTCCCCACTCGCCGCCATGTTGGATCCCTCAATATCTTTATTTATTTATTTTTATGTGGTGCTGAGGATCGAACCCAGCACCTCACACATGTTAAGCAGGCGCTCCATCATTGACCCACAACCGCAGCCCCTGTTATTTCCTTTGCTGTACAGAAGTTTCTTTTTTTCCTGGTTTTCTGCTTTTGCCTAGGCTTTTGGGATCTTATCCAAAAATCTTTTCCTATCCCAGTGTCTTTAAATATTTCTCCTGTGTTTTCTTCTAGTAGTTTTATAGCTTTGGGTTTTTCACCTAGGTCATTGATCCAGTTTGAGTTTGGTGAGAAGTAGGGGTCTATTTTCTGCATATTTATATAATTTCTCCCAGCATCACTGATGGAAGAGACTGTTCTTTTTCCAATGTAAGTCTTTTATATCTTTGTCAAATATCATTTGGTTGGACATGAGAAGATGAAAAGACCCTCCCATGTTCATGAATAAGGAGAGTTGTTAAAAATGTTCATATTACCAAATGCAATCTACAGATTCATGCAATCTTTATCAAAATGCCCATACAACTATAAAACAATTCTAAAATTTATATGGAAGAACAAAAGACACAGAATAATCAAAGCAATTCTGAGCAAAATGAGCAAAGCTAGTGGCATCATGGTTTTAAATTTTAAATTATACTAGGGTCATAGTAACAAAAACAGCATGATACTAGTACAAAAAAGACACATAGACCAACAGAACAGAATAGAAGACACAGAGGCAAACCTACATAACTACAGTCATCTGATTCTTGACAAAGATGCCAAAAACATACATTGGATAAAAGACAGCCTTTTAAACAAATGGTAATGGGAAACCTGGATATTTATATGTAGAAGAATGAAACTAGCTCTCTCTTTCTCTCAAAATGGATCCAAGACCCAAGTATAAGACCAGAAATTTCGCAGCTGTTTGAAGAAAACATAGGTTCAGGCATGCTTCCTGAATGAGACTCATAGATCAGGAAATAAGAACTAGAATAAATAAATGGGACAGAATCAGATTTAAGAAGTTTCTGCACAGCAAAGGAAATGATTCACAGCATGGAGGAAAATCTGTCACCAGTGACTCTTCTACCAGAGGATTAATATTGAGAACGTATAAAGAACTAAAAACCCTCAATGTTATAAAAACAAATAACTGCTGGGTGCAGTGATGCACACCTGTAATCCCAGCAGCTAGGGAGGCTGAGGCAGGAGGATCGCAAGTTCAAAGCCAGTCTCATCAACTTAGCAAGAACCTGCTACAAAATAAAATAATAATAAAAGGCTGGGGATATGGCTCAGTGGCAAAGCACCCCTGAGTTCAATCCCCAGTACAACAAACAAATGAAAACAAACAAACAAACAAAAAACCCCCTAATAATCCAAATAATAAATGTATAAATGAACTGAACCAAGAGGTCTCAAAAGAAATACAATAGGCTGACAACTATATGAAAATATGTTTGACACATTAGCACACTTAACAAAATGCAAACCAAAAATGTTTTGAGATTCCATCTCACTTTAGTTAGAATGATAATCTAGAATATGATTCACCGTAAATTCTGGAGAGGATGTGAGGGAAAAAGGAAATCTTATATATCACTGGTTGGAATGTAAATTAGCATATCCATTACAGAAATCAGTATGGAGGTTCCTCATAAAGCTAAAAATAGAAGCATCATATAATCCAATGTACCACTCCTTGATATTTATCCAAAAGAATTAAGGTCAGCATACTTTTGAGATACACACATACCTATGTTTATTGTGGTACAGTTCACAATAGACAAATTATAGAATTAGCCTTGATGTCTATCAATAGATGGATAAAGAATATGTGGTGTATATACATGATGAAGTTTTATTCAGTCTTAAAAAACCAAAATTATGTCATTTGGAGGAAAATGGATAGAACTGGAGACCAGAGTTTTGAGTAAAATAAATCAGAAAAACAAGTATCATATATTTTCTCTCATATGTGGAAACTAGATGGAATAAATAGGGTTAAAAAAAGGGATGCCATGAAAGTAGCAAATAGACCATTAGTGCAGTGGAAGGGGACCGGGGAGGGAGAAGAGGAGCCTGGGGAGATATTAGGAACTGAAATCAATCAAATTACATTTTTATGTATAAACAAATATGCCAAGATTAAACACACCATTCTGTATATTTAATACACATCAATAAAACAGAACAGACCAAAAAAAAAAAAAAAAAAAAGTAGTTGACTGAGCCAGGTATGGTGGTACATGCCTATAGTCCCAGCTACTCAGGAGGTGGAGGCCTACAAATTTCAGACTATGTGTTCCATGTGTTTGAGCTTAGCCTAAGCAACACAGTGAGATAAAAAAAAAAAAAAAGATCAATTGGCAGTAAATACTTGAATTAACTTCTGAATTTTCTTGTGCCTGGACCATGCTATTTTGATTACTATAGCTTTGCAGTATGTTTTGAAGTCTAGTATTATAATGCCTCCAAGTTTTCTTTCTTTTCAGGATAGTTTTGGTTATTCTAGGTCTTCTATGGTTCCATATGAATTTTGTACTCTTTGTGGTTCTGTGAAAAAATGCCATTGATATTTCAATGATAATTGCATTGAATCTTTACATTGCTGGGTAGTATAGACATTTTAACAATATTAATTCTTCCAATCCATGGAAATGGAATTTCTTCCAGTATGTTACTTTTTTTATATAGGTATTGTGAATAGGATCCACAATGTGAATAATGTGCTGGGGATAAAACCCAGGTCCTTGAACTTGCACGTTTTAACACAGAGCTACATACCCAGCCTCATTTTAAAATTTCTTTTTCAGCTAGTTATTGTAGAAAAAGGTGCCCATGTGTTCTATGTTGATTTTGAAACTTGCAGTATCACTGGATTTGTTTATAAGTTTCAATGGTCTTTTGATGAAGTCTGTTTTTCTTCACATGATGGATTGCTGGATTGCATAGGTTACTATCTTTCTGCTGCTGCTATTGTTGTTTCTCTGTGTGTTATTCCCTCCCCACCCCCCCCTGGAAACAGAATTTTCTCCTCAAATCTGGTTTTCAGCAACTTGATTCTGTGCTTTAGTGTCTTTTGTTTGGTTGGGTTTCTGTAGATTTATGCTTCTATCAATTTAGAAAAAAAAATCAACCATTATTTTTGGTCAAAAACTTTGTATCCTCTTATTTTCTCCTTTCCAAACTCCAGTTGCACCATTATTCACCTTTCTATTTTCAGTTTAAAAGTTTTTCTGCTCACTTTTTCTACACTTTATTTTGGATATTTTCTATTATTGTTTTAAAGTTCACAGCCTTTTTCTGCTGTATATAATTTGCTTTTAATCTTATTCCATGTATTTTTCATTCTGCATATTGCATTTTTCATCTGTAGAATTTCTATTGGGATCTTCTTTATGTCTGCCATTTCTATTACTATGTTCTTAACTTCATTTTATGAGTAGACTTATCATTCTTTTAAAGATTTTTTTTCTATTAATCCCATTAGCTCTTTATTTTGATGATTTTTTTTAAAATCCTGGTTAAGGGGTTATCGTTTTTGTTACTTTGCATGTCTGGTAATTTTGATGGGAATGCTGGACATTTTTATTGTTTTACATTGTTGAATGCTGGATTTTGTTATATTTCATGAATAGTGAACTTGGTTCTGGCATATAATGTTACTTGAAGTTCAGTTTGAACATTTTGAGATTTTCTTTTAAGATATTAAGGTAAATCCAAAGTAGCTTTTATTCTAAAGTTAATTTGGCTCTTCTCCTAAAGCACAACCCTTCTGAGGATGCCACCTAATGTCATATGTAGTACAAACTCCCTCTATTTTGGTTGGTGAGTACATGTTTAGCTGTGTGAGGTCCAGGGAACTGTTTTGTTTAATGCTTTCTAGACATTCCACAGCCTTCTTAATTAGTACTCAAGTCATTTCCTTTATTCCATGCAAACACATAACAAGAGAGAAGAAAGAAGACCATGACAATGACTTCTGGAGTTCATTTTCTTTTGGCAGCATTCCAGACAACCTGAACTTAGAAAACTTATCTTCTTGATGTGGCAAGACCAGTATGTTTATTTTGGTTCCTCTGCCTGGCAGCTGCTTCCAGGAATAATATGGGGCAATCATAAGTCTTACTTCCTTTACCCACCTGCCTCAACCTCCAGGTATCATTAGCTCTGGCATTACCTATAGTTCAATGTTTGAAATAGTTTCTTCATGTATTTGTCTGGTTTTCTAGTTGACTACGGCAGAAATAGTAATTCAGAGGTCAATGTGAAGATAAACTGATAAAAAATTTGTTTTCATAATGAGCAAAAGTCAACATTGCTTTTACTAGTATTATACTGTTTCTTCAGTATATGTTCTGAGAGATTTTTTGGAAAGATAACAGCTAAAATGTACCTTTTATTTTTTTTTACTTCTGAAAGCAAGAGTTAATTCTGAGTTAATAAAAGATTCTTAAGTTACTATAATGTACTTAGAGAACTATTAATTTTGAGTAATTGGACTTCATTTCTTTCAATTTAGTTTAACATTAAAACCAGGTATCCTTTCTTTTTCAGAAATGCTACACATCAATATAAATACCCCACATATATTTATAGCATCAAAATCAGAGGGTAGTGTATCTGATCATAGTAGGGGTTACCAGGATATAAAACTCTGGAAAAACTATCATTCCACCAAACATAAGGTAAAAAATATTGCAGGGTAGAAAATATATTAAGAAATACAAGGACAGAAAATTTTGAAGGAGTTTTAGTGAAGATCTTAAGCTCAATAACAAGACAAGAGGAACATGAAAATGAGAATGGGCTTACTGAGTTTCAGATCTATATATTACTATGCTTTGGATCTTAAATGTTCCCGAAAGGTCCATGTTGAAAGCTTGTTCCCCGAAGTGGTGCCATTAGGAGGTTGTAGACCCTCTAAGAGGTGAGACCTAGTAAGGTCTTCAGGTCATTGAGGCCATGTGGGACCTTGGCCTCTTCCTCTCTTTCTGTTTCTGGCCAAAGAGGTTCTCTACACCACATACTTCCATTGAAATGGGTTTAATTGATTAGGGACTGAATTATTTAAAACTGTGAGCCAAAATAAATCTTTTCTCTTTATAAGTTGCTGATCTTAGGCATTAAAGTAACAAAAAGCTGATTAATACAAATATTTTGCCTTTTTTGGACTATTAAAACAACTTGTTCACATTTTATAGATGAGGAAATTATCAAAGACAGAAAGGTAGTCAGTGAATATTTCCATGTACTTTCCACCACTAATGACTGCAAAACTAACTGGATAATGTGGGGAAAGGGTCACAAGATACCAATTAGCAGGACACTAAGGTGGTGGCAATAATTTTAGGATCAGAAATATAAAGTAATCAGACATTGTATGATCTTGTGAAACCTATATATTCCCACAAATTTTTTGATTATTTCACATCTACCCTTTTTTAAACATGCAATATTCTACCCACTTTCACTTTTCTCTTAGAAGTATGACTTTTTATTTCCTGAGAAAGCAAATGTATCAGAGGATTTCCACATGCAACTAATATAAAATCTACCAATTAATTCATCTGTATTTGAATTTAGACTCTACCTTTATATAGAATGGAATATGTCCATGTGCATGCTGTAGCCTAGGCTAAGCTCTCTACTGCATTGGATTCCATATACTTCCACAGACCAAGGAGTTGATTTTGAAGATAACTGTTATCCTTTCTCACCATTTCCTGCTCTACTAGATCAAAATTTTCAACCAATATGCATAGTCAAAAACTTTGTCTCATCCCTAAAACATAGTTCAATAAGACTCACAACTTGCTCACAATTTGGTTTTGGTTCATGTGTGTCCAGAGCAATTGTGGAAACTACATATTTTATAAAGATCTTTTCTAGTGTTACAATTTTAGGTCATTCTAGTAATAATAGCAAATACTTAGTGTTTATTCTATGCTTTTTTTTAAAATTTTTTATTGTTGGTTGTTCAAAACATTACATAGTTCTTGATATATCATATTTCACACTTTGATTTAAGCGGGTTATGAACTCTCATTTTTACCCCATATACAGATTGCAGAATCACATCAGTTACACATCCATTGATTTACATATTGCCATACTAGTGTCTGTTGTGTTCTGCTGCCTTTCCTATCCTCTACTTGATACTCACTAAACACTTTGCATTGCCTTACTTAATACTCACAATAATCCTAAGAGAGGTACTATTATAATCTTCATTTTACAGATAAAGAAACTGGGGCTTAGAGAAGTTAATAAGTCGTCTGAGGTTATTAGCTAGTAAATAGCACTGCAGATCTCAAATCTGACTTCAGATTTCATGTTATTAAAGTGTCATACCAATTATTTTGTGATCTCAATTGCATACATACTAATGCAAATGAAAGTTTATTGCTTTTTATATTTATATATTTAATGTCAATAAATAGAAAAGCAAAAGTTGTTACAAAATCCACAATAATTTTTATCTTAATTTGCAACATAATTCACACGATCAGGAATATTTTAGCATACAAGTACCTTGGAAAGAATTCTAATTTTAATTTGGTTCAATAATTTAGTAGCCACGGTTTCTGGGCTAACGTTATATTCATCATTTTCCGACTAAATTTTTAATAAAACAAAATAATAGCATTAAGTGGATTACAGTCATTCTATATAACAATAATATAAAATTACATTGGAAAATCAGAAGTCATTAAATATTAAGAGTATATTACATAATATTATGTCTTATGGTGCACTTAAGGAATAGATACTTAATAATCTTTAAATTTAAAAAAAGGAAGAACAACTTCATATTTATATAAAGTAATCAAGCAGAACTTTGTGTTAAAAAGAAGGGCATTTATATTTGGCATTTTCTTCCATTGAAAAAATATAGCTTGTGCTGTCATCATGACATTTACTTAAATGTTTATAAAAAGCATTTAGGTCACTAATTCTCAAAGTTAGCTGAACACTGAATCAGATAGAAATGTCTATATCACCCCACTGCAATTTAAAATTAACTGATATACAGTAGACTCTATACATACTGATTGTTTTATAATGCCTCAAGTGATTCCAATTTGCACCATTTTAAAAACCACTAGCTTAGAGAATTGTTTCATAATCACAAAGATCAATCTTTGGATGGGATTCCTCATGGCTTGATTTTAGTGAGTGTATTGTTTTTAAGTATCTGATAGATGTTTCTCCCTCGATTAAAAAAAATAAATACGTAAAGGGAATAGATTGATTTATTCATCATTGCCTCTACATTCAGGGAACAATGAAAGGAATATAGTAGTTGCTGAATACTATTCTGAATGAACACGATAGCCCTATACTTTTATATATCTCCATCTTCTGGTAGATTATAAATGTAAAAATTCAAAAGATATTTATGGAAAAAAAATGAATGAATAAAGCAATGAGGATAATGGTTAAAGTGAAACAAAATCTTACATAAACATATTTATATTTAAACAACACACATACACACACACACACACACACACATATATAAATAGATCAAAGTAGAAAAAGAATATACAAAAGTGCAACATTTAGCAGTTGAGAATTCATTGAACTTTCAAATATTCTTCACATTCTTATACTTAGAAACAAAGAAGTAATCCTAAATAACTACTCCTTCAGCTAATATCCATAAACAAATGTGTAGATAAGTTTTCTTTTTCTAAAGTTTTCTTTTAGAAACAGTTACAGCTTAATCTTGATGAACACAAACACAACTCAGTTTTCAAAATTCAAGTAAATAAAATTTTAGTATAACCATTGCAGATTTTCCAGATAGTAGCATTACAAAACAAATTGTTTCTGGTTAAAATATTTGGTATTGCCTATTGTTATGCTTTCTCAGTTGAGATTCAGTAGCTCTTTCACAGTCTCAAATTGATAACTATTTGGCACATCCTCACATCATGTGTTTACGTAAGAGAAACCTGACTAATAAGAGAATCCCATTTTAATAGCTAGATTCACAGATATGGCTTCATTTATCAAAGTTTGACAAGTATTAGATAATTTTTAATTTAGTTAGTATCTTAGACTACGAAACTTTGGTTTTCTTAAAATCAACATTGATTGCTTGATTGTAGGTTTCTCACCAAAAAGTGCTGCTTCACTCTCTGTGGTTGGAAATCTTTTCTGATATATCAAAGGATATTCCTTCTGAAACTTAAAAATAAGATGAGGAATTAGAAGGTATTTAACACTTATTTCCCTAGTTGATGCCAGAGCTCAACATTTGTGATAAGAATTTAGCGCATTTCTCAAAGATGGATTACAGAGACAATAGCCTTTCATTTTATCCTTGCTCCTCCTTCCCTTTCTTTTCATATATGTGAAACGTACACTAGAAGATCTTTTAGATCCCTGTTGGCAATGACATTCTAGGATTCTTTTTTACTGCTAATTCTCCCCTTAATTTCCAGATCTTTTCAATTGGAAAGCCCATGAAGGTCTCAGGGATCTGGTATAGTTCACATTTCTTTGAGTGTTTCCAACTTAGAATTAGTCTTACTAGAATTATGGAGCAACTGGGGTTTGGATTAAAGCTAGAGTTTCTAAATGATAGTGATGACTCACCCAAACTATGTCCAGATTTTATAATTGCTTTTCTAGGCTAATTTCAGCTGTAATTACACAAAACACCAGAAACAAGGAGAGTACCGTTATTATTGCTAATATTTTAAAATTTATGATTCAGGATATATTTTAGAAGTAGTTTAATGCTTACATATAATGTACCATAATATGTAGCTTATACACTTAAAATTTAAGTTCCAAATGATTGAAATAAGAAATTAGATTCTAAATGTTATAAAACGACAACTTACAGCATATTACAAATATGACTGAGCACTTGCTCATTCTCTTACCTGTTTTAGTTTTCTTCTTTTCTCTTTTAGAGGCAAACTCTTATTTTTAATAATATTCTCTAAAAGTTCTGCAATTGCTGCTTGAGAGGTAGAAACCTTTTGTTCATCAAACTCCTGAGCACTAATTTGTTTACAATAAGAATAAGTTGGCAAAGGAGCAAATAGTCCATCTCCAGGATTTTTAACCTGTAGTGAACAACATGATAGTAAAAAAATCTATTATTTTTGATGTCCTTATTTGGTAAAGCATTCTTTTGATGAGATCTAGTACTGATTTATTTTGCTACTTATCAATCATTCAATGCATTAAGAAAATTGTTTTATGCAGTAGTGATGAGTCAGTAGTATCAAAATTCTAGTTCTACAGCCTACTGGGTTTTATAATTCAGCATAAAACATCAATATTATGACTTAGTAATAAAGTATCCACCTACTGTTTTTGAGGCTTAGGGGCATGATATTAATGGGCATCCACTGATAACAGAAAGCAATTGTAGCAGTTACCTGTTGTTTTTGGCTGCTCAGTATGCCTTTTCTCTTTCTTTTAATAATTCCTTCCCATGCTGTTCCCTCTACCTTTTTTGAAAAACAAATTCTGATCTAATCTATGTAGAACCAATTAGAATATGACCCTCTTTCTATCTTACTTATACTTAATCACCCAAAGAATGCATATTTAATCTGGATCGGGCCAATTGAGAGTCCAAACCCAGAAGTTTTCAAATTGGGGGTGGAGGGTTGGCTCTTTTTCTTTGTATTCCAAACATAGGGTGTGATGCATGAACTTTAATCAGCCATATCCCCCATCATGTGATAGAGGCATTTGTCAAAAATAGGACTGAAATGTAAATAAGAGATGGTAGGATGGGCACAGATTCCTAGTTCTATGTCTACACTACTGACTTTTAGAAGTTATTTAGATGCATTAATAAAATCTCCCTTTCTGATGGGGCTAGTTTGAGATAAGTTTGACATGTGCAAATGACTAATGCACAGACTTTTAAGATTCAAAAATACCTACGTGGCCCTTTTTTAAATAGTCAAGATGTTTCTCTACTGCAGTCTGTAAGTAAGAAGGTACTTGAAGAATTTCCTGATGATGATCCATTAAGAAAGAAACTAATCTTGCAGCAAGAAGCTCATCAAGATCCACTTCTTCGGCACAGCACAGCACACACCGAGAAAAAGTGTGTATCATCTAGAAACAGCAAAAAAATTTGAATTTAAGAATTTAAGGTTTCATATAAATTAGAATATCAGTAATTTCCAGGCAGCACTATGTGAAATATTGAGATAAAGTGACAAGCAGACTTCACATTAAAAATGAGGATAGTAATTTATTACGATTAGAAAGGTAAAAATTCTAATGTTTAAGTCCTTTTTAAAGTCCTTGTTAAGTATTTCCTTAACATAATTCTAAAGGGCTATAATAAGGCTTAGGTTTATCTTCAGTTTTGTCACAATTATATCTGTAAATACTGCAGGTTCTATCAATACCACATGGATATGTTGTTTAAAAAGTTACTAGAAAACAGGAACTTACCACATTAAATTAATTTCACAAAAATATAAACCAGGAGAATATATCACGCACACAGAATATATATTCAGCAGAGGTTGCAAACTTGGCACTATATCTTTTAAAACTCTGGAAAATAGTTGTTAAAGCTTATTCTATCAGTCTTTAAACAGCAAATTAATACACACATTTTTCAGTTCTGTTGTAGAAATCTTTATATCTTGAGATAAATTTTGTTTCAAAACTTATCACTCTCACTCGTATCCACATAAATCCACTAACACACACGCCCACACTCATTCTATAATAATCAGAATGGTTTTTCTTTCTAGTTCCAAGGCTCAGTCCTCAGCTTTTTGCTCTTTTCTATATTCTTAAACCTCTTTTATTATCTTCAATTACCATCTCTATGTGGATGACTCAATAAAAACTTCCTCTGTCGTGACCTTTTGTTCGCCTTGCTCACATTCCCAATATTTTGCTGGATAAATTTTACTTGAATATCTTATAATTTTAAAACCAAAAATATAAAACCAAAATTATGTCCTTCTCACTTAATGTTTCTCAAACATCTTCTCTTAAAAACTTATTCTTCTTAATAGTGCCATAATTACTCAAGAATAGTTCTCCTTCTTTATATTATGTCTGCCACTATAAAGAACTGGCATTATAATGAGAGGAAAAACAGAGAATAGCTATAGATTCCTTACTGTGACAAGCTGCAGCCTAAGAAAGTAGCAGTTCTTAGAGGCAACAGATCATTTCAAAGATTCATTTTCAACAATAATATGTATATAAATGCCTCAATCCTCATTGTCTAAGAAGCCTGAGACTGCTTGATAATAATGTTTCCCAACTTTTTCTACCATGATGACTTGCTATCATAATTCATCAAATATACCTTTCCTCCCACCATACTCTGAAACACTTACTATAAATGGATTTATCTTTAGTTCTCCACTTTCACAGAGCTCTAGTACCCTTAAGGGTTAAACACTATCTATGATATAGCATCCTCTTCTTTTCCCACCAAAAAGAATTGGCACAAATTAGCATAATGTGATCTGACTGTAGATCTATCATTAGGAAGCTATATAGGATGCATGAGAAGGCAAAGTCCTCTGTCAAGATTAACACCAGGATACAAAAGTATAACAGACTGGGCAAAAAGATTAGTACACAAATATTTGCTGCTAGGAAAAGTTAAATTTCTAAGTCTTTCTAACTCAGGAATGTAGAACTTCCAAGATCAGGATTCACTTGAGTAGTACTTTAAGATAGATTGTTTTCTTTTTTCATTTGTTTTTTCACAAAACAAATTACGAACCAGAATTTATTATTTCTATAAGAAATAAACTTACCAGTGATCTTGTACCCATTACATCATGGAGTTTGGGCATATCAACATTTTGACTCATTCGAGAAATCATGCGCATTAAAAGTTGAAGCCGTCTACGATTTGGTGGGGGAAGTAACAAACAACATAACTGCAGTGCATTGATGGCAACTCTCTCTAAATGAGGTTGCAGCAAACCTAGAAGGTAAAGTCACCCCCACCCCAAAAAAGTTCATCAATGATACTAGTTGCTTTCATACTACCAGTATATATAGTTATAAAAAGAGGTTAAGATAATATCTTAGAATTTAATTTCTTTTGACTATGTAGAAATTTCCATATTCCTCAAAAATATAACAAGATTCTCATTATTTTCCTCATTACATATTTCTAATTATTAAAATTCTTCACTTATTAAAAAGAAAGTGACAATAAGCAAAATTGAAGAAAAAGAAAGTAAGTGCTTTAAGAAGGTTGAGTAAATCTTGGTTATGTCATGACAAAGTCCTTTACAATAACATCTTTTGGAGGAAAAAGAATAAGCAATTTCAGAGAAGAAGAGCAATATAAGCAAAATACAGAGTTAGTAAACACAAAAAATTAATTTTGCATGCACTGGAAGCAACAACCTTACTTTGCGTGCCAGTCAACACAGAAGAAGCTGGAAGTAAAGGATTTTCTGAAAGTTCTATTGTACTTTTGCAAAGTCTTTTATTGATTGTGGTACTAGACTCTCCGAGTTCACTGTCCATAGCTGCTTGCACACTTGTGCTCCCTTTTCCAAGATTTGGTTTCATGATAATTTCAGCCACTGGTGTATTGATATAACTACTCCGTCTTGTACTACTTCTTAAAAGTAAACTCTGAGATCTACAAAGTTGTTTTGACTTGCATTTTCCATTACATAATTCTTCTTGGTCTTGAATAGTCAATGTAGAAGTTCTCTTAAACCCAACACAGAGTGGTTTTTGAACACTTTCCTCTGAATGAAGATTCAATAAAAATTCCTGGTTCAGCTCTGACTCTAAAAATTGTTTATTATTTTGTCCTTCTATGTTCTTAACAGATTGATGGAAGGTACTAGACACCTTTTTATTTGAATTCTCAGGCATATCTATAATTCCCTCCAAAGAAGAGCACCTTGGTTTGATGTTAGAGGCCAGAACATGCATACTACTTAAGCCTATTAAATTATGACAACTTCCTCCCATTATGTCATTGGCACTGGCTCTTCTGTTTCTTAAATTAACTAGCTGCAATTTCTTAGCACATCTTTCTTGAAATCCTTGATCACTTATCTGTAGTTTCTCAGTAGAGTCTGATTCTTCTTTGTTTTTGTCTTTGTGAAGCAGACTAAGAAGAAGACATTCAGTTGATTTGAAGGAATTCAGATTGTTTAAGTGAAGGGTTTTTTTTGAAGTCTCTGGATCATCTTGGATTTTATGTATCCCACTGGGTCTATCTGAAACTGTGACGTGGCCACAAACAACTACCAGGAAATGAAACAAAAATTAAGATGCAACTGTATGACAGTGAACAAAAATAATAGTACAGTTAAAAAACAAAGCATCCCTATGGTACATGTTGTTAGTATAGTACAAATAGCTGCTTAATGTGGAAGGCACTTAAATAGGACACATGCAACATTCAGTTATAAACATGCAAGATTGACTAGAGGTTTCCCTTTTTTTGTGTGATATAAGTAACATCCTAATTAAACGGATCAAGTCAAAATTCATTTAAAAATATCTGCCCTCATTCTAGAAGTACCAGAAACCTCTTAATTACAAGACAACCATGGTATAATAGAAATTTACAGTCATCTGTTGGTATTCTTGGGGAACTCATTCTAGGATTGCCCATGGACACCAAAATGTACTTACATAAGTCTCTTACATAAAATAGTATAATACTTGTATATAACCTGGCATATACTCCCATATATTTTAAATAACCTCTATATTTCATATAAGATTCAACACAATGTTAATACTATGAAAAGAATTGTTATGCTATATTATTTAAGAATAATGACAAGGAAAATAAGTCTGTACATATTCAATACAGCTGCAATCTTTTTTAATTATAAATTTTCTCAATATGTCCAATCCTGGGTTGGTTGACTCCACGGATATGGAAACCAGAGATACAAAGGGGATACTGTACCTATATTTTTATTCTTGATGCCTGACATGGAGCTTCTAATACCTTTGAATTACCCGAGTGATAAAAGTTTTGTTATTCACAAGGAACCTATTTATGCTAATGTAACTTATGACTGGCCATGCTTCAAGGTCAGAATGTTGAGCCCCACCTACAAGGGAAGGACCAAAAGTCCATGATTTAATCAATCATGCCTGAGTAAATAAAGCTTCAATTAAAACTCTGGAACAATGACACTAATGAAACTTATTGGTTGGTGAATACATGGATGTACTGTGAAATAGTCTTCCCAGAGAGGGCACAGAGGGTCTGTGACACTGTTCAACTCCATACCTTGCCATTTGCATCCCTTTCCTTTAGCTGTTCCAGAGTTCTTATCTTTTATAACAAACTGATAATCATAAGTAAAGTACTTTCCTGAGTTCTGTGAGTTGTAGAGAATTACTGAACTTGAGAGGGGTTTGAGTGATCTTCTGAACTGATAGCTGGCTGGAGAGAAACAGATAGCCTGGGTACCTCATTTGCTGCTGGCATCTGAAATGAGGACACTCTTATGTAACTGAACCCTTAACCTGTGGGGTTTAGGCTAACTCTGGGTAGCAAAAGTTTTAGAAATACATTGAATTGTATGACACTAAATTGATGTCAGGACACCTGGTGTTGGAACAACATATCTGAATAATTAGAAAACAACAAAACAGCAACCATAGTATTATAGCCTACTACTTTCATATTTACTCATGCTTCTATAGACTTTTCTTTTTTTCTTTTGAGACAGGGTCTTGCTATATTAGCCAGACTGTCCTCAAGATCGTGGGTTTGAACATTTCTCCTACTGAATAGCTAGGAACAGAGGTGTGCCACTACACCTTGTTACCTGTATTTTTAGACCTTTTAAATTTTAAGAAACTTGAAAACTTTAGCAAAATCCATACATACCCAAAATGTTCACAAATAATTCATAATATTCAAATGTAAGTAGAGGTTCAGGGAAATCTAGAAAATAATCTGCGATTGTTCTGAATACATCTCGCTCAAATCCAACATAAGTTGGGTTATTTGTATCATTACTTCTTGGCCCTAAAATATAGAAGGAAAAATAAATAATCAAAATATATTTTAATTTAAATACAATTTTATGGGGTTGGGGATGTGGCTCAAGTGGTAGCGCGCTCGCCTGGCATGCGTGCAGCCCGGGTTCGATCCTCAGCACCACATACAAACAAAGATGTTGTGCCCACCGAAAACTAAAAAATAAATATTAAAAAAAAAGAAAAATAAATAAATACAATTTTAAAAATACGTATTAAAGTATAATACTTGTATTGCATAAGGGAGTTATTTAATTTTTTTTTAGTTGTAGATGGACAGCATGCCTTTATTTTATTTCTTTATTTTTATGTGGTGCTGAGGATCGAACCCAGTGCCTCACACATGCTAGGCAAGTGCTCTGCCACTGAGCGGCAGCCCCAGCAGTTTAGTTTAATACTATTTTAATATCTGAAAAGTTATAAAAAAAGAAAAAAATTTAGTATATTTTTAAATCATGAGGGGAGTTTTTATGACAACTCATTAATGTTTTCCTCAGAAATAAGACTGAATCACATTTTACAATTAAGAAAACTAAGGCTCAGAGTAACTTGCCTCAGATGAAAAAGCCCTTGATGGTGAAGCTAGAATTAGAACATACAGCATATAAAATGAAAACAAGGCCCAGGACTTTTAGGTCTAATAACATTTAAAGTGTGGTTCATAGATACATATATCATCCAATACATTTATTAAAAATACAAGTTTCTGTACACAGATCAGAATCCACAGAGGTGAATCTAGGAATATACTGATCTAAAAATATTTGCTTCTGGTTCATTAAATTTAGTGGTTTCCAAACACTGACGCAGAAATCTTCATTTTAAGTATATTGTGGGGCATAGTTAAAAAAAAAAAAGAAAGAAAAAATCCTTGATTTATTGAGTCAACCAAATCAGAATCTCTATAGTCTCCCTAGTGACTATGATATGTATTCAGATTTTAAAGTCACTAGACCATCTGTCAAGTTAAAATCTCTCTTCCTAAGTCCAAATAATCTTTTATATCTGTTTCCAAACTTTTGTATGACCAAACAAGTATAAGCACATACAATAAAAAAGATTAAGAAACACACACACACACACACACACACAAATAGGTTAAAGACTAACATGGATTTTATGTACTGCAAAATAGATAATTTTTTTAAGGAAGATACAAGAAATATTCTGAATATGCTTCATTATTATTGGAATGTCTTCTAGGACAGAAAACATATGTTTATTGGAAATAATAAAGAATTTATAGTTATGAGAACTTAGGTTTGCGCTCTAACTCCTTCACATTACCAGAAAACTCAGAGGGTCTTGATTTTTTTCCTCTGGGAAAAAAATTGAGAATATTGATTATTGATTCTTATATCTCACAGAATTACTCTGGGGTATTAAATAATAAGTAAGTAAAAATTCTTAATTTTGTCTCGAAATACACTGCTATTAAATTGAATTTCAGTAAGTTATATATTAGGTATCATTTTGGTATAACATGCTTGGGAAATGAAAGAAAAGAAATCCCTAAAAATGGATGTCAGAGGAGACATTATCAATGTGCTTATCTGAGTTGTCAACCATGAGCCAAGAATGAGAGAGAAGTGAATTAGGTAAGGAAGCTTGAAATAGAAATTAAGTTTGAAGTTTATGAACAGGAAGGATCTTTACCTTAATTTCATAAAGTGTTTCCGTAACTTATTTACTTCATTGCTATTTATTCTGTTATTTTGTCACATTGACACCCAGTGGACAACAAAGGAATAAATACTTATCCTGAACATTAATAAAACCATATTAGAATTTTTAAAAACACTGAATTTATAAGTTAGAATCTGTACTACATCTATAACTAAAATTACTAACATAAAATTAAATTTTTATGATTTAGAAGCATATATCTTTAAAATTTTTCAAAATTTATTTTGAAACCAATTAGGGCTTAATCAAGATCTTAAATTATGAAAATCAATTGTCACTATCACTATGCAAAAGATTGATCACTGAAATAATAAAATATTATTTCTGAATTAGCAACAAATCTTTTTTTCATAAACATAAAAGTCCTATTATATATCCTTTGGACTAGTAGCATGTAATAAAGCACCTGAATATTGAAGCCACGTACAAGGAAAAAAGGAATGAAGTAGGCTTTACGAAACTTCATTTTTGATTGAATCTTTTCTACCTTACATGCTGTTTTACTTCCAAGTGACCATTTGAACACTCTGGCTTCTCACTGAGGTAATTACTGTAGTCTGGTTTTACCTAAAAATCCTTTAAAATCCTCTAGCCTATGATTTTATGATTTATGTGAACTAAGCAATAAGTGATGGGTTTATAAAATCACTTTCTGCATGGAAAACATTACTTTAGGCTCCATAAGTAATAGATTCTACTAGATTTTCACTTAACCATCAAGAGAAACAACATTATTTTAATTTTATTAGGATTTTTATGAGTTATTTAAAAATTCCTTGATTCTTGTTAAATACCATTGATATAAAACATATTTATATGAATAATTTAACTTACAATTTGCTAGGCACTTCATGGCAGATAATACCCAGTGAGGAAGGTCATCTAGACACACAAAAAAATAAAAATTATTTAGGAAGTCACATAATTTTTGTGATAGTATATTTTAGAACTTCACACTTAAGTTTGAAAAAGTTATAGAGATCTTGAGTTTGACTCTGTCTACAATACATAAAATAATTGGCTGAGCCCAAATTAAGAACTATTTGGGGATATGTTTAAACATAAGCTCTTAATCTTCATTTTTAACTACACCACCATTTTCATCCTTAGTTTGGTTCCATCTGTTGCTATGCTGCTTGAATGCTACTGACTTGGTGAGACCTATGATTGAAATGAACTATATCTGACTGTTAGGGTACTGTACAATGAGGCTTGCTTAAAATCTTTTCAACAGTCACCATTTTTATCCTGTTCATCATTAATTATTTTAAAATATATTTTTTAGTTGTAGATGGACACAGTACCTTTATTTTATTATTTTTATGTGTGCTGAGGATCAAACCTAGTGCGTCACATGTCCTAGGCAAGCACTCTACCACTGAGCCACAATCCTAGCTCCTTGTTCATCATTAGCCCAATGCCTTGCACACTGTATATCTCAAGATAAATGTGGAAAATCAACAGATTTTATTATTTTTTCCTTTTAAATGCTTAACCTGTCATTTTAAAAATGCATGCATGAATTCACCTTAGCAGTTAAATAATTTCTTATAATAGCATGAATAATATTCACTTAAAAAATTTTCCACTTTTACTACTAAAACATGTATATAACTACTATAACATGTATATAACTACTATAACATGTATATAAAATAATAGACCCTTAATAAAAATATTCCACTTTCTAAATTTGGGTCTCTTTGTTCTCCACTATAGCTGTGCTCTTTGTTACTAAGTTAGGAAAGATTCCATTTTTCTTTTATTAATACCAACCTGATTTGTCTTGTAGTACAACTACTCCATGCTTACTGGTATTGGTCATGTTATACATTATATATTGAGGAATTACTTGGCTTGGATTTATCAGTTCTTCTAGGGATGGCACACCTAAAATGGTTTGCAGGCTGAAAAGAGAAAATAAAACTTTTTTTTTCCTCCATAAAATAAGAGAAATAGAATATGAGTATGACTGGAAAGAATAAAGTCATCAGAATATTTTTTTTTCCTTAACCAAACTCCCAAAGCTTATATGTAACATCTAATTTTAAATATATTTATCTTAATAACATTCAAAGGATTCCAATGTAGAACATAAACTATAGGCATGACTTTAATTCAAAGAAAAAGCAAATTATACTGGAAGTATTTTATTTCTAAGGTAAAGCATTTATTAGGAAACATATACAAAAGTTAAATTCTAAGTTTTAAGAGTTAATCTGTTCTCATTCATTTATATATTTTTAGAAAATGTCAGATGAATCATCAAAATGTTTCAGAAACTTGATTTTGGCTTAGTTTTATCTTACTAGATCAGAATAATATATCTCCAAACTTCTTCAATATCTTCCTGGCTTATTTCTCTCTTATCAGTTGAGTTTTCTTGATCTTCAATGATTATTTCATGATTCCTTTTCTCTGCATTTTCCTGAAAAAAAGAAGTACTATTGTTTAATTTGTTATGCTCAAAGTAAGGAAATATTGAACAGGTACCACTCTTAATACTTAGTAGTTTTAGGCTATTATGGAGCTACAATGTAAGTATAAGGCTATTATGGAGCTACAATGTAAGTGTTGCTTGAAGAAATAATATAGCATATGGTAAAAAGAGTTTTTGTTTTTGTAGTTGCCATTAACATAAAAAAAATCAACTATTTCTAAGTATTGCTTACATTACTAGGAGCAAGAGAGATTAGTTGAGGAGTTGTGTGGTGACATAGTTTTGATCTTAAATGTGCCCCAAAGGTCCATGCATTGAAGACTTGGTCCCTAACCTATGGCACTACTACTGAGATGTGGCAGAAACTTTAGGAGCTGGGGCCTAATGAAAGGAGGTTAAGTCATTGTGGGGTGCCTCTGAAGAGGATACTGGGACCCTGTCCTTTCCTTGCTCTTTTAATTCTCAGCTGCTATGAGGAGAGCAGTTTCCTCTGCCACACATCTCCCACGATGACGTATTGTCTTTCAACATACTCCAAAGCAAGAGAGCCAACTGACCATGGACTAAAACCCCTGAAACTGAACCTACATAAATCTCTCATCCATTTAAGTTGATTCTCTCAGATATTCTGTCACAGTGATGTAAGGCTAATTAGCATACCAGGGAAGAAAGAAAAATAATCTAACAAAACATTATTAAATTATATAAATATCATTTTCAATGTCTGTCCTTTTTATCATTATTTCTGTGAATGAAATAAATTCACATACATAGTTTTAGAATATAACATTGATACATTTCTGTATTGGCTTCAATATTAAAGCACAACTACTTTTAATACTCTTATTATTAAGCACACAGTATTTACATTAAAAATAGTGATTAATAAATGGCATTTTACCTGAGAGAAATGTAATCCATGCTTCTTAGGAGTTCTACGAGATAAATTTCTTAATTTAAAAACACTATCTTTATCTTTTGTAAAGTTTTCTATGCTGTTTTTCCTCAATTCTGGATGTCTTCGTGGAAGAGTTTTAAGTGGTGAAGTTGCAGGAAATCTGGTTTAAAAATAATACGCAATTAAACAATATGAGAAACTAATTTTTATATCCTAATTTAAAACTCATACAAAGACCCTGATTTGCTTATATCACTAAGGAATGAAGATTCTACATGAATTAATTTTCCTTTTATACTTTTAAAAATATTTTAATAGATTCTTGCTTTCTTTAGTATATGGTGCACATTTTAATTTTATTTATGGACAATTCAGGGTTACTATTATAATCACTTTTGTTGGAGAAGTATTTCTTACACACAAAATAGTTCTATAATGCAAAAATTTTCTAAACTCCTTTGATAAGTTATTTAGTTTGTATATATTTTATGACTTTTGCCTGTTTATCCTAATTTCCCAAATTTAGTTTCTTGCTCCTTTTGGTTATAATGTTGTTTTTCCTCCTTTCATTTTAACATAAAATATTTCCAAGATGTAAAAAAGTCCAGAACATAAGTCAACATTCACATGTTAACTATCAAGTGATACAATCATTGACAGTTTGATTAAGATTTCACTATCTTTCTTTTTAAAGTAAAAGAAAAATCTTTGCATACTCCATTTTTTTCCTCCTCCCTTGCATAAAGGAAATCATAAATCTATAGTTAGTGTCCATGTTTTATATTTTCAAGATACGTCTGAACAATATGTGGTCTCTGGTCTGGTATTTTTTTCAACTCATGGTTTCTCTTATTATACATCAAATTTATACATATCTTTTTAGAGACATTAGAAGTTCTTTCTTACTCTACTGTCATACAAATACTTTCTTTTTTTTTTGCAGGGGGCAGGGGGTGGCAATACTGGAGATTGAACCCAGAGGTGCTTTACCACTGAGCTACATCCCCAGCCCTTTTCATTTTTTTTTTTTTTTTTTTGAGACAGGGTCTCACAAAGTTGTTTAGGGCTTCACCAAGTTGCTGAGTCTGGCTTTGAGCTAGTGATCCTCTTGCCTTAGCCTCTTGAGTCACTGGGATTACAGGTATGCACCACCATGCCCGGCTTTACAAAAACTTTTTAATTCTCTAATAACAGCTTAATTTTTCATGTTTAGTTGTCGAAGTCATGTATAACTTAATACTGAGTTCCCATCTATGTGTGGGTTTCTTTTTGCAGCATTTAAGGGAATTTAAGCCCAGATATCAGGTAAGGCAATTCTCTCCTCTTTATTCTTCAAAACTGCCTTTGGCCTTTATCAAATGAATTTTAGAATTTACTTGTCAAATTCTACAAAAAGTTATATTGAGATTTGGGATGAAAATGTACTAAATTCATACATAAATGTGGAAGAACTGACATACATATCATACTGTCTATTTTATAAACAGGGTATTGTCTATTTATAAACAGGATATTTTTGTCCATTAATTTCCATTAATAACAACTTTATCCAATAAGGTCTTAAACATTTTTAGTAACCTTTATTGCAAGGTATTTTAGATTTTTGTTACCATTTAAAAAGCTAGAGGCAGAGAGTCTAGCTGAGTAGTTATGCAGAAATGCAGAAAAGAAAGAATAACCTAACAAAAAGAGGATTCATATTGGAGAGAAAAGTGTACAGATCAGAGAACTATTTAGGTAGCACAGTAGACAGTGTAATAATTAAATTACATTTAAAGAGGAGTAGGGAAAGAAGACAACTAAAGGGAGGGAGGCTATTCATTTAGATAGAGAACACAAGAAGACAAAAGGGGTGATAGTGATTTTCTACATACTCTATTTGAAATGCCTATGTAGGTGAAGAAATGGGTCTAAAGCTCAGGAAATTTGGGTTGGAGAAAAAGCAGTTGAAGGCATAACATGAGACTGTCCAGGGAGCAAGGTAAAGTGAAGACAAAGCCCAAAACTTTCAGACAAGTAAGTTAAAGGATGAATAGGTGCAAAGCAGGCCACAAAGATGACTTAGAAATAATTAAGAGGGAAGATTTGTAAAGTGTTATTCATATGCTTGTAATTTACATGTATGAAACAAATTCATTGTGGTACATAGGTAGTATGATTTTCCACTCTGAAATTCATGTTGAAATTTTATTCCCAAAATAATGGGGTAGAGAGGGAGTGTGACATTTAAGAGGTGATGGGGCATTAAGAAGGATTAACATTTCTTTGGAAGGAGTTCTGGCTCTGGTAATTAGTTACTACCAAAATGTAGGTATTTTTCATATTTTGCCTCTTCTGCTTGCCCTTCTGCTTCTTTGCCATGCTGATGTTGCATGAGACCCTTATCAGATGTGGCTGCCCAATAATGGATTACCCAGCTTCTAAAACCATAAGCCAAGATAAACTTTCCTCATAAATTATCCACTCTTAGGTATTCTTTAATAGTAATAGAAAATGAATTAACACAAAAGGAAAGAATCCATTTCTAAGACATTTAATTTGGAAAATACTAATGTAGTAAAAAAAAAAAAAGCCTTCATAGAAGAGATAAAGGAGTTGAGAAGAATGTTTTAGTTTAATAGTCTCATAAATGTGTATAGTGCTTCAAGTGGAAGAACAATGCAGACAGAACAAGATTTGGTGAAGCATGGTCTCAGCATTCTCATTTGTAAAAATGGTCTTATATATACCCGTAAATCATAAAGCAGAGTTTCTGATACATGAAGACTGCTTGATACGTATTCTCTTAAATGGTGTTGTTTTCTGTTGTCATATAAAGTGTACTATTGTGACATGTATTTTTAGATTGAATTGTGTTATTTAAAGGTAAGAACCCCTGAGTTTGCCTTAACTACAGAATGCATGAAAATAAGTCAGTAATCATGTCCTTGAAATGTTATAAGACTTTCATAATGTGCCATGTTTCCCTTTCCAATTTTATCATATATGCTAAACATTTAACAAGTTTGAATTTTGTAGCCATTATCTTAACCTTACAATTTCCAAATAATTTTTTTATTAGTTGTTCAAAACATTACAAAGCTCTTGACATATCATATTTCATACATTTGATTCAAGTGGGTTATGAACTCCCATTTCCAAATAATTTTAATTGAATTAAAAACACTTTTCTAAAGAAAACATTACTTAACTGGAAAAAGTGTTATAGTAAAAGCATAATAAAAGTGGAGATAAAACTTTATAGTAATTTTACTTGGTAGTTACATAAATGTTCAGTACCTGAATAGCTGATTGTTGTCATCAAGGTTTTCTGATCCCCATCTACCTTTGATATCTTCAATTACATGATTCTTCAGAAATTTTCTCAACAGTTGAACAGTTTGTTGCCTTGTAACTTCAGGACCAAAATTACTATTATTTCTTAATAGGTCACAAAGCCAATCCACTGCTTCTCCTGCTGTGAAACAATTGCCATATTTTTTAAAGTGTTGCCTATGTTTTCTTAGAGGCATTCCTGCTCGAAAAGATGTAGTGACTTCATTCCACTGTAAAAATTAAAAAAGATTTAAATATCTTACTGATTTGAAATATTTAGGTAAAGAAATTTCTTTAAGTCTCATCTGATTATACTGTAAAATTCTTTGAAAAAATCATATGTGCTACATAAAACTTTATATCTTGCCGATTTTTTTTTTTACTAATTCTAGTGCCCTAGTAATATTTTCATAGATTTTTACTAAAAATATTAATTGGCTGGTCAGTTTATTTAGGAAACTTAGGAAAAAGGAAGAACTCTCTAAGTCCTTGCTAGGGAAAGCATTTGCTCCTTTTGTTCCCACACAACTAAGACTAATATACTGGTAGCATCTGTGTCAGGAAATGTAATTTATATTCATTATTTCACTTGAATTCTCACAATTGTTTGAATAGGTACTGTTATTTCATTTTTCACATACGACACACAGAGATTAATAGTATGTCCAAGGTCACACAGCTAAGTGAATGACTCTAGAATCTGTACTCTCAATTATTGCATTGGCCAAATAAAACTTTTGCCATGCAGTAGTTATACTGGCCTTTACTACTAGGTATTTGCTATAGTATCTCTTATTTGAAGATTCTTATGATGAACATAGAACAGATGAGGTAAATTAAGTAAAATGTGAATTCACTGCATATCTAAGGACTTGGTGACATCTACATTAAAAAGAAAATACTGGTATTTTCTAAACTGTCCTCTCATTAGCCAAATTTTTATATTTGTGAAAGCTCTAACACTGGAGCATGAGTGTGTTGGTGGTATAGAATGAACACATCATTTTTTAATTGAAAAAAAATCCTGTATTCGAAGTCAAGAAAATATAATCTGTAACCCTATGTAGGTGACTATTAGCTGTGTTATCACTGATCTCATCTATGTGGCCCAGGCATCACAATGGAGAAGGCCTGAAAACATGTTAACTGTTTTCTTTACATACCTCCCCATTTCATATATATATATCTGTTCAAGAAACTTATAATATTGAGCAGCCCACTATGTACTGGCTTGGTATACAGCAGTAAAAATGACAGAAAGGGATATCTGTACTTAAGTAGATTACAAAATGGCTGTTCTAAAATTCCAACCTAGATGCCCTTCAATAGATGAATGGATAAAAAAAAAAATGTGGCATATATACACAATGGAATGTTACTCATCAATAAAAGAGAATAAATTCAAGGCATTTGCAAGTAAATAGAAGGAGTTAGAGAAGATAATGCTAAGTGAAGTTAGCCAATCCCCAAAACCCAGATGCTGAATGTTTTCTTTGATATAAGGAGGCTGATTCATAGTGGGGTAGGGAGGGGGAGCAAGGGAGAAATAGAGGAACTCTACATAGGGCAGAGGGGTGGGAAGGGAAGGTAGGGAGTATGGGGTTAGAAATGATGGTAGAATATGATGGACACTATTATCCAAAGTACAAGTATAAAGACACAAATTGGTGTGAATATACTTTGTATACAACCAGAGATATGAAAAATTGTGCTCTGTATGTGTAATATGAATTGTAATGCATTCTGCTATCATATATAAATTATAGATAAATAAAATACAGTATGGTGTAGTTGTTTATGGGTGATCTCTAGTCAGACTACTAAGGTACATTTTCCAACCATAGTTCTATTGTTTATTGCATATGAATTTTTTTTTTTGGGGGGGAGGATACGAGGGATTGAACCCAGGGGCACTTGACCACTGAGCCACATCCACAACCCTATTTTGTTTAGAGACAGGGTCTCACTGAGTTTCTTAGGAACTTGCTGTTGCTGATGCTGGCTTTGAACTTGAGATCCTCCTGCCTCAGCCTCCCAAGCTGCTGGGATTACAGGCTTGGGCCACAGTGCTCGGCTGTGTATGAATTTTGGGGTCTTACTTTTATTCTCTGTTCTTATCTTCTTATTCATAAGGTGGGGAAACTAGCACCTACCTGATGGGCTTGTACTAGTTAAGTGTTGAGTAAATGTTAAGTTTTCATTATTTCATTGTGGCGTCCTACACCACATATAATTCATTAAATTATAATTCATATAATTTACTAAATTTTAAATATGTGATAGTATTAACTGATTAAGGTTCTTTCTGGTCCCAGATTCTATTCTTTATATTGATTGATACAACTAACTATTTATTGAGCAGCAGAATTCATGTCAAGCTCACCATGTCTGGAAAATCTGCATTCTTCTAATTCTTCCATTTACTGTTTATGTGACTTTGGGGATAGTATTTAATTTCTGTAAACCTCATTTTCCACATTGTTAAGTATGCCTAAGAATACAAGCCCATACCTGAGGGGCATTCCTGAGAGAATAATTTGCTTGGTATTGTACACATCACAACACACTTTCATATACAGGCCCTCTCAAGAAATCCCTTAAGGTGGGCATGTGTTTCATGCCTATTTTACCAACGTGAAAATGAGGCTCAGATGTAAAGGGAACCTCCTAATGCCACAGAACCAGGCAGCATTCACTGTGTCCACACAGATCCAGTGACCATCCACAGTGGTTGCTGATGGATAAAACTACTCCGGTTTAAGTAGGAGGCTCTCTCTCTCTCCTAGTGCTGTTAGGCCAATACTTCCTGCCTCAAATTCCACAGGCCCAAGGAAGGACTCACTTTGGGGCTTGCGCCCAATCTGACCCTACCAAGCTCTGGAGCTCACTCTCCGTTTTTAATTCTGGGGTTTCGTAAATCGCGGTGGGAAGCGGCTAAAATCGGTGTATTCCATCACGTTCCCGGTGTCCAGGCACCGCCAGGCGCGGCGACATCCAACCAAGTGGCCTTCCCCGGGCGCTTCGCCAAGGCCCTCAGGCCCCAGGCAGCCGGGGGCAGAGGTCCAGACCCGCAAAAGAAGGGACAGTCGAGCCTCGCTATTTTCCCTCACCCTGCTTCCACCGAACAGAGATGCCCTAGGCCGCCTCCCTCTGCCCAGGTAAAACCACCAACGGTCTGTAGCGAAGCGGTGGCCGCCGCCGGCCGGCGGACCAGACTCGCCGTTCCGCGCCGTCTTACCAGCTTGGTGGCCCGATAAGGCCCGGGAGGCACACCCCGACCCTCCATAGGTCAACGCTGGCCGACGTCCATGGAAGCGGAAAGCGACGCTAGGTCTGTACTGTCCAGGCAGCGGCTGTCCGGATACAACTGTCGGCCCCGCGGTTGATTTGAATACCTGGGAGGGCTGCGCTGATTGGCCGCGCCTCCGAGTCACGTGATTCCGCGCTTTCCGAGCCGCAGTGGGCGTGGGGAGACTCATTGGAGCTATCGCGCACAGGTGGTGGGAGCTATGGGCTGGTACTGTTGAGCCTGTTTAGGGGAACTGCTGAGGTACCCGCTCGGGGCCTCCACCCGCTTTTCAGGCGCAGCTTCTCCCTCTTGCGGTGGATAGCGAGGTGCAGTTATGTTTCCATGCTCTTAAGGGGCAAAGCAGTTTAGTCCCAGAGAGAATTGTTTAGGCCAGCCTCTGGCATAAGGGAATTTGAATTTTGAAAAAGAAAGAAAACAAAACAAAATCTTGTTTATGTTTAAAGACACTTCAAACATCACTGGAACTTAAAAAAAAAAAAAGTCAATAAAAAAAAAAAAAAAAAAAAAAAAACCGAAGGGAAGTTCCTAATGTTATGTTATATAATATACTTGCCCCAAGACGGAGGTCCACTTGGCATAACTCAGACTTAATGCATTTAATAAATGATTTGTCACTAGTCTGAAATTACATGATGCGAGGAATCCCTCAGTACACCTGGAAAAGATGTTGCTTGATGATTTGAAGTCGTAGAAGGATGATTTAGAAATTAAATAGCAATTTGAGAGGACAGAATTTAGTAAAAAGAACAGGTAAGGGAATATGTTGTTGTTGTTGTGGTGGTGGTGGGGAATGTAACATGGCAGGATAGGTGTAAGGTACATTCATAGGGATGGAGGAGTCTCTCTGTTACAGCTGAGCCGCTATAATGGCCATGGATTGCCTAGCTGTGGACTTATATAGGAAGAAATATAAGCCTTTGTTAATTTGTTCTTATAATTGAACTTAATACTAATTAATACAATAGATTTCACAAAAGAAAATGAAGTGAATGTATCAACTCCTACATATGATGAGGCAAAACATTTTTCCACCTAGACAGAAATTGTTCTAGTGGGCTTTCTCTGTCATCCCCATGGAATTTCATTAATTCTCACTAGAGTATACATCCCATGGCACACTGTACCCAGTTTGTTCACTGCTGTAACTCCAGCCCCTAAACAGTATATAGTAGGAATTTAATAAATATTTGGTAAATGGATGATTTTTTTCTTATCACTAAAAGGAAAGTTTATGGGTAATACAATTAAATGATCTTTCCTTCCTAGGAAACATTTTGTAATATCTTCCTGCATGTTTGTAAGGTTTATTTATCTTTGAGATTTAACCATTCTACCATGCTATGCCTGGTTTTGAGTCTTATTTCATGAATCTTGTTTATTATTGGTCTGTTCTGAGAAAATTTCCTCATTTTTCTTCTGAGTTGCTCCAATCTGTTTTCCCCCTTGTTTCTGAAACTATTATTGGTTATTTGATCTCTTATATCTATCTCATTTTTTGATGGCCTTCCTTCTATAATTTTCATTTTATTATTTTTTCCCTCAGTTCTGAGAGAAGTCTTCCAGCTGAGCTTCTGATTCACTGATTCAGTTTCCTTTTGCACACAGTCTCTTGTTCATCCCCCCCAAAGCTTTTTTATTCTGTGATTATTATTTATTTCTGTGTAACCTACTCTTGATTTTGACTTGAGAATCTGAATTGTGAATTAGAGTTTAATGACTTTTTCTTATGTTTTATAGTAACTCTGTAAAATGTTCAGACATAACCCTTTACTTTGAA
Organism: Marmota flaviventris; assembly: GCF_047511675.1. Lineage (NCBI taxonomy): Eukaryota > Metazoa > Chordata > Mammalia > Rodentia > Sciuridae > Marmota > Marmota flaviventris. The sequence continues at coordinate 56,317,542 of NC_092507.1, forward strand.
CTATTGTTTCTTTCATTGTATGCATTGTTTTTTAAAAGTTATATATTCTTGTAAGTTTTTTTTTTTAAAAAATTAGCATTAGTAATGAAATTAAGACCAGTAAAGATCAGGTAAATTCATGTAAATATTTCCAAAATAACTATTTTTAACTTTTCAACTGTTCATTCCCCAGATATTGCATCTTCAAGTATTAAGGCTGTACTGCTGTAGTGGTTAGGGTTAGATGTTTAGTTGACATGTATTCTTTTGCCTGGCAATCAGTTTTCATTTCCTTTGGGAAAAGTATACTTCCTCATTGAGGGAAATATGTCTCCCACTCTATATTCTGAATGGACTTTTCTGTCTTCCTTACTATTGGGGGTTACCTAGGAATGAGCACTTCATTCAATTGAGTCATGGTATTTTGCTCCCCTGATTCAATGATATCATAATGTGACCCAAGCCACGTCAACGAGACCCCTCTGAGATTATTTTCAAACTGGGTCAGGAGGAAACAACCTCTTCTTTCTGATGACTAAGCTGAAAAGATATGAGCCAGGAGCCAATGTGATTTTAGTTATAACCAAAAGAAACTCTAGTCAGGTAAAATGTGCTGATATCCAAAGAGAAACAGAGATGAGAGATGGAGGGTACCATTTTTAAACTTTCTGAGGATTGCTTGAATTCCTAAAATTGGATTATGTGAGCCAATAACTTTTTTTTTAATCAAGTCAGTTTGTGTAGATTTTTTCACTTTTACCATACAGAGAGATCTCCAGTAAAAGAAGAGTTTTCAAGAATTCAAATGAAAATAATATTTCTTGGGGGGGATTACATTTAACCCCGTGGTAAAATTTTTATATCATTCCAATATATTGCAGAGATCTATAACAGAGAATAACAGAGAAGCCTATAACTAGACTGGAGAGACTTTTCAGGATTACTGTCAATAAAGTACTGCCCTTCCTGAGAAACTTGACAAACTGGGTCAGGAGGAAACAGCTACTCTCTTTTGGGGACTTAGGACTCTTCTTGGGAGTTTTAAAAATCTCTCTCTGAAATTAAATAATCTATGTCCCATTATATACTAGACATTTGTACTTTAACTTCTACTAGGACATCTCATAATTAACAAATCCAAAGCAGAAATCTTGATTCCTATCTGAGGTCTCTGGTATCCCACCTAGTACAAAGTTCTTCACTTACTTCTTCAAAGATTCAGGTAAAACTCATATTCTCAAATATGCTGTCAGAGCCTCCTGAGAGAAACTAGGAGGAGGAGTCAGGTTTCCATATTTCATATTTTTTCTGTGTTGTATTTGTATGTTATAGAATAATTAATAGGAAAAATAAATATTTGGGATGGTAATGATTATAAGGAATTCAATAGTGTGATTTTTTTTTCTATCCAAGATTTTGTAATATAGCCCAAGTGATTCTGCTCCCTGGTTTCATGCTTTTGTGTCATCCCATCATAGAACAAGAAGGGTTAATCTATGTAGCCAACATAATATTACAGAAATTAGTGTGAATCTTGACATTGGATCATAAGAGAAATACCTGCTCATGCCTTGCTATATCTTGCTCTGGGGAAAGACAGCTGTCATATCATGAAGCTATTTATGTAGGCAGCCTTTTGGAGTCTTCCCTGTGGTGAGCATCTGAAACCCTTTATCAATAGACAGTACTGACTGAGTTAGGTACCTCAGAAATGGTTATTTCAGCCCTAGTCAAGATTTTAAATGATGAGCTCTGGACAACATTTTGACTTCAGTCTTGTAAAAATCCTTGAGCCAAAACTACTAGTTAAGCCATATTTGGATGACCCATCTGCAGAACTATCTAAGCTAATAAATTTTAAGTGTTTTAAGCTGTTAAATTTTAGAGTTACTATATATCAATGCATAACTCATGTAAAGTGTCTCATGTTCTTAACAAATCAACTAAATTAATAGTAGTAGAGTTTGATGGAGAAAATTAGGGAAAGAGCAGAAAGGAATGAGGATTTTTGCTTTGGATTTGTTAATTATAAGATTCCTAGTAGAAGTTTAAGTGCAGGTGTCACATGTAGTTGGACATAAGATTCTTGAAATTTGGAGAAGCTTCTGTATATAACTTGTATTTTAAATTATAGGATAGATAAGAGGGTTGAGTTCATTGCTGCATCGCTCTTGAGGTTACAAAAGATGTCATTGAGATAGGAGGAAAGAGAAGAAAGTGTTTTCAGAAAACGCTATCCACCTTCTCCAAGGATCTGAGAGGTTGAGCAGGAGGGTATAGCAGAGAAGTGTCAGTGGGAGCTTGCAACACAGAGCTCAATAGCACCTTGATGACAGCAGTCTTATTGTAGTGGGAAAAACAGTAAAGCTCAATGAGAGTGACTTGACAAGATAATAGGAATCAGGAAATGAAGGTAAATACCATTATCATGTTCAAGAAGTTTTGCACTGAAGGGGAACTGAGAAATAGGAAAGTAGCCAAAAGAGGGTATGAGGGCACAAGGGTTGATTTTTGTTTGTTTGATTTGTATTTTTAAAAAGTAAGATTCAGAATATCAGACTATATAAACTGATGGGAGTAATTAAGTGCAAGAGAATAATTAATTCTGAAGGAGAAAGGAAATGATTGTGGGAGCAAAATCCAGGAGAAACTGAGAAGTGGATAGAAGTGCAGAGGCTGGCCTTTGATGGGAACAGGAAGTACTTCTTCTTTCCTACTGAGAAAGCATTTATAGGTCTTTCCTGTATTGAAACAGGGAGTGTGGGAGTGGAAAATGTATCAGAAAAACTGTCTTGCCACCTCAATTCCTACTCTATGTTACATAATTTATTGAAGAATTTACTGTCTGATAAGAATTTAGATTGATTGTTCATTCAACGAGCATATATTAAACTTGAACAATTTGGAAGTTACATTGGAAAAATAATGGAGTATTTTCCTCTAGGAGGTGAAAACCTACTTTGGAAATGATCTTGCAAACAAGCAATTAAAATGCAATAATTTAACAGTGATAGTAGAAGAACCCACATCTGTTCTGGGGAGATGGGAAAAGATTTATAGCGTAGGTGTAAGATTAAGGAGAAGCAGAAACTTGCAATTGAGCAGGTCATGGTTAGACATAACAAAAATTGCAATGTAGTGATAATAGATGATTATAATAAACCTCATTCACATATGGGAGAGTAGGGAAAAACTGTGGCAGTGAGTATTTTTCTAGCTTTCTCCTTGTGGTTTGTGTGAATGCTTCTACAAAATTGTGTATTATATCTTCATAGTCTATCCTTGGAATTCGCTGTATTAGCACATCAGTGTATTCACTTTGGTTTGACTGATCCTCAACCATACCAGATTTAGGAGTCTGATCAGAGTTTGGGAATTCAAAATCTCCTTTAAAAAGAATGCTAATATCTAAAAGCTCTTCAAATGAAAACACTGCCTTTCTGTGAAATAAGACAATCTAAGCATTATATCATCGAGGCATATACAATAGTGGTTACACAAAATTAAAATATAGTTAAAAATTCCTATCACCTAATGATGTAGCCTTCAGGTTGTTGTACATTATTCATATATTTGTAGAAATGCTGATGTAAACAAATCTACTGTGTTGCCTGTCATATAAAAGTATAGCACACACAATTATGTAGAGTCCAAATTACTTGGCAATGATAATAAATATAACTGCTTTGCATGTTTACTATACTATAATTTTTATCCTTATTTAGAGTATATTCTTTCTACTTATACAAAAGAAACTTTACTGTAAAATAGCATGCTGTGTTTTAGCAGTCTCATACATCTCCTGTTTACTACATCTCTTGGTTTTATCAGTAGGTCACATGGAATGATTGACTTATACCACTGTTTGTCTTACTAGGCTCTATAAGGTATTCTGTGATACATACTGATGAAATTGCCTAATGACACATTTATTCAGAATGTGTCCCCATTATTAAACATCACATAACTGTATTTAAAATTTAAAGTAAAATTCAATCATATGCAGGGTATACTGGTTTAATCATAATTTTACTGTTGGTACAATATTATTGTTGAAAATCTTTCTAAAATAAATCACTTCCCTTGATATCTTGTAAATGATTAAAAATTCTTACTAAAATTATGTGGAAAATGCTTATTAACTAATTACTTTTTAATTTTTTTGAATGGGTGCTACTGTATACATGAGTATTGTATTTAGGTTCCTTCCTTTTAATTTCTTCTCTCTGAATTAATTTTAATTTTTGTATGTTGGTGTTTAGTACATAATAGTAAAATATTGCATTTTTATAAATTATATTGCACAGTTAATATATGACTTTAGTTTTTTCCTTATAGTTGTTCACAGAAAGTAGTTTCTTCTTCCATCTTTTTTCTTTCTGTCTGCTCTTGCTTCCAAAAGTTTTTTTTTCCTTATCTTTTGTCTCTTTTGGAAGAGAGGAAAAAATAAGGGAGGAGGCTGAGGGAATTCTAATCCTCATATCATATGTCATTTTATAGGCTTTTATTTTTCTTTGAACTCAATGCCAATTTTTTATTCTCTTTTAAGTTTTCTTAGTTAGAGCTTATCAGCAGGGAGTGAAATTCGTTAACGAATTTCAGTCAGTATACATGAAAAATGCCTCTGTAATATATAGCCATTGAATGTCTGGGACTGCTCCTGTTTAAAGTGATTTTTATGTTTTCAATAAAGATGATTTATTAAAAATCATTTTTCTCTAGTTGTACAGTTATATAGGTCTCAGACATAGCTATGTATATGTTTATGTATATCTGTTAATTCACACATCAATTAAAATTCCTTGGACTGACTTCTCTGTACCTATAGTGAGTACAGGGGAAATCTAGTAGACTAAGTCACAATATTGACCTTGCCAGAGGGGCTTTATAGAGGAGTGGCAGTTTGTGACATTTTTATTCAGAAAAGAATGCGGTGAAGCCTGGAAATGACCCTGTCTGCTAGGTAATCATAGAACAAGAAACATTCTCCCCAGCAGTTTATTGATCCATTATACAGTATCGATTTCCCTTGTCCACCTTCCTTATAATAACTAGATTTTTGTTAGGTCTTCCAGCTCTTTTACACATTACGTATGAGTTCTAGGACACATCCTATTGCCAGCTATGAAGGAGTTGTGGATTGCTTGAAGCTGATATGAACATTGAGTCCCCTGGGATGCAGTTGGTTGAGTTAAGTCAGTGAGTACAGTGACTCTACCATATTTACTAGAAATTTTTCTGACTTCAATGGAAAAGTTTTGGAGTTAGGTGGGCACAAATCTGAGGATGGTTAGCATCTGCAAAGATATCTGTCAGATATCATAGTATAAAAAAAAAGCTCCAAATGCAATTTTTATGAACTTGGAATGTGAAAATAAAGAAGACATGCTAGAATTATGATAATAACTGATTAAAATGTCATATTGAATTTTCAAGTATAACAAAAGTTATTGGTTATTCACAGAACTTAACCTCTAAGGTTCAGGTATACACACATGAAACAATAGCCCTTATTTTAATTCTTCCCCATTATTCAGACTATTGAATTAAGGGATGATTAGTTTTTTGCATTATCTGTATTTGGGGGACTAAGCTCAGCATCCAACAAAATTTTAAAGGTTATTTCTAGGAAAACATAAATTCCCAGTTCTAGGATTTATAAGTGAACTTTAAAAACACAACCCTTTTATAATTTAGAATTTATTTTTATCTATAAGGGATTTGAGAAGTTTTGTGGTTTGAAAATGGTTTGTCTCCACCCAAACTCACTCAGGGTTGCTTCCTAATAAAATGGGGGAGGGTGGGGCCTCTAAGAGGTGATTGGATGGTTCACTCAAGGGAATTCTTGCTCCGGTGGGACTGAACTGGTTACCACAAGAACGTTTTGCTACAAAGTCAATCTGCCCTCCAAGTCTTGTCTTCTTTGCACTTGGCCACTTGCCTTCCACTCTGCCATGAGACAAAGCAGCTTGAGACCTCAACAAAGGCAGCCACCTGATTTTGGACTTTCTAGCCTCCAGAATCATGAATAAAAATACACTGCTTTTCTTCCTAAATTACCCATTCTCAGATATTCTGTTATAGCACTAGAAATGGATTAAGACTATAGTGTATTAGAAAGAACACTGCTCTAGGAAGAAGTTGAGGAAAATTGATTCTAACTTTAGCTCTGCCATTAATTAGCTATGAGACCTTGGCATTTCACTTCACTGTTTTTCATTTTCTCGTCTGTAAAATGAAGAAGTTGAAATATATGTATAAAATTCTAATAGTTCTGATAATTGGTAACAAACTAATCAAATACTAGAACAAAAATCTATTAATAGTGATTTTAATATTGTTTCAAAAATATATTCTATACAACATTTTTCTAGGGTTGAATTTGTTCTTCTAAATCATTAAACATTATTCATAAAAGTAAGTTTACTATTGGGATTTAATTTCATACATTAGTTAATATCATTCTGATAAAGGTTGATAATGATCCTAAAATATAATGAAATAAGATAACATCAAAAGTAATATTAAATGCATTTAAATTATTCATTTGTATAATTTGCTATACAAAATTTAGTCATTTATTTTCAAGGTGCATTAGCTTTGGAGGAATTTGGATATTTTGTGTGTGTGTGTGTGTCTTACATCATTGTTTATTATTCAGCCCGTTTGATGTCAGGGGTATAAGTCATACAGTTGTCGGCTGCAAGGAGCTTATGATCTGTTGGGTGAAATGATCAGTAAAGTCAGTTAATATATGAAAACATGCATTCACTAATCACCAGGGGATTTCTAACAAATTCTAATAAAGTAATGTTGTACTTTGGGTGCAGGATGTCCTCAAAAGGCGCATATGCTAAAGATTTGGTCCTCTGTTTGGTTTTATTGGAATGTGGTAGAAACCTTTGAAAGGTGGGGCCTACTAGGAGGTCTATGTAATGGTGGGGGCATGCCCTCAAAAAGGATTGTGACATGAGGGTTTCTTTTCTTTTTTCTTTTGTTTCCTGTCTACCATGAGATGAACAGCTTTGCTCTACCATTTACTCCCTGCCATGATGGCTTGCTGCCTTGTCACTGACTCCAAAGTGAGAGGGCCAGTTGTTCATGGAATGAAACTGTGAGCCAAAATAAAACTTTTTTATTTATGAAATAATTATATCAGTTATCTTTTTATAGGAACAGAGTTGACTGATGCAAATAATATATTCCAGTTTTTACTCATTAGATGATTGATAATGCCAGTTGTAAGGAAGACTATGGCAATAGGGACATTGTTTTGTAATGAATATATATCCCGTCTTCTTTTTGTTCCCTTATCCTGCTTTTTTCTTTGGCTCTTGTAAGCATCAACATATTATATGTTTATTTGGATGTAATCTCTTTTCACCCACTTGAATGTAAGATCCATGACAAAAAGTATTTATAGTTGAAATTCTGCAAGTACACACACTAATCTGGAGGAAGTGAAGGAATCTATAAATGTTTACTTTAGTAAAATATTTATTCTGTCTTTATAAGAACTTTTTTTCATATTGTGTGAAATTTATTTTAATTGGGCATGTATTCATGTAATATTTAAATTGTGAAGTAAGTAAACAGATACTGTAATTTCTTAAGCACTGTGATAACCATAATAAATTATGTAGAATGCATAAAGAAGTCATGAAACCTCTCTTTGGAAGTGGCTGCATAAGAAGGAAATGCCTGACCTATCTTGACAAATGAATTCGACATCGCCAGGTGATGAAAGGTAGAAAGTCTCATGAAAAGAAGCAAGTTATAGCTGGACTATAAGAGAGAATTGCAAATAATTCCCATAGAGTTAGTAGATAATGCAAGGAAAGGACGAGTGACATGAAGTTATAAAAGTAAGCATGGAACAGATCATGAGGACACTTATATGCTGTTAAGATATCATCTGACATGTTTCCAAATGTAATCCTCTGATTATTCTCAATTCTGGTCTTAAAAATTATTTTTCTGTTGCCAACCACATTGCAATGGGAGTCCTTACATCTACTTTTAACTCCCTATAGCTTATACTCCATGAAGCAGCTAATAAACTTTTCACCATCTCCTTTTCTGTTGTAGTTGTCTTTGGTAGTTAATACCTACAACTGAAGACCAGATAAGGTCATAATTTTTCCTTCAAAAAAAAAAACACTTAAAAATAAAACATAAAACACATTTTAAAGAACTGTAGAGGACAAGAAAAGTCTATTATATTTATAGATATATTTGCTATTTCTGTTGTTCTTCCTTCATTCTCAATGCTACAGACCATTTTGGGTGTTATTTCCCTCTGTCTGAAGAAGTTCCTTTACCAATTCTTTTAGAACAGATGTGCGGACAACAAATACTTTAGTTTATTTAGCCCCATTTGAGAATATTTCATCTTCATTCCTAACAGATATTTTCTCTGGATATGAAATTCTGGGTTGAAAATTATTTTTCTTTTAGGACTTTATAAATATTGTTCCACTTCCTTCTGGCCTCAGTGAGACAGCTGCAGTCATTTGAATAAATGTTTCACTAAAAGCAATGTATCATTTGTCTCTAGCTGCCTTCATGATATTTCCCTTGTCTATAGTTTTCAGCAGTTGGAGTATGATAGTTCTGAATATATATATATATATATATATATATATATATTTTTTTTTTTTCCTGTTTGGGTTTGTTGCATTCCTTGAATCTAAAACTTTATGTCTTTTCTCTAAGTCTGAGTAACTTTCAGCCATTGTTTCTTCAAAAATTTTTTTCAACATAGTTTTTCTTTTCTCCATGTGTGACTAGCATAAGAAAAATGTTGGCCCTTTCATTATTATCCCACAGGTTCCTAAGGCCCTATTTAATTTTTTTTTTTTTTTGGTGTGGGGGAAGTGTACTGGGGAACTCAAGGGCACTTCACCACTGAACCACATCCTCAGCCCTATTTTGTATTTTATTTAGAGACAGAGTCTCATTGAGTTGGTTAGTGCATCATTCTTGCTGAGGCTGGCTCTGAACTCTTGATCCTCCTGCCTCAGCCTCCCAAGCCACTGGGATTCTAGGCATGAGCCACTATGCCCTGCCTATTTAATTTTTGAAATCTTTTTTTCTCTGTTTTTCAGACCAAATGATCATTATTGCTTCATTAAGTTCAATAATCTTTCCTTTGTCATTTCTATTCTACTATTGGACCCATCCATTACATTTTTAAATTTATTTTTCAGTTTTAAAATTTCCATTTGGTTCTTCTTTACCTATTCTGTCATAGACTAAATTATCCGTTTTTGTATTGATTTTGGATTATTTGCCCTTATTTGTTGGAGCATTTCTCTTATAGTTGACCAAATGTCTTTTGCAGATACTTACCTCTGTGTCATCTCAACATTGGCATCTGTTGATTTTCTTTTTATATGAGTTGAGTTTTTAATCAAAATTTAAAACTTAAATTTTAGACATTCTTATATTAGAATGTGTATCATTTTGTATATTATAAATTTTGGGACAATCCATATCATGAAGCTTTGTGTCTTGCTTAAATTCTATGGAAAATATTGATGTTTCTTTCTCAGTAAGTAATTGACCAAGTTGATCTAGGGCCAAAACACAGTTTTCTGCAGGCTATGGTTTCAATGTCAGTTCTGTTGTCAGAGTTTTGTAGTGCACAGAATCTTTTTGTGTGTGTGCCACTCACAGTGGTCAGTGTGGGATCTGGGCATTGATCTAAATAGTGATGGAGTTCTTCTGGGCATTGGTCCACTGTTTAGAGTCAAATGTGCAAATATGCTGCTGGGGATTGTACAGGAATTCATAAACAATGGTGTTGCTTTCCCATACTTCTCACACTCTGCATTCTCTCCTGGGGTTTCCCTTTTTAGTTCTCTGGGGCAGAAAGTGAGTCTTTATTACTCTGTAACACACTTCCTGTGACTCCTTACAAATCTCATGCAAAGCATCAAAAAGACAGTAGAGGGTGGAAAGGAGTTGCCTAACCCCTTGGAACCACATTTTCTTTGACTGAAGATGAAGGCCCCCCTTGCTTAGTGTTTCGGTCTTCTAACCTCTCTTTGTCATCTCACCTGCGGTCACTGAACTACCTTTGAATTACTTGAGGGCAGAGGAATGAGAGAATGGAGAAAAAGGAAGAAAAAATGGAGTTCTTGCACTTTCTGAGTGTTGGGAAACCCCTTTCCTGTTCCTTGAATTTCTTAGGCAAGAACTGGAGGAATTCTCTTGGCACTATCTTTATTCAAAACCAAATTCCATTTTTGGTTTTCAAGCTGAACTGAGTGCAGGCCAGGAGATACCAAATGCAAATTAAAACTAATTTTCATTACTGTTGCACAGAATAATGACTAAGGATAATAGTCACATATTGAACATTTCAAAGGTTATAAGGAAGAAGTTTGAAGGTTTTCACCACAAAGAAATGATAAATGTTTGGTGAAATAAATATGCTTAACCTGATTTAAATATTATGTAACATATGGATGCATTAAATATTACAAGGTACCCCATTAATAAGTATAACTTATGTGTTTTTGTGTATCAGTTAAAACAACAACAACAACTTTGTTACCATTTCAGTGGTATCTGATTTCTGGTTTTCATTCCCAGTCTCCTTGCTACTATTCACTTTTAAAAGTGATCAAACAGCTGCCCCATGCACTATGTTGGAGTTTTCTACTTATATTAGTATAATTGTAAACTACCAATAAGCAATTGGATGATGGATGATGAGTGAGAGATTATTATAGCTTCTCAAATTAAGAATTTTTAAATGGAATTTTTTGAAATTTGAATTTTTATAAAGGGAAATTTAACTTCTCTCGTAAAATTCTACTTCCAGATATTAAACTAATTGTCCTTTGTTATCTTTAAAGAAATAATGTTTTTCACATTGCTGTTTTTGTCTTAAAGTACTTGTTGTAGGCTTAGTATGTGATTGATTTTTAAAAAATATTTTGTATGTCTTTTCAATCTAATTACTAATCTATTAGGTATATTCTGGTTTGTGGATCTTTGCATTCTAATAACTCAAAATGAAACAAAAGTTGCAATGTATTTGAAGAAATAACTAAAGGGTTGAATTATGTAAATCAATCACCAATATTAAATATCCCACCCATTATTGTAAGTTTTATTTCTGAGTTTATACTAACAATCAATAGTCCCAACTATTTTCGTAGTATTTATTTTTTAAAAGATTAAAATTTAATAAATAACATTTCATCTGCTACTGTACTTACTTTTTAAAATTGCTATGTTCAGGGGCTGGGGATATAGCTCAGTTGGTAGAGTGCTTGTCTCACATACACACACAAATTATTAGGTTCATTCTTATAACTTGAAAAATAAGTTTAAAAATGAAAATGTACAAAAAAAGAAACACCAAATAAAATTCTCAAATAATTAAACATAAGGAGTAAAGATCATTTAAAAAAATCTTACATTCAATAAAATTATTTTTGACTAGAAAACTGCTGGTTAGGATATATGTTAATTACTAAAGAAAGAGGGGAAAATAAAGTGTTCAGATGTGCCAACTAATGTTCAAAAGTCTTATTTATTTCTGGGTTGCCTCTTCATAAAAATGTGAATATGTTGCAGTTGCAAGCAATTGCAACTGGATTGTATTGTAGTTGGCACTGTAAAGCTCATGAACGTTTAATATCATTCCATCTTAACTGCACATTAGAGACTTCAGTCTTACTGGGTTTCAGACACTAGCAGGAGTTCTAAATATAGGAAACATTGTGTCATGGGTACTATAAAATGAATTGCTGGACTCTGAGAATCAGACTTGGTCAGGAATGGATTTAGCTTATCTTCCTTCCCTTGTCACCATATAAGAGTGTAATTAGGTTGGATGCCTACTTCATAGAAGAAGCCTAAGTTTATAATAGTTATACATTTCCTAGGAGCCATGACATTAATCCTCTTTAAGATTCTGCAGGAGCGCCTATCAGGAAGTGACAGATTTCTTTTAGACTAAATATTTTTTACTTTCAGGTAAGTCATCACTCCTATCTAAGCATCCATTCATCATTTCACTAAATATTTACTGAATGCCTACTATGTTTTAGGGACTTTGTTCAATCTGGGGCAATATTAGACAGTAAAATACACTTTCACTCCAAGTTACAACCTAGCAGAAAATATCAGCCAATAAAGTGAGATTTACTTGATGCTGTGATAGAAGTATAAATTTGTGGGAGTACATAGTGGACGACATTTATTTCAAAGGAGGCCTAGGATAATACTCAAGGTCAAGTACAAATCACCCAAGTGAGAACATAATAGAAGAAGCCCTCCTTGACTTCCACAAGGGATGAGGGTTCTTCTCACACCTGTTACCTATTAATAGTGACTTTTTTGTTTTATTTCAAGGTTATTTTGCATCTTTAAAGAGTGCATGCCTGAAAAAAAAATATATATATATATATTTTCCCTGTACTCTAAGTCATGCTGAGGACCTAATTAATATGCAATTCTAATCAAATAAAAATGAATAAAATAGTGATTGGTCGTAAAGAAATATTATCATGCATCATAAATAATTTTATACATTTACTATCTCCTAAACCAAGTTATTGCAGTGCTTCCTGATGGCATCTCTCAGTAGCATTCCCTGTTATCTCATCTGGCAGGAGATCCATTCATCTGCTTGTCTAACAGTTCTATTTCCAGTTCTGTTTGAATTTCTTATCCCTTATGGATCATTCTGCCCTTGTGAAATGCCAATCCCATCTTTGTTAGATTCATTACTCATTTTATCATTTTTTTAGACAAATCACTGTGGCTTTTTGGTCTTTTTTATTTGACACATTAAAAGTGTGGGTATTGTGATATTTTAAGCCATATATATGTTGTGTAGACTAGTAAGAATTTAATGTCTCTACTAGTTTGCCATCAGATCCTTGTTGCTCTCCTCACAGTTCCTCTGGTCATTAAAGGTTAATTTATGAACTTATTCCTTTATGTTAGTTTCTCAGTAATTTCATACTGCATAGTAAGAGAAAAAAACATCTTGTTTGGCAGGACACATGGATGAATGGGGTAGAGAATAAATCATTGAGTCCAAAGCCTTTAGGAGAGAACAACATGACTAAAAGGTGAAGAAGGAACTAAATTCTGTTTTTGTTCTTGGACAAGATTGTTTTGGAATCATGATCATTCACCTCAGGTTATGTGTAGGTGAACTTCAGACTTCAGTAAGAGTCTCATGTGGACAATAAGCTGTTATGATGGAGAACCTAAGAATTATAAAATGTATGAGTAGATAGGCTTCTAAAAAATGGAGGGCTTAAAGAAGTATAACTGAAGTTGCTTATATTGTGCATGAATGGCCACATTCTACAGGATACAATGAGCTCTATTTGTTAGGATATTATCTACAGGATTGCAGTTTCCATGAACCAGTTGACTGGCATTTTGTGTACTTAATAAGTGCTGTGTAATGAATCGAAGAAACATGGCATGAATTGCAATACCATGCTCCTCAAAAAATACTGTTCTTGTCTTTCTCTTTAAAAAAAAATATGTTGTGCATTCACATGAAAGAAAATAAAGGTTGTATCTCTGGAGGTTTTTTATATTTGTAGTTGAGTAGGTAATTCAGGGTGGCATTGGAGAGATCAATAAACTTGAATGACATTTGATTCTCATAGACCTTGCCAGTTTTACAGAATATTATGATCTAAGGAGATATGTCTACTTTGAAATCAAGGAACCATCAGGGATCACTACAAAGAGCTGAATTTATGTTTTATTTATTACCATGAGAACTTCTACTATTAATATAGAGCAATAAGTAAGAATATGATATGAGAATTTCTATTAATACAAAGTAATAAGTAAAAATATCCTATGATTAATAGTCTAAAAGCAAAAATGAGGTGACTAGTTTTTTCACTCAAAGAAATTTCTTTTCTGTTTCACAATTACTAAGTTACTTAGTCTCAAGAAGTTTCTATCTCTTTATATCATAATTAATATATAAAATATGACATATTTCTGCTTCCTAACCCAAGCAGTCACAATCTTTTATAATACGATTTTGTACTACCATATTTACAAGTGAGAAGCTTTAGATTTTCAATTTTAGTGAGAGAATCTTATTATGATAGTTAAATAAAGCAACATTGACTTAAGGCAAATAATTAGAAACTGAATATTCTTTGATATTGAGACATGATCATATTTTTTTAAAAAATTAATAACAACAGAATTAAAGAATACAGTTATTTTACATTCATAAATTCAATAACCTATGAAATCCATGCTTAAAAATTCTTTAAAATTTTCATTACAAGTTTTTTAGAAGCATTTTTTACTTTAATCATATAAAATATAGTAAGAACTACTCAGAGATTTACTATTTCCCAGGATCATTTTTCTCAGTTTCATTCAAATCAAACATGTGCAGATGTATAGCCCTGAAAAAATGCTAAGATCTGTTACCTCTCTTTAAAGAATTTGACTTTAACTGGAAATATGTGTAATTTCAGTGCAATAGCTTGGTAGGTGTTTTGATCAGGGCTTGCCCATCATGCATAGAAGAGGTAGCTCATTCTTACCTAAATATGCTGCTTTCTCTAGGCATGGCCTCCTGTCTTTGAAAGAGAGTATATATCTTTTTTTAAGAGAGAAAGAGAGAGAGAGAGAGAGAGAGAGAGAGAGAGAGAGAGAGAGAGAGAGAGAGAGAGAGAGAGAGAGAGAGAGAGAGAGAGAGAATTTTTTAATATTTAGTTTTTAGTTTTCGGTGGACACAATATCTTTATTTTTTATTTTATGTGGTGCTGAGGATCAAACCCAGCGCCCCGCGCATGCCAGGCGAGCACGCTACTACTGCTTGAGCCACATCCCCAGTCCAAGAGAGTATATATCTTGATTCTAGACTATATAATCTCTATAAGCTGGAATCATGGTGAGGGATGGCTGGTGTGCCCTGGAAGATGAGTAACACACTGAAAGCCTGGGTGATTTGGAAGGCATTGGCAGATGCCCTCAGACCATAGAAATAACTCAAAGACAGAATACCATAATTACAATTGAAGGGCAGCAATGCCTCCATCCCCCGATGGTGACATATGACTTAGCATCTCTGTATTCTTTCTGTTGAGGAAGGATCTTCAGTTAGGTGCTTTTGTGGAGATGGGGAGCTACATATCAACCTCTCCTCTTCACCTTCCCTCCTATACCCCAGGTCCCAAAGGCAGAGGAGAGTTAATCAGGGATAATGAAATCTTGAAGAGTAGAAACTTTAAGAAAAAAAATTGAGAGGATGACTTAACTAACTAAAGCTCACTGAACCTATGATGTATTTGTAATTCAGTTTACCTGGGCCTGATGTAGAGGAACTCCCTAGATGTAAGGGAGAAACATTTTGGAGAAAAATGCTGGTGACAGGATCTTCCCACCCAGAAGAAGAATAAGACCTGCTGTCATTGGGCTCTTTAACCTTGTACACTTTATTTCTCTGGCCATGGGGTGGCATTCAAAATGTCCTCATGATGTTGATATGGAATTCTAGGCACAAGTTCTAGACTTGTGTGTTAAAATGTTCTACCGTTGTCCAGCTCCCATCAGGTATTAGATAAAGTTGGATGGAAGGGCCTAGATGGACTTCTTAGTACTAGAGTGGAGACATGTCTTTCCATTTCTTCTTTGTGTTGGGGGCTTGTCACTGCCAGGGATTTTTCTGAAACTGGTTGTTTATTTATTTATCCAGCTTCCCAGAAATGATGCTATTGTGCATCCTACAAGCAATGCTATTATGTAACTTGAAAATATAATTTTTAAGGTGTTAGCCAATTGATACTGGTTATGAGAGCAGATGCTGTGAAATTTTCTAGATGTTTAATATGCAGTTAGTTTATTGAAGAGGTTAGCAAACTGTATGGGGTACATACTTAGTGTGGTTTGGTTTGGTGCTAATGAAAAGGTGAAAATTTGTTTTGATATTTATCTTGTTGTCTTTTCTACTCTTTGCATTTAACTTGAGGTTAAATTATGATAATTATAAATAAGCATATAATAACATAAAACAAAGAAGAAGGTCAGAAGAGCTCCTGTGGCAATGAGGTTGCTATTGGAACTATGGTTAGATTCTTTAGAGAAGTTAAGTTGGTTCTTTCTGGAAGAAGTCAATAGATGCAAGTAAGGATCTATGTGGTAATTTGCATTGAACAACTCACTTAGTCTTGTCAAAAGATTTTTTTTTATCTAGATAAAGTTTCTATAGCTGTTATTTTAATAAGTGGATTTATATGGAAACTATACCATAAGGAAATTAAGCATTTTCTAAGGACACATTTAGTTAGAGTCTTGAGCCCAAATTCTCTATGTTCTGGTAGATTATTTCCATAGAATGTTGTCTCTTCCTTATTTTCTCCCTAGTTTTATTAGCAACAGACAATAGATTAGAAAACAGGGGAATTATAATGTATTTGCTGAATATTAAGTTGAAAGCACCAAAATAGAAGGACATTAAAACAAAGGAAATAGTTAAATTATTAAACATAGTTGTTAAATAAAACATGATTATGAAATTTCCAAAATACACCCCCAAGAGTTAGGGAAACATGAATTCTCATCAAGATGAGGTTATCTTGTCAGCAATTAGCTATAGAATTCTTTCTCAAAAGTAAGAAAGTAGCTTTTCTTACCACTAATTCTTCTACACGTGGAAAACTTTCCTTTCACAAGGTGCTACTCATGTGCTAGTTAAAATAGCATGCATGCCCAGCAGAGTACTTCCCGTTTCACACTTTGCTGTCAACCTTGGTGTCACTCTGGATTGTTCTGTTTACAGGATTTGAAACTTAGAAATTTCTTCTTTGATCACAGTCTCTTCTTTCTCCCCACTTCTTCAATAATTTTTCTTTTCCTGAGCTTATACTTCATCTTTGACTGGCAAAAGAAGGAATCAGATGTATAGAATATAATTTGTTCCAAGTTATTGTCAAAATGAACCTTAATATTATGTATAACTAAAAGGAACTAAAAAAAGTTTTATATCAAAGGAAGATCAGTAGTGTAGATTAAAGGGACCAAGGAAAGGGAGGAGGAGAGGGAAATGAAAATTAATAGAAAATGGTATTGGCCAAATTGCATTTATGTTGTGTACATGTACAAATGTGTAACAAATCCCACTGTTATGTATCATTATAGTGCACCAATAAAAATATATGCAAAAAAGAGTAATCAGAAAGTGACAAAACCATGTGGAAACAGTTTTTTTAGAGATTGTTGCTGGTACCATATTTATTTTATGTCTTAAATATACAAAATACAAGCATAGATTGAGATTAAATAGAAAAATTCCTAGTGTACTACATTTTGATGCTGTGTAACATTTACCTCAGACTTCATTGGCTTTAAACAACATTTACCATCTGTCAGTATGGTGGGTCAGGAACCTGGGTCTGACTTAGTTGAGTTCTCTGACACAATCTCTAATGAGGTGGCCATCAAGGTTGGGGCTGTAGTAGTCACAGGGTGTGTCTGGGATGGAACTGCTTTCAGATGCACTCAAATCATTGTTGACAACATTCAGTTCCTTGCTAGTTGTTGAACTGAAAGCCTTAGTTCCTTCTACCATGGCTTGGAGGCCACCCTCAGCTCCTTCACAGGTCAGGCTGTCTTTAGGGAAGCCTACAAAATGGCAGCTGGTTTTTTCACAGTGAGCAATGAAGACAACCTAATCTCCATTACTTTTGTCAGATTCTATTTGCTAGGAAACAAGTTACTAGGTTAAGCCTGCACTCAAGGCAAAGAGATTACCCAAGGGTATAAATATCATGAGGAAAGGATAATTTTAAAAGCTGCCTATCATGCCCAGAATACAATATTTGTCATAATATGTCATAACAATGAACATTTTTTTCTAATGAAATTTTGCTAGCAAGTGATAAAAGCATATTCTTCAGGCCAGAAAGTGTCTTAGATTTAATTATTGACAAGTTATCTCATTCCTTTTTAGGTTCAGTGTGTGCCAGATTGAATATAGCCAAAAGGGCTAAAAGAAATCCAAGCATAGATGGGTGACGAGAACTTGTTATTTACTTTAAGACTATGTGCTGGTTGAGGGTATATGCCAGTGGTAGGGTATGTGTTTAGCATACACAAAGCCATGGGTTGATCCACAGCACCAAAAAAGGAAAAAATGCCTTGGACAAGTAACTTTGTTGGGTGCTGTATCAGTCCGTTTTCTGTTCCTATAATAGAATACCTCCATCTGTGTACTCCATAAAAATGAGAGGTTTATTCAGGTCAAAGTTCTGAAAGCTGAAAGTCTAAAAAGCATGATGCTGTCTCTGGTGAAGCCCCTTCTGGCTGCATCATGTGATGAATGGCATCATGTAGGGAATATGTGAAGGAAGGAGGATTTATGTGGTGATACACAGGAAGACAGATTGACAGGGAAGGCCCAGTATTGCTGTTTTTTTTTTTTTTTTTAATACAACAACTCAATCTAATAAGAGCTAACTGGGATTCCACAAGAACTACTTAATCCCTTCAAGGGTGACATCAAATGGCCTCCCACTATGACCCACCTCTTAATGTTTCCACCACCTCTTAACATTGCCACATTGAGGACCAAACATGAACCCATGGGAGAAACACAAACCATATCTAAACCGTAACTGGTGCCTCCACACATAGTGTTTCATCTCCTTCAAACATTCATGCATGAAGTAGAGAAGCAGTTATCTCAGTGGCAGGGCTGCTTCACAGAGCTGTGCAGGTTGTACCCTGCATCACCCTGGAGTCATGTGAGCAGCACATACTGGAGTGTGCACATGGTGGCTTTGTTCAATAGTTGCATCTTTGGGTAGAGTCAACACTTCCTTATTAGTTGGGCAGCCTTGACATCTAGCTATCTTGATATCTAGAATAAAGAATCGTAACATCAATTATCAGAAACTCTGTGAGGATTAAATGAAGTCACTGTCTCATAATCATCATTACCACTTATTCATTGTTTGCTAGGATCCAGACACTCCTTTGAGTGTTTTGAATATATTAACTTCCACGATAACTCCATAAGGCAGGTACTTTTGTGATTACACTTTACCAATGAGGAAAGTAAAGCATGAAGGGGTTAAATAATTTGCCTAAAGTCATAGAGCTAGAAAATGGTTTGATTCCAGAGGCTACATTTCTTACCTGTACTGTTTCCCATCCTGGAGTCAAGCTCATGTGTATTACTGTGCCTGGGATGTGGTACATATTCAACTTCAGCTCTTTGTTTTGCTAATGGAAAAAAAAAAAAGACTTGTAACTGGCTAATAACTCACCTAAATAGTAACTCAGCAGATTTTAATCCGCATATGGCTATATTCAAGGCACAGGATGTTCTTTGTTGTGCTTGGTTTTATTCAAAAGACTTATACCAATTATGAAGCAATCTTGGTCTAATGGAAAACAAGCATAACTGAGTATCTCCTCAGGGCATTGCTACACTGTGGTGCAACACAAGCACTGATGTTCATAATGATGTTTAAGACCAACAAAAAAAGAGTAAATTTTATATAATGTATCTTCCATAAGATAGACTGGAAGTGTGTAATATATTTTACAAGATTTTCATCAAACTCATTAAAATAGAATCAGTTTGATGCTATAGAAGTAAGCTTCAGCTACCTGGAAAATTGATTTATGTTGTACACCTCATTTCTGAGCAATATCAGTTAAATGAAGTGTGGCTACATAAAATAAGAGAGAGTGAAAGCAATGGCTTTGGATATTTAACTACAAAATGGACCTCAACAGTTCAATTTCCTGCCTCTAACCAGAAATATAGAATGTTCTGGAACCCATGTAATATTCAAAGAATATAATCCACAAAATGTAGTGTTTACTAAAAGGTATATGTAATAGTCAACAGTGTAATATTAATAGTCATCAGTGTAATAAACACCTGAGATAATGAACTTATAAAGAGACAAAAGTTTATTTGGCTCACAGTTTTGGAGGTTTCAGTCCATGATAGCTGGGCCCTATCCCTCTGGGCCTGTGATGACATGCCAAGTTGGGAATGTGTGGCAGAATCATTCCCCTCCTGACTGGAAAGTGAAAAAGAGAGGAAGGGAAGGGGAGTCTATAGTCCCTTATATAGGTGCATCCCCAATGACTGAACACCTCTCAGTAGGCCTTACCTCTGAAAGTTTCTACCACTGCCAAGAGTGCCATGAGCACATGGACCTTTGGGTGACATGTTAGATCTAAACTATAGTTATATCTTTTCCATATAGTTATACACATATAGTGAAATTATTAATCACTGACTTCTCTTTGTGTAGCTACCATCATGAAAAAGAGAATGGAGCTGATAGATGAAGTGCTATTGTGTCAAGAAAACCTCTTTATTTCTGCCAACATGTGAATCACTAACAAAGACAGATGCTACTGTTAATTCTTGTTCTGCAATCTTTATTGGACCCTCAACATTGGTCCAGTGTTGCGGGGGGTGGTGCTTTTTAGATTTCTATAATCATGTTACTATTCTCATTTTACAAAATGTCTAAATTAAACTATACTGATTTTCCATCCATCTTTCTGGTTTCTCTGCTTTAAGGATTTTTCAAGTTCTCTTTATTATTTATGTATCTCTAGATGATAATGTTTACTTTCATACAGTTGAAAATGTTCAGGAAGAAGTTTAATTAATTAAATTAGGCAAAAAGGTCATTGTAGTCATAAATACTTGAGATAACTGGTCTATATTACAAGCTGGGAAACTGGGTCCAATTCCTTAAATTCTCTAAATTTTATTTTTCTCTCTGTAATATGAGCACAGAGGTGCTACCTAACTCATAGCTTTTCTGTGGGATTAAATTATATAATCCATACCAAACCCGGTATTGTGCCTGGCAAGAGGCCACTAAATGTAAATTGTTATTGTTAATATTATTATTGCCGATATTATATTTTTAAATAACACTATTTATTAGTTATTGTTTTTAAGTACTGAAAGCTTCCAAACATGTACTTTCAGCTCAAATTTCTTTTCTAGCTTCAGACCTGCCTACACTCCATGTCTACCTTTCAACAACCCATCTGCTTAAGTCTGTTGCTATTGCTATTCGGTTTGCTCACTATTTGGGCCAAGCTCTAGGGACAGAATGCCATTCACTTTGTCTAATGGAATTGAGAATGGACTTTTTAATATTCCAGGCACTTTCAAGTTATTGCAATAGTCCTGTTTCAATATTTAACATCTGGTCTTGTACATATTCAGATTTCTGCCTCAAACTTCCTTCAAAGTTATTTCCTTTTCAAAGTGTAAATACAACTAGGTGTATCTTTAGCAGCTGGAAGCTGAAGTGTCTCCAGCCCATTGACCTTTCAGTTTTTAAGTCTTCTCCTAGGTTCAGGTCTAGCAGAAGGAGAGGAAAAAAGCAAATCTCCCCTGTTTAAATGGTCACTGAAACAAGTACTTGTTAATTGGTGAAAGGTCTCTGGTGTACACTGGTCATTTCTGTCATGGGCTGCAGGAGGGTCCTGGTCAGATTTCCTTCTAATTGCCTGATCTCAGAAATCTAGTTTCAAGGCTGGTGTTTTCTACCTCCTGAGGTCCTACCTTATCCTACAGCATCTTCCTCCTGAGGTGCCTCTTAGGAGAAGTTCCTGCAAGAAAACTCAGTCTTAGCTACCCTCTGAGGTGTCCACTTGCCCCAGTCTTAACTCTTGTCAGTGTGGCTTCACAGATCTCAGTTCTTGTAAGCTTCTTTTTCTTTTCCCTGCTTGTCCTGTCCTGTAGGAAGACTAGTGGGTCTGCCTATCAGACTGTATACAAGCATACCACTGGGAAGCACAATGGTTTTTATTTTTCTTGCAGAAACCCTACTATTGAAAAAGTGATTTTCATGACAATCCCAATTCCCACTTAAGTTTGAAAGGGTAAGTATTCTTATAGATTTCTACTGGAAAAGGGAGAAATCTTTTTCCTTTGAGAAAATCCACTCACTTACCTCAGTCTTCTGTGTGTTTTGACTATCAGAGAGGATGTGGTAGAGAAGATTCTTGGATTTGTGCCTACCATTAGGCCCTAAAGATAAGTGTCTGAACCCATCTGGATCTCTGCTTAGAATGCAAATACTTTTCACATTCTGTGTATAATTTTGAGCCTCTACAGCAATTCCAGAAAATGAGACAAAATTCCATATGGACATTCTGTTGCACTCTAGTGAATTGTCAATACCAGAGATTTCCTATTCTCATTTTATATCCGTAATATCTAATATAGCATTTGCAAAAATAGAAGAAAGTCAATAAATACTTGTTGAATGAATGAATGAAAAGCCACATGTCATACAAAGGAAAGCTGATCATAGATTCTATAGCACGAAATAGAGAAAACACAATCCCTGAAATATGTACCTATAGAAATTGCTATCATCATCTCAATACTTTATAACACTTAAAGTTCTTAAATTGTTCCCTATGATACCATTGTGTTTATTGTGTAGATTTCTATACTTTTATGTTTTCATTTAAATTCTATTTATTAGTTAAATAATTACCTTATGGGAACTGTGGGAATAAATTTAAATCATTACTGTTGTTTTACAGAGAGTTCTGTTGTAGCTTAAGGACTATGAAATGATCTTAGATCTACTCAGAATTATTAAAAAGCACAATCCAAGAAATATTTTTACTCTTTGTTATTCTTTTCTAAATCACATTTAAAATGATCTCTTTTGCACTTAAGTGTTTTTTTCAGAGTTTTGTACCATTTCAAATGCATCAAATTCTTTACTTTTCTATGATTTAAAAAGCATTTTTTTTGAAATCATTATTTTTAAG
This sequence comes from Marmota flaviventris, assembly GCF_047511675.1. Classification (NCBI taxonomy): domain Eukaryota; kingdom Metazoa; phylum Chordata; class Mammalia; order Rodentia; family Sciuridae; genus Marmota; species Marmota flaviventris. The sequence continues at coordinate 56,340,318 of NC_092507.1, forward strand.
CAAAGTAACAAGAGAAAATTTAAACCTAAATTCAGTCTGTCAGATAAGAATGACCAAATTTTCTTGAAAAATAATGAATGGGATATTTTATAATTCCTTGGAAAATTTGGAAACTTTACCCAGTTCCCAACTAGATTTACTGAAGCAGTTAGCTAATAGTCATCTTCAGTTATATGAGAAGGATTACTTGATATGAGCAAATCCCTATGCATCCTTATTAGAAACACAAATAAAAACAATCTAATGGTTCTGTTCCAGTGCATTTCAAAAATGTTTAGAAGAGTAGAAGGGCATAAACCTCTTTAGAAGCTAGTTTTCCAGAAATCTCTAGGAGTTTACAGAGATTGCGAAAGAAACAGCCCACACACTCAGTTGATTGCCTGGCTATTTCAGGTCTTTATGAGAAGCTTTCATAAGGCAAGTTACCAGGGAAACCTTTTTTTCACTCAGAAAGGCTAATTGTGTTGTAGGGGTCCATGCATAGCAGGGCTGTAATCTTGATATACTTTAATTTCATCTAATTTAACAACTGAGTAGAAAACACTATAGAAACCAGATGCTAAGAGTGCAGAGGGCAAAAGCAATTTTATAACCTTCAGATGATTATCGATATTAATAATAGTGGTGACGCTATTAATAATATAATTATAAACATTTATAAATAACTATTTCTTGTCCATTTGAGCTGCTATAACAAAAAGACCATGAGCTGGGTGGCATAATCAACCAACATTTATTGCTTACACTTCTGGAGTCTGGGTAGTCCAAGATTAAAGCACCGGCAGACTTGATATCCATTGAGGGCCACTTCCTGGCGCAGAGAGGGCCATGTCATGTGGGGGCATTACCTGCTCACCTCTCAAGAACCCTGACTCCAAATATAATCACATTTGGAATTAGGCTTCAACATATGAATTTTGCAAGGACATAAACATTTAGTCCATAGCACACTCTGAGTTTAAAAACTGCAGTTGTTTAGACCATGTCTTTCAAAAGATATTATTGTTATCAGTCTCATAATAGTGATAAGGAAACTGAAGTCAAGTACATTGTGGATGGCCACACAAGGATTAAATAGGAGCCTAAAAGTTGTTTCCAGCTTCCTTGGTCCCACAGAGCAACTGCCCTTACACATTACCCAGTTTTCCAAAATAAAGTTAACTTCTGCCTTGATAGTGAGAGTACACAGAGGTAGGTTTAGCACAGATCAAAGGAGGCATATAGCTTCAGGACCCCTCACTTGTATGAGCACACTCCAAGTCTTTGAAGAGGTCCTAACAGAGTTCATATATTTATGTAAAATTTTGTGATACTTTTCAAAAATGAGATATTTTCAAGCTGAATTCAATCTTTTACAGCATCGCCACCTATGTCTTGATTCCTCTTGTATTGGATTGCTATACCTTAATTGTGGATAGTTTGGGGATCTGGCTTAGAGGAAATTGATTTGCAATACACTTGATTTAGTGAGAGTTATGTGGTTTGCAACTACTCCTGTGTATAGTTAAATCATTGCTAGCCATGGTGATGCTCAGATGTTTTATAAGAATGTTACTGTGTTGACTCAAAAGTGTTCAGACATGAAAGTGTAACATAGGCAGTTGCTTCATAATATTAATTCATCCCATAGCTTTAGCTCCTAAACTATATAGGTAGAGGAAAATAAAATAAAAATGTTCAGATCCACAAGCTAATTTGTGGAAAATTTGTCCAAATATCAGGTGAGTAAGATGTAAGTAGAGAATTGGTTTCTTATCAATACTTAGTCAAGCAGTTCTTTTGTTGATGGAGGTTTTCATAAATATGACAACAATCCTAAAATTTTACATGCTGTAGTCAATGTAAAGTGAAAGGTAATTTAATAGAGTTAATTAATACAAATGTGCTATTATTCTGATGTTAAGTTTTCAATATTGCAATTTAATAAAATTTGCTGTGATTTATTTTTTTCAATTAAAATAAATAGTTTATACCTAATTTTGTGTTTATAATTGATATTATTTTAAAGAGGTCCCTCTCTCTCCCAAATTATATAACATGAAGGCTTCATATGTAACCTCCACTGAGACTATGTATGCACAGCAAATATTTGTTGAACAAATTGTTTTCTGGGATCAGTTTTGATGTGAAGGTGACCTGACATCCTGAAGTTCTGGAGTCCAAAAACCTCTGACCTTAAGGAACTGTGGGTATATTTTCCCTTCACGATTGGGAAATAGACTATACTTTCTGAAGCTAATGCACTATGGAAATTTATTGTATTTTCACTCTGATACTTATCCAAAGCTAAGTACCAGGATTCTGTTTGGAGATTTCCCTTCTTTCTCTTGTAGCCTAGCCACTTTCCTTCACAGAATATCAAACAAAACTATTGTTTTAGAAAAATTAGGCTCATCAAGTAATTTTGAGTCTAGAGAGGATCCTATTGGAGGTGGTTTACCTTGGAGAGAAAATGTTGGAGTCTTGAGTTTGTGTGTCACAGATGTTGGAAGGCTGTTGAGAGTAATAGGGATATACATATTCTCTCCATCCCCTTAGGTCTTGGAAACAATCGTTTTTGTGTAAGGCTGAGTGGACTGTGGCACTAAGTCATGGCTCCTGACTATTACTAATTACTATTTGGTTATAGTACCTGGAGTCCCAAGTTATTTGGAGGGATAACACTGCTCTGTAAAGTGGCACATGGATAATTGGACATTTAACACCATAGAGGAATGATCTAGAACTGAAGATCAAAGGAACTTTTCTCCAATTTATGGAACCATATAATTACCCTACACCCCTGCTTCAACCCAAGACTCTTACATATGTGATCTTAGAATAATGATTCTCAAATGAATGGTCTTTCTCTATTTATCAGAATACCTGTAAACATTTTGGGAATACAGATAATCATGTTATGTCCAAGGTCTATGAATCAGAAACTCTAGTGCATACTGCCACAGAGCAAGTTTATACATATTACATATAGAACTAAATTATTTCACACAGGTGGGAAACAGCTAGCTCAGCTGAATCTCACAAGGGATCAAAAGCAGATACAGAAAAGTCAGAATAAAATAAGGCCTTGATTCAGACCCTTTCTAGATACAGGATGGTGGCATCATCTGATAAATTATTTCAGAATTATCTGTCCTGGTGTTGCTGTGAGTCTTCTGAAATTTTCCCTGTTTAAAGTTTTTTTCCTCCATGCATACACCTGAAAGTAGCCCTTTATCGTTTCTGTGAGAACTCAAACAATGAGCAGAGGTCCAAGCCCAATTCTAGAAGGAAGATTTAGTTGATTCAACTTGAAAGAGTTACAGCCAAGCTGACAGGATCCTTTGGATGGCTGAGGCTAGAAGGGCCTCATGCTTATTTGTGGTAAGTCATTTCCCAGTCCATGGTTTGCAGACCAGAAGGTCATTCCTATATGTCCACACAATGAATGCCAGGACTCATTAGACTAAGACTACTAATATTGTGGGTCACATTTCTAAACTTTATTCAATTTATTGCCTATAGTTTTAGTCTTTTGTACTTTGATTAATATAGTCTTATGGTCTTTGCCATATATCTGGAAATATAAAAATAAATTGAGTTTGGCAAGAAAGTTAAAGAATGGGTGGGTGGGCTGGGGATGTGGCTCAAGCCGTGGCGCGCTCGCCTGGCATGCGTGCGGCCGGGTTCGATCCTTGGCACCACATACAAACAAAGATGTTGTGTCCGCCGAAAACTAAAAAAAAATAAATATTAAAAAATTCTCTCTCTCTCTCTTAAAAAAAAAAAAACTAAAAAAAGAATGGGTGGGGGTAAGAAGTAGTTGAAAGTTTGACTTTCATGCTGGGGTTCATTGCCTGTTTAAGATATAAATTGTATTTCCTCCAAAGCTCTGAAATAATAGCTCAATAAATAAGTAGTGATATCACAGTTTGGGCATTTTAATTAAGCACCTTTACCTTTTGCTACTGTAATATCCAAATAATGTATGATGCAATGAGCTTTTTTGGTTGCAGAGTTTTCCAAGTCTGGGTTTTTATTTATTATTTATTTACAGCTAATTATGCTGAATTCTCAATGCTGTGTAGTAAGAGGAGACCTACAAATACATAGACTTCAGAATATAGACCAAAGGTTTGCAAACTTTTTCTTTTAATGAACTAATAATAAGTATTTTGGAGTTAATGAACCCCAAACAATTTCTGTCACTCCTTACTCTTCTCCCCATTTTCCTCCTTCTCATCTGCTTCTTTCTTCTCTTTTTTCATTCTTAGGCTGCAGGTTGAATTTGACATCTGGCCTATTATTTTCTAATTTTTGTTTATAGTTCAAAAGGAACTTGAAAGCAATTGAAATTTCCTCTCTTGAATGGTATTGTTAATTTCAATCATCTTTTTGTAATTGAACCATATGAACATATTGCAGTCTAGGAAGAATGTAAGACATGTAGAGCCAGGAAGAGCTGAGAGTGTAGCATATATAAGTCCCTGGGTTCATCACTAGCACTGGGGGAAAAATAGCTGGGAAAGAATGGGAGGAAAAGGGATAAATTATTTCAGAATTGACAAGAAAGATCATTTTATGCACCTCTCATGTTGCATACTAAGTATGCATGATTTTCATTTAAACCTTCATACCACTCTAGTGGGCTTTATAATACCTACTACAAACATGAGAAGAAACATGAAGAGGTAACATTAAATAGCTTAAAATGTTTATTGTAAAGGTTGAGTTTTAATCTCAAGTTTGTGTGGCTCATAATTCCCATCTTGTGAAATGCCACATTGTGACCTTTCATATCATGGAATGAGGAATACTGAAAATATTAACACCTGAAGACTTGCTAATATTTAGAAACTGCATTCTAAAAGCATCTTATAAAATTGCTAAGGCGTTAAAAGAATTTGGCAGGTATTTATCAAAGTCAATAAGGGCAAGTAAGTTGGAACTGCTTAGAAATAACAGATTTAGTAATAACATATTATCCCTATAATGATAACATATTGTCCCTTTGAAATACATATGATTGGAAAGGTCCCAGAGTTTGTATCCTAATAAATTGAAATAATGCATTGCAGCACATCTTATTCCCTTTTCCCTACAAGTACACTCATGCTCACAATGTATTCATAAAATATGCAAACTAAGCATAGTGCAGTTGTTCTCCCCTTTCTTCCTGAGGCACCAGGACATAAAGCGAGGAACTGAAATGAACTTGCTTAGTCAGTGATGGGGTATGAACTGCCTTTGGAGTCATACATACCCGTAAGCTACTAGATGTTTAACTAGATTGCCTCTTGTGTGTTGCTTTATGTTTCAGAGAGAACATTTTCCTTCTTTCTAATGAATATACAGCTGGACCTACTTTTCTCAAATTAGCTTATCATCAATGCTATTATTCCATAAATGTGCATCAGATGTTGCTTAAATCTAGCTTGATCACAGATGCTCCCTATAGTTTTATTCAATTGCTTAACTCCAAACATTATACCATTAAACCATTTAACTTAGCCATTTCTAAAAGTTTTTATTTAAATTGTTTAATATTATGAGATTAACTAACTCATCACTCAAACCATAAAAGTGAAATTATAATAATAATGTCACCATCTGAGTATTACTCCTTTCCCCATGTATCCAGCAAAGCAAGAAAATATTGTATCAACTCAATATATCTTTGTGAGATATAGTAACTATCAGATTATACCTGGACTTCATGGATGAAGGGAGTCATAGTAGTATACTGATTTGAATTTAGTATAAATGTAAAAATATATTTAATGGTTTCATGGTCTTTTATAGGGCAAGAATATTACTATCTTATTTAAACTTTCAGGGACTTGCCTTGATGTGCTTAAAGCATTATGTAAAATAAATAAAATTCCACAAGAAGTTTATATCTTAGGGGAAAATATATAAGTTATATCATGTCACCACTGCCTATGTGTGGTTACTTAAATTTAAATTTTAATGAATTGAAATAAAATATAATAAAAAATTATATTCCTCAGTCATGCTAATCATATTTAAATGCTCAATATGCACACTGGGTAATGGCTCCCATATTGGATGGTGAAGATTTGGAATATTTCTATTATTGCAAAAAGTTCTATTGGACAGTGCTATTATAGAAAATGTAGCATTTTTTGCAGGGGATTTTGTATATATTTTGTTGATTTTTTTTGTTCATTATGTATACCATGTGGAATGATTAAGTCAAGCTAATTAATATATACATCACCTCCCTTACCTATCATTTTTGTGGTGACATATTTGAAATTTACTCAGTTATTTTGAAATGTATATTATATTATTATTGACCATAGTCACCTCTCTGTACAGTAAATCTCAAGCCTATTGCTCCTATTTGTCTGAAACTTTGTACCCTTTGAACAATAGCTTCACTTTTTTTTTCTCCCCCAACACAGCCTGGGCACCATCATTCTACTCTGTTTTTATGAGTTCAAGATATTTTGATTCCACATTTAAGTGAGATAATGTGGTATTTGTTTTTCTGATCCTGATTCATCCATGTTGCAACTAACAGGATTTTCCCCTTTTCAGTATGTATATATACCACATTTTCTTTATCCATGTATTTACTTTTGGGCTCTCAAGTTGATTCCCTTTCATGGCTATTGTGAACAGTGCATCAAAGAACATCCCTTTAACTTATCAATTTCATTCCTTTGGATGTGAACCCAGAAGTGATACTACTAGATCACATAATAGTTTTGTTTTTAGGTTTTTGAAAAACCTCTGTATCAATTTCAACAATGGCTGTGCTAATTAATTTTTCAACCAACAATGTGTAAAAGTTACTCTCTTCTGCATCTTCTCTAATACTTGTTTTCTTTCATCTTTTTGATACAAGTCATTCTGATCGATGATACTTCATTAGGGTTTTACTTTGCACAATTAGTGAGGCTGATCATTTCTTCATGTACCTATTGATCATTTGTAGATCTTCTTTTGAGAAATGTCAGTTCAGGTTCATTGCCCATTTTTTAAATTGGATTATTTGTTTTCTTGCTATTGAATTGTTTGAGTTCCTTATATATTTTGAGTATTAACTTCTTATTAGATATATGGATTGTAACTCCCATTCTGTTATTTATTGATTATTTTTGTGTATGTGAAAAGTTTACTTTAGTAAGCTTATAAAAAAAAAAACCCAAACAGGTAAGGTTAAAGCAACTTACCAAAGACAAAGAAATAGAGACATAAAAGAAGGAAGAAGAAAATTGTACAGAGGAATATTAGTGATAGAATAACAATTGATCACAAAACTTAGTTCTGACTTTAGAGGATAGCAAAGAGGGCAAATATGATAAATATCAGTATTCTAGCAAAAAGGAAAAATATACTCATAAATTTATGAAGCAGAAATATCTGCTTTGTAATATTAAGTGTAACTTAAGAAATAAAACTAATAAAGTAAGTGCACTTATATTTATTACTCATGAAAATATAAAACTAGAAAAATAAACATATAACAAGTATATTCAACATATATAACAAGTATAATCAAACATATTCAAGCAACAAAAGAAGAACATTTGGATGCTTACTGACACTAAATAGCTATTTACAAAATGGCAATATTACTGACCATTAAGACACAAGCTCTTATGAGTCTGGCATGCCTATAACCTTCTCTTTCGGTAATTTTTTTTTCTCCCATCTCTTTCCCGCCAAAATGGCATCAGATGAAAAGGAAGTAAGTGATCAGGCTCAACTGATTCTGCATGCCAAGGCTAGTGCTGGGCATTCAAGATGGATGGGAGGAATAGGAAGCTGAATGTACAGATTTGGAACTAAATTTTCATCTTTTCCTTATTGCCAAAAATGTTAATTGAGAAAAGGACTATATATTCTTGTAAGCAGCATTATTCTTGAAAAAACGTAAATTAACAGACTGAGCCTTAGTAATCTCTCCTATAAAGACTCAGTTTTTTCATAATTTTTTTTTATAACATCTACTATTAAATCTTATCTTGGCACTGATATAATGAAGACATTAAACAAATGCATATGGATCCCTTGTGATAAATTCTGATATGTATAATTTATCATTTACTATACATATATCTTTATCATAAAACCATTTTTCACTCCCTGGCCTTGAAGCCCATAATAAATTTAGCATTAAAGGTCCTCAGGGTAAAGAGCCTTAGAAGCATAATGAAAAGAGAGTGATAGTGTTGTTAACACCTCTGATGCAATGGCATTGGCAATATCCTCATTTTACATTGGTGATTACTTTGTGGAAGTTCATTTCATTGTTATGTTTTCTAATTTATATTACTTTTATTCATTGGGTATTTATTAGTTCATATCAAATTAGTGACTTAAGAAACAATAAGCAGTTATTATCCCTACTATTTCTATGGGTCAGGATTCCATGATCAGGTTGTAGGCAAGATTGCAACCAGGTTTTGATGGTTATCTGAAGACTAAGAGATGCCTGGATTATGCGTTTTCAATGAGATCCACTCTAGTGGCTGGGGAGTTGGTGCTGGGTATTGATGAGAGGTTTCATTTCTTCCCCATTGTGGGTTGCTTTGCTGGTCTCCTTGACCATCCTCAAAGCTAGGTGGTTGCCTTCCTTTCATAGTGAGTGACTCAAAGATCACAAAGCAAAGACAAAAATACCTTTATGACCTTGCATTAAAAGTCATATACTAAGTCTTCTGCCATATTTTATTTAGTAGAAGTCAGTTACTAAGGTCCATATTTATAGGGCCCAAATTTTCATGATATTAGTACCTCAAATTTTCAAAACACATTTTAAAATAATCAACATTTTGTGAATTTTTAAAAATTATATAACATTGAGCTCAGGCATTAAGAGTAAATTAATGAGAAAAACCAAAATGATCCTTGAAATGAAGAGCAGATGTGAATAATAAATACCAAGTTGCAAAATATAAACATTAAAGAACATTAAAGAATGCTCCTATATTAATTTGAAAGTTTTATTGTAATTTGGATGCATACTGTAGTGGGAGAAGAGAAGAGGAGATAGCCAAATACTTACTTGACTGATTTTATTATAAATTGGTTCTTTAGTTCTGAATGATGCTGAGACCAGAGTGTTTCTCTTATGGAACACTTTTGTGACTTCTCTGGAACTTGTCTGTTTTCCCCTTCAGCTGTAACTTTGTTAATATGTAGTGGTTTTTTTCTTCAGATCATACCATTTTCTTGTGTGCTCCTGGTAGTACTTAGCTGTCTTTCAGTTACCTTACCATAGCAGTAAGCTCTCTGGGTTAGGGACCTTCAAAAAAATGGTCCCATACTGAAGTCCGAACCATGAATTTCACAGATTATCCCTAGGATTTAGGGCTGCTTTTTTTTGCAAGAGACAAGTTACTGAAGCTTCTAAAGGCTCTTTTAGCTTTATCAGACATGAAGTTCCTCAACCGTTTAGAGCTGTTTTACTTCCAGAACAGCAACATGGTGACAGATGCCAACTTGTTTTGCCAGACTTCCATAGTTTTGGCTGATGAGGAGACAATGAGTCCAAACATATTTAGAGTTTATTATTTACTGCACAGCAAAAAAAAAAAGTGAGTTTTTCATTTATATCAGTATCCTTTTCCCTCTAAGTCTCCAGAAAGTCATTTAAAAAATTTTATTTTTTTTGGTACTGGAGATTGAACTCAGGGGCACTCAACCACAGAGCTGCATTCCTCAGCCCCATTTTGTATTTTATTTAGAGATAGGGCCTCACTGAGTTACTTAATGTCTCACTGTTACAACTCATGACCCTCCTGCCTCAGCCTCTTGAGGAGCCGGGACTACAGGTGTGCCACAACATTCCTGGCTTCCAGAAAATCATTTAAGTAGATCCAGGTGGATTTAGTACCCACAGTAGGTCTGTGTCAGAATTCCAGAGCATAGGATATTCTCTGTCTTACTAGGGATGGCTGGCAAACCTGAACAACCCCTGTGTAGAAAGACATTATCTGTGTTACTCTAGACAATAAGCATCCTCTCTGGAGAAAGGTGGGAGGCATCTCTATTTTATCACCTTGCGATGTCTCCAGCTAATATGTCTTTGTCTTAATTCAACATAAATGTAAATAAATTTGCTCCAGAGTAAATTTTTGCTATCTTTTGTTTCCACCCTTTCTGGGCCACCTGCAAACATTTCTGAAAACATAGCCATGAAGTAAATAGGCTTTGAATGCTGAGACATGTAGAAACATGAATGATTCATGAATTATACTTGTTATGGAAGGGTATAGACTTCTAGAAGCAGGTCAAATAATTTCACAATCATTCTCATTATGTCCTATCTAGTTGGTAGGTTATGGTATGTTTTGATCCTACTTATGAGCAAATGATTTTTAAATATGGGTAACCAGGTTCTCAGATCTATCATTTAAAAATACAGATTTTGGTATGACCTTTATTTTGGAATGTTTTATCTATTGTACCTTGATGCCACATCAGAAAATTTTCAAATAAATAACCTGTTACTTTAACTATCAGATCAAGGAGAAATTAGGACAAAGCATTACTAAGGAAAAATCGTCATTATAATTTAATAAAATTTCTCTTTGATTTGAAAATATAAAATACTAAAAAACTATATATTGTACATAGTATATAGTTTTAAATACATATAAAAACAGTGCATGTACAACAAAATTTACAGATATATCATCTTTCTAGGAAATATTAACACTTTCTTGTTCATTTCATACCTCCTTTTAAAAACATTTTTTTTTTTAGTTGTAGGTGGACACATACCTTTTTATTTTATTTACATGGTGCTGGGGTTCAAACTAGGGCCCCCACATGTGAGACAAGTGCTCTACTGCTGAGCCCCAGCCCCAACCCCTCATTTTATGGTTCTAGTAATACCTTGATACCACACCAAATGATAAGCAAATAAGCAAATAATATAGGCCTATTTCCCACAGAAAAACAAAATATATAAAAAAATTAGTGAATAGAATTCATCATTATCAAATCGGATTTATTCAATGAATGCAACATTGGTTCAGAAATATGAAATTAATGTATTTCACTCTAATAACAATTTAAAATATAAGAATGATATAATTAACTCAAGATATAAGATATATAAAAAATACTATAAATTCAATATTTAAAAACACTCTTAGAAAGCAAATTATAGAAGAGAGGTTCTTTAACCTAATGAATACATCCATAAAAATTCACACTAAATATCACTAAGAGAATTTACTTCAAAGACATAAATACCTGATGTCACTAACTTTAATTCATAATTTTACTAGTTATCAGTCATTCAGTAAGGCAATTAGCAGAATAACATTTGTTTATGTAAAAAAACCATTAAATTAGTATTTTCAGCCAATATGATTGTATGCTTAGAAAACAAAGGCATCTACTGGCAAATTATTAAAATTAATGAGAACTAGTGATGTAGAACAGGCTATATTTGGAATGTTACTCCAGAGGATTCTTTCAGAGTAGATAATATTTTGATAATATTTACTGGATAAATGAATTAATATCACCAAGTCTAAGAAGAACTCTGGTTCCAATAGAGAAAGTGCATGCTTACAACATAATAAGTGCTATAGAGAAATAACAGGGCTAGGGAAGAAAATGGCTAATTTTTTCTGGGTGCCTCGTGAGAATCATGACAAAATAAATGACAGATAAGCTGAGCTCACCTTTCAACTGGATGAACCAACTGGGAGTAAACTATTGCCCTGCATCTTAGTTTCCCCACTAAGTGTATCAGAGGATTGTTGAGTCAATTAGATAATGCCTGTAAAAGCACTTTTTAACATAAATATTCTAAATTTTGTTTTTTATTTTTTCTTGATTATCTTTTTAGAGTTCCTTGCTTACTTGTTAATTGACTGTGATTGCTTTGTTTCAGTTAAATCAGTGACACCTGGGCGTTCACATTCTTTCTTTTGTTTTACTGGCACTGCACAAAGAAGTAAGAAGCCAGTGTTAACAGCCTAACTTAAAGGGGAAGAATTAATCCCAGGTTTCGTCTTTCATAGAAATTTTGCCTCTAGTCCAAGAACTTGGCTAAATTGCAAATTATTTAAGAGTTATGAATAGTGTCCAAATGATAAAAAAATTTGCTTGATTAGAACATTAATTCATGAATTTAAATTTTATGTGACTTTAAAAAAATTTAATCTCTTTTGCCACATGATGGTAGTGTTGCTTCTCTTGTTAAGACACAAAAATAGATTTCAGATGCCAGTTAAAATTGTAAAAATTATATTTCTCTAAGGAGACCTAACAATAAAACATTAGTTTCATAAAGAAGAAAGACTCCTACACAGTTATGTTATTTTTAAAGAGCAGGAAACATCAATGCCAGTGTTTCCTGAGGAGAATTGCTATTTCTTCTTTTGGAAACAGATCTTTGCATGTCAGGAATGTTCTCATCATCTACTTTTCTAAGGGAATCTTGTTTTAGGCATTGCCTTTCAAATTACTGCCCCCCTTTTAATTGGGTTGACCAATATAATTTGTTTCCTTGTAAGTTGATGTAGATATTTATCTTGAAGAAAAGAAATCTTAAATGGCATTTAAATTGATTGTATTCCATGTAATTTTTTATAGCAGATTTAGGATTAGAAGCCAATTTGGGAGTTGTCTAGTGTGACCCTCTATAAGCATGCCGTAATTTCTTCTGCATTATCTACAACAGATGGCCAGGCAATTTCTTAAGCGCGTCTAAGGATGCCCTTCAAAGCAGACATTTTCATTGTAGGACCCCTAGAAAAAAAACTTGTTTGCTTTTATGCTCAACATAATGTGGTGTTGCTTGGAAGCTGTGTAGTTTCTGTTTGCCTGAATTCAAAACCATGTCATTTGTCTGGAGACACCCATCTTGGAGAGAGAGAGAGAGAGAGAGAGAGAGAGAGAGAGAGAGAGAGAGAGAGAATGAGTCATAGGATAAAATTATGAAATGTAGTTAATTCTCTGCATACGGTAGTCAGTTCACAATCTGTCCCACAGATCAAAAAATATTGGGAGATATAACAGGCTACATTTTGTACTCTTAGAGATCCTGGCTTAACAAGTCAGAAATCACTTCTTTTTCCTCATGATCACCATGGACTTACTGAAATAGACAACTAGGATTTTTGGTTACTCTGTTCTCAGAAGTACAGTTTCCAGTAACAGTTTTACAATAGACAGGGTTAGTGGTGGAAGTAAATTTCCTTGCCATTTTCTGCATTAATCAGCTTTTTCCATATAATGAAATATATAATATAGGCTACTTATGAAGAAGAAATTTATTTACTCATAGTTTTGGGAGGTTCAAAGATATGATGCTAGCATGGGGTCAATTTTCAGCTTCATCACATCATAACAGATAGCAATGGTGGGAATTTGTGCAGGACTCGGCTAGGATGACATCACAAATTAGGAAGAAGAGGGACAGCTGTATGTAAGGCAGGGAGAGGGGGCAGGCTAAGGCTTGCATAACAACCTTCATGTGGGAACTACTGAGGAGTCCCAGAACACCCTTTGAGGACATGCTCCCAAAGGCTTAAGGACCTCCCATGAGGCCCCACCTCTTAAAGATTCTATCACCTTCTCATAGTGCCACCCTAGGGACCAAGTCTTCAATCATAATCTGCCCTTGGGGGATATTCCAACCACACCCAAACCATAGCATCTGATTACTCTGGTCTTGGAAGTAAAGTTTCCAATAACAGGTTGATAATAAACAAGTTTTGTGGAAGAAATAAATTCCTTTGCCATCTTGTCCAGTGGAGTGCTGGTAGGTTGAGAAGCAGGTTTTCCTCAGCAGGGCCTTGGTTTTGTGTTACATGTTTCTATTTTCTCTGGAGACACTTTTCACTTTACCCAGGAATCTAGTCGCTGTGACCTGTTGAAATTAAAATGGTAAGAGAGACGTTCGTGGAAAGTTTTTGAGGGAGTTTACAGAAGTCTGTCAGTGGCACCACAGCGGGTTCAGAATGCATTGTTCAGCTTTGCAGATTTAGAAATGTTCTCTTATCTGTTCAGTTAGGGGTGGATTATGTTCTGGGGGAACATACCACACTAACTGGTCTCAGAAGAGAAAGTGATATGACCCTGAGTGCATCTTTTTTGGAGAGGGGAGTGGTGCCAGGGATTGAACTCAGAGCACTCGACCACTGAGCCACATCCCCAGCCATATTTTGTATTTTATTTAGAGACAGGGTCTCACTGAGTTGCTTAGTGCCTCACTTTTGCTGAGGCTGGTTTTGACCTTGCTATCCTTCTGCCTGAGCCTCTAGAGCCTCTGGGATTACAGGCATGAGCCACCACATCTTGCCTGAGTATGTCTTATTTTATTCACCATGACAAATTTGCCTGGCAGGTAATCTAAACTGATATGCTAAATCTAAAACTGATATGCTCATTGCTTATAGCATATCAGTTTTGCAGGTGTATCTGTTCCAGAGAATATTGTGCCAGGTACAGAGAAGAAACAGAATCTCATGGGAAATATCGTTTATGTAGACGGCTAATCACTGCCATTTTGTACTCATTTTTCCTGGCTGTATTTTCAGATGGTGATATGAATGACTTAGGTCCCAAATTCTTATTTGGGTCCTGAAGTCACCATGACATACTAACTGAATAGATTCTTATGATTTTAAATTTTATGTTGACTAAATCTGGAATTTAAATAGGAATCAATTATTTTTCAAATGTATGCCATTTTCTCTGTTACTATAAATACAGCATTTTGATAAAGAGAAAGTGGAAAAAATAAATTTGGATTAGACATACCAGATATCTGATTAAATAATATGTAAAGGGTGAAAAAATGACATAATAAAAATGAATGGAATAGCAATGTGAGAATACAGAGTTAGATAATAATTGATTTGATTATCTTTTCAAATAGAAAGCCAAATTAAGATTTACATATTGGGCTGGGATTGTGGCTCAGCGGTAGAGTGCTCGATTAGCACGGGTGGGACCTGGGTTCGATTCTCAGTACCACATAAAAATAAAGGCATTGTGTTGTGTCCATCTACAAAAAAAAAAAAATTCTCTCTTTTAAAAAAATTATATAATGTCCATCTATTTAAAAACATCAATGTTGACCCTTTTCTACCTGATGAAAGGTATCTATCTGCCTGATAGACATTTGTTCACTCAAAAACTTATGTAACTTGCTGCAGATGTACTAATGATACTTTTAATAAAAATGACCCATGATATGCAGAGAAAGAAAAAAGTTCTTTAATGCCAGGACTGTGCTAATCATGAAAGAGATAAAGATGAATAAGACAGTCTCTCAAGAAGCTCATGACCTAGTGGGAGAAGCTAATAAGCAAACAGGCAATGCTAATTAAATAGAAGATACACAGAGTTAGTGAAGTGCAAGAGAGTTTACCCAATCCAGCTCTCTATTGTATTTATAAATAACCCAGAGCTGGTATGCCATTATACTTTTCCATAGTCTTTATCTTGTTCTAAAAGACTTAAAATAAATATCTGTAAAGATGAGATGTGTTTATTTGATGTACAAGCATATTGGTGTAATCAAGGTCCTGATTATGAAAGTTATAGTTTCCAGAGGATGACGTTTTCTTTTCCTTCACCATTGAAATGGTGACATAGCAATATTTGTCCAATTTCATGATGGCTTCCCCAAACCACCCTGAATTAAGCAATCTAAACAAAAACAATATGCTTGGAATGTAGGCACAATCCCTTAGAACTACCTGCTGCTAACCACATATGCATAACTCATCTCACCAGAGTGCTGTTGTAAAACTCCTTCCATACAGAATTCAAAATCTTCCACTATATGAAAGCTGTCTTATAGAATTTTCTATAGAAGTCATTATAGCAAAAGTAGTTTCCATGATATTTCTATATAACATATAAAATTATTGTCCAAGACGTTAAGAGTTACATTCATAAAATTCCTCACTTAAACATTCAGCATTTTTTTCCTAAAAGAACATACTATGTTGCATACTCAAAAAATTCAGAGAACAAAGCTTCTGGGCCATTGTCAATCCCTCTTCAGTGAACTATAGAGAATCTGTGCTCTAAATCTGATCATAGGCTGTAGCTTTGACCTAGTCTGTTCCTGTAAGTCAATTCACTGAGAGAAATGGTATTCAATAATGGGTAAATTTCATCTACCCATCAATTCACCCAAATGCATTTGTTGAATCATCATTATATGCTGGATGCTGTTCTAGAAGTTGGGATTCCAATAATGAATAACATGTCATTCCTATCTCCAGGGAGTTCATTCACACCATATCATGGGAGGCAGACTTGGTAATGATCTACCATATGATAAGTATAATAATTATGACTTAAACATAGTGTGACATAGGCACTGGAGGAGAAGGATGAATTCTGTTTTTCATGGGAGGAGAAAGACTTTAGAAAGGAGTCCATTCTTGTACAGATTCTTAAAGACATATACAGCAATTTCTAGGCAGTTGGATGGACAGAAAATATTCTAAGACAAGGTGTATGTGATTCATCCATCCTTTTCATTTTAAGTTCTGTCTTTTAGAAAGTTAGATGACAAAAATTCTTTGAGTTTGACTGCACCATTTTATTTTCCTGCAGAATAATTCACTGAACTGTTTAACATTATGTTATATATCTTCCTAATAAATGATTACTTTAAGACTATGGATGCATTATTTATAAAATAATTTTTATTGGTATGATATATTTATTTTTCAATCTAAGTGGTGATTTACAAACATTCTTTACATTTTAGTAGTATTTATCCTTGTCTTTCTTAATTGAGATACACTATTTAGTCTCACCTCACATAAAATAGACACTATCACATGTGAAAACTCTGAAAGTCTCTCTTATTGAACCATTAAGTTTTCTTTATCTTAATTGTCCTCCACACTTTTAAAAGACCAACCTTCCAAATGGGCCTTCGTTTTCCAACTCTTCTTTTGGTGCTTCGTGAAATCAAATATTGTCTTATTAAATATTCATTTCCTAACTGGAGCCTATGAATAGACTTAAAAATTTTTTTACTGAAAAAAATTTAAAAAGGAATTTCTTCATCTCTAATTTTTACTGTTTACTTTCCTTCATTCATTACAAAACTACTTGAAAAATTATCACATTATATATCATTTTTTCATTTAATGTGAAATGTTTATTCCAATTGGGTCCAGGTACTGTCCTCATTACACTTTTGGAATTGCTGTCAGTAAGGAAGCCAATGCTCTTCTAGTTAACAAGGCTACTTGCAGTCCTTAGTATTGCTATGGATCCTTAGATGTAAGTAATAGCAACTATCTCTTGTTGAAATAAACTGAAAATAAGTTTATGAGAAAAATTTGGAGGCTGGGAATGATGCTCAGTGGTAGAGTACTTGTGTAGCCTTTGCAAGGCCCTGTGTTCAGTCCTTACCACTGCCCAAAACAAAACAAAAGGAAAGAGCAGAAGATTCTGGACAACTCACAGAGCCAACAAGAAGGCTGGGGAACTAGGACTAGATAAGAAGCAAAAGACGCTGTGTAACAGACAAATGATACTTCAGGTAAATGCAGGGAAACACTGGACACCTGGCACAGCCACTAAGTGTGAATTTGCATAGTCACTTGAGACTTAGGTCCTGGGTGAAATATCCAGTTGCTTGAGCCTGGGACTATTGTCCTGATGAACCCTGGCTTTCACTTAGCTTCTCCAGTGGAGATGTGGCCCTTGGCATGAAGCGGAACTTTTTCCCAAATAAAAAAGGATGTTTTAGATGTTGAAAAGCAAAATACAGTGTTCCCTCCATAATCATTCTGTCACATTTGGTACCATTATCCAATCACTTCTTGAAATCATTTCTTTACTTGATGTCCAAATACAACTTAAGATTTTTCTACTGTTTTTGTCTCTCTATTACTTATAGGTTAGAAATAAAACCTGTAACAAGGCATCCAATGCCCTTCATAACATTGCCCCCCCTACTTTTTTCTGTTACTAAGGAATGAAACTGGGAGATGCTCTACCTCTGAGCTATATCCCCAGCCACTTTTATTTTTTACTTTAGGACAGGATCTTGCTAAGTTGCTCAGACTGTCCTCTAACTTGAGATCCTCCTGTCTCAGTCTTGCCAGCTGAGTGACTGGGATTACAGGCATGGGTCACTGTATGCAGCATTGCCCTTTAGATTTGGGTGTTGTGCTCCTTTTCTGATCCCAGCTCTTCTTTCCTCTGTTTTTTGTCAGGTACCCTTGATTCTTGACACAATTGACAAAGCACTTGTAATTCTGTCAGCATGCCATTTACCTAGAAACATCTGGAAAAGTCTTTCTTATTCTTGGTTTTTGCATTCCTCTTTCAAGGTTCAGATCAGTTGGGGGAAGCCTTCTAGAACTTCCTCTGATCAAAATCAATCATTCCCTTTCCCAACTGCCTTCCCTTCGTACTTTAGTTACTCTTTAACTCTCTCTTCCTAATTGATTCTTCAAGGGAAAACAATACTGTATTTATATTTAGTGCCATGTTAGTTGAATTAATTTTGAATC
The DNA here is from genome assembly GCF_047511675.1 of Marmota flaviventris. Taxonomy (NCBI): domain Eukaryota; kingdom Metazoa; phylum Chordata; class Mammalia; order Rodentia; family Sciuridae; genus Marmota; species Marmota flaviventris. The sequence continues at coordinate 56,358,797 of NC_092507.1, forward strand.
ATCTAAAATGTTTTCTGTATCTCTCCTGGATATAAATTATAAGATAATAAAAAGTAACGTTACAGTGCCTGGTATTTCTCATCCCAGGTTTTCAATTATTCAAAATACTATTGTTTTCATTTATTATGTATAATTAAAAGTATCTTACAAAGTACATTTCCATTTAATGAAAATGTTCTTAAAGTACCTTTCTCCTGAAGATCTGGATATACTTCAACAAAGATGGAGTTGCTCTACTGAGGAGGATGCTGGGGTAAAATAGGGAAAAGAGTCTGTTTCTGTTGTGCATTTATTCCTGTCTACAACAGAAAAAAAATCCTATGTTGCCAGCAGCCTAATGTAATTACTGGCATAAAGTTTGGTAGTGTATTTTCAAAATCAGCATGGCAAATCCTGAGTGGAAGGCACTATAGCAGCTATTACAAAGACCCTTAAACTGCCACTCATGTGTAATTCAGTGCTGTTCTGACATGTGCTGGCCACGGGTGTCCCTTTCTAGACCATGTAGTTAAATGCAAATGAAAAGAAAGTCCTTTCATTATTCTGGGATTCTCTGCCACCTACACAATTCCCATGTCTCAAGTAGGAGGCAGAATTAGATCAACCATAGCATGAAAACTCATGCTGAGTATATGAATTCTGTTTGATATTTAAACATGTTCTCTTCAACATGTGCACTAACAGAAATATTTTCTGAAGTTTATGAATTATTTTCAGACAATAAATTGCCAAGTAGTTTTGAAAAATGCAACAGGCCACATAGAGAATAAAATATTCACCTTTGAACTAGAAATGTCTTCTATGGACAGGGAGATTAATGTTCCATCCGTAAAAGAAACTATATGAAAACAAACTATAAGCCAGGGGCAATGACCTTTAAGAATTAAGTGGTTTTAAATCTTAGGCATTAACTTCATTCTCTCTAAGGTAATGGCACAGGTGTAACTAAATCAATGGATAATGTGCATTCCTGAAAAAATCCCTCATAAAAGTACATTCCAGAGCAATTCATATGTTTGTACTAAATTCTAGTTTTGGAAATATAGATTTATATAGCATACAAGCTCTGCAGGAAGAACAGAAGATAGATACGCCAAAACAAACAAACAAGCAAATAAATGAAGAACGACAATCTCCAACCAATAAATCTGAAGGCAGACATGAGCTCTAGTTACTCTTTGGCAATGGTAGAAGAAAGCACAGTTGGCAGTGGGAGAATGGATAGCCAGCAATGGCAGCCAGTAGAATACTAGTTCTAGATCTGGCATTAGAATTCTTGCTGCTTAATTCTGCAAATCCAAATGATTTAAATAAAAAAAATGTATTTTATACTATAAAGCTTTCTGCCCTTATGAAACTAATCTGTTTGACAGCTTTAACTATTTTTCTTTCTTTTTTGGGTGGGGGGTACCAGGGATTGAACTCAGGGGCACTCTACCACTGAGCCATATCCCTAGCCCTATTTTGTATTTCATTAGAGACAGGGTCTCATTGAATTGCTTAGCACCTCGCTAAATTGGTTCTTCTGCCTCAGCCTCCTCAGCTGCGGGGATTACAGACATGTGCCACTGAGCCTGGCCAGCTTTAAGTACTTTTATATCATAGATTATCTATGGTTTCCAAAATGTTAATGATAATGATCATAAAAGCATTGTTTTCCTTTATTGGATCATATCTCTGAGCTACTTTAAAAAACTGAAGTACATATATGTATTTTTTAAAAATTTTGTATATATATATATATATATATATATATATATATATATATATATATATTTAATTTTGGGATAGTTTTTCAGGAAAAAGTGTGAAAGAAGGAAGTGGGCAAAACAAGCTGGTTGGGTACCCTGTTTGGTGTACCCCTCTGAGTTACCTGTCTTTCATTGTCTTTGATCTATTTTATAACTCTGTAAGGTTGATAATATAGATAGTAATGCCATAATTTCTTGTTCATGGAAATGCAAATTGTGTCCCCTGGAAATGCAATTGATCATCACTCTGTGGATATTAACCAGTTTTGTACTTATTAAGTAAATTCATTTCAGTATTCTTATGGTCTTTATATGTATAGTTCCTTCAATTATCTTTTGTACCATTTGCAACATGTTATTGGTTCTTTCATTATTTAATGGGTTAAAATATTTAACTTATGTGTTCATTTAACATTAAGATACATTTTGCTTCTTAAAATGATCTTTAACAGTAGCAAGATAGTTCCTTCCTAAATGTCTCCCACAAGTATTTATTCGGTACATACTATGTTCCAGACACTATATGAGTCACTGGTATTAAAAATCCAAACTAAAACTACTTTTTTCTTTATTATATATAATGGTTTTCATACAAATAATGCTATATGGTGTAATAAAAAAACAATACCTCTGGATTTATTTTATTGAATTTGGGCTCAAATTCAAGTTCTACCCCTTTCCTGCTATGTGACTTTTGGAAAGTTACCTTACTTCTCTGAATTTTAATTCCCACATTTACAAAATGGGTTATGCTAATATCAACCAGGCAAGATTGTTGTGGAATAAAATAAGATTATGGAAGTGGCTTTCTTGGTACTTAGATGGTGCCTTGTTCTTGATAAGCACACAGCGAATGTTAACTCCCATTCGGTCCTTCATGATTTCAATCTTTTTAATCTTGATTTTTGGCCATTGCCCCCTGAATGACAAGTTGTTATTGCTGTTATTACTTATTACAACTGAAACAACTAATTCAAGCTCAATGAACAAGAATCTAGGCTACTCAAAGTCTATTTAGCTCCCAGCTCAATGAGACTTGCAGGCCTAAACCAAGGAATAAGTTTGCAACCAAAACACCTCCAAATGCTAAGAATCACACTATGCTTAAGGGATTATAATTGTAGGGAAAATGTGATTACAAGAATGACCTACTGCAGATGGCATAAGGTTAGTCCACCTGAACAAATACAGACCAAAATTCATGAAAGTTAAAATTTTCCTATCAGATGCCCAGAAGCAAATGCCCTCTTTCCTGTCCTTGTGGACTTCAGGGCATTTATTTATCCACTTAATGCTAAATCTTCCCTTCACTATAGTCCCCTCCAACTCTGCTTGTCAGTTCTCCTTTAGCAGCCAAACATGTTTTCACCATTCTCTTATATTCTGTTGCTGGGTAGTTTAAAATTTTAAGTTATTTACAATCCAAATGAATATTTAATGGAATATTCATTATGCACCTTCCGGTTGTTACTTTTCCATTACTGAAGTGACACTGAAGAATGGCAAAGATGCAAATGCCTATTTCTTATGAGTTTAATCTCGACTCCTTGTGTCTTGATATATCTTATCATTTTGTTTGGTAATTAGACTTCTCTGATGATGTTGTAAAATACATATCAGTTGTGAAGGAAAAAGTCATTATTTATCATTAGAGGGTTGGAGAGATGCTCATTTTTCACTGCCCTTACCTGAGCAGCAAGGGCAGGGTGATGCAATTTCAACTTGGAGGACTAGGCTTGATATGATTCTGGGATGGAACAAATGGGCATGAAATTAATCTGAGCATGTTCAATCACTCTCTTGCCAGGGCTTGGCTGGCATCCTCTTGGTAGATGAAGAATAGCTTTCCAGGGTCCCAGCTTCCTCATGAGTGTGAGGAAATCAGAGGGAGATTTGTCCCTGTTACACATCATCTTATAAAAGGTGAGGATGGGGACCAAAAGGAAATGAATTAATGAAGGGGGAAATGTCTTTTGAAGCCAAGAGACTATAAATAGTTCCGTTCTGTCAGCACTGTATTTATGAAGCAAGGCTGTTACCTGAAGTGAGTTGCAGAATAACCTGCCCACGTGTAGTCTTGTGAAAAGGAAAGAAAACAGAATTTGACTTAGAGATTTTTACATCCTAAGGAAAATGAAAGAAATCAAACGTTGGATGGAGATCACTGGTTTCCAAAACAGGCAGTTTCACTTTCATTTTTTTTCATTGAGCTAATATTTATTGAGCTCCAACTAAATACCAGACACTTTCGTGAGAAGTAAACATGATTCTGAAGTTTTCCAGGTTTAGAGAAAAGTTTCAGTGTACTCTAACAAGAATAACTCATTGGTTATATATTACATCTGCACGAAATTAACTCCTTGGTTATTTTGTTGAGTTTGGTATTTTTCTCTAAGTTTTAAAATATATGTATTTCTTTCTTAGGGAAAGTAGTTCATTAGATCACCATGTAACAATGTACCCTTGCTGTAAAATTTACTTTCAGTTTTTACAAGCATGCTATAAATATCATCCTGTGTAACAATAGAAGTCCTAAAGAGCAGAGAGAGAGACCTGTACTAGCTGGAGATGGCTTAGATTGCTGGAATCCCTTAGAAGGTACTCTTGCCTATTCAGTCTGAGGTGACCTGCCTCTGGTGAAAATGCGGTGGACTGCACAGGGAAGAAAAGTCAGCAAGACACTCAACTAAGGGTTGCAATTGTTTATTGAGCTTGTTGATGATAAGTATGTCACCACTATTCTACGTGATTTAAATGGGTGACTACATGTCAAGTACCTGGAATAGTGTCTGGGACTTGGTAAACAGGCAGTGACCTTGTCATTTCCAGTAACTTCAGGAAAACCCCAACATAATCTCAAATTTATGCATCCCATTTTATGATGAGCACTTCCTCTTATTGGAAGTTTCTCTATCTAATTCTCCAACTTTAACAATCCCATAGCCACAATGGGACTCAAAGTCCTTGGCCTTACCACCTTTCACTTTTTCATGACATTGAGTTCCTTTTTGCCCAGATTGCTATTTTCATTCATTATAGTTATTCCCAAATATAGTTAATTATCTTGCCTTTCTTTCATTCTTTTTTTTTTTGGGGGGGGGGTACCAGGGATTGAGCTCAGGGACACTCAACCACTCAGCCACATCCCCAGCCCTATTTTGTATTTTATTTAGAGACAGGGTCTCACAGAGTTGTTTAACGCCTCGCTTTTGCTGAGACTGACTTTGAACTCTCCATTCTCCTGCCTCAACCTCCTGTTGGTATTATAGGTGTGTGCCACTGCACAGGGCTTTATCCTGTCATTCTTTTGTGCAAAATTAATACTGATTAAAAGTAACATAGGGTTGTTCACTCCTATGTAGATAACAGGGCAGAAAAAAAAAAATCAAGCGCATGGCTGGCTGCCTTCACTCACAATTTGTGATGTGAACCTCAAATGGACCTCAAAGCTCCCTGTGGATCATTGTGTTTTCTAACCAATCACTTTCCCACTTCCTTCGTTGACTATTTTATCCTCTTTCTTTGCCCCCAATCTTCAACTCTCCCTTGATCATATTCACTTTCAGTTGCTGGCTTTCAGAAGAAAACTTTTACAATCTTCCATGATCATCTCTAACTACCTGCCATTATGTACGTTGTCTGCCACCTGTTTTTATAGATGAACAGTCCCACTGTTATCTAAGGATGGCATTTCCTTTGATATGATTGACCCCAGCAATTGTCTCTTCTGCACTAACAATTTCCTGCTCTTTAATGAGTCACTTCTATAAAAATAAATTCTTTTTTGCTCCATTTTGGAAAAACAGTAACAACAACAAAAACCTTGACTTCACCTTCCTTTTCCAAAAAATTCCTGGCAAGAATGTTTCATTCTTTTTTCAATTTTCCTCCCAATCTATCTTGAACACCTTCAGTCAGGCTTTTGCCCCAAGTCATTTTACCAAAACCATTCTTGCCAATGTCCCAGGAACCTTCATATTGTTGCAATTCTTGGTCTTTTTTTTTTTTTAACTTAAACCATCAGTCACATTTGATATGCTTGTATAATTATTTTTCCCTGTTTTATTTTTCACTAACTTACTGGCATATTCTTTTCAATTTCCTATGCTAATGCCTTGTCTTCTTCCTCCCTGACCTGTTAAACTTGTGTCCCAAGGTTCAGTCCTTGATTAATCTTTTTTGTTTACCTACATTAAGAACCAGCAACCTAAGAACTGTGGCCCCCAATCCAACTTATGCCTGTTTTTTACATTTTTTTATTAGTTGTTGATAGACCTTTATCTGTTTATATGTTGTGCTGAGAATCAGACCCAGTGCCTCACACATGCTAGGCAAGCACTCTACCACTGAGCCACAACCCCAGCCCTATGCCTGTTTTGATAAATAAAATTTTTAATGGACAACAGTCATGTTTGCAACTTATGTGTTATAAGTTTATAGATTTGAGTAGTTATGACAGAGATGGAATGGCTCTCAAAGCTTAAGATAGTTACTATCTGGCCCTTTATAGAACGAAGTTTGTCAGCATCTGGTCCACACTTACTCCCTCCCTGGGTGCATTCAGAAAGAAGATTGAAGTACAGACTGTCTACTGATATCTCCTCTATTTATATTCCCCAGGCATTTCAGAACCTCAGAGTTAAAAGTCCTTTTGCTAATGAGACATGTACACTTGGATGTCTGATAATCATCTCACATTCTGTATGTTCAAAATAAAGTTTCTAGTCTTCCTCTCCAAATCTCTTTCATGAGTTGTCTGAGTTAAAGATACCTCTATCTTTTTAGTTGCTCAGGTCAAAAACCTAGAGACATCTTTGCCTTTCCGTCATATCCCATGTCATTTTTGTCTGGAAATTCTGACTTCTTTACCTTAAAAATACATTCAGAATCTGACCACTTCTTCTATTCCAGTACAAGTCATCACAATCTCTTTCCTAGAGTACTACTTTAACATTTTTCATATCACCCTCTTCCCAGTACTCTTCATTCTCTTTATCCTAATTATTTTTCCTTATAATTTTATCACATTACATATATTTTGATCATTTTTCTCTCTCACCACTCATCCCTAAAATGTAAGCTTCATGAACATAACAGCTTTTGGGGGTCTTTTTAAAAATGTCAATATTCAAAACCTAGAATAGTGCCTGGCACACAGTGGGTGCTCATTTGTTGAGGGCCACAGTCGAGTCGGGATGACGCATGGCATTTTTGCCAGAAGTAGTGGTTGAGAGGTGACGCCAGCGAGTTCTCGCGGAGTTCCCATTGAGTTCCAGTTGAGCTCTCTCAGGGATTCCTGAAGAGTTTGCATTGGTTGGGGAAGTGCCGGAGGAGGGATTTTCCGTTGTGTGATTCTGGGAGGAGCAGCGTGGCGTTCGGGAGAGTTCCTGGGAAGCATGTGTGGAGTGTGCTGGTGGAGTTCAGAAATAAAGTTTGTTCCTGCTTCAGTGGCTCGTGATTTGTGCCCAGCCAGACTGCGGCATTTGGCGGCCCGTGCGGGGAGCGCCTGAAGCTCAGAGGTAAGTGAAATTGCTTGCGCCTAAGGGAAGGCAAGAGAATGGGTGACCATTTCAAAAAACAATGTGTTCTTGTTTTGATTTGTTTTGTTTTGTTTCAAGCTGCCTATCCCTAGAACTTTCTCAGGCAAACTGGGAAAAATGGTTGGCTCAAGATTTGAAGTTGTTCGCCCCTGAGGAAGAGATAGAAATAGTCCACAAATGTACATGTCAAGAAAATAGGAAAATTGATACAACAATTATTTGTTCCATTTTTGTTTCATTCTGTTTCGGTTTTGTTTTGTGTTATCTTGTTGGGTTGCGTTATCTTTATAGTAGATTAGAAATTAGTAAAAACAAACTGAAAGAGTGTTAAGTAAATTGTTAGAGGTCCAGACTATGATAGAAAACATGTTAGATCAAGCAAAAGAGAAGGTCTCTCTAGCTAGTCAGATAGAGGAAGAAAATTTAAAGTAAGAAAGCTTAGAGGACAAACAGCTATCAGGGGGGAAGCTACAACAGGAGGCTGCTACTAACTCCGTTCTATCACCAGAGGGCATTATTCAACCAACAGCTCCATCTATAGAGACAGCTCAGTGGCCCTCAACCGCCGTAGTTGATAGATGGAATCCTGAGGCAGGACCTCAAAGATTAGCATGCCCTGTACTTGAGCAGGCAGGAGGGCAGCGAATTCACCATGCTTTAGATTTCAAAACAGTGAAGCAGTTAAAGGAGGCTGTAACAACCTATGGTTCCCAAGCTCCCTTCACGGTAATCATGGTCGAATCCATTACCAACTTGGACATGATGCAGCAGACTGGGCTAGCATGTGTAAATCAGTGCTAAATGGAGGACAATATTTATTATGGAAGGTTGCCAATGAGGAATTTTGCACGGAGACAGCTAGTCAAAATGCAGCAGTCGGATACCCTCAAAGAAATCTAGATATGTTGTTAGGAAAAGGACCTTATGAGGGTCAACGGCAATAAATTGAATATGATCCTGCTATATATTCACAAATTGCTGCAGATGCAGTTAGGGCATGGAAGACTTTACAAGGACATGGAGATTTACAAGGTCAATTATCTAAGGAAATACAGGGAGCTAATGAACCTTACGCTGAATTTGTAGATAGGCTTATTCAAACAGCTACCAGAGTTTTTGGGGATACAGAACAAGCAATGCTATTAATAAAACAACTGGCTTATGAGCAAGCAAATCGTTGGTGCAGAGAGGTCATTAGACCATGGAAACATGGAGATTTAAACACATATATTAAATTATGTAGAGGCATTAATGAACAAGGGCAAGTCTTGGCAGCTGCAGTACAACAGGCTTTAGATGCCAGGCCAAAAACATGCTACAATTGTGAACAAACAGGACATTTTAAAAGGAATTGCCCCATAGGAGGAGGGTTTAACAAAACTAGGTATCAAAGGGGTAGAATACCGGGTATTTGCCCACGATGCCATAGAGGGAGACATTGGGCTAATGAATGCCATTCTCAAACCACCATAGAAGGTACTCCGCTATCAAAAAACGGACAAGGACCAGGTGTTTACCCACGATATCGTGGAGAAAGACATCGGGCTCCATTGCCAAAAAACAGACAGGGGGGCCCGATGCTCCGAGGCCCACGACCACAAATATATGGGGCACTGGAGGAACCCAGAAACACCATGGAGGAACCCAGCAACACCATCAGGGTAGTTCCCAGGACACATTATTCATCAGATCTATCATCAGACGAACCAGAGGGAGCGCAGGGTTGGACATCTGCGCCTCCGCCAGAGCAGTACTAACTCCAGAGATGGGAGTTCAAATCATTCCCACAAGAGTAAAAGGACCTCTTCCCCAAGGAACAGTAGGCTTATTGTTAGGATGCAGTTCTTCTACTCTAAAAGGACTTATAATAAGTCCTGGGGTAATTGATCCCAATTATGAAGGTGAAATAAAAATTATAGCTAGTTCTCCAAAGGGTATATCAGTAATTTCACCAGGAGATAGAATAGCACAGTTATTAATAATACCCAGCCTACATGATAAATTTTCCAGGAGTACTATAGAAAGAGGTTCCAGGGAATTAGGCTCCACAGGTGTAGACTGGGCTATGCTGTCTTTAAATTTAGATTCTCGCCTAATGCTAAAACTAAATATTCAAGGACATGAATTTAATGGGATACTAGACACAGGTGCAGACCTTTGCATCATATATTGTCAAGAATGGCCGAAACATTGGCTGTTAAAATGAGGCACTCAAATGCTTCGAGACCTAGGAGTGGCGACTAATCCCCATAGAAATGCAATGGTATTAGATTGGAAGGATCCTGAAGGATGTGAAGGAACTATACAGCCATATGTATTGGATCATCTTCCTATAAATTTTGGGGGATGAGATGTCCTAGATCAATTAGGTTTGACATTAACAAATAACATCAATCCAAATGCGCCCACTATAAGGGCTAGACAAGGTTTTAGGAAAGAAAAAAGATTAGGAGAACAAGAACAAGGTATAGCAGCACCAATTCAAATAGATCAAGGAATAAATAGACATGGATTGGGTTTTCAGAAGGCGTCACTGAGACAATAAAAATTACTTGGAAATCGGAAAGACCAGTATGGGTTCCTCAGTGGCCCCAGACTAAAGAAAAGATACAAGCAGCCCATGACCTGGTCAAACAACAATTAGCGGAGGGACATATACAACCTTCCATATCTCCCTATAATAATCCCATTTTTGTCATTAAAAAGAAATCTGGTAAATGGTGATTATTGCAAGATTTAAGAGCCATTAATAATGAGATGGTTATTATGGGACCTACTCAATCAGGGATTCCTCAATTGTCTGCTTTGCCAAAAACCTGGTATGTTTTAGCTATAGATATTAAAGATTGTTTTTTTTTTCAATTCCAATTCATCCTGAGGATAGTCCACGTTTTGCATTTACTATACCTGCACTGAACCATGAAGGTCCTGATCAGAGATATGAATGGAAAGTACTCCCTCAAGGGATGGCTAACAGCCCAACTATGTGTCAAATTTATGTTAACAAAGCAACCCAGCCACTTAGAAATCAAAATCCTGAACTACAAATATTTCACTATATGGATGATGTATTATTAGCACATAAAGATAAAAACACATTGCTAGAATGTTATGGCACATTACAAACTTATTAAAAAATTATAATCTAGAGATAGCAATAGATAAAGTACAATTAAATTTTCCAATTAATTATTTAGGAGTTCTATTATCCTCAACCATGGTCCGTCCACCAAAAATTCAAATATGAGTAGATCAACTCAAATCACTTACCAACTTTCAAAGGTTATTAGGAGACATAAATTGGATAAGGCCTTATTTAGGCATACCAACAGGAGTTGGGACAATAAATAATAAAGGCAAACTTCAACCAGGATGTCTTTTTTCAATATCTATTTTATTATTGCCCTTTCCCACATCATAAATTGCTATTTTATTTTTTGAGCTCATACAGACCTAGGTTAATGTTTTTCTCATCAGTTTTATTTTTTGACTGTGGAGTTTTTAAACATTGCAATGGAGATTTCACCTGTGTAAAGCTATAAGGCCTTTACTATTGTCTTATGTGTTGTACGTTTTTGTGCACACTTGTGTTTTGTGTTGTATGTCTGTATGTGCGTATGTCCATATATCATATATGAGGAGCGCTCATGAAAAAATGGATCTGAATTTTTTTTTATTCACGTGATTTAAATGTTTTAATTTAAATTGGGTAAACAGCTGTTGAGGATTGTTTTAATATGTGAACAAAAAAGGAGGTTAACAGATCTGTTTGTTTACTTTCACCTTTCCTTTTCATTATATTTAATAATTCTGTTCAGGATAATGTAATTTGTTCAGAAAATTGTTTTCTTAGTACCTGTTGGAATGTTACATAATTTTTTTTTACCCATCATTGCCAGAATTCCTATCTTCATCCCAGTGCTGGTGAAGACAAAGATAAAACCAAACTACAGCTTCTACAATAGTTATCACAACAAACTGTATAAACTGATGCATCAATGAATAATAACTCAACAAATAATGCTCAATCAAGGAGTCGATTTACTTTGGAAGGAAATGGACATATTGATGGATTCCTCTGCTTTGAACTGCTTGCAGAACTTACCTGGACTATGTATCACTTGTATGCATTATGAAATATCTGTTGATGCAGCGAATTGTGGTAGTGCTGGCGTATTTTTGCAGATGGTGTCATCGGTGGTACAATTTTTCCAAAAAGAGCCGTCATTTGGCTTGGTGTCGTGGCATTTTGCATCTTCCTCCCTTCTGCTAGTGATGGTCTAAAATTTGGGGGCCAACAGAGGTGAGGCAAAGAACCTCACCCCCCACTGGTGCAAAGGCCTATCCACAAGTATGGCTGTATGCTGGACCAGTAGTCAGTGACGGGTATGATCCAATTGCAGTGGTACCAACCTAAGACAGGGGCTGATGCCTTGAGGTCAGCTCATCTGATGACGGGTAAGGACCATATGTAGTATTGGACAGCCTAACAGGCACGGTCCCTAAGCCACATTGCTTGTTGTTTAATTAAACAGAAGGGGGGAGATGTTGAGGGCCACAGCCGAGTTGGGATGATGCATGGCACTTTTACCAGAAGTAGTGGTTGAGAGGTGACACCAGCGAGTTCTCGTGGAGTTCCCGTTGAGTTCCAGTTGAGCTCTCGCAGGGATTCCTGAAGAGTTCGCATTGGTTGGGGAAGTTCTGGAGAAGGGATTTTCCGGTGTGTGATTCTGGGAGGAGCCGCGTGGAGTTCAGGAGAGTTCCCGGGGAGCGTGTATGTAGTGTGCTGGTGGAGTTCAGAAATAAAGTTTGTTCCTGCTTCAGTGGCTCGTGATTTGTGCCCAGCCAGACTGCAGCACTCATTAAATATTCACTGCTGTGCAAATGATAGTGTTGGCCATATTTTCATTATTTTAATGAAGATTTTGATGAAATTATGTATTAGAATTTTAATTGTATTTTCTATAGTGAGGGGTAGGTAGATATTTCCTGATCTTTCATCTAAGGAGTGAGGATTTAGATATGAGTCATTTGAAGCCTCAAAATGTTTCTATCACTAAGATTCTCTAATTGGTTTCAGTTTGCCTTAATATGTAACTCCACAAAAAAAATTAACTTGAAAGAATAAACATTGAACTAGCAACTAGATACTTTGTGATGTTTCATTGTATTCTCTATGTACTGTAAAAATGGTGTATCCAAACCACTAAACTGCCTCTGTCCTATTCCTGATTTCTGTGGTCTGAATGTTTATGTCCCTTCAAAGTTTTATATTGAAATTCCTATCACAAAATGATGTTACTAGGAGATGAGATCATTGGAGATGTTTAGGTTATGGGAACAGGGCTCTCATGAATAGCATTACTGTCCATATAAAGGAGATCAAGAAGAGACCCCCCATCAAAGGAAGGCACAGCAAGAAGATAGGCATTTATGAGGAAGATTCACCAGACACTGAGTCTGCTGGCATCTTCATCTTGGACTTCCCAGCTTCCAGAATGGTGAGAGATTTCTGTTGTTAATTAGCTACCCAGTCTATGGTATGTTGTTACAGCAGTCCAAACAGACTAAAACACTGATTAAAAGTGTTTGGTTACTCTCTTTTATCAGTAACAGAAGACACTATTTCTCAGGGTGTGATGTCTTATTTTTATTTCCAGTTTTACCACTTTACCTTTGTTCCAAGCCTGTAACCCCAATTGTAATACCTGGAATACTCCATTCTGTCTCATACGGAGTTTTTATTCTTTCTGGAAAATTCCAGCTTGCTTTTTCCATTTACATCACTTAATGAGGCTTATCTCAAATGTCACGCTTTGTCCTCGTGGCAGACTTTGAATTGCTTGGGAGTTAGTTCTTGCCTTTCATAATACTTATCATGTTATCATATTGTTTTATGTGCTTTCTCTTCCAATGGACTCTGAGTTCACTGAGACCAAGACTAATCAATAATCCCTTTTCAAACTTCTTGATTTCGAGATATCTTTAGATTTACAGAATAATTGCAAAAATAGTACAGTTCCCACATTCCCTTAACCAAACTGCCCCTTATAGTAAAATTTTATATAACCATTGCACATTTACCAAAACTAAAAAGTTAATCCTGGTAAAATATTGATAACTGTTAGGGTTTGGATCCTAAATGTCCCCCAAAGGGTCATATGCTAAAAGCTTGGTCACCAGCTTATGACACTGTTGAGAAGTTGTGGAACTTTAGGAGGTAGGGCCTAGTGGAAGGAAGTTGAGCCCTTGAAGGGGGTATTGGGACCCCAACCTCTTGCTCTCACTTTTTGTGCTTCTTGACTTCCATAGGTTATCAGCTTTGCTCCTGGCCATGATCATTTGCCTCAACACAGGATCTAAAACAATGGAGTCAAATGACCACAGACTGAAACCATGAGCCAAAATAAACCTTTTCTTCTTTTAATTTGTTTATTCAGATATTTTGTCACAGTTATGGAAAGCTGACTAACACATTAACTAAACAATATAACTCCTTTGGATTTCATTAATTTTTTTACCCATGCCACTTTTTTCTTCCAGAATCCAATCCAGTATTTAGTTTTCATGTTTCCTTTTTCCTTCAACTATGACAGTTCCTCAGTCTTTCCTAGTCTTTCATGACTGTTATGGTTTGGATGTGAGGTGTCCCCCAAAATCTCATGTGTAAGACAATGCAAGTCTGGCAAGTGTAGTCTCACTTGCTTTCTCTGTTTCTTGATCATCATGTTAGCTTCTTCTCTCTGCCACACTGTTCTGCCATGATGTTCAGCCTCACCTTGAATTTCAAAGAATGCAGCAAGCTGTCTATGAACTGAGCCCCCTGAAACCATGAGTCTCCAACTAAACTTTTCCTTCTCTAAAATTGTTGTTGTCAAGTCTTTTAGTCATAACAGTGAAAAAAAATGATGTTGGCACTTTTGAAGAGTATTGGCCAATTATTTTGTAGAATGTCTCTCAATTTGGATTTGTTGATGTTTTTCTTATATTTAGATTGAAGTTCTATATTTATTAATGGGAAGGCTTCCACAGAGTTGATATACCCTTCTTATTGCATTTTAGTGAGTTGCACATGGTGTGAGGTCTCGGTGGTGATAGATTTATAGAGGAGTTGCAACACTAATTTGATGTGGTTTGACAGGATTCTCCAAATATTATTTCTTTCGCTTTGTTATTTCTAATTGTTTTGTGGTGATAACTTGAAACTATGCAGACATACTCTTTTTCTTTAAACTTCTCCCATTGATTTTATCTGCTAATATAGCCACCAGTGGATCTTTCTTGAAAATAGATTAATGTGGTATTCTCATATTGTTTTTATAGTTCTTTATTTCTGTGTTTCTTACCTAGAATTCTTCTTTAAGGAAGAGTTGTCCTTTATGTCTTATTTTTAAATTCAGTTATGTATATTTTTTATTAGCAGGGACTTATTAATTTTTAAAATTTATTGTGTTGTAATTCAATATTGTTCAAGTTATTCCAAATTTGGCCATTGAATATCCAAATTAGCTCCTGTATATTAGCTAATACATGATGAACATTTGCATTTATTTCTATATCTATCTGTGTCTATTTTTTAAAAAAGATATGACTCCATGTTGATACTTCTGACTTCAATCCTGCCCCCAGCTGAGCCTTCAATCTTTGTGTACTGTTAATGTCATTAGTTCTCACTATATGTATTTACTTATTTGTTTAGCCTTAGTATACAAATAGTTTAGAATTGGCAACCCATGTCCATGTAGGATGGTGTTTGGTATAGACTCTTTGCCTTCAGCTTTACAATATTTTGTCAAAGAGCTGTTTTTTCAAAATTACTTATTTTAGCATCTTTGTCCCTATTATCTTCCATATGGCTGCACAATTCCTCTTTTCCTGTCACTGTAGTTTAAATGACATTTTACTACTTGTCCCTTTCATTCTTTTGATTGGTTGACATACATTTTACTTTTATATGTTCTACAATCACAAAGTATATTGTAGCTATTTTTGTTTTGAAAAGTAACATTTTCTTAGAGCAATTAAAAATATGCAAAATATTTTAATATGATTTTGTTCCCAGTATTTTATTCTTCACTCTTTTGGCCAGATTCCATTTTCAGAATAATTCCATAATCATTCTGTCTTGAGATTTTCTTTAAGATTTCTTACAAAGTGGTTTTCTGGGGAGGAGTTCTCCCAGTTTTCATTTTTAGGGTATTTTTTTTATTTGCGGGGTACATAATTTTGAATGGATAATTTTTAAATTTTTCATTTCAGAGGTTGTGTGCTTTGGCTTGCTTGGTTTCTGATGAGAAGTTTTCTGTACTACTTATTCTCATTCTTCCATATATAAAGTTTCTTATTTCTCTAGTAGAGAAAGATTATTCTCTTTGCCTTAGATTTTGGAAGTTTAAAGATTATATTACTATTTTTTATTTAGTATGGGTTTGGTAGTGCTTGGTAGTCTCTGAGCTCCTTGACTCTGTGATTTGGAATCTATCCTTAAATTTAGGAAATTATTGGCCTTTATTTTTTTTCTTAAATTTTGTTTTTCTATGTTGTTTAATATTCTCTGGTATCTCTTCACCTTTTAGGACTGATTGCTCACATATCTGAATATTTGAATATTATTCCACATCTCTTGTCTGTTCCATTCTGCACTCCCCTCGCCTCTTATTTTTTCTCTATGTGTTTCAGTATGGGTAATGTCTGTTCACCAATCTTTAAATTCATTGATTCATTCTTTAGGTTTGTGGAGTCTACTTGAGGTGGACAGAAGAAATTAAAAAGAAAGGTAGAGAGGAGACATATAGAAGAACAAGGAAACCGACTTTAATTTGGAGTTCTGCATACTGCTTCAGGCCCGTCACTGCCCAAGCCAGTTTTCCTTCCCAGGTTTGCCACTCTTAAACTTCTGGGAAACCTACAAATCCTCACTCAGCGTCTTAGCGTGACACACTTGTGCTCTGTTAATTAGCCTACACAATAGATTAAACAAAGAGAAATAGGAATTTTAAGAAACCTATGCTCTGTTACCTTTTGCTCTCTCAATTAGCATACATAACAGATTAAGCAAAGATAAATAGATATTTTAAGAAAACTTTAAAATTTAGGGTACATTCCAACATTATCTACTGATCAGATTATGGGGACTACATCAGTCTAAAGATCCTGAGAATTTCCAGACTCTCATGAACTTATGTCACTGTAATATCATCCTACATCCCTTCCCCAAACCACCCCTCATCATTTTTTTCAAAGAAGAGCCCGAGAACCCCAAAAGCGTCTCTTATTCTCAGGTATGGCCCATATTCTTCTTTAAATGTGTTGCCTATTCCTCGTTTTTCTGAATAAATCTCTGTGGCTCTAACTGAAACATCCCTAGTTTCCTTTCTTCCACATTGCTAAGAATCCCAGTCATCCTGAGTTGAGGCTCCCTCTCTCAGGAGACTCTTTGGATCTCCTCCAAGGACATATTGATAGGATGGTCAAAGGTGTTGTTCATTCCTGTCACTGCTCTTTATATTTCAAGCATTTCTATTTAACTCTTTCTCATAGTTGTCATAGCTGCTGAAATTTCTCATCTGATCTTCCATGCTGTCTTCCTTTTCATTAGAACTTTTAACATATTAACTTTGGTATTTTCAGCGTCTGTGTCATATCTGAATCAGATATTGATATTTGCTTTGTCCCTTGGGAGTATTTTTCTTCCCTTTTCTTGTGTCTCTTATTTTTTGATTCAAAGCCAAACACATTATATAGGACAATAGACAATGAGGTAAATACCTATATTTTAAATTTGGAAATGGCCTCACCCTTTCCCAGGACTTGTGTGAGGTTTTAATATAGTCAGGAAGTAGCCTGTATTTGATGTCTATTGTTTCTATGGTTACCTACAGGGCACCACTGGCTTCAAATTTCTCTATTGGCAGTTTTGTGTTTAGAGTGAGATTTATTTATCAAAGTAAAGTGCATTAAACCTTTAGCTGTAGGTTACCTTTTTATTTGTGTCACCAAAGGATTTCTCTGCCTGCTTTTGTTTCTATCTTCTCTCCCAGAAGCATTCTACTGCTGTTAGTCAAAGCTCATTAGCTAGGCTGAGGAGGCAATGGGAGGGAACACTCTATTCTAACTAAGCCTCATTTTAAGTGAGGTACTCTGTTCTTAGTTCTTAGGATTATGAACTTCCTAACGCTACTGGCTATTTCCCCCCATTTCTTCCTGCAGCTACAGTCAGGTTCAGCATTGTCAGCCCACCACTCACAGATTAGAGACTTTTATTTCATAAAGGATATTAGGAAGAGGAGTCTGTGTGGAGTTTTATCTTTGGCATGGCTATTGTTCCCCTTTGCCAGGTCTGAGCCATGATAGCCAGCTTGTAGGGACCTGTTTGATTTATTCCATGAGTATCCCATGAAATTCATTGAGAAAGATTCTGCAAGATGATCCAGACTCCCTCAATTTTAGCAGTCTCTGTGGGCTTTAGATTCTCCACTAGCGTGCGAATCTCCTTTACATAGACAGCAATGATTCTTGGTAAACTATTCTTATAGTTGTCTGGTTGCATTTACCTAAATGACTACTCACATTTTGCCTCATATTGCAGGTGCTTGTGTCTCTACAGATTTTTTTCAGTTGGTTGTTTTGAAAACTTCTCTCCCTTGGATGGAAACAATTTTTACATTTCAAATTAGATTAATTTTTAAAAAACTGAACAAGGGAGTAACATTCTCTCCAATTCTTTATACCCCAGAGCAGAAGTCAGAATTCTCTTTATAACTGATTTTTTTTTGTATTGCCAGTCCCATGCAAAGTACTTGTTACATATCAGACATTCAATAATTAAAATATTTAATGCATATAACCTATACACACATGAATGTACAACTTTTCCCATGATGGACTAGGATAACAGGAACACCACAGAGCAGCAGAGTGAGTCAGTGTTTAATACAATTCTATATCATCTCCATTATTAACCCATTAAGTCTCAAGTTTTCAATTTTATTTAGGACTATGGGACATAATGGGTTAAGGCTGTGTTAATGAATTCTGTTTTTTCTCTACAATCTACAGAAAGATTCTGGATTAAATTTAAGGATATCATGTACTTTTAAATTTTGGGATAAATCAAAAACATTTATTATCAAAACAGATTATTTAAAGCAAAGCATTTTTTTCTTGTATGTTGCGTATTACTTTGTGATATAAACTAAGAATTTTTTTTCCTACACAAGATATTTTTGAATTCTACAGATCTTTACCCAAACAGTTAAAGGATTCTGCTCTCCACTTTAGATAAGAAAGAATTAAGTATTTGTCTAAAACTTTGGCTTTTGGGGGAAGAAAATCATTTGGAAGGGTAGGTTATCATTGAGAATCATTATTTTTCCCACCTGGAGAGTAGAAAACTTTTCTTGGGTTGAGTGGCACAATAAACTTAGATGCTGATGCAATTTTGTGAAGTGGCCTTAGGCCCGCCACTCTTCAAACTTGGACTGAGATCTGGAATTTGGGCTAATTTAACAGGCACCTAGGAGAGGCTTCATTTCCAGAGGCAGCACAAGAGTGAGTGAAATCTCATAACACCCTTTATCTAGCAGGTAAAGGGAATAGTATAGCTGAATGGCTGCTTGGTGGTTGGCAGAAGAGTTTTAGACAGCTTCTCTGAATTCCTTATTACTCCAGAAAAGTGAATAAGCAGTTTGGGATTAGCTATGGTGGAAAGCTGATGAGATCCATGTGTATTGCTGACTGAAAATGAGGAAGACATGTCACACAGATGCCATGTGCATTTTTTGATGACATTCAAAGATCACACATACCTTTTCATTAGTCTCTTCCAAGGGAGCTACACTATAGAAGTGACAAGGAATGTAGGTATAGCTTTGAAAATGGAGGACCCCAAATTATTTGGAAAGAAAAAGATGCTTACACCTGATAGAATAGGGACTTACAGTATAATTGAAGGCAAGTTATATAACAAATAGTGCTATATAGTTTCCACATTTCAATTTTTGAATGAAAATATGTAGTTACTGTGCATTAAAATAATTAATTTCTTAAAATCATCTTTGTGGGCTGGGGATGTGGCTCAAGGGGTAGCGCGCTCGCCTGGCATGCGCAGGGCGCTGCGTTTGATCCTCAGCACCACATAAAATAAAGATGTTGTGTCCACTGAAAACTAAAAAAATAAATATTAAAAAATTCTCTCTCTCTCTCTCTCTTAAAAAATCATCTTTGCATACAATACAAAAAGTGAACAACAACCACAAATAGGCTTTTAAATGTAATACCATATGAAGAAATTCTCATTTGTAGATAATTATATAAGTATGTTTTAATTTGAAAGTAAAAATGACTTCTCTTATGAAGCATATTTTAATTGACACTCTGGCTCTAGGCACCCCAATTATTCTAAAACCCTTGATCATGACAGTCTTGTATCAACCTGAATTGAAATATAAGCCAGTACAAATATGCAGAGGAGTCATATGTGCTATATACTGTACCATGTGATCTCTCTTCCTCTGTTGTCCAACATTCCTGGCTTTAAATTTGGCACTGATATTTGTACAGAGATAAGAGTTTGGGGAAGTGACTTGTCTCTGAGCTTCATTTCTTCATCCATGGATAGTAATTATACCAATCTCATGGGGGCTCTTGCAAGGACCTAGTGTCGTAATGTAAAGTTCCCAGCATACAAATGAGAAATGTTCAATAAATACTAGCCACAACTGTGTTCCCCAAAGGGATCCAACTTATCAAGTGTACTAAATTATTGCTCATCCAAAATGAGTTTTCCATGATGTAGTTCAGGTTGTTAGAATATATATATTTTCTTTTACTCTACTTTCTTTTTTTTCCATTTCCATCCACTGTTGCTTTCTTTCTTGCTTTTTCATTTTTCCTTCCCATCTTCCCTTCCTCCCTCTTTTCCTTTACCCTTTCCTTCCTTTCTTTACAAATTTTTTATTATATAAAAATTTATAAACAAAAATAAAAAGTAGGTAGAACATCTACAATTTCTATGATACAGTTACCCTCATGTATTTGTGACCTGTTTTCCATAATTGCCAGCCTTTTGTGACCTCTAGTCCTCTTCAACCTCCTCCTGTGCTAGAATTGGAACTCAGGCCCTAGCACATGCTAAGCATACACTCCAGTACACCCACCCCAGTCCCCTCTAACTTCTTTCTTCATCTTCAAGTTTACTTCCCTCAGTTAGAACATGTCCTTTAGGTGAGCTTCACTGATAAATAAGTACTTTTGGTAAATCTTCTCTATTTCTTTTGCCCCTTTTACCACAATGATTCCCTATAGACAGTTGCTGTAATGGGTTTAGATAAAATTCCAACCATAAATGATACATAAAAAATAACATATTCATATTGTTATTGAAAAAAAAAGAACTTAGCTTTCTAACTTCTCAATCTACTCACAAACAATGCTGGTTCCATTTAGCCTCATCATGCTTACAAATACCAAAAGGTGATCCTTAAAATTTATGTTAATGATAAGACAAAGCAATTTTACTATATATTTGTTTTTTTCCTGAGAACTGATCATTTAAAATTTAACTTCAGCTTTTAATTGCTATTTTAGTTCAATTTCCATGTAACATAAATTTTAAAACTCCTGCAAATTAGTACTTCATGTACAATTAAGACTATGACAGCTGTACTTGTAATTTATGCAAACAACTATGATAAGAAGTCAGAAGATGAAATTTAAAAAGACAGTTATAAACATCTCCTTAAAGTAATAAATTATTAATACTTTAAATTGAAATAACACTATCAAAAGTACATTTAATTTAAAATTTAAACTGACCTATCAAAATGTTAAAATGAAATAATTTTAATATCTTAAGGTATTTATCAGTTTATTAGTTGAATATGCATTTATTGAGCAGAACTATGTGCTAGTCATAAAAAATAATAATGAGTAAGATACTCTCTATAGTCAAGGAGCTCACAGGTTAGGGTACAAACAACTGAAGAATAAGGTGGAGTTTGTTAGATGAAAATTAAAGAAGGGCATTACAGGTAGTAGGCATGTTATGTGCAAAGGCTTGAAGATATAAATGCTGTAATTTTTGGAAACTATAAATAAATACTTGAGGACAGGAATCATGTATAGTTACTCACTATCCTTAGTATAAAACATGGTAGCTATTTAATAAATATTTCCTGAAATTTTTAGTAAATGCCCTTGCAAATAAAATTGAAAATTTCTTATGACTGCCTTTACAGGTCATAATGATGAGTTGTAAGTATGAAGTATATTCTGAAGCATTTACTTAAATATGTTCTACAGAAGACTACCTGTATGGAAAATTAAGAAATACTAAATTATTTTTACTGAGAGACCTCTCAGTGTTTGATATGTTCGTGTTGATTGTGATTCCTAAGAGAGTTTTTGGTTGTGTTTCCAAGCTTCTGAAACTGAGATACTCACACCTACCTGCCCTAACCCTGCCCATAGAAATATGCATTGTGTTGTACACTTGAGAAGAACAGGGACCCATTACTACCTGGAAGAAAAATTACCTTGATGCAGAGATTATTGCATGAAGGCAGGTCTGGAGGTGGGAAGCTCCATTGGAGTTTGTTGTCATCAAACACATGAGAGGTGCTCAGGTACAAATGTAGACATTACCAGTTAGGGTAGAAGGAGAGAACATGTCAAGGGAGTAGACTGGAGGTAATTTACTAACCAAAGTGATGTGAATACTAGAGAGTAAGAGTAAGTACCTTGAATGATTTCCAAGTTGTTGTCTAGATTTCTAAGATGGAGATGGAATTCAAAAAGGACAAGGATTATAAGATGAGAAGAAATTTAGAAGGGAAATGTGATGAAATTGTTTTGGGGTAATTGTGTTTAAAGTTCAAATGGACAGTCTAGATTAACTGTGGAGGTTACAGTTACATATATTGGTTTGGATCTCAGAAGAGAATAGAGATCAGTCTAAGCTGTGGGAATGTCATTTGTAAAGCTGCTCAGAATACATTGTCTCCTGTCCAACAGTCATGTAGGTGTGTGGATTCAGCTATTGTCCTCCTCAGTTCAGACTGCTGTAACAAAGTACCAAGACCAGTGGCTTATAAACTACAGTAACATATTTCTCACTGTTCTGGAGGCTGGAATTCTGGGATCAGGTGCCAGCATGGTTGGGATCTGGTGAGGGCCCTTTTCCCAGTTGCAGACTGTTGTTTTCTTCTTGTATGCTCATACTGCAAAAGGAGGGCAAGAGCAATTCACTAGTGTCTCTTTTATAATAAAGTATCCCATTCACAAAGGTTCCCCTTTTATGACTAAATTACTACTAAAGACCTCACTTTCTAAGGCCATCACATTGTTAGAATTTTAACTTATAAATTTTGGGGAATCACTTTTAGTTCATTGCATCTATCATGTCACTCCTAAGCCTTCTCTTCTCCAGGATAACTATGCTCAGTTGCCTCCAGTATTCTCAGTGTGGACATCTCTGGACCATTCACTCATGCAATTCTTTCCTCCGAATGCACTGTGAATCACCAGAGGTCCTCCTAAGGAATGATACTTCACTGAACCTAGAAACATACATATAAAACTTCACATTATTATTTTTTTTCATATTCTCCTTCTTCAAACTAATGATACATCATTACTGTTTCCTTCTACCCAACCTTTAAGCTGCCATGATCCTTGAATTATGACCCCTTTTATCACATGAGATTTCTCCAGGGTTTGCCTCAGGAATTCTGAGTCTTGCTTGCTTGGCTTTAGTAATATACCTAGCTATTCCAACTACTCTTGGTTCTACAACTATCTTCTAGTACATGATGTTTCAGACTATTCCTTGCTTTCAGCAGTCTCAATCAAGACTTTGACATTGCTTTATATAATCCTGGATTTGCAGCTAACAGCCCATTCCTTGTGCCCCTACATCTGATCTCAGTCTCTGTGTGTCCTTCCACAATCCTCGGATTCATATAGAAAAAGTGGTTTAGAAATGATTTTATGCCAGTTTCCTTAAGAGCAGGAGCCATACAGTGTTCTTTGTATTTTCAGTGTCTAGCACAATGCCTGATACCTGGAATGATCTTGAGTAAGTGGATGGACAGGTGGGTGGGTGGTTGAAAGATACAGCTCTGCTTATGACTATCTAACATATAATATTTTATTATTCACATAAAGTTTTACTCAAAAAAGAGTTCTAAAACCATTGGAACACTAATGCCTGTAGGGAATGCCTTCATTAACTGAATCCCCCCCGCCCCCAACTTTGGGGAGAAGTAGTAACAGCAGGAACTATTTATTTATTTATTTATTCATTTTTTTTTTTATTTTGGAAAGGCCTCCTATATGAGAGCATAGGACTTTCCATTTTACATCTAGAAGTTACATATCATCATCATAATTTTACTGATGAAGAAAAAATGAGTTGCAAGAGCTTAAGTGGCTCAAACTACAGAGTGATGGAAGTGGGACTGAATCCCAGTCTTTTAACTCTGATTCAGTTTTTCTTCCTTATACTCTGGAGCATGGTCTCAGTATCTTTAATGAGCATGACATCCCATACTAATTATTTCCTTTTGTTTTTAAGTTTTCCTAACTTGAAAGGCAGAAAATGAAGGTCTATAAAACATCTGAGAATTTGTTTTATAGGAACATTGATTATTTCTTGGGAATTAGATGCTCTAATTATTTTTCTGGAGGGAAACTTTCAAGATAAATCATGTCTTTGGCTCAATGATAATATACTAATAAGGTACAATGCCAGAGTGACTCAGAGACAAAATTGGCTTATTGCTATCAGTTGGCAATTTAGAGAAGAGACACTGCTGATACTCCCAGGTAGAAGAGGAAGCATTATATTAAAGTACTTCAGATTGGGGATAGGGAAAGAGAAGAGTTGTTGACTAAGTAAATATATTACAGTACAGTGGTCAAATGTTACCTTAGATAGTTACTGGGACCAGTAGAGGTGGTCCCAGTAAGCTTCTACCTGGCTAAATTTGACTTTTATTCTAGCAGTGGATTTTAAAGTAATGGCTCATGGTTTATTCTAATACTTAAATTCCTCATCTAGGTCTAGGTGCAAAGAACAGTTACTACTTTCCAATTCTTCAACCCCAGTGTACTTTATAATTAAATTTCTACCACTTATTATCTATTATTTATTGAGTGACCTATGAAAGCTATTATTATTTTTATCCCAACAATGTTGGGAGGGAAGTTTACATTTTGTTGGAAAGAAAAAATGGAGGCTCAGAGAGATTAATTTGCCTTGGGTTCCCCACTTGAAGTTGGGATTAGAACCAAGATCTGACTGAATGTACAACTTTGATCTCCAATCTGTACTGCTTTGGGGCATTAATGTCTCTTTGAACAGGGAACTCTACTTCTTTCAAATTCCTTTCTTCAAGATTTTAATGGTCATGTTATTGACAAAAAGGAAATTTCCAGAAAGACCAGAAAATAATTACAAATTTCCTTTAATTAAATGTTTAAACTTTGTACTTTATGCCTATAGGTCTTTATAGAATAGATTTTGATAGTATTATATGCTGTGATTTCAATAACTAGTGCCTATAGGGAATGCCTTCATTTATTGACCCCCCAACATTTGGGGAGAAGTAGTAACAGCAAGAACTATTTATTTATTTATTCATTTATTTATTTTGGAAAGGCCTCCTACTACATTAGAGCATATTTTTGTATGTATGTGTGTAGAAAAACAAAAGTAGTTGAGGAGATTTTCCTCTAGAATTCTCTGTGGATTTTGCTGAAAACAACAACAACAACAAAAAACCACCCTTATTTTACTTCCACATATCAGAGAACACATTTGACCTTTGGCTTTTGGGGACTGGATTATTTCAATTGTCATGGTAGTCTCCAGATCCATTCATTTACTGGCAAATGCCATAAAGTCATTCTTCTTTATGGCCAAGAAGCACTCCATTGTGTATATATACCACATTTTTTAATCTCTTCATCTTTTGAAGGACACCTAGGTTGGTTCCCTAGCTTAGCTATTGTGAATTGAGTTAATAAACATTGATGTGGCTGTGTCATTGTAGCATGCTGATTTTAAACCCTTTGGCTATATACTGAAGAGTGGAATAAAAGGGTCATAAAAAATAAAAGTTTTTTGAGGAATATCCTTACTTTTTTTCAGAGTGGTTGCACCAATTTTCAGTCCCACCAGCAATGTATGAGTGTACTTTACTAGACTGTGAGTGTAATCATAAGGGATTTATTGAAATTATTAGAGGTTAAAAAAAAAGAAGTAGGGGTTTATATTTTATCAGGCATGCGTTGTTCTCTTGGACTGAGTGGAGAAACAGAATTTGCAGATCTACTGAAAGCATCAAGGATGGAGTTAAAAAAAATTTTTTTAAAGGTTTGCCAGTAGAATACTTTAAATCTCAAAGCTGTTTGCTTACAGGCAAAAGGAAAACAATAATCAGTATGATAAAAGACTCAGAAGTTGTGATAAGAATTAAAAACTACTGTTTAAGATTTGGAGGGAGAATATAAAACTTCAGCATAGAAAATAGCTTTTTTCCCCCCACAAAATTAGAAATGGGTAGAGGACTTAAAGAGGGAAGGAAGATAGAATACAATAAATAATGCTAATTCTTAGAAAATACCCGTTTCCTGTATTTATTTGTTGCTTTTTGGGAATTACCTCAACCCCAAACCATATGATTCTAGCTAGAAGACAGTCTCAGGGGCCTCACCTTCTCTGGGCTGAAGCCTTGGGGTTGGGGCAGGAGGTTGGAGGTGGTTTTAGGAAATATGGGCTTGTTAATAGATATTCTTCTCTCCCCAGACAGTGATTGACATGTGCCTACAGTAAACACCTGCCTTAGGCAAAGGCAACTGGCATCCTTTTCTGTAAACTGATAAGGGTACTACTACTAATAAAAAAAATCCCTCTCTTTCTAAAATCACAGGTGCTAAGGACCACATATGTTTATACATGGAGAGAATTTGTTTAAAGATGAGGTCAACCCAGGGTACAGGTGAGCTGAAAAATTAAAGAAGAAAAGATGAGGGTGAGGGAGAGGAGAAGGGAGGAGACAAGGAAAGAGGGAGGGAGGGAGGGAGGGAGAGAGAGAGAGAGAGAGAGAAAGAAGGGGTAGGGGGGGAGGGAGAGAGGGAGGGAGGAAGAGGGAGACAGAGCTCACACAAACATGAGTTAATAACATTTTGAACTCCTAGATTCAGCTGTGCCTGAAGCTTCCCAATTGCGTGGATTGGTTTTACTTGTGAGAGTTTGAATTCAACTTTTGTCATTGGCAAAAATTAAAAAAAGCTCAAACAAGATGAAGAAAGAAGCTTCAAAAACATACTGGAGATTCTGAAAGCCAGCTGAACATGCATAAAAGAAATGGTGGCTGGGGGATATGATTTGCAGCAACTCACATAGAGGAAAAAAAAAAAAAAAAACAGTGGTCTACAACAAAGGAATTTGTGTAGCTCAGTCCAATTCTTCAGGGTAGGATGATGTTCACTGAGCTGGAGCCGTAGCCCCAGCTTTCAGTAATACCCATGGATTTGCAAGGTGTGAAGATCTGCTTCCTGCTGGAGTGTCAGAAATCTCAGCAGGCAGCTGATGTGGATGTGGAGATTGAGACCCTGTCACTCTATTTCTACTTTTATTGGTGGCTAACAAGGAAGGACCTGCAAAGACCCATTAAAAACATGACTGATCATTTCTCCTTTTGATAGGGCTTTTCTCAGTGATGGTGCACACTGTCTTTTTTCTCAAACCAGTATGACCCCCACCCCTCCATAGAGAGATGTTCCAGATGTCTATTCATCTCACAAGTTTCAGCCTGAGTAACACCTCTTCTTGGAAGCCTCCCAGGTCTTTTTCTATCATTCCTCAGACTAGTAGCATCTTCTTTCATACTATTGTGCAATTGTTTCTTTGTTTCCTGCCATTAAATTATAAACTCTGTACTGGGAAGAGTCTAAATTATTCATCTCTATTATTTCTGGTTCTTGACATAGAACATATTTTATGATAGCTTTTATAAATGATTTTTATATTTTATGAAAACACAAAAATACATTTTTACAAATTAATACATGCCAATGACAAAGGAGATGTATAAGAAGTTAAGAAAAAGGGAAAGGCTAAAATACTTTATAATTTACCCAGTTTTGAGAATTTACTCTCATTTGACATTAATACAGAATCCTAAGGAAATTGAATAGTCTGTTCCTTCAGATTGGTGATAATAGCATCTAATGATTGTGACCCCTATATAGACATAAAAGCCTTAAGTCCTAGCCAAGTCATGGGTTCCCAATTTGTAGACTTTTAAAATTGAAACAAACTGTCAAAATTGCATGCTGGCATCTGTATCTTGTTCATCAGTAGCTGGTATATTTATTTCGAAATGCTTATTACTGCATTTTGTATTTTTCTGCTTCTTTGTTTCTTGCTACTGGTTGTTCTATTTTACTGCACATTCTTGTAGGATAGAAGTTGTCACTTTACTTTATGTAGCTCCTTACGGTATCTAGCCTGGGTGAGAGGCCTTGTTGATTGACAAAGTGGGTTCCCAGTACCATATTTGTGATCGTAAAGTTTATTGAGGCTTTAGTTGCAAGCATCCTAGTACTTGGATCTTTAAATTTTATATTTACATAAAGACTTTCAGGAGTGCATGTGTACGTATGCACGCCTCCACTCCCATGCACACATGTACACCTCCATCTCAACCTTACACATCTGGGCAGTATAGTTTCCTTTTTATGTATATCTGAGAATAGAACTAACCAAGCAATTCAATGGCCATACTGAGAGCAGTAAAGCGTTCTGCAATTAGAAGCAGCTCTCCTTAAGTGCTATAACAGCACAGCCATAATTTATGGGAAATAATTAATGCCTAAGTGACATCTGTGACAGTGCTGTTCCTAACTTAGATGGGTGAAGCTCGTAAGAATGGAGAAATGTTTGAATGCAGCTGTGGGGGTGGATACAAAATCAACCTAAAATATAGTGAATTAGGGTGACTGACCTGTGTCCCATATCTTCAGGGATCTTTTGGATTGAAAGTACAGTCAATTGTGAAATCAAGCAGTGGCCCTTTGCTTATAATACATTAGTTTCTCCAACCATTACCAGGTCTATGGAAGTGGCACCTACATACATTTGTTAAAACCACATTCTACATACAGTAAAATAAAAAAGTGATCATTAGAAAAAGAATTAGAAGAGAACAGAGGTAAACATTTATTGATTTGGGGTTAAGAAAATATTTGGGGTTAAGAAAAAATTTCTATATGTAATGGCTCAGGAAAGAAGCAATAAAAGAAATGCACTTTAACAATCGAAAAATTTAAAATGTCTGAATGCTAAAATATAAAACAAGGCAAACAAAAGTGGAAAAATGTTTGCTAAATATTGTCTTCAAAAAATAAAGAATACTTAGAAGTAAATATAAAAATATAACAGAGAAACAGACCATAGACTATATAATCAAAACTCCTTTAAGTATTAAGTTTTATTAGAAAAAAAGTGATTTTCTAAGTCACTTGTCTCAGGAGAACTTGTAGAGTTCATAAAGGCAATATGGGTAGCAAGATAGGAGGGTCAGAAAAAGACTGTAATGTATTTGCTTTCTTATGGCCACAAGATTGCACTGAGCTAAGAATATAGTTGGAGTTTGAATAAATGCAGCAGAGAGCTGGGACTGAGAAGTGCCTAGCTCCATCTGAGAACAGGAAGGCTGGGTCTCCATGTCCTGAGGGCCCCATTAACATGGGTCTGAGCTTAGGATTTCTAAGGATGAGCAGCACTACAGCTCTAGATGACCCTCTGAAAGGTCCCCCTTTCTCATATTGTGATATTAGAATTCAAAAGGGCTATGTTAATAAAGTGAATAATAACCAGAGGCAGCTTTTAGACTTTGAGGGGAAAAAATATCTGAAAAGGGTTTTGGAAGAGTTTTGTGGTGTACAAAGGATGCTTTGTAAGAAAATTGTTTGGACTGCAAAGAAAAGAGATTGGTCTAAGTCTGTGTTTAGCAACTTCTTGGCTATTTCAGCCCTGTTAAAACTCCTGCTGATTGTTGTATCAAATGCAAATTCCGCCCCGCCCCCCCCCCCCAAAAAAAAAAAAAAAAGAAACCTGTGGCTCTGTGTGGACTCACTAGTTCTTCCTGAGTCTACTCTTCCAATAAAGAAACCCTCATGGAAAGAAAGTTCTCAGGAATAGATTACACAACAAAAACAACTGTCTCTACCTCCATTATCTCTAATCTGTATTTATATTGTTATAAAAAATTACTGAGAATTTCTGTGTAGATTTGCTTATGAAGTGTTTGATGAAGGAGTTTCAAGGTTGTGTGCACTTTTTGTTTCTGAATCTTTTGGTTCTTCTTCCCCTTGTGTGGAACTTAGTGGTTTTCAATGCAAATGAACTCCTGGAAAATATGGTCACAAACAGTTTGCATTCCTCAGTTTTACCACTCTTGAAATTTGGGGAAGATGGTCCCTGCCATCTCCCTATATCCAAAACTTAAAATCTCAGGGAGACTCTGATTATTGAAGATCTACTCCTTCAGATTATTATGGTAGTGAGGGAATGGGACCTCACCTAGATTAAGACTAGGTTAGTGTAGTTGGGGATAGTTAAAGGCAACTTGGGTGTCAGTCTCTTCAGATTCATGTGGGAAAGGAGGGGGCTGGTTTCTCCTTAGAAAGGGAGATACAGGGCAGACCAATAGGTAGCTGGCCTCCACAGAGGTATAGAAGAATATTATAATGTCACATTTACATGAAAACACATTAGCCTAACTGGTAATCTAAAAGATGTGAAATAAAGAAGGGAGAAAAATGAATTGAAAAATGATAGGCATGATAATACTAAATGACAAAGGAAATTAAGAATTATTATCTCCTTTATAGGGATTTTTTTAGAAAATAATCGTTTATAAAATAATGTTTAATATATAGGAAACTTTTAATTTTATGTGAAAGAAAGCAGGATATAGATGGCACGTGCCCAATTTTAATTGCTTATGAAAATAATATGTGTACATACATACATGCATGTATATATATTCACAGAGTTAATATATTTTGTTTCTTCATGGTGGGATTATGAGTGGTTTCAATTTTCTTCATGCTTTTATACATACTCCAATTATATTCAGTGAATGTTTATAATTGTTTGTTTTTTATTTTAATTTTGAGATTTTAAAAATATACTATACCACAGAGAATAATGTAACATATACTCATGTACTCATAACACAAATTAGCAATTATTGTTGTTATATTTGCTTTTTTTAATAGAAAGAAATAGTACTTTTTATCCACTATCCTCAGCACTATTCCTTTTATTTCTCTACAGCTAACTACTGTGATTAACTGGATGTATAAACTGCCAATCCGTTCCTATACATTTGTATAATTTTTTGTGTGTTCATTTCATAATTAGAAAAACAGCATATCAATAAGCTGCTGGAACAAGGAAAGCCCTCAAATTTTAGTGGCTTACAAACAATAAAGGTTTATTTCCTGGCACTGTTACTGACTTCCATCATTGGTGCAAATATTTTTTTTTCCTAATTTTTGTGTTTCTTTGGATCTTTGAAAGAGAATGCAGGGAGGTGGGTGTGAACCACATAGGCTCAAATGATTATACCATCAGCTAGTTATTTGAGCACACTGCTTTTTTAAAATAGAGTGATTTATTACCACATTCCAAGCTCCTTCACACAGCACCAATAAATCCATATTCATGTGCCAGGAACAGGTAAAAACCCTTCAATGAGCATTAACAACTGCACACCAAGTTGTTTAGATAGCTTTTGTTCGAGGTCTCTTTGCAACTGCTTCACTTGCATCTCAGTTTCCGATATTGTCTCTTGTTTGACTACTTGTTTTGGATGAGCTTATGGTTTAGCCTTAGAAATTATTGTCATTCACCATATTCCATATCCAGCCTCCAGCCAGCCTCATTCCCTTTGAGAAGGGTCACAGCAAATGCCCTGTTACTATTTGTTGAAAGCAATTGCTGGAAGGCACCCTGCTCTTTCTCCATGCCAACTGTACAAGACTGACTGGCCAGGCCTACTTCCCCCATGGCCTCCCAGTCAAGAGAGGAAGGGAATGGCAAAACTCAGTCCTGAGCTTGCTTTTAATCTTAAATCATATATTGCTATTTAAAATTATATGTGCAACACCCTATAATTTAACAAAGATCTCATTTTATATGGGAAAATAGCAGGCATGCAGGGAGCACAGTTCTTAGTATAGTGAAATTGGTGAACTCTTGCTTATCCTCTGGTTATAGTAAAATCAAAATAACTTCTATTCTTGTGAATCACTTGGTTTGATGTGTTTCAAGAGGTGAGCTCTATGCCCAGGTGTGGGTGGGGCTTGTCCGTATTTTCCTCGGAAGAGAATTTGCCATGTTTGGTTCAGGACATTCTACCCATCCTTCCAGAACACAGAAGCAACCATCTGTGCTGCTGAATCTGAAGTCCTCAGAGGACACCCCCCCCCCCCCATACACATCTGCAAGTCCACCTCTAGAAGATGTGTTTCTAAGTCCTGCTGAATTTTGAGTATATTTTTCACTTCTTTCAGATCTGAATCATAAGCACAGTATTTCTGTTTAGCCAGCTACTATATTTCTCCTTTCCCACCTTACTCTCCTTTTTCTCATTCTATATTATTGCCAACCAAGACTACTTTCCTGCTCCAGTTCAACAAGTAAAATAATAGCGTTCCTGACTTTTCATCAAGGGAAAGGCATGCTGCAATGGAACACTTTGAACTCTAATTAAAAATTATTCAAGAGAGTAGTTTCTAAAATTCGTTTGAGAATATTTTTTAAATGTTATTTTATGCCATTTAGCATTTCAGCCTTAGGTTTGAGAACTGCCTCTCTCCAGCCCACGGTGGATGAATTTTCAGGGGAAAACAAGCTAATGAAGTCTATCTCGACTGTGAAAGTGACAGCGATCATGCATTCAGTTCTGCACAATACCGGGAAGGCACCGCCAAGCCCTGCAGCTGCATGCCCATGCAGTTTGTTTTTCTTAATTAGCAGCTTCTTTTGTATTCTCCACAGAACACATGGGACGCTCATGCACTTTTCTGTTTTCTTATTCTCTGAGTTGTGAGATTTACAGGTACACACAAAGTTATTTTTACTGTGGCTCAGCTCTGGATAGATTAACACACATTTAAAAAGAGTGGTAGGAACAAAATGGATGCGTCTTGTAGGATCCATGTTTAGCTTCTGCCTTGTCCCACTTAGAAACCTCAATCAAAACCTTAGTAATAGGCTTTTGAGTATTTTGCACGCGAACATATGCCTGAGCCAAAAGAAAAAAAAAGTGCAAAAGAATCTGTGATTTGTTTGCTGGGCTTGGATGTTGGATCTAGAAAGCAGTTTGTGTATCATTTCCTTCACTACTCATGGGGGCTGCATGTGGCCATGAAGGCTGGGAGGCTTACCATGTGGAATGGCCATGTTCCATGTTGAGACTGCTCAGAGAAGGTTGTGTGAGGTTCTTTCTGTCAGTGGTTCTTCAGCTGCAAATCTCACCCATCAGTTGGAGCTAAAGAATATAAACCGTAGGAGTTACATAACACAAAATTTCTTCTAAAAGCACGTTCAAAACTTAAAAGTACAGTTGTACTTGACAGACTTAATTATTACAAATTCAGACTTGGACTCCATTGTTTCAAATGCTGATTCTGTCCCCGGGGTGAATCAGTAGGTCCTACTTTGTAGATCTCTGACATCAATTTGTGGATACGAAGTTAGCATCCCCTTACCAAGGAAGGTGATGACTGTCAAGTTTACTTTGGAGGGATGAATTTTATGAAATCTTAATTTATAAAGTTCACTGAAAAATTCAACTATCTCTCTGCCTTCCAAATACAAATCTCATTATCATATATATAACTGATAGTCTCAAGTCAGAATTAGGTAATTTGATTTGGAGACAAAGAGATATGAATTTCTTGACGTCCTATTGGCTTGGCTCTTTCTTTTCTTTCTTTCTTCATTTTTTTTTCCACAAAGAAAGAAAGAAAGAGATAGTATCTATCAGAACAGTGGTTCAGAACTAGGCTCTAGTGCCAAATAGAGGGACACAAATTTGAGTCCCGGCCTTGCAATCTATCAGCTATCTGACTTAGGGCAAATAATTAAATATTTTTAGGACTTTTTTTTAAAATTTTACCAAGTGGGGCTACTGATATGATAAAGTAATGGTAAGGATGAGATGATGTAAATAATGTGAACTATGAGGCAGAGAGCTTGGTCCAAATGTTTATTCTTTTCCTCATCCCTTTGCCTTTTGCCCTCATTGTGGGGGTGGGGGTAGGTGGGGTTGAGGTTTACAGAACTTGGGGATAAGAGTGATGGGTGGTAACAGGGGGTAAATATCTATATCTATATTTATCTATCTCTCTATATATGTAGTTTTGGTACTGTGGATTGAATTCAGGGGCACTCAATCACTGAGCCACGTCCCTAGCCCTGTTTTGTATTTTATTTAGAGACAGGGTCTCACTTGAGTTGCTTAGCACCTTGGCTTTGCTGAGGCTGGCTTTGAACTCACGATCTTCCTGCCTCAGTCTTCCAAGCCACTGGGATACAGGCCTGTGCCACCACTCCCAGCTAAATATATTTTATACAAATTTTTGTTTAACTTTCAGAGACAGATACACTCTACCTTCTTTCTCTACTTGTTCAAGCCAGACTTGTCTATAGAACTAATTCAAATGTGGATCTGCCATCTCTCTCCATGGTGCAGCCACCTGGGAGGATCCTGGCTCTACTGTCTTGCCCACTGGTTAGATGTAGGAGTAAGTAGACGTCAGCAGAACTGCAACATAAAGCTTTCTCTGAGACTCTGAGTGTGATCATTATGCCTCTCCTCCTCTTCTCTTACTGGTCCAGTATTCTCTACTTGCTTCCCAACTCTTCTTTTCATTTTCATCTCTTAGCAATTTTGGATCAGAGAGGATTCTAAGTAAACTTTAGATCTTGCCCTTTTATGCTGGAATCAAGGGAAAATAGAATTCCAATTTGGATATTGTTGAAAAAAGTGTGGGTTATCTAATATTTACTTTGACAAAATTGAATTTTTTGGTATGTTTTCAGTTATAGCATTGTTTGAGTGGAAAATGATATTATTTTATCTTGACCACATTTAATTTTTTTTTTTTGTTTACTCATGAAAGTTTTCTAATTGGCTCTTCTGGATCACAACATGAGTGAATTTTAATTGCATAAGACTGATAACTCCAGGTTTGAAGTTCTGAATAGGTTTCATAATTACTTATTTCTTGAATAATTATGGGATATATTACAGTGTTTGTTTTCTAAACTGATGTTGCAAGATGAAACAATTAGCTGGAACATTTTTTTTTCACTAACTGAAGAAGGGCAGTAATGGTTAGTAATTAATTATGATGATGAGACACCATTTAAGACTCCTTTAATTGAGGTACTCCAATTTCTTATCTCAGTTTGAAAATGTAAAAATGATGAGACATTTAGTACTTATTTTTTGTTGGGTCAATATGTTTATAAATGTTGCTGCCATAACTAAGTACCACAAATGGAGTGGCTTAAAACAACACATTTATTATCTTATATTCTGGAGGTCAGAAGTCTAAAATGAATTCTCAGGCCTTTCTGATGTCTAAAGGCTGTCTGCATTCCTTGTCTCTGGCGTTCTTCCTCTGTCTTCAAGTGCGGCCTTGCAGTGTATTTTTTCCTGCTCTGATCTCTGCATCAGCTATATTCTCTCATTGTCTTCTGCCTCTCTTTTGGGGTTACAATTTCAGCTAGGAAATCCAGGAGAATTTCCCGGTCTTAGGATCCTGAACTTGGTCACACTAGCCCATGCCTTTTTACCACATGAAGTAGCACATTCACAGGTTTGGGAGTTAGGACATGCACATCTTTGATAAACTATTCTTCAGCTTACCATGGCTATTATCAGAATTCTGAACTCCTTGTGGTAAAGAGGGGAAGAACAAGTTAGTTAAAGCTCCTAGAAATCAAGGTCATAAAAGGCAATCAGACATTGAAAAATGGCCATGATGTGAACTGACAGATGAATAACAACAATAAATAACATGTCACAATGCAGCAGCAAATGTTTCAGATGTATAACAAGATGGGCACCCAGATATATATTTTTCCTATAGCTTACCAACAGCATAAAAAAGGAATAGGTAATAGAGTGAGAGATGGATGGGGTCAAGAAAGATCTGTCAAGAAGGTGATGAGTAAGAGAGTGAATTGCCATTACTGTGAGAAGAACAGAGTGACACTTTCCCATTCCCAATTTTCACTGGTGATCATATGGTTGACCTCAATGAGACAAAGAGAACTTAGCTATTATTGGAAGCAATATAGCATTGGGATTAATTTATTTTCTTAGGCAAATACTCTTTTTTTGTTTTCTGAACTGGATATGTAAAAAAAAAACTTGTTTGCTATTTAAATGTGCTATTTAAGTATGCTATGATGTGAACTGACAGATGAATAACAGCAATAAATAACATGTCACAATGTTATTTACAATAAATAACATGTCACAAATAGCTATTTAAATAGCTATTTAAATGTGCTATTTAACTGTACCTAATATCAGAAAGCTATGATTTTTTCCCATAGCAATAAACCAGAAAGATGAGTTTCTTGCTTCTTTTTCTTCTCTGTCCTCACTCCTTCCCTATGTTAGTCAGCTTGTCATTGTTGTGGCCAAAATACCTGACAAGAACCACTTAGAGAAAGAAAAGATTACTTTGGGTTCACTTCCAGGTTCAGAGCTTTAGTCCATTGTCTGTTGACTCTATCACTCTGGGCCTGAGGTGAGGCAGAATATCATAGTAGAGAAGAGCAGTCAGCTCATGGTAGCCTGGAAGAGGAGGAAGAAAGAGAGAGAGAGAGAGAGAGAGAGAGAGAGAGAGAGAGAGAGAGAGAGAGAGAGATTGAATGGGGCAGGGAAGAGGGGGTGAGGAGAGAAGAAAAGAGGAGGCAGGGATAAAATATAATTCCTAAGAGCACACCCACATGACCTACTTCCTCCAGCCATGCCATATCCCATGTGCCTGCAGTATCACCCAGTAATCCATTCAAATAACTCATTCCATCCAATGGATTAATCCACGGATAAAGTTGTAACTCTCATAATTATTTCACTTCTGAACATTCCAACTAACTCATGACTTTTTTGGGGACACCTTGGATCCAACCCCTAACATTTCCACCTTTTATAGAAGAGTATACTCTCTCTATATATGCTACTGACTTTAGTTCAGGTCTTTGTTTCCTGTCCCTTCCACTGTTCTGTTAGCTTAACCTGTCTCTAGACATTTATTCTCCCTTTGTCATCCACTTATTATTATGTGGTTGTATTAGCTGTTTGTGACACTCCAGGCTTAAAAACCTTTAATTTATTTCTGGAGAATACATTTTATACCCTTTGGCTTGACATTCAAACTCCTTTACTTTTGAGTGGTCTGGTCTGAACAAGTAGTGTGGGTGCTGCAGAAAGAGGTGAGGAGTTGTTAGACCTTGGCTCCTGCCCAACACCAATGCTCACAGAATTGTGAACTTGGGCAAAGCAATTAACTTCCATAAGCTGTAGCTACTTCATCTTTAGATTGGAGAGTATCATAATGCCTGGATTAAAAGGTTAGAGAATTGTATTTTTAAAACAATGAATATGAAATCACTTTAAGCAGAAAGAAAAATGTTATCATATTCTTATTTGTTATAATCCTTCCTGTGTTTTCCTCCACTGAATTTCCCTATGCACAGTCTATTCTGAAGTATTTAATATTCTTCAGAAACAGCACACATTCCCCCATTTGCCTTTGGGGGAATTAATTTCCTATTGCTATTGTAACAAATAACTGCCAATTTAGTGTCTTAAAATAACACTAATTTGCCCTCTTTTAATTCTAGAGGTCAAATGTCTGAAATGGGTCTGAAATCAAGGTGTTGGCGGAGCTTTTTCCCCTCTGAAGCCTCTAGGGAAGTCTGTTTCCCTGTTTTTCCAGATTCTCAAAGCTGCCCACATCCCTGCAATTGTGTCACTCTGACCTCTGCTTCTTTGTTTACATCTCCTCTGACTCATACTCCTGCCTTGCTCCTGTGAGGACTTATGATGAATATTTAGGGCCCACTTTCCCCTTCTCAAACTTCTTATCCTCCTTTGCAAATTCTCTTTTGCCCACTAAGTTAACTTAGTAGATAATCGTAGGTTCTGGGGATTAGAATGTGGATAGTTTGGGGGACCCTTTTCCTGTCTTAGTCTCTCTTTCTGCCTTGGGCTGTGCTCCCCCTGACAAGCACACATGTGCATAGTCCATTCTTTTTTCTCTGCCATAAGTCTTTTTCAGTTGCTCCCAAATGGAAATAATCTCTTTCCTCAGTAAATTCCCTGTAACAAGAGAAACATTTTTAATGTGTTCACATCTTTTTACCACTAGTTTTCAACTGAGTATTTTGAGTATTGTCTTCTCAGCTACTCCTGACTTCTCAGCTTTGAGAAGAGAGAAAGAGT
Source organism: Marmota flaviventris (assembly GCF_047511675.1). Taxonomy (NCBI): domain Eukaryota; kingdom Metazoa; phylum Chordata; class Mammalia; order Rodentia; family Sciuridae; genus Marmota; species Marmota flaviventris. The sequence continues at coordinate 56,396,639 of NC_092507.1, forward strand.
AAATTCAGTGTGTTCAGATTCTCAAGAAAACACAGTTGAGTCAGAAGATGAGCTGAGCTTCTTTGGTCTGTGCTCATAGCTGGTCTGGGAGTGACAAGTCAGAGCACACCTGAAGGAGGATTGGTGTGAGGAGAGACCAACAGAGTGGGGAAACTGGTAGAGGCCAAATGATGGAGTGAAAGACTTTGTTTTCTTTCTAGTTTGGAGATGGATGAGCCTCCCATTGGATATTATGGTGCTATCATAGGACAAGCATTGTAAAGAGTTGGCTATAAATAGTTCTTCCATGTCTTAAGTGTTTTTGAGAAGGACAAGCAAAAAAGAATGTACCTAACAGTTACCGGTATTTCTAGGAAGCTCTGTCTAGATATGTGGATTCTTGGCTTCCATTATAAACTTAACTTATAGGGGCCAAATGAATTTTTGGATAATACTTGTGGAGTCCACTGGTCCAGAGGTTTTAAGCTTAGAAAAATTATAAATACTTTTTGCTGTCCTTTTATTGGGCTAGAAGGGTGGAAGCAAAATATATTTCTCTCAGACCTAAGTAATACACAATACACCTTATTTATGTATATATTTTTAAGATCATGAATAATTTTTTTCTAGCTAAATGCCAATATCTTTTAGCATAAGAATTTAAGGCTAACATAATCGTGACTAAAATTATAGCTTAGCAAGAGAAAGATGTTAGCAGAATTCTTTCTTCTTCTTTAGAGAAAACTTTTTCTAAAACTGATTTTAATCATAATTCACAGGTTTCTTTTTAAAAAGAGAGAGGGGGAGAAAATTTTTAACCTAAAAAAAGCTAGATACCTTTTTCTATTTGATGATAATTATATAGAAAACAGGATATTTGTGGACATTGAAGTTTCAAAAAAAATGATTATGTATAGGACAGATATTGCAATGCTTAAAAATAAAACTAAAGCCAAAACTGCAACTAATAGAATAAAATAGGTTATAAGCTGATCAGAATTCATCAGCAATGGAATTTAATTCCATGGTACTGTACTGTTATCTGTCAAACATTCTTACAATTAGGAGAAAATATCTCCCAGCGTTTCCATGGTACTAGAGCATTCCAGTAGAACAGCCAGCCCACACAGGGCCGAGGAGCTATAAAATATTAATTCAGTACAAGTATGCATCCAACAATCTTAACGTTTATTACAGGTTATGGCAATTTTGCCCTAACAAGTGACTCAGTTAAAATGAACACTGCCAAATACTGCAGAAAAAAGGCATGCTTCCCACTTTCTTTAAAGGTGTTTTTTAAAGCTTAATAAGGACCATTTGCATGACAGAGAACTTTCCACAGTCACCACTTCTATATCCTGGGAAGTAAAGAGGGATGCAGGCTGAGCAGCACCCTGTATGAAGGGTAACTATGGCATGCAGCAAGCATGGGGCGGGAGAGAAACAAATTTGTTTCCCTTAGGATCCATCTGTTCAGCAATCAGAGAACTGATAAATTTTGAAGTGGAAGAAAGATAATCTTTGTCTCAGCCAATGTCAGAGGAAGAAAACATTTGAAAGGGAAGAAGGGAGCCTGAATTCTGTTTGGCCAGTCCTGGCAATGGCTCATCAGGATGCCAGAAAAAAAAAATGCCATTCAGACAAGAATCACAACTGTCCTCGGAATTAGCTGAACAATGTCATTTCTATTACCAGTTAGAGGAATGGCTACCTATAAGGTTTTTGTAAATTAAACTATTGCTCCTTTATTGGGACAGGTGTATTTATAACTTATGAATGAAAGACTTCTTTATCTCACCCCCAAACATCCCTGTTGTTAAAAATCTTAAAAGGGGCTGAGATTTACAATTAGCTATTTGTAGAAATTATTTTTTAAAAGTCGTAACAAAGAACATTTATCACTTATGACTCCAGTCTTGCGTGTAAAGTGCCTCATTTTGGCATTAGTCATTTCATTAAGTGCTATTGCTGGCATTTTGGCCTGAAATGCTATAATGAGGAAAGCTTTGTATTCTACTGGTTCCAGGGAGCTCCCATATTAACACTGATGCCTTATATGCAAAGTACCTTGAAGGTGGGGAGAAATTTCTTGTTCAAAAATATTTAAGGTGAAAATTTCTCATCCCTTCTTCTCACTGATCTTTCCATTCTTTCCAAAGACTCTTTTTCCCCCCTTGAATAAGGATTACCCAGTGTCTGTAGGCATTGTCTCTTAACTAATGAGAAATATGGATAGCTAAGGACACAAGTCTTGACTAAGAAAATTCATATTTCAAACAAAATAAAATTTCCTTTTTACTATTAAAAATAATTTCTCCCAGTGGAAAAATAAGCACAAGGTATGAATAGGAAATACACAATTTAATTATGAAAATAATAAGTTAAGGCTGTACTATAATTCTTCTTGTTTGAGGGGAATTCCAAAACTTGCCTAAGATTAAAGAGCTTCACCCAGTGAGGCATGAAAATGCAAGTATAGATCTACTGTTTTTTTAAAGCCTAAGCTTCCACCACTAGGAAGGAAGGAAGGAAGGAAGGAAGGAAGGAAGGAAGGAAGGAGGGAGGGAGGGAGGGAGGGAGAGAAGGAGGGAATGAAGGAGGGAGAGAGGAAGGGGAGGGAGAAGAAGAAGAGAAAGGAAGGGAACGAAGAAAGGAAGGGAGAAGGAAAAGAGACAAGAAAGAATGAAAGAATATGGGCTACTCTTTTCATCTGTCAAGTTTGGTGCTTTTGGTTTTGTTGTGTTTTTTAAAGGCCAGCTCTCCATTTATTGAAGACTAGAGGAAATTTGAGCTCACACTGTTTTGGGACCATAGACTGATAATATTATTTACCTCCCTTCCAAAACAGTTGGCTCAGTAATGGGCACATGGCCCAAATTCGTCTGAAGTAAAACTTAGACTTTTGCTTAAGGGTTGTGTTCCTTTTCCTGATCCTCAGAAATAAAAAATGTAATACCAGCAGTTGTTGGCAGCCATTTTGCATTTGCTAGAGAATGAGGTTCATGTCACAGCAGGCAGAGTGGGAGACCAGAAGGAGCAGAATCTTGGTGTTACTGGTGAACTGCTGGAGCAAACCAAATTATCTCTGGACTCTATTTATGAGAGCCATTAAAAGGCCTTTATTATTTCAGTCATTCTGTCGATTGGGCTTTTCTTTTCTTTCTTTCTTTCTTTCTTTTTTTTTTTTTGCTAATGGCTGAAGGCATCATAACTGATTCACAATATTGAAAGCCTTAGCATTTTGAATTTGATTTGATCAAGCAATTCCAACGCAAGGATTTTGTAATGATGATATAATCAGAAAAATGTGCATTGATGTAGCTATAAAAATGTAGCACTTGGTTTTATATAATATGAGTATGAAAGAAAAACAAAACCAAATTACTTTGTTATAAATAGGAAGACATTGGAAGAAAAAGTAAACTAAATTTCCAACAATGGATGGATTGATTGGTAAATTATGGTACATCCATAAAATTAAATAGCATGATGTTAAAATGTCATATTGCTGAAGGCAGTTTCATAATATGAAAATATTTACAACATCCTTAAGTGAAAAAAGCAGGCTAAATATATATTCATATATAAGCTTTGGTATATATAAATTAAAACATATATATCATAATGAGCTGTTAAAACAGCCTAAAATATCAATATTAAACATATTCAACTTATTTAATTAGATATAGTAAGTACACATTATATTAACCATACATAGACATATGTATGTGCAGGTATACATGTATCAAATGGGTTTAAAACTTTCAAAAATGTTATTCCTGAATGACGAAATATTACAGGAGATTCTAAATTCTTTTTTTTAAACCTGCATTTTTTCAATTTTTAAGACAATGTATTTTTTATTGAAGAATAATAAAGGTTATCTCTAATGACTCGAATTCATCTCAACTGGAAATGTAGGATATTGGAGCTTTAATAAGAATTTATAACATTTCTGAGCACAAGTATATATTCCTGTATATATTCCATAATGACTAGGAATTTTATTCATTTAATGCATTCCATATGCTGAACAAACACTAGGTAGATTTTGAATAAATTGATGCATTGAATTTTGTTCTCAGCCCTATCTTACAGAATTTTGTATCTCTGCCCTTGCTATCCTCTCTCCTTTTCTTCACTGGCTGCAGTGATTTTGGTCCATGGTATCTGAAGAAAAGGGTTCATTCTACACAATAGAGCTAAGCTCAGCTATGTGCAGACTGCACATCCATGTAGAATCTTCACCATCATCCAGAGCCATATATAGTTAAACCTTGCAGTTTTCTTTTAAGTGATGCATATTTATTTTCTGTGTTGCCTATCTAACGTACACCAATAAATGAAACCAACAAATGTGTTAGATTTTAACTGACTTTTAAAATATTAATCTCATTGGGCGTCATGGCACATGCCTGTAATCCCAGCGGCTCGGGAGTCTGAAGTAGGAAGATTGCGAGTTCAAAGCCATCTTCAGCAAAGCCGAGATGCTAAGCAACTCAGTGAGACCCTGTCTCTAAATAAAATACAAAATAGGGCTGGAGATGTGGCTTAATCACTGAATGCCTCTGAGTTCAATCCCTGGTACCCCCCTCCACATACACACAAAACAACACTATCTCAAAATGGAGGGGATTAGTTCTCTTGCTCAGAGTTCACATATTCAAGTAGACCAGACCAACTTTTGCTCTTTGGATCAATTACATGGAAGTCAAAGCTACACACAGTGCCGCTGGAGCTACACATAGGGCAATTTTCGGCTGTTAGCCATCACTTCTTAGATATGTAAATATGAGTATTTGTGCTTATTCTCAAAGGGGAGATCCCAGGGATTTGGAAAGTCCTCTTGGGAAATTTGCTATTTCTTTGGTTACCCAAAGTCCTTTCCCAGAGGGTAGAAAACTCATTATGGATAAAGCTGACACCTTGGGACTCAAGGGGGCTAATGCTGCTTGACTAAAGTTTGGTGTGAATGCTGATCCTCCTCCAGGGATGACAGGAGTTACCTATAGGTCCCATTACTAAAGCTTTGATTATGTGAGCTTCCTCTCAACTTGCAATTGATGACTTGTGGAATTCTTCATCAACACATTCTTTTTTAAAAATATTTTTTTTTAGTTGTCAATGGATTTTTTAATTAATTTATTTATGTATTTATATGTGGTGCTGAGGATTGAACTCAGGGCCTCACATATTCCGGACAAGTGCTCTACCACTAAGCCACAACTCTAGCCCAACACATTCTTAAAGTCTGTCTCTACTAAGTTATTTTAAAATGTGAGGTTTTATATTTCTTTGAAATTAAACATGAATTTCTTTATTATTAGAATTTTCATAAGCTTGAAGAAAATTAACAAAATCTGACAAAATACATGTGACTTTCTAGTCATAAAAATAAATAAAAATTACTCATAATTTCTCTATTTAGAGATAATGTGTATATTTTGATATATTTAAGACTTTTAAATGACTTCAGGTCTATTTATTATTTTTATGAAAATAGGATAATCTCATATAACCTGGTTTTAATGACTTAACATATCTTGAATACTTTTGTGCCAAGTTTTTCTTCAATATTTTTTTGGGTTAGAGGGTACCAAGAATTTAATTCAGGGGCACTCAACCACTGAGCCACATCCCCAACCCTATTTTGTATTTTATTTAGAGACAAAGTCTTACTGAGTTGCTTATTATCTTACTTTCACTGAGGCTGGCTTTGAACTCACCATCCTCCTGTCTCAGTCTCCTGAACCACTGGAATTACAGGTGTAAGCCATGGCACCTGGCTGTTCTATATATTATTTAAAAGCTGCATAATATACTATTAATATGCTCGTATGTCTTAATTTATTAAACCAGGATTTCATTGTTGGAGACTGATTTTTGGCTAACCCTAAATTATCTTAATAAAGAGATATCTTTGACATGAGTCATGATTATTCCTTTAGTATAAATTTCAAGATCTGGTATTTTGGGGGAAATATGTAATGCATATATTTTCAAAGCTTTGATATTTATAGTCCAATTTTTCCATTCATTTCAAACAAATTACAGTTTCAGACACAATACCTAACAATGCAGCTTTCAATCTCTTTCGAATATAAATAATTTCTATAACTTAAAAACAATTTACCTTGGTGTCAAGGATGGTCCTAAATGCTTTAAGTCACTTATTGAATGGGTTACTTTCCTTACAGAGTGGTTTGTTCTCAAGTATAAGCCTTTAAGACAGGCCTAATCCAAGGAGAAGGTGTCATTCAACTGGCTGTAGTGATTAGTTAAGGACTTGCCACCTGACCTGAATTTATCCAGTAGTAGTAAACGTCAAGAGATGGTGCTGGTTGAGAGGAGACCTCTTTTTTTTTTTCTGAATGTGAGGTAGGAACACTTCTCTCAGCATTACTGCAGTCCCACTCTTTCACAAGGGCAGCCAGCTTTAGCACAAGGCTGAGAAATAGGAGAAGAGATAATTGATGCTTGATCATTGATTAAGTCATGCCTGAAGACAGACCTACCTCTGAAACTTAAAAATTTGAGAGTACACCAATTTTTCATGAAGTTATATAAAGTCAGTTTTGTTATTTGCAACCAAAAGCATTTGAACTAATATGCTTATGTACTTTTACAAATAAAACATCTTTGTTAATATGCAGGCAAAAAAGCTAGTTTATATTTATTTAATTATATATAAGGCTTACATTTTTTTCACATACTTAATGGCCATCTGTATTCTTTCTTATGAATATCCTCATATTCTATGCTTAGGTTTTAATTGTATCTTCCTGTGTTGAATAAAAAGCAAGAGACTTGCAGTCACATCTATCAAAATATTTTCCATGTTGGTTGCTAATTTTTTTAAAAAAAATTTGAATATTCTATTATAAGATATTCAGAAATTTTGAAATTTTATATGTTCAAATCTGTCACTTTGTCTTTCATAGATTCTGTTTATTCATAAAGAATCTTTTTCTACTCTAAAATCAGAGAGCTATTTTCTTATATTTTCTGCTAGTTCCACATATTTGTGCTTATCTTTCCATTTGAATGTTTCATTGATTTGAAAATTATTTTGGTGTATAGTATATGGTAGAGCTCAATATTATTTTCTTCGAAATAGTAGTAACTAAATATTTGAAGCAAATCATCTTCAAATATAAAAGTGCCAATGAAATATTTGTTGTTTTATTTTCTTATATTTATCCCCTGAAAGGTCGGAAATTTTTTCCCTATTGGTTTGTTATTCAAGGTGTGATTTTTTTAAAATTCAATTTTTATAAGTAACTTTTACTTTAAATTGTATTTTTGGCCTATCTGGGGGTGTTGGTGCTATGACTAAGATTAGATGTTTCTATGGCTGCAGATTCCTTTTTTTTTTTTTTTTTTTTTTTTGAGAAAGGAGCTTGCCTTTATCTTTCAAGTCCTATACAAAAGACCTAGCAACTGGCTCACTGGGTCCTATAAATACATTTCACCTACACTTTGTAGTGTATATTCAAACAGGAAGTAGAGAACCAGGAACTGAAAAAAAAATAGTCGCCCTAAATCTGCTGTTCAGAGATTAACACCAACAAAAAGGACCATGACAGTTCTTTACTTTTTCTTTGAATTGCAATCTTTTATGTTCCGGCCACATAGAGAAGGGAAAAGAAGTTTCAGGCCTTATGGAGACTTTTCAGATGAAAAGTTTTTAGAGGACTTTGGTGTAGAGCAGCTTAATGAGGTGAAATGATTTAGGCCATCTCTGAAGACCTGCAATGAAAACAGGGAGCATGACAATAATTTAGAGGTTGGGAGAATTTTAGCAGATTTATATAAGGGCCCTCGGGGCTGATACTGTCTCTTTACTGAAGGACTTTTTTCTAAGTGGATCAAATGAGGTATGGGTTCTACTTTGGATCTAGAAGCTTGTGTGGTGAGTAGACTCCACTGTGTGTTCTTCACAGTGTAAGGGTCTTCATGGAAATGATAGTTTAGTTTAAGTGTGACGGAGTACATAGAAGTTGTTAAAGATGCCTTGGAAAACTTTTTTGTACCTATTTAAAATGTTGATCTCCAATGTGTACACGGCAACCACACATAAAAGTAGGGGAAATGGTGTTGTTTCCTAATGTCATTTCCATCCATCTTACCTATTCATTTATATGATTACTTTTCAGTTTGATCGGGAGTTGGCAGACCTTTCTGTAAAGGTCAGACACTAAATGCTTTAGACTTTGTAGGCCATATGGTTTCTGTTGCACCTTGACTGTGCTGTTATATTATGGTTCTGACAATAGTAAACAAATTGTAGTGGCTGTGTACCAATAACTCTTGATTTGAAAAAGCAGGTAGGGTCCTAGGTGAAGCCTGTGAGCTATTTTTTTCTATCTCCCAAATGAGACCTTTAACATCCTTCACAGAATTGTTGTAATGGTTTCTCTTATGATAGGTTCACTTCATTTCATAGTCATTTATTGCTTAGGCATTCACAAAGATCAATAAGGCAAGGTTCTCGTCCTTGAAGAGCTGAGAGTCCAGAGCAAACACAGCTGCAAGAGCTCATAACATTAACACAGGGAGGCAGAATTGCTTCCTGCATTGCTGCCAGAATGGGCTTTCTAAAAGAGACCATCGTGTCCCTCTTCTGCCAAAATACACTTAGTGGTACCTGTGACATCATTGCAACTCTTTAGAGAGGCATGTAGTTTATCTCTGAATCCTGATTGTCTTCCTGGACTCATCATTTTCACTTTCTACTTCCATAACTTAGCTCTAACTACAATAAATCATAGTACAATGTACGATACTAGCTACAGCAATGACACATACCATCATGCTCACTTCCACTCTGACTTTGCATATGCTGTCCAGGAATGACTTCCTTTCAATCTCTCACATCCAAAAAAATGGGAGACTTTTCTATGCAAGCTGTCCAAGGATTGTAATGGGATGCCTTGTTAGGTGGAAGAGGGAGGTTTTTTTTTTTTCTTTCTCACTTGGAGATAGTCAAGCAGGGGTTGGCTAAATACTTGGCAGATGTGTCAGATGCTGTTGGAGCCCTGCCCAGATCCCCTCTAGCAGACCTTGTATCAGTCTCTGGCTGCCACAGGTGTGGGCTGCTAATGGCATGCACCTGCATCTTTTTTTTCTGAAGCTCTCTACGTTTATGAGGAATACTGTGCATGGAGATGTCAGGAAGGTTAAAACCTCACTTACTCCCTTCACCTTTCCTCCAAACCCCAGCTTGCAGGCCTAAGATCTCAGTACCCTTGCTGCTGAGACCAACTCTGTGATCTAAGAACTCCCCAGAGTTTTAGGCTGAGACTGGAGTACTCTTGAAATCACATCTACACCTTGTTTCTTCATCTGTTCTCTCCTTTATCCTCTGACATTCTTATAGGTTTCTTCTAGCCCATTTCTTCAATAAAGGACTTGTAAAAGACTCCTTGGATGAGCAGTAGGATTATGACTCTTAAGATTTCTTGTTATTCTATATGATTGTAGGAATGAAATCATTAGTCTCATCATGAAGTTCACACCATCATGATCTAATTGCTTCCCAAAAGCCCCATCTCCAAATACCATCACATTTAGGGTTAGGGCTTAAACATGAATTTTGAGGGAATATAAACATTCATTCTCCAACACATAGTCTAAACAAGGGAGAATTTTGACTCCATCTTTCCCCTATTACATAATAGGTGATATTCTACCACTTTTGCCATATTTTATTGATTACAAGGAAGTTTCAAGTTCTATTCTCAAGGTAGGCATTAACAGAGTGTGTCTCATTGGGGTCATCTTGGAGTTTGTCTTCTTGAGTTACGTTGACATAATATCCCATCAAGAGACGTCCCAATTGTGTGTCTTCCCCTTGAAAGAGTCCTCTGTGACTAGCTTTCATTCTGTGGAATATGGGACAAGTGATGCTGAGAACTACTGAAGGGAGGTCAAGAAGGTGATGTGATTTCTTTTTCTTTTTTCACCTCTCCTGACTATCTGTTTTTATCATTCCTTATCTCTTTCTCAGGACACGTGCCTTTGGAATCAGGAACTTCTGTGAAGGAGGTCTAGGCCTTGTAGCACCATGTTGGAGAAACTTCATGGAATGGCCCATTGGGAGAGAAGAGGCTACTAACCAATGGCAGGATCTATTGCCTTACATGCAAATGCTCTTTTAGAAGATATCAGTTTTTTTATCTTTTTGTCTTCCATTTGAGATCCCAGACATCAGTAAGTAGAAACAAACCACTGATGTTTATCATGTGAGAATTCTAAACCCACAAGACTCAAAAGCAAAATATAGTTTCTTGATACCACTAACTTTTGGGTCAATATGTTATATAGTCATAATAACTGGAGCAACATTGAAGAAAACTAATTTAAAACTACTCCACTATATATAGTACTTCACAGGCTCAAGTATATATCAAAATTCTCCACAAGAAGTTTCTTACTGCCATCTGGTAGAGACTGACTTACCTCTCAATTGAAGTGTCTTGAAGTGGTCCTGCTACTTCCTGCTTGAACTACAGGCCCAATTTTTCAGGCTCTTAGGGAAAAAAAGGCATCCTAAAGAAGAAATAAGTTCTAGATATTTGTAATGTCGTGTGTAATGAATACATAAAATCTGACATCCCATAGGGAGCACTTGTCATGTCTCCATGACATTATGGATTCTTTATTTTATCAAACAAAATTATCTGTTTAATTGTCTTATTCTGAAGCAAAGATGCAGATTTTTCCTTAGAGATGGAAGACTATGTAGAGAAAAACTTCTACAACTTTAAAAATGGCATTTTTTATTTTCACTTCTCAAAAACATGAAGGTCAGGCTGAAACAGGACTAATAATTTCTATTCTCTCTAATAGGGTGAGTTTGGAAAAGGTCACTTTAAGGAAAGTTGTCCTTCATTTCTGCTGTCAGTCTGAGGGTCTGGACAGAAAAGGTGAAATATATTCAGAAAAGATTTACCATATTCTCTTTTTAAAAATATTTTATTTGTGAATTATAATTATACACAATAGTGGTATCCATTGTGATATATTTGTATGTGTTCATCATAAATTGATCTATTCATTCCCTTATACCTTTGCTTTCCCTTCTTCCTTCCCCATTTCCATTCTTTACTGGTCTCAGTTCTATTTTCAGGAGGTCTTCTTTCTTTGCCCTTTTTCCTCTCCATCTTCTGTATATAAGAGAAAACATAGGACCCTTGATGATCTAAGTCTGATTTATCACCTAGCATAATATTTTCCAGTTCCATCAATTTTCCAATAAATACCGTGATTTTGTTCTACTTTACAACTAAGTGAAACTCCCTGGTGCATATATACCATTCTCTTTATTCATTCACTTGTTGACAGACACCTAGGTTAGTTTCATAACTTGGCTATTGTGAATTTTGCTGCTATAAACTTGAGTCTTACCATATTCTATATTATAGAAAATTAATATCCAAATGGACCACTGCCCCCCAAATTAAGGGTACATTGTGATTTTCATTGTAATAAAAGAAGAATGATGAAATTTAGCAAACAACACCTATTCCTCAACTAAATTATTCCTGAAGGGAATTTGCCATTTAAAGCTTTAAATTTAAAATATAGTTTCCTGGGAATTTTTCTTCATTTTTTGAAGTAATGGATGTCACCTTGTCATCTGTCTCTCAGACCTCTCTTCTTGAGTAGCTTGTGAAACCACAGAAAGTATTGCTTAAATTGTTTGTCCTTGTTTATCTTATTCTGCTAAGCAGGACTCTGGGGGCAGTTAGGAAGAAAAAGAAAAAAAAGCAACTATATATCTTATGTGCTATTAAATCACTGGGTCATTTGCTTTTGGCAACAGTAACACCATCTGGTCAGTTAGAAATGGGATTAATAAATATGCTATGTGACATCAACTGCCCAGACAGAATTGCTCCAGGGACTAATGCTCAAAGTTTGAGAACATTTGTAGGACTCATTAATATATGTTTGATGGAAGAATGCCCAATGCATTCATGGTGCCCCCCAGGGGATCTGCACATCATGTAGCTGAGGGGTTAACCACAGGGAATTGCAGTCTTGTCCTTTCCTCAATATTTGCTGCTTTCTGGGGTCACTTGCCCTCCTCTTTTGCTTTTGAAGAGTTTGAGTCATTTTGATTAAGCATGCAGGTCTCTGCTTCAGAAAGACCTCTGCATTCCCTTGTTAGGAAATCTACAATCCTGAGGGTTGTTGTCCTCATTGATCAAAAAAATGAGTTTCTGACTGGTCCAAACACAGTAGTCTTTGCAGTGAGGATAAGGTTGTGACTTGCATCACAATAAAACAGCATTAAACATAGCTGTGGCAGAGAATTTCTAGCAAAGACTCAGTACTTTAAAATTGTTGAGTTTTCCAATTATCAACCCATCTGTGGATTATACCAATAGCATTTTAATCTTTTTCATTTTTTTTTGCAGACTAGATTTTTGACTAATATGAAGATTCTTGAGAGGTGGATACATGATTTTGCTAATGCAGAGCTGTTTCAACCTATTAGCCAGAATTTATCTGCCCTTACAGGAAACACTTTTCTTCTTGAAGAGAAAATCTCACCTGTTTTGTTCACTTATTCTGTAATCAAATTTTCTCCTTTTGACGAGAAAAGTCTGATGTGATTCTGGAGTCTAATTTTCTTGCCTTCTTCCTTTTCATACAGTCATTTTCCACTGAAGCATCAATATGGCCTGCTGTCACGTCTTCATTTATGTCTTCCTCAGTTTCTCCAGAGGGTTATTTGCCTCCCACTAATTCCACGTTTCCATACGAGAAACTGGTCTCTATTATAATGCTTAGAATAAGATATTGCAATTATCTCTTTATGTGTTTATTTTTTCAATGAATATGAACCTGTCAAGGAATATGTCTTATTTTTTCACATTTCTATGCACCTAGCATAATGGCAGTTGCTTCTTGAACATTTATGACATGGGAAAAAAAGTCTTTTGGCACAAAAGACTGGCACATTATTTGTCTTCCAACAGAGAAGTTTCTTCTATAAGCTCCCCCCGCCCCTTTATAGTGGGTTTCCATGTCCAGGTGTGATTTTGTTTGTCTCAGTATCATTTGAATTTTTTTCTACATACATTGTTGTTTTCTTATCCAAATACATTTATCTGGCAGCACAATTAATACTAACAACAAAATGAGTAATTAATGTAATGCTTGCTAATGGTGTTCAGTGCTCTCCACCCTGCCTTTATTTTTGTTCTTAATAGATCTTGTATTTATCAAGATTCTCTGCTATAAACTCCCAAAGAGGAAGAGAAGGCATATACTTCTATATTCTTTTTCTCAGAGGGAAGGAATAGACTGAGTTTTCATGTTGTTTTTTTTGACATGTAGTATATTATATTTTTGTCACTATTGTAGATATAAAGTACTGATCTTTTCCAGAAATAATGTGATATTTAATAATGTTTTATATAGGAATTATTTAGGAGTTAATATTTCATTAAATTCTTTAGTAATCAGATATTTAAAATAATTTGTGTCCATGTAAAAGACATTAGACATATTTAACCTCTTATTTTTTCTTTGTTGATCCAAATATTGATATGCAATATAAAGTGACACACTTTCCAAATTGACCAAATTATGCAATGTAAATGTATGAACACATCACAATAAATTCCACCTTTGTGTATAACTATAAAGCACCAATTAAAAAATGGTAAATAGAAGGAAGATCAGTAGAGAATAAGAAGGGGTGCAGAGAAGGGAGGAGGGAAGAGAAAGGGGGAAGTGCTGGGAAATGAAATGTAGCAAATTACATTACATGCATTTATAATATGTCAAAATGTACTTATGACTATAATGCATAAATAAAAAAGATTGATGAGAGTCAGGGTAAATCTATTGCCAAATCATGCTTTTTGCATTTTCTGTGAAGAATGTTATTTTCCTCCCAAACTAACTTTTTCTTCATTTTATTTAAGGTGCACTGGGAGCTAGGTGTTCCGTATATACCGTTTGTTTTGTTTGGGTTTTGCATTCACATCTTAGCAGTTTTCTATAGTATGTATGTATTACATTGATGTATTGTATATTCATGTTGTTTGTTTAAATTTTTCTGAAGTTTACTTCTTTGTATGTGTAGATCTATTCTCCTTAGCTGGGCTATGAACTCCTTCTGAGAACAATGATACAGCCAATATTTGACTATATCCCCAATAGTGCTTGTCATGCCTGCCCAAAGACATGCTCAATAAATATTTACGTACTTATTGATTCACCCTACCTTGTGAATGGTGTTTCAAGCCATAAATGTTATTTTAAACTTTGTGTTTTCATTTTTTAAAATAATATCATTTGGGGTTGACATTTTTCCTGTGAAGCCATATATGTAATGGTTAAGAACATGGCCTCTGGAAGCAAGATACTTGAGTTGGAATCCTAGCCCAACCTCATCTACAAATGAAGGTAGTACTACTAACCTACAGAATTGTGAGGATTGAATGAGTTAAAATAGTGTCTGGGGTGTAGCTCAGTGCTAGAGGACTGGCCTAGTATGTAAGAGGACCCAGAATCAATCTCCAGCATCAGGGGGGGAAAAAGCAGTTAAAATATATGTAATGCACGTACAAAAAGCTTGTTATTGAATTGACTATAGAAGCTATATCTCTATTTATATGTGGAAAAGGTTCTGCAATTTCATAGGATTAGAGAACAATAGAATTAAAAGGAACTGTTGAAACCAGAATGGAAAGAATTGAGAACATGATCAGAAAGCCTGGTTTGAACTCAGATGTACTACTTCCCATGCGACTTAATTTGTAAAGCAGGCTAATGACTTATACTGGGTTCAAGGATATTTTGAGGCTGAAAACCCATTTTGTACAATCTTAGATGTGGAATACCTATAAAAACTTAAATCCAGTATATAATACATAATATAATTACACAACATATAATTTAATTATATAGCTGTGATAAAATTGTGATATCATAATTTAGTGTAGTGATATATATATATAATATATCTATGTATACATATATAGTGATATATATATATATATGTCTGTGTGTGTGTGTGTGTGTGTGTGTGTACACACGCACACTCCAGATTATGATTTCCAACCTATTATTTATTTTTTCATTTATTGGTACCAGGGATTGAACCCAGGAGCACTTAACCACTGAGCCACATCCTAAGCAATTTTTTATTTTTAATTTTGAGTTAGGGTCTTCCTAAGTTTCTCAGGCTGGCTTTGAACTTGTGATCCTCCTGCCTGAGCTTCCCAAATGACCTGGATACAGGCAGGTGTCACTGTGCCCAGCTGATTTTCAACCTATTTTAATGCACCTATGTCGATCAACATATGGAAATCAATAAATGTAATTCACCACATCAATAGACTTAAAGAACCATATGATCATCTCGATAGATGCAGAAAAAACATTTGAAAAAATACAGCATCCCTTTATGTTTAAAACATTAGAAAAACTAGGGATAACAGGAACTGACCTCAACATTGTAAAAGCTATCTATGCTAAGCTTCAGGCCAGCATCATTCTAAACGGAGAAAAATTGAAGGCATTCCCTCTAAAATCTGGAACAAAACAGGGATGCCCTCTCTCACCATTGAAACACTAGCCAGAACAATTATACAGATTAAAGAAATTAAAGGCATAAATATAGGAAAAGAAGAACTTAAACTAGTACTATTTGCTGATGATATGATCCTATACCTAGCAGACCCAAAAAGTTCTACCAAGAAACTTCTAGAACTAGTAAATGAATTCAGCAAAGTGGCAGGATATAAATCAACACCAATAAATCAAAGGCATTCTTGTATATCAATGACAAATCCTCTGAAATGGAAATGAGGAAAACTACCCCATTCACAATATCCTTAAAAAATTACTTGGGAATCAACTTAACAAAAAAGATGAAAGATTTATACAATGAAAACTATAGAACCCTAAAGAGAGAAATAGAATAAGACCTGAGAATATGGAAAGACATACCTTGTCCATGGATAGGCAGAATTAATATTATTAAAATGGCCATATTACCAAAAGCACTCTACAGATTCAACGCAATTCTGATCAAAATCCCAATGGCATTCCTCATATAAATAGAAAAAGCAATTATGAAATTCATCTGGAAAAATAAGAGACCCAGAATAGCTAAAGCAATTCTAAGCAGGAAGAGTGAAACAGATGCTATCGCTATACCAGGTCTTAAACTATACTACAGAGCAATAGTAAAAAAACAGCATGGTACTGGCACCAAAACAGGCTGGTAGACCAATGGTACAGAATAGAGGACACAGAGACCAACCCACGAAATTACAACTACGTTATATTAGACAAGAGTGCTAAAAGCATGCAATGGAGAAAGGATAGCATCTTCAACAAGTGGTACTGGGAGAACTGTAAATCCAAATGCAACAAAATGAAATTGAATCCCTATCTCTCAACATGCACAAAAGTTAACTCAAAATGGATCAAGGATCTAGGAATCAAACCAGAGACTCGGTGTCTAATAGAAGGAAAAGTAGGCCCTAATCTCCATCACGTGGGGTTAGGCCCCAAGTTCCTTAATAAGATGCCTATACCACAAATAATTAAAACCAAGTATCAACAAATGGGACTAATTTAAGCTAAAAAGTTTTTTCTCAGCAAGAGAAATAATATGTGAAGTGAACAGGGAGTCTACATCCTGGGAACAAATTTTTACCTCTCACACATCAGATAGAGCTCTAGGGTATACAAAGAACTCAAAAAGTTAAACAACAAAAAAACAAATAACCCAATCAACAAATGGGCCAAGGACCTGAACAGACACTTCTCAGAAGAGGATATATAATCAGTCAACAAATACATGAAAAAATGCTCATCATCTCTAGCAATCAGAGAAATGCAAATTAAAACTACTCTAAGATACCATCTCACTCCAGTAAGAATGGCAGCCATTATGAAGTAAAACAACAACATGTGCTGGTGTGGATTTGGGGAAAAAGATCTACTCATACATTGCTGGTGGGACTGCAAATTGGTGCAGCCAATTTGGAAAGCAGTATGGAGAGTCCTTGGAAAATTGGGAATGGAACCATCATTTGACCCAGCTATTCCTCTTCTTGGACTAGTCCCAAAAGAACTAAAAATGGCATACTACAGGGACACAGCCACATCAATGTTTATAGCAGCACAATTCACAATAGCTAGACTGTGGAACCAAACTAGATGCCCCTCAATGGATGAATGGATAAAAAATGTGGCATTTATACACAATGGAATATTACTCAGCACTAAAAAATAACAAGATCATGGCATTTTCAGGGAAATGGATGGCATTAGAGCAGATTATGCTAAGTGAAGTTAGCCAATCCCCAAAAAAACAAATGCCGAATGTCTTCTCTAGTATAAGAGAGGTGACTCAAAATGGGGTAGGGAGGAAGAGCATGAGAAGAAAATTACCTCTAGATAGGGAAGAGAGGTGGGAGGGAAAGGGAGGGAGAAGGGGAATTGCATGGAAGATGGAAGGAGACCCCCTTTGTTATATAGAATACAGGTATGACAATGTGATGGAAAAAGAAAAATAAGTGTATCACATTAGATTGGGTAGAGAGAAGTGATGGGAGGGGAGGGCAGGGGAAGGGGGGAATGGAAGGACAGCAGAATAAAATAGACATTATTATTGCTGTGGGTATATACGTGACTGCATGACCAATGTAATTCTGCAACCTGTACACTCAGAAAAATTGAGAAGTTGTATCCCATCTGATTCAAATGTATGATATGTCAAGATCATTGTACTGTCATGTGTAACTAATTAAAACAAATAAAAAATATTTTCCATAAACATAAAACAATATGTTTTAATCACATTATTCCCCCCATGATGAATGACTACCTTCTGTATAAATTGACAGCAATATATGTCTATAATAAATATTATCATAGCAAAAGTAAAAAAAAAAGAAATAGAATTGAAAACTTGGGAGGTAGTGGGTTAAGACAGAAAAACACACTCAAGACTACATTTGTAAATGTCAAACACCATTAGTATGCTTGTTATCATTATTACCTACAAATGAAGAAATTGAAGTCCAATTTACTGTCTTGGGAAAAGTACTTACTCCTTCTATGTCTGTTTTGCACCTGCAAAGTGTGGCTAATTATAGAGCATGGCTCACAGAACAATGGCAGGAATTAAATAATCTAATACATACAAAAGGTGGAGCAAAGTGCCTCTAGCTAACATGTGGTATTAAGGTTAGGTATTTATTTTTATGCTCATTTCATAAACACTCATGACACAGTAACAGTCTATTTGTGAGGATACCTGGGGGTATGAAAAAATACTGAATCTTTTGCTTAAGATTTTTCTCAATAGTTTTAGGATAGTCTGATGGGGTGGAAAAGCAAAATATATGTCAGAATATATCTGAGTTCTTTTCTGATATTGCTATAACATCCCACTTTAATATTTCTTATATATGTGCTGAGGCCTATTATAGGTTTGGTTTGTTTTCTTGTGTTTGTCTTGTGTTTTATGTGCTTTTCCAGTGATGTTGTATAAATGAGAACAGAGAACATCCTCCATGCAGACAAAGACATAAATATAGGTTTAGCGTCTCTCACACTTGGGTTTTGTTTTGCTTTCCACTAAGGGAGAATCTTTTAGTTCTTCACATTAACATTTGTTTCTACGGGAAGAACCATGCTGCATGGAGGCACTTAAGGCAATTGTATTTTTTACTTCAAGGTGGTTTCCTGTTCTTTGCTCAAATACATCTTCTCAAGGACTAGTCTTGCTTGAACAGTCTAAACTCTAAACCAATAATTTTCCAAGTGCTAGAAGCTACCAGTCGTGAAAGATTTCTTTATGAGTGGCAGGAGAGATTGCTTTATATTTTTAATAAGAACAATGAGACTAATTCTTCTCCTTGAAAAGGTCTAATTTAAGGCTGTTCTTTCACTTGCCCTTTCAACATCAAATCATCCTTATTCTCAACAGTTGAGAAATTTGGCAGAATTCATAATTAGCTTACAAGTCATGAAATCCTGAATGCAGATGTTATTTTTGCTCTAAACATTGTCTTGGAAAAATTATTGGCAGATGATTTAGCAGTCCAATGTTCTTTGATGCATTTCTGTATGCTTTAAGCTTAGAGTCAGTGGTGCCTATTAAATCCCCAATAAATATTTGACAAAGAATAATAATAGCTTATATTGTGTTGTGAATTATGTTGTTTTATTTGTATTATCTCATCTAATCTTCACCTGATGAGGTAGACACTGTTATTATCTTCATTTTACATGGGGAGAAACTGAAAAATAGAAAGCTCAAGTAATTTTCTCAAATCCAAGAATTTTTAGAGGTGAAATTATTAGATTATGAGAGATTTGACTCAATCACTAGATTGATCCACACACACACACACACACACACACACACACACACTGGATTATGATTTCCAAACTATTATTTATTTTTTCACTTATTGGTACCAGGGATTGAACCCAGGAACACTTAACCACTGAGCCACATCCTGAGCAATTTTTTATTTTACATAAATAAAATATAAAATAAAAAAAATTGATATAGATTAACTGGATATAAACTGTTGGCAGGTAAGATGTGGCTGAAGGACTTAGGTCACTGGGGGTGTGACTTTGGGGTATATTTTGTTCCTAGGGAGCAGAGCTCTCTCTGCTTTTCTGTTGCTAGTGTCATGAAAAGTGTCATTTTCTTCTGCCACATCCTTCTGTCATGATGTTCTGCCTCACCTCAAGCCCAGGGGTCAGTAAAGTTGGCTCTCTATGAATTGAGATCTCTAAAGCTATGAGCCAAAATAAACTTTTCCTCCTTTAAATTGTTCTTATCAGATCTTTTGGTCACAGCATCACAAAAGCTGACTCAGATAATTGCCTCCTCTTGTTTGCAGGTCTTCAGACTTGGGCTGGAACTGTACCACTGACTTTTTTGGGCATCCCACTTTCAAATAGCTGATTATGGGCCACCATAATTACATCAGCCAATCAGTCCCTCATAATAAACCTGCATTAATACATCTCATATTGGTTCTATTTTTCTGGAGAAAAACTGTATTACTCAGGACTTTTTAGTTCTACTTGTTTCACTGCTGTAACGGCTCCAAGTCTGTTTTGGGGGTTAGAGCATGAACTTTGGAGTGAGACTGACCTGGGGTTGTCACATACAAGTTAGGTGCTTTGGGGTAAGTTCCTTGCTAGCTAATATCCACGTAACTTTCTTCTTGCTACTATTTTTTTTTTACCTGAAAAATGACTTATATTTAGGTCAGTTTGGGTACCAAAATTAACTCCTGTGAAACTATCATGCCTAGTTCTCTGTCCCCAAGTAGGGTTCACTATTCCCTCCTCAGAGCACCATTTATGTCACTTCTGTCTCTTGGCTCCTCTATATGATTCATGTAATTCCTTCCGTATGGCATGTTCTCTTATCTCTGGGCCTCTACACATGTTGCTTTTCTGACTTATGATACGATCCTTTGCCCCTTACTATACCATCTCCTCATTTTTTTTTTTATTTCTTAGTCATGTTTCTTCCTTGGGAAACAGCCTGCCTTAACCCTATTGTAACACCTGATCCCAATTACTTTTTTAGTTTTTGATGTTTTTCTGATGGACTGTAAGCTCCATAAAGGCAAGGATGTATTTTTATTGTTTACTGATATATCTAGCATGCCCATCAAAATTTTGGCCACACTCTTGTTACCAAAATATTTGCTAGAGGAGTTAATGTATTCTACTTAACTGAGTCTTTTGAACAAATTGTTCTGACTTATGAAATCCATTTCATGCTTGTGGGGCTATAAGAATATGTATGTGTGTATATATAAATATATATGTGAGTAACTGTTTGCCTATCTACCTATCTATCTGTCTGTCTTTCTGTCTGTCTTGATATGGCAAAGTTCCATTACCCAAAAGAGTGAAAGTAAGCAGTAAGGCTCCTGAAATGTGCTGCATAGCATACAGGGAAGGCTCAGGGAATAAGCTTGTTTGGGAATATGCTAATATTATTTGCTAAAACATGATTTTTTTCCAAAATGGTTTGAACAATAAGATAAAGGAAAGTTTATGTTTCATGATCAGTTTTATTTTTGTATCAATATAGCTGCAAAAACTGAAGAAAAAAAAAGATGCTGTCCCTTTCTCAAAAAAAAAAAATGGTGAGAAGAGATTAATTGGGGAGTAATCATTGGTTTGCTGGTGACCATCTTACACCCTTAAAATGCTTTGAGAATATCTTCTTCAAAACTCAGCAAGACAGTAACACAGAATAGGGGAAAGATGAACTAGCAGACTTTCCAAACACAAGGTTTCTTTGCAGTATATGCTCTGCTGAAATAGATATTGCAGAATTATATTTCTTTGAAGATGAGAAAACTCCACAGAAGTTACATTAACAGGAAAAAGTTTCAGACTGAGCATAGATATTTGAGGATACTGAAACGGTGTCCCCAAGTGGTTATGTAAGCGCTAATGTCAGGCGTTCTCCTCCCACGAGTCCACCAAATAACAAATTCAAGATTATTGTGTTTGCTCACCTACTACCTGATCCTAAAACTCTGATGCTGTAGAAACTGACATAGGTCACAACCAAATCCTCTTACAACATTTTTAGTATAAAATTGTGGGGAAAAGTTTAACAGATACAGAACGAAGTGGTATATTTTATGTACTTACATAATAAAAAATTGAATCTGGAGATTACCCATAAGTAGCAAAGATTTCAAAACATTCCTGTTCTCATATACTGTTTATCCAATTAACTGGGGGATTGGAAGGAAAAATCTAAGGGAGAGAACCATAGTTTTCAGCCAGAAATCTGAGTCTTTAACATTTGGGTTATCCTATGTGCCTTCTTCATTATTCAGTTCTGATGGATACTTTCATTACTTTTTATTTAATGGTCTGTCTTCTCCCCAATTATGACGGGCTTTCTATTATGATCTCAATTCGTGTTCTTCCCTCTTCTTGATACAAATTATTGGCCCATGTTCAAAGCCTTATGTACTTTTTCTAGATTTATGAAAAGAAATTCATTTTAAGATGCTGGAGATAAGATAACAAGTGAGTAATTAGTCTTTGACAATATTTGTATTCTTCTCTCCTTCCAGTATCCATCTACTACATTCCAAGCCTCTTACAGCTAGGTGATAGTCTGGCCACTGAAATACAAGCAGAGTGATGAATACCATCTCCAGGCTGATTCCTAAAATCTTTGATGAAGATCCTTCTCTATCATTTTTACCTCTGTGGTCTGGTGGCTGGCTCCAGAGCAAAGTTTTCCAGTAAGAAAATAAAATGAGTACATTTATACTTTTGAATCATCCCCTAACCACATTAAAATAATAAAAAGAAGTGGGTAAAACTAATTCCAATGATGTATTTATCGAACATAATATATTATCATTTCAAAATGTAGTAAATCTAAAATTATTTGTAGTATAGTTTATAATCTTTTCAACACCATGCTTTACAATCTAATGTTTATTTTATACTTAGTATCTATGAATCAGATTTCTTTCACTATAACAAATACTCAAGATAATCAACTTATAAATAAGAAAGATTCATTTTGGCTTTAAAAAAAAGAAGAAGGGACTCTGCCTCCACAGTTCCCTTCAGGGGCACACCGTCAATGACCTACACATTTCCCAGTAGACTCCACCTCTCATTAACATCACGCTGGGGACTAAGCTTTTTCCACATGGACTTTGGGGGGCCATTTAAAATCAAAACTAGCATAGCACATCTCAATCCAGACTATATCCACATGTGAAGGGTTCAGTGGTTACATATGGTCAATGGCTATTCTACTGGTTAGTGCATTTCTGTAAAATGAAGTTGAGATATTGGAACAATTCTCTACTGGAAAGCCATGGTTCAATGAAGGACTGGGGGGAAACGACCTAAACCTGAAATGTGATGTGAGTCAGAGTAAGACATTGAGGTTCCTGGGTTTGTTTATTATCAGCTCATGCACTATTGAAGATTAGATTACTGAGTAGCAAATACTCACAACCTTTCTCCCACCTTCTCTTTACTTCCACAATAGGAGTATATACTTCCCTGCATCACTGAACTTGAGCTTCGTCATTTGATTTGCTTCACAGAAAAAAACAATGTGCTGGTGTTAAGTCTAGGCCTTAAGAGTATTGTATGATTATGATATACATTTTTTGAGCTTTTACTCTCTTTCCCCAAAAACCTGACTTAGATGATCCACTGGTCCCAGAATTATTAAGTGTTGTTTGCAACTCCATTTTGGGGTAAATTTTTATGCAGTGTTATATTGACAGTAGTTGACCGACACAACCATTCAAATAGAGATTCATTTCCCAAAGAAGAATGTCCACCCCACTACCAATCCACAGTCGTCTTTTCCAGTGGAATTTCCCATGTTATAGCTTCTTTTCTAGTCTTTCTTCCCTTTCATAAGCCCCTAACTCAATCTTTCCATGTTAGCAGTTAGCAGTGGTGTGCTGTTTTATAATTATTTACATGTGCAATTTCAAAGGTTAGTTGTTGTCTTTTTAAAGCTTAAGATTTCAGTCTACAATTGTTCCTTCAGTAATTCAATACTTCATTTTTTCAGCAATTGATTCCAGTAGCCATTCCAGTAGCTTTAATATGTTCCAGATACTGTTATGGTCTACACAATGCAATAGTAAATAAGAACTGTTGTCATGGTATATAACACAAAAATATAATAAAAAGAGATGTAGTGTTGCTTTAAAGAAAAATGAAAATGATTGGAGATGGTGATTATTATTTTGAAGTGATTTCACAACCCTATATTCTGTACCCTGCAGAAATATAAACCCTTTCTAAAATTTGCACCTATTGCTAGGAGCTTGCATTCTTATACTTCTTTGTGGCTTCCAACTGTTTCCACTGATTTAGTTCAGCTTAGGGTTATTTTTGCTTTCCTACTTGTCTTTTCTTTGTGCCATCCTGCATTAACTAAGTTAATTAAGCTAATATCACAGAAAGTATTCACACAAAGGCATTTATGTGTAAGACTTTCCTTAAGGTGTTAAGAATATGGAAGGATTTTCATTATGGTAACACAATTTAAAATTCAGTATTAGTTATTCCTGATTCTAAAAGTCTCAGAGTGAGACCTGAGCCTCTTACCACAAAATTTCATTGTTTACATTTTTCATCTTCATTCTTTTGTTCTAATTTCTAAATTCTGATTCTTATTTTCCTTTAGCAAAGCAATTGTGTTAGCTGTTTCCTTTCCCTGGCTCTGCCCGTCCAGGATACTAGTCTAATTTTTCTACTAAATAGCTTCCAAAGTTATTTTTCCATATATGGAAACACAGGGTTAGAAGTACTGCATTAAAGTTACACAGTTAGAACATGTAGAGCTGAGATTTTAATCTCAGATTTCTGACTTCAATATTTGCAAAGTGAAAACAAATTTTGTAATCATCTCACTTAAGTTAGAAAACACATAACTTCTGATAAGTTTATTTGCTTTCCAGAATCTGTCTAGTGGAAAATAACTTTATGTGATCACTTCCATATAAGCTGAGTCATTTCACAATATAAACTCAAATAAGAATTTGTACACAGACATAACAATGAGATCTTAATTCTGGGGGTGGGTGAGCTAGACATTATTAGGTGTCAGGGGAAGGCGGTTTTACCTGTGGCTCTCCTCTGTCCATTGATGACATCCATTGAACTATAAGTCATTTAGACTGGACATCACACAATGGCCTCTTGCTTTGACGTATCAATTGCCTATGTCTGTTGTCTTTCCATGGTCTTTGACCATGTTCCATATGCACTGAGCTGGCTCTTCATCATTTTCTTGAGCCTCTTCCAGTCACCTTACTTTCTCTCAGTCACTTTAATTCCCCTTTGGGAAGAATTAGTAAATCTCATATGCTTTTGCCCAAACCAGACTAATAAGTGGAAAACTTGGAGACTCTGTTCAGGCCTATCAACACACATGTTTCCTTTAAGCCTTGCCCCTCCAAAGACTTGATGCAGCATGTGGTATTAATGACCTGTAAAAGACGCCCCACCCTAATCCCCAGAACCTGTAAATTACCTTACTTCTGTGGCACTAAGAACTTCAACAAAGTGATGAAGTTAAGGATTTTAGAGATGGGAAGATTCTAAATTACCCAGGTTGACCCAATATAATCACACAGGCTGTTAAAATCTTTTTATATGTCAGAGCTGGAGAGGAAATTCTTCTACACCATTTTAACCTTTACCTTCACAGAGGTGGCTTCTCAGAGGAATAACTCCTGAATTTTTCATCAGTTGAAATTTCTCCTCCTCAGCAATTAATTCCAGTAGCCATTTTAATTCTCGGCCATGGTTGCTGACCTACTCCCCTACCTAGCTCTTTTCCTACCTCCTTTCCAATTATGGCCATATGTGAAATGCTCTCAGTAACTCTATTCTAACTGTCTCTTATTGACATCTATTTCATATTTTTCAGATTGTCCATTCTATATTATTATACCCATCAAATTCTTGCTCTCTTCTGGTAAAACATAACCCAGACTAATTTTGCCTCTCCTTTCTCACCTTCAGTTCTCAAGCTGATTTACATCGATGCATATTTATGCTCATTCAAGCTGAGTCTTTAGCATAACTTTCAACCCCTTGTCTTTGGTTCACTCCATCTCCCACTGCCTCACTGAGTTTTGCAAATATGCATCTCTTTTCTTAATCCCTCTTTTTCTCAATTTTAAAAAGATATCACATCACTCATTTCAAAAAGAATTGAAACTGTTAGTCAAAAAGTTCCTCAACTTTTTTCCCCTCTATCACTGGTTTAGGACTGTCATAGGAATTATACAAAATGAGGGGGGGAAATAAAGTATTGTTCTTGCATTTGAAGAACTAAGAGAATTTACATTATCAAGTACAAAACAATTTCTATGACAGTTCTCAGTGTAATTCAAACTGCAAAGGCATTGTGTTGAACTTTATTCAAATCATTAATAATCTGAAAGTCCTGAATTCCTAATTTCTAGGATTTCTCTCCAAGCAGCAAAGTGAGACTAGCTCAGGTGAAACAGCATGTAATCAGTAATTATTTGATTTATTATTAATCCTGTCTCTGACCAGTGGTAGGAGAAACAAAATGTCAGCAGTGTCCTGAAGCATTCTCAAGCAGTCAGGCTAAAATTCATTTCTTTTATTTTTCTTACATGTCATATTATTTCTTTCAATGGCTGCCTTCTTTAACAGGAATACAAACCTTTTGCCATACTTTTTTTACGGTTGGTGTCTACTTGGCCTTGTAAGGTCCTTCCACATTTTATTTCTAATTTTAATTGCATTCATTTAAAAAAAAAATTTTTAGACTTTGATGGACATTTATTTTATTCATTTATTTATATGCAGTGCTGAGAATTGAACGCAGTGCCTCACACATGCGAGGCAAGCGCTGAGGCACAACCCCAGCTCCAACTGTGTGCATATTTCAAATGTTGTTCCTATAAAGTGACTGTCCCCTTTCACAGATGTCTGAAAAAGAACTATGCTCAATGAAGCTAACTTGTCGACTTCCTTTCTTCTCCCATAGATTACCCCTTTGATCAATACTTCCCTCTTTGCATTCCTAGCCAAGCATGGTTTGAATGTATAAACCGTCCTCTAATTGAAAGTTATATCCTTATGAGAGCTACAACCCTTCTTCTAGACCCGACAGCTTAATATTTCATGTGAAGTTTTTTTCCCCCCAGTCAGTAGCAGAGACCTAAAAGTTTGTGAGCTGTTTTGGAAGTACTTAACTTTCAACCAGGGACTAGTGTATGTAAAAGGACGAGGTACTGTCAGTTTCAATGTGCTATTCAAATACACATCCCCTTCAGCCACCTGAAGAGTAGAGATGTTACTCATTCAATCTCAAATGTATTTCTCTGAGCACATCAGTTGTCTTTTGAAAAGAATAGTATGGTTCCCTGAATTAATATAAACATAATCTTAAATTTAGAAAAAAATATGATATGCTTATTGGGCTTGTAAATGTTGTAGTGAAAAAGATCTAGAAAGATATTATTTAAATTCTTAGTGCGTTTCTCTCTTCTGTATGTATGTAATAGTTCCCCTACAAGCTCTTTGGGGCATATTGTGTCACCTGTGAGACCTCCAAAATCAAACAGCATTTTCAAATATGAAAATTATTCAGTTTGTTGTCATGTATCTTGCTAAAATAAATTGTCATTCTAAAACTGCAAGACTGTTCTGTCTCTTTGCTTTCCATTTTAACCAAAATGTATTCTGAGCAGCATCTGCCTAAAATAGTATCTATGGAATGAGCACCATAGAAAAATAATTTTGGAGAAATCAAGGAAGCATGACCTTACACAAATCCCTTGAGTCTCCAAAGCAACATTTAAAAATCACAGTTTTTAATCAGAGGAACCCTGTCTGCTCAGAGTTCTTGAATGTGTAGTTGTCAATTGTTGTCAAGATTAGTTTTTTTCCCCTATGCCAAATTATCTCCCATTTGAAATTATATGATTATTTTGAAACACGTGATATAACAAAGAACATGAAGCAATTCCTCAGGGTGCCCCACATTGCAAATTTTGCTTCAGACTGTATTGTTGGGAGGTACAGTCCAAACTTTCTCCTGTCTCAATTCTAGCAGCCTCTGAGCAGAGAACAACCACATTTTGCTCTGGCTTGTTTGTACATCCTGTGTGCAAGTGTGCGTACATTCCATTTTTACTCTTCGTGATTTGTGAGGCTTGGTGAACCGTGACACAAAAAGACTTCAAACACATAATCATTGTGGTTTCCAAGATCTTATCCTTGCTTAGACCAAAGCAGAAGCTGAATTTGGTACTTCTCTGTTGAAAAGATGGATTCGTCCTCAATGTACAATTTTCCTTATGTGGTTGACTGTGTTTTTTGGGAATACTTGGCTTGGTGTTTCTTCATGTAACAGTCATCTTTCATGAAAGTTGGGCACAGGAATAAAGAAAGAGGTTTGGAGTGTACGGTGTAGAATTAAATGATTCAAATTAATCAGGAATAAGTTCAAACAGAAAGGAGGGGTTAATATTCTTGAAGGGCATATAGCATTCTTGAGACTTACCCAAACTAGCTACATAATTTGCCTAATTCACATTCATGAATTAGCAGACAAGATTTGGAAGAACACAAGATTTGGGACCAGAAAAGCCTGAGTGAGAATACAAATTATTCTATTTATCAGTAAAAAGATTTTGAACTAAGTAAGCAAACTTTCTGAGGATCATCATCCTTATCTGTGGAAAGAGAACTATTAATGAATATTTCCTTAAGTTTTTTTTTTTTAAAGAGAGAGTGAGAGACAGAGAGAGAGAGAGATAGTGAGAGAGAATTTTTTTTTAGTATTTATTTTTTAGTTTTTGGCGGGCACAACATCTTTGTTTGTATGTGGTGCTGAGGATCGAACCCGGGCCGCATGCATGCCAGGCGAGCGCGCTACCGCTTGAGCCACATCCCCAGCCCCTTCCTTAAGTTTTTGTAAGGAATTTTATAGTGCATGCAGAATTCCAGGTACCTATGTTACAATAGGCATTTAAAATATTATTTACATTTTTATTATTTTGCCAGAAAAATAGGATTATGTGTGCTATTGATTTGTTTTAGTAAGGCTAAGGGATCTTAAAACTATGCCTGGTTTAGGGAAATTAAATTCTTAAAGTTCAGTTTTCTAGGAGGATGTCTGAATGATCCATTTAATGGCGTACACCTAAATTTGAATTTTTAACACATCTTTCAAAAACGTTGAGACCATTCTTTTTTTCCTGTAAAGAGACAGATTGAATTTTAGGATTGTAAGGCATAGAATCTTGATCACAACTAATTAACATGGTTATAATAGTGTTAAATAAGTTCTACAAAATGCATAAAAAACTAAACATGACTGTGTTCCAATAAAAACTTTATTCCAAAAACAGGCAATGAGAGCTACAGTAACAAAAACGGCATGGTTTTGACACCAAAATAGAGATGTAGAACAGTAGTACAGAGTAGAAGACACAGAGACAAACCCACATAAATACTGTTATCTTGTACTAGACAAAGGCTCTGAAAACATACATTGGAGAAAAAAATCACTTCTTCAACAAATGGTGCTAGGAAAACTGGAAATCCATATGCAGCAAAATGAAATTAAATCACTGTCTCTCACCATGCACAAAACTCAACTCAAAGTGCATCAAGGACCTAGGAATTAGATCACAGAACCTGAGCCTAGAAGAAAAAGTAGGTCTAAATCTTTATCATGTTGGCTTAGGATCTGACTTCCTTAACCAGACTCCTATAGTGCAAGAAATAAAATCAAGAATCAATAAATGAGACAGATTCAAACTAAAAAGCTACTTCTCAGCAAAGGAAATGATCAATAACATGAAAAGAGGGCCCCCAGAGTGGGAGAACATCTTTACTACATGCATATCAGATAGAGCACTAATTTCCAGGGTATATAAAGAACTCAAAAAACTTAACACCAAAAAATTAAAGAACCTAATCAACAAATGGGCTAAAGAACTGAACACACTCTTCTTAGAAGAATATATACAATCAATCAACAAATATATGAAGATGTGTTCAACATCTATAGTAATTAGAGAAATGCAAATCAAAATTATCTAAGTTTTCACCTCACTCCAGACAGAATGGCAATTATCAAGAATACAAACAACAATAAGTGTTGGTGAGGATGTGGAGAAAAAGGTACACTCATGCATTGCTGGTGACCACTGCAAATTGGTGCAACCAGTTTGGAGAGCAGTATGGAGATTCCTCAGAAAACTTGGAATGGAACCACCATTTGACCCAGTTATCCCACTCCTCAGTTTATATCCAAAGGACTTAAATCAATATACTATAGTAATATAGCCACATTAATGTTTATAGCAGCTCAATTCACAATACCTAAACTATGGAAGCAACCTAGATACTCTTCAATAAATGAATGGATAAAGAAACGGTGGTATATATACACAATGGGATATTATTCAGCATTAAAAAAGAATAAAATTATGGAATTTCCAGGTAAATGGATGGAGTTAGAGAATATCATGCTAAGTGTAGTAAGCCAATCCCAAAAACCCAAAGGCCGAATGTTCTCTCTGACATGATCCATAATGGAGGAAGGAGGCATGGGAAGAATGCAGAAACTTTGGATTGGGCAAAGGAAAGGGAGGGGAGGGGAGTGGGGGGATAGGCATGGGGATAGGCAAGATGGTGGAACAAAAAAACCAAAAACCCATCATTACCCTAGGTACACGTATGATTGCACAAATGGTGCAACACTACATTGTGTACAACCAAAGAAATGAAAAGTTGTGCTCCATTTGTGTACAATTCTGCTGTAGTGTATAACTGATTAGAACCACCACCACAACAAACAAACAAACAAAAACAAGCAATGATCCAGGTTTGGCCTGGCAATCATAGTTTGCTGATTCCTAAAGTATGAGAACAAATATAAATACACAGACCTCATTCCTTTAGTGCAATTATAAGTTAGGGAATTTACATGCTTCAAAATATTTATTAAGTGGGAAAAAACCCATCAACTTTCAGAGGACCCAATTTTCAAATATTTAACATAAGCTTTGCAAAGTGGGTCCAGAAAACTTTTGGGAGAGGAAAGGGACATGAAGGACCTACAATGAAATAAAATCAACTGTGGAAAGAGAAAGTCAATTTATGTGAGGAAATACTGAAAAAAAAAATGTCCTGATAATTTTGAGCATTGACTACAAGAAAGGCAAAAGTGTGGGGGACCTGTAGGAGGCAGTATTGGGAAGGCAGCTCTGGGAAGAAGGGAGCAAGAGAGAAAGAGGCTCCTTTTGGAAACTGCATGCTGAAGAAAAGAAGAGCAAGGGAGAAATTTATGATCCTGTAAGACAAAAGAGAATTTAAAATAACTGAAGGATATAACCCTTCATCTCCCTTCCCTTAAAAGAGCCATCTATTAAGTCGACTGCATGTTTCAACACTGACAAAAGTGGCATCTTCAACACTGCCCAGACTGCCAATCTGCTCACAGAAGTGTGGGAGTACAGGCAGCTTTATATATAAAAGCTAGCATAAGAGGAAAAAATGGGATATACAAACACATGTATTTGAGATAAAAACAATTCTACATCCTCCATTCTGAATGAACCAGAAGAAACAATATAATTCTAACACATGATTCCACATTGACACAGGCTTTATCAAACACAGAAGGAAACATCAGATAGTTAAAAACTAAGTATAGAAGTTAACACATATAAAAAGAAGTAATAAATTGAAAGTAAAATGAATTCAGGAAAAAGTAGGGGAAAATGACAACATCCTATCTGAAATGAAAACTAAATTACAATATCTGCCCAGACAGAACTGGTTCATTTAAAAACTAAATAAGGTCCTCTAAATAAATCCAGAAAACAGGGTTTCAAAAAAAGGATCTGAGAAAAAAAATTAAAAAATTAATGCATTCAGGGAAGATCCAACATAATTATAATTGGAATCTCTCAAGATGAATATTCAACATTGAAAAACAACTAATGTTTAAAATACTGAAATAAAATGAGATTCATATCTACATGTTAATAGGACCAACCGGTAACAGGTAAGATTGTCCCAGAAGTATCAATTCTGATATATATTTGTCTAACTATTAGTTCCAGATATAGAAAAAAATTCTCAGGGCCTTTGGAAAATCACAATGTAGATCAACACGTGAAAGAAGTATCATTTTTAGGGAAAGAAAATGTGAGGCAAATATTTTATATATATATCCAAATTGTTCTTTAAGTATCATGACTTTGTAAAAATAATTTTAAATGAGTAATTATTAAAGGAATATTGTACTCTTGAGTCTTTTCTGGGCAACTTCAAGAAAATGTACATCATCCAGTCAAGAAACAACAAGAGAAATCTTAACAAAGGCATTGTTTAATTACACACACAATCACACGCACACACACACACACACTCATATATATATATATATATATATATATATATATATATATATATATGAAAAATACTATGTAAACATTATATATTCTCAATATTAAAAAGTGACTAATATTTAGAGAAGGAAGTGATTATGAGAGAGTAGAATAAGCTCACTGATTATTTTTTGAGCAATATATAGAAGTCAGAGTACCATTAAAAGCAAACTAATACACTAGATAGTAAAAGATTAATGGAAACGAGAGTGTAAGGTTATCTAACAATTATATGGGTGTGAAGATAGCCATGGAATCAAAGCAAAGCATAAACCTTTCTAAAGGTCCAAAATAAATAAAACTAAAGCCAAAAAAAAAGACAGATAAAACATGGAAAATAAACAGTACAGATATTATTTATACAGTTAAGATTTATCAGTCAATAAATGTAAGTGTGCTTAAAAAGCCACCAAGAGATTTTAAATTTTGCTTAGGAAGCAGACCCAATTATGTGCTTTAAAGAGACAACTTACAGTAAAATGACTCTTTGAGCAGCAAGCAAGTCAGAAGGACTGAGGATGTCCAGAAGCAATGAAAACAACCAGATTGTGATTTTATTGTCAATAAAATTAAATTCAAAGGTAGAAAAGTATTGAAAATAAAAAGGAAGGATAGTTATTAATTCCAAAACCCACACATCATAATAAAGATACAATAGTTGTGGACATATGTGTAGAAAGAACGCAGCAAATACTTTTCTAAAAAGAAGAATAATCAGACATAGATAAACATGCATTAATGGGGTCAGATTTTAAGACACCAAATTGTAGCCAGAGACAGAGGAAGAACAAAAATAAATAATATGTAGAAGAGCTAAGTAATCAATTGGTAAACAATTAGTTAGATCTTAGGGAAATGTATGAATTGGTACTGATACCAGAGAATCCAACTTCTTAAATGCACATTGGGTATTTACAAATATCAGCTCTGCATTAAATTAATATGACAAATAACACTCACTGGTAATGAAATGAATTAAAAATCAATAACTAAATAAAAATATCCTTTCATCTGAATATTTAAAAAGTTCTAACAAACTTTCTCTTAGGGAAGAAGGGAAATGAAAGCAAGTTACAAAACTTTAAAAACTGTATGATGAAAATGTTACATATGAAAACCGGGTTAAATAAAAAAGGGCAAGCTAAGAAAAATCATAAAGCCTTGAGTATTTAGAAAAATTAATGAATGAAGCCTGTGGTCCCAGCTATTAGGAAAACTGAAGTAGGAGGATCACATTTTGCCTGACAGTGCAGCAAGACACTCCTTCAAAGTAAATAAATAAATAAATAAATAAAAGCTTTAATTCTCAACACCAAAAACCATATTCAAAATAACATAATAAAACAAATTGAAGCTTAAAAGCTTGAGACAGAAAATAATAATGACAAAAACAAATTAATAAGGTAGAGATTTGAAAGTCAGTCTATTTAATTAACAAATTGAATATTGACATTTTAGGCAAAGTTAACAGAGCAAACTGCTAGCTAACTTCATGAATAGGCAAAATAAGAAATGACAAGGAAATCAAAATTTTTGAGCTGGGTGTTGGCACGTGCCTGTAATCTCAGTGGCTCTGAGAGGCTGAGACAAGGAGGATTTCAAGTTCAAAGCCAGCCTCAGCAACTTAGGAGGACACTTAGCAACTTAGCGAGACCCTGTCTCTAAATAAATTATATTAAAAAAGGGCTCAGGATGTGGCTCAGTAGTTAAGTATCTCTGGGTTCAAACAAAACAAAACCAAACAAGCAAGCAAACAAAAAACTTTAGAAACTATTAAAAGAGACTGTACTGTTAACCTCTATGAAAATATCTATGAAGACCTAGTTGAAATGTGTGATTTTCTAAAGGAATACAGTTTACTTTTTGATGAACCCATTAAAAATAGAAAGTTTAAACAAACTAATTTTTACATAAAACACCAGAAGTTACCAAGAAACAATCTCACAAAGCAAGTCTAGCAAATATTTCAAGTCTACAGGGTCCCAATGTTCCATAAATTGTTTTTGAGCATAGAGAAATGTTCAAATCTCTTTATGAAGCAAATATACCATTACTACCTAAATCTGGTGAAAATAGTAAAAAAATAAAATTGCTGATCAATGTAATATGTAAACATTAATGCAAAAATGATAAATAAAATATATAATAATAAGAATAGAACACTTTAAAATAAAAATAAAATTTCATGACCTGTAGGATTTATTCCAGGAATGCATGGTTTGTTTAATAGTTCAAATTGTACCAGTACAATATACCACATTAATTAGTCTAAAGAGAAAGTAGCATTGATAAATACTTCCTTAACACAAATAAATATTTATGTCTATTATATGGATATATGCACATATATATGGCATTCTAGATAAAGATAATTGCATATTAATATCTAATTATTTTAAAGTTAATTTAGTTTATTTTTAGTGAGAAAATATTAGAGGCATAGCCTCTTGAAGATCTGGTCATCAAGGCAAAGATGCTGATTCTATTCACTAATATTTAGCATTATGCCAGAGGTTTAGCAAATGAAATTAGACAAGATAAACTAACTAGTCTTACAAGAATTGGACAAGAAATACAACTATTTCTATTGCAGATGATATAACAGCATGCTTGGTAAATATTAGTCAGCCAGTGATAAAACTTAAAAACAAAAATTCAGTAAAGTAGTTTAACATACAGAAATCAATTACCCCTCTCTACAGACAACAGGCAGGGGTTTTAATAGTAGAGAAGCCCTATTTACAATAGAAACAAAAAAGATAAAGTATTAGAAGTAAACTTAAAAAGGTATATGCTAAACCTATGTGAAAAACTATAACATCCTAAAAGACACAAAAGTAGTCTTAAACTAATGAAAATCATTCTTATTTTTCAATACCAACAACAAAATAGATAGTTCTCCTTAAAATGAATTTATAAGTTTAAAACAATCCCAATAAAAATGACATTTGAAAAATAGTCAAGTTGAGAAAGAAATTAATATTGAAAAATGAATATGTCAGAATATTCAAGAAAACACTAAAAAAATTACAAGTGTCCTGACAGATAGTAAAATATACCACAAACTTCTTTTGTTGTAAGTATGCTTACTGGTCCATCAATGAGTACACAGGCCAATGGAATGAAACAGGAAATCTAGAAGTCAACCAAAATAATGGAAATTTGACTTTTGATGTAGTTGAGATCTCAAATTATTGGGCAAAAGT
This sequence comes from Marmota flaviventris, assembly GCF_047511675.1. NCBI lineage: Eukaryota > Metazoa > Chordata > Mammalia > Rodentia > Sciuridae > Marmota > Marmota flaviventris. Next base: position 56,431,818 of record NC_092507.1, read on the forward strand.
ATACTTCTTGCTAAATGCTTTTGGAATTGTTGGATAGACATATGGGGGAAAAGTATCTCCAATTTACATAACAAATAACTCCAAATGAAGAAGATATGTAATGTAAAATAATAAAACCATACTATAAGTGAATAAATTTCTACCTATACCTCAAATTCCATATTTAATAAAACAATTACTACATTCAACTATATACAAATAAAAAAGTTAGTATGACAAATTAAACTGAAATAATGGAATGAAAAATAATGTGTTTGCAACATGTACCTCAGGTAAAAGGGAACAATTCCTAATTTATACAGAACTCTCCCAAATCAAGAAGAAAAAGACTTTGTAGAAAGAAGACATGAATAGTCAAGTAACAATATATTGAAATGGTCCTTAAATTTGGCAAATGATGTTTAATCCCACCCACAAGAAAGAAAATAGAAATTATAATCACAGTTCTCAGCTATCAAATTGGTAAGAGTTTACAAACTCTGCTGGGGTTAACCTTCCTGAGCTACAGCCTGGAAATTCCTCCAGTACAGTAGGCTGGAGTAATTGTAGATGTTGTCTCATCCATTTCACATCTCTCAGCGATTGTGGTTCTTTGTTGCCCAAAATACAATCTCCTGAAAGCCCTTTTCTTATTTTTTTTTTTCTGTTTATATCAAAGGGAAGGGCAACAAAGTCATGTTACCTTATCCATTATGTGACCTTATCTTCTAGAAGTAAAAATCTCTGGCTTGAGCCATAGCTTATTTTGACCTGTAGATGTTTACAAATCTGCAAATGTCACTTCAGAAGAAATTGGTTGGAGAGGGTGCCAAGCTCACTTTTATTGAGATTCTTCTTTGCTTCAGGACCTTGGCATAATGTCCTAGATGCTTTGGTTGCTTGCTAATGGTTTTAAACAGCTGTTTTGTTTAACCAGTGCTATAGCTCTTCTTAGCAGGGCATTGGTATAAGAAAATGTTTTTTATTATAGGCAGAGGAAAAACCCTCGCCAATACTTTTTCTAATATGATCCCTTCCTCATCCTATCTGATATCTTCTTTCTAGAACTCCAGTTATAGATAATTGAACACTCTCAATTTGTCCTCTGTATCTTAACGTCGTTATTATATGTATCAAATTGTTAACTCTCTGTGTTGAAGACTATTGTTTAAAATCATAATTTATTTCATTCATTATGTCTTTAACTGCTTAGTTTATCTATTGAGTATTTACTTTCAATCAATACATACATTCCAATCAATATAATTGTTATTTTTCAGGGTTTTTAGTCCTTTTTACAATATGTCTGGGTCATGTTTGACAAGTCTTTCTTTTTCATACTTTTAGTAGTCTCATGTTTTTTGAAACATATTTTATGTTTTGTGTCTGATAATTCTGTCTTTAGGTTTTTTAGATATGATTCTTTCTTTTTTGTTTTTTTAAGCAGCAAAGAGGTGTTTATTGCGAGCTGGCTGGGTCCTCCGCGCACACACACAGCAACGCTCAGAGGCCCCGAGCTCAGGGTTTGCAGCAGTTTTATACATTCTTTGGAGAAGGCAGGGGCCCCCACATACATCATAGCATCTCTTAGCAAATCATCACACACCACGGGAAAATCAAATAACAACTCTAAAACATGATTAGTGTTAAATATGATTCTTTAGTTTCTTGTTCTGAATAATTCTTTTCTAAGTTAATTCTTGGGGAGGTTTTTTATTTTCACTTTTATTTCAAAATTTCCTTGAAATTCCATTTGTGGTAATTTCTTGAGCTTGGTTTTTTTTTTTTTTTAATTTTTTATTGTGGGTTGTTCAAAACATTACAAATTTCTTGACATATCATATTCCACACTTTGATTCAAGTGGGTTATGAACTCCCACCTTCACCCCATACACAGATTGCAGAATCACATCAGTTACACATCCATTGATTTACAAATTGCCATATTAGTGTCTGTTGTGCTCCACTGCCTTTCCCATCCTCCACCCTCCCCCCTCCCCACCTCTCCCCTCCCCTCCCCTCCTCTCTCTCTACCTCCTCCACTGTTGAGCTTGGTTTTAAAAGTGAATTAAGTCTGGCTGGGCATGATGGTGCACACCTGTAATCCCAGTGGCTCAGGAGGCAGGAGGATCACAGGTTTGAGGTCAGCCTCAGCAACTTAGCATTGCTCTAAGCACCTTGGCCAGACCCTTTCTCAAAATAAAAAATAAAAAGGATTGGGGATATGGCTTAGTGGGTAAGTGTCCTTTGGTTCAATACCTGGTATCCAAAAAAAAAAAAAAGTGCATTATGTCTTAGGTGCCTATGTACATATACACAAATATATCTATTTGGCCTGGTAATGGTTGCATGACAAACAAGGGCCACTGCAGAACTATGCTTTTTGCCTTTTGGGGATAGGGGTACCTCAGGCAGTATGAGTTCAAGCAAAAAACTCTGAATTTTAGGGCAGAATTTTTCCTTCTCTTTATCCAAAGGCTAACACTGGGTAGAAATTTAGTTTTTAATCTCTGTTTTTTAGTTGGCCTGGTCATGCCTCCCTTTGGGGAGGGGGCATGATTTGTTTCATTGGGGGTTGCTGGTCTAATCTCCTGCCCTAATTGGGCAGCAATTCTTTTCTGTTGTGCTGGATAGGTGTGAGGGGCTCCTAAGCACTCAGGATTGGAAAATGTCCCAAGTCTCAGAAAACAATTGCCAAGAAGCTCACTTATATTTTGGCACCTTGCTTTTTTGACTTTTTAGGCTTCATTTTCTCTTATTGCCAATTCACTCATTGTTTAAAACAAGTTTCAATAGTAATTGTTGAAAATGTAACTCAATAGGTTTACTTTGGACCAGAAGGATTTGTATTGTACATTTAGTCTACCACACTGCTAGAAACAGAAATCTCTCCAACTTACCTGTCATACTGAAATCCAAGGTACATATTTAATTCAAGTTATGTTAACAAGTCATCACATGTTCAAAAAATTTGGTTCTTCTCAAATGTTTTCAAGATAAAAGGCATATTTCTTAAGGGGGCACCTACTCTCCATCTTGATTGGACCTTGGCTTAATGCTGTAGCTTAAACTCATAAAACTCTTCCTTCTATTCTTTGTTCTTTTTAACTCTAGAATTTTTTCCCTATGTAACATGGTGTATGTTGACTTTCTTCTTTTGCCTGGTACACTCTTAGTGAGAGGTTTAGCTATGGCTTTTGTTGATTTGCCTAACCCCCTTATGCTCATTCTCAGGACTGGGGTGAGGTTTTGAATAATGTCCATAGGAAGTGTTCTTTGACCTATCACTCCCTTTCTTCATATTCATCATCTTCCAGGAGCCCTCTAACTGTACCCTGTCTTTAAGTAGTAGCATTTACCATATTGAGGTTGAACATTTCCTCATTTATCTCCTCATCTGCCAAGCCTGTGATGGTGCTTTCCATATTAAAAGTCTAATAAATGTTGAATGAATGAACATAATTATTATGAATCTCATTACATAATCCAGCATCTTTAACTGTTCATTTTAGCTTTTCAGAAATAAATAAATGATATTATTTTATATGTTAGGTTTTTTTTTAAATGGTCGTAGAACCCTTTCACATACATGACCTCATATATTACAGGTAACATAGGCCAAATTTAGCTCTGCCCTAGACCTACAGACCATGAGAGTGATGTAATCCTTAGTGGATATTAAAGCCTAAATGCTAACAGTGGAATAACTCTGCTGTGTTCTATTGTGATAAATACTTCTAAATTTTTCCAATTGTCTTTATTGTACACATTTATCTTACTTACAGCTGTAAAAAGTTTTGGTCAAATCAAAATTAAGTTTTCTTAGTTTTTCCCGTGGTATAGTTTGGATGCTAACAAAATCAATTTGATATTGATATTTATCTCCTCGAGATTGGTCATTTTCTCAGTGCTCTGATGAAATCAAAAGAGATTTGATTAGCAAAGCTTTTCTCATGATACTTAGGAAAAATTTTCAAACTTTGGAAACATATGTTAAATTAAAAGGCCGAGAATATAAGGACATTTTATCAGGCAAGAGTGTGTCTTTTGGACATTGCTTAAGCAGACAGGAGCTCAATGAAGTGGTGAGTTTGATCTCCTTGAGTCCTAGCTATTGTGAGCAAAGAGATGCATCCGAGCAAGGAATTCAGACTGGAAATATGACAATAAACCCAGAGATCAGAGCTTTGCCAACTTTTTCTGGGGAATAAAGTAGCAGAGGTGTTTGAGCTCATAACTCATCTTAGAGCGGTTCATTTAAAAAAATTGGGATGGAATTTACATAACATACAATTATCCTTTCATGTACAATTTAGCAGCATTTAGTACTTTCACTGAATTGTGAATCCTTATCTTCCCCTAGTTTCATTTTTTAAAAAATCACCTCAGAATACACCTACTTCATACTCTTTAAGCAATCACTCTTTATTTTTCCCTATACCTATCTCCTGGCAAGAGCTAATTGCTTTCTGTCTCCATGGTTTGCCAATTCTTGATAGTTCACATAAAAGAAATCATAAAATGTGACCTTTTGTGTCAGGCTCCTTTCACTTAGCATACGTAATGTTTTGAGGTTTATCTAAGTGACATTTCTGTACTTCATTTCTTCTTATGACAGAATAATACTACGTTTTACTTATTGTTACGAGTTGCTTATCCACTCAACTATGGATAAACATTTGTGTTATTTCCACCTTTTGTTTATTATAAATCACATTACTATGAAGAAATAGAACAGTATTTATTCAACAGCCTATTTTAAGTTCTATGTAGTATATACCTAGGAATGAAATTTCTGATTCTTTTACAGTCTTATGTTTAACATTTTGAGAAATGATCAAACTGTTGTCCACAGTGGCCATCTTACATTCCCACTGGGAATATATAAATGTTACAATTTCTCTACATCCTCATTACTTTTTATTTTCTTCTCCTCCCTCCTCTTCTCCCATCCTTACCATGCCTTTCTCCTCCTCTTTCTTTTATATAACCATGATAATGGGTATGAAGTGGGATGTCATTTTGATTTTGACTTGCACTTTAATGGTTTTAATAATGTTGAATATCTTCTCAAATGCTTTCCAGCCATTTGTATGTATTCTTTAGAGAAATATCTACTCAAGTCATTTTTCATTAGTTAAAGAGTTTAAGCATTCTTTATATATTCTGGATGTATATAAATCCTTTTCTAATATATAATTTGCAAATATTTCCTCCCACTCCTAGGTTGTCCTTTCAACTTCTGAATAGTATCTTTTAATATATGTGTTTTATGCAGCCTTATTTGTTTGTTTGTTTTTGTTTTTTTGTTTCTGTTGCCATGACCAAAACACCTGACAAGAACAATTTTAGAAGAGGAAATGTTCATTTGAGGCTCCATTTCCTTGCATACAGTATCAGAGGTCTCAGTTTATACACAGCCAACTCCATTGCTCTATGCCTGTGGTGGGGCAGAATATCATGGTGAAAGGGTATAGTGAAGGAAAGCAACTTAGGTCAAGGTTACCAGGAAGAAGAAGTAGGAGAAGGAGAAGGAGAGAGAGATAGACAGACACACTGAACTTGGCTAACCAGGGACAACACATAAACTCCAAAGTCACACCCCCAGTGATCTCCCTCCTCCAGCTATACCCTACCTGCCTACAATTATAACCCAGTTAATTCAGTCAAGTGGATCAATGTGAACATTAGGTCAATACTCTCATAACCCAATTATTTCACCTCTAAACTTTCTTTCGTTGTCTTACACATAAGCTTTTGGGGGATACTTCCTTTCCAAACCATAATAGTACATAAGTTGTCATTTTTAAGGCCAACATACCTATTTATTGCTCCTGCTTTTGATGTCAATTCTCTGAATCAATTGCCAAAATCCAAAGCCATGAAGATTTACCCCTATATTTTATTTTGTTTGTTTTGTTGTAATAGTTTTATTGCTTTGACTTTTACATTTAGATCTTATTATTTTGGGACAATATTTGTACTTGATGTGAAGTAGAGGTCCAGATCCATTGCCTTGCATACAGTTATATAGTGATGCCGACATAATTTGTTGATCATTCCCTATTAGTGGATTTGTTGCCCTGTCTTAAGTTGATTGGCCATAGGTGTATGGGATTATTGCTAATTTCTCAATTCTGCTTCATGGGTCTGTGAGTTTATTCCTGTGCCATTACCACATTGTGTAGGTGAAGCTTTTCTTATATGTGTTATGTCCTCCTGAGCATTTCCTCCAAGGAAGGGAGCCTTTCTTCTCATTATCCACTGGCAGAAGTAGGGGTTATAACAGAATCTCTGTCTTTCCTAACTCTAATGCTTGCCACTTACCTGTGATAACAGATAGAAAAGAATTATGATCCCATCCATAAAAGTCAAAGTGGGATGTGATGGTGTAGTAGAGGAGAGTGAATTTTATAGTTCATTATGCTTGGACTGGCTGAGTCCCAGTTACACTTATAACATCATGGTCATGTAATTTTAGCCTCTTCAAACAAACTTCTATTCAATTACCTTATATTAAATGTGGATGAAAAACTTATCCTGTAGTATTTTTGTGATAAGTAGGCATAAAGTAAGTAAATTTCCCCTAGTTTAGTACCATATGCCAAATGGTGGTAATAGAAAATCATGCTAGAAAAAAGCTATTAATCATTTTGTATAAAATATATATATATATATATATATATATATATATATATAATATACATATGCATTTTGTATAATATATATATATATATATATATATATATATATATATATATATATATATATACACACACACACACACACATACAGAACCTTATGTGGAATACAATCCTAAATTTAAAATCAATTGCAGAACTTGGAAGACCAACACACCATACACTTTTCAAGATACTTCCTAGGAAAACAGCAACTTACCTACTGACCATTGTACTTTGGTTTTAGTGTTAGGACTTTGCTTCTTTTCCTTAATATGCTAGCACGTAGAAGTGTGTGTGTGTGTGTGTGTGTGTGTGTGTGTGTGTGTGTGTGTTGTATTTGTGAGTAAATATTCCCTCTGTTTGCTTTTCTTTTCCATGCTAAGTTTGTAAGCCTTGGTGTCAGGCATTTTCTTTTATTAATATGCTGTGTAAATATGCCTGACATCTATAAAAGTATATGCTGCATATCCATAAAAAACAAAGAAAAGTAATACCAATGCCAGCAACTGAATGAATGGAGGTCTTCTGACTACCATCTCAAGTGTATCCAGTTCTCAAATTTGAAACTAAGCCAGTTTCTAAGGTAATTTGATTGTGGATAAGAGAACTTACTTAGCGCCAATTTTCTTTTTCTGAAAGTATTTGATTTTTTGTTGCTCCTCTGATATCAGAAGCATTATTACTAGGCTATAGTCTCTGAAGAGATAGCCAGAGATTTGTATACACTTGTATTCTATTTGCTACCCTTCACTGACTGTATTACTTTCAGTAGTCATATCACTTTTTGAAATCAAATATAAATCTAGATTTATATTTGTAAAAATATAAAGATAGTATATTTGTCTCATATACTAAATGAAAGGAATAACTACCTCACAGAGTCATCTGTAAGAATAAATTGTAACCATGGACATAAAAGTGCCCTGTGAACCATAAAGCACAACACACATGTGAGTTCTCATTAAAAACGTTTAATATCATTTACAGAACTGTGGAATCTTAAATTAGGAAGGCTCCTTACAGGTCACTTTCCCAATAGGTCTTGCATAATGTTTTGTTAGGGAGTCTTGTTTATTCCTTGCAACGGATCCTCGGATGTTGTACTATCATACTGTGATCTGATATATTCAATTCAATAGGTCTTGCATAATGTTTTGTTAGGGAGTCTTGTTTATTCCTTGCAACGGATCCTTGGATGTGGTACTATCGTAGTGTGATGTGACATATTCAATTATAATTATGAACCACTCAAAGCAAGCCACTTTCCCCAAGGGTCTGGGGTAGTGACTTTTTCACTTGCAAAGGCAATTAAAATGCCTTGGGTGAGTCCAAGAAAGATCTTCCACTGTAGACTTTCCTACTCAATCCTCTAGCCAGGTCTTTTGGGCGTGTGCAGAGAAGGCAACTTCCCCTTATGCTTTCTTCCTTATGCTTAGCAGAATGCAATTTGAAAACAGGGAATACAGAGGCAGGGCATCTTCAAAAAAAGAAACTTAAATGTTGCAATGATAACTACTATGTAACTTGGTTACTCTGTAACAATGGTTTGGCTTCAAATATTTTGTGCAACTCTCTAAAAAAGAGGCCTGTAGGAAGATGCTATTTGTAAATCTATCTGTTTATTTTATTTCCTATCTTCAAGAAATATGCTCTTCTTCACTGTAGTCATGCATTTTTGTCTTGTTTTCAAGTGTAATTAAGAATTGTGTCAGAGTTAGTATTTTCAGGATTGTAATTGACAGAAGAAAGCCAAATCATAATCTTTTCCAAATCTTTCATAATTAATGAATAATGTGTGTAAGAAATAAGACCTAGTAACTCAAGTACATAAAATTTGATTGTGTTCTTCTGTGTCAGGAACTCTGGTTTGCATATATTATTCATTTTTCCTTTTTTACTGCCATCTTAATTTGGGGATAGGGAGAATCATCTTTCCTTAATTCTTAGTGCAAGTCATTTGGAAGTAATGAATTCACTCTGATTACTACTTCAGTAATAACTTATTTTAAATTAAACTTTTATTTTGATATAATTATAGATTTATATAAAGTTATAAGAAATAACCCTGAGAGATCCCATAAGCCCTTTACCCATTTACCCCCAAAGGTAGCATTTTACAAAATCATACAATGTAACAACTAGGCTATTGCTATTGATACAGTCAAGAGGCATAGAATTTCCAATACCTCAAGTATGTTTTATGTTTCATTTTTATGACAATACCTGCTTCCTTCCCACCTTCACCTCTTTCTTAATTTCTGGCAGCCATTGGTATGTTCCCTATTTCTATAATGTCATTGCAAGGAAGCTATATAAATGGAATCATTCAGAATGTAACCTTTTGAGATCATCCTTTTTTACTCAACATAATTCTCTGGAGATTTATCTGGATTGTTGTTTGTATCAATGGTTTGCTCTTTTATATTTTCTGTATACTATTCCATAACATTGATGAACTACAGTTTTTTAACCAGCCACTGACAAAAGGACATCTGGGTTGTTTCTAATTTGGGATTATTATTATTATTTTTTTTAATTTTGCAGCCCATGAACCAAATCTAGGGCATTTTTAAATATTTATTCATTTATTTATTTTATTTTTGGCAGACACAACATCTTTGTTTGTATGTGGTGCTGAGGATCGAACCCGGGCCGCACGCATGCCAGGCGAGTGCGCTACCGCTTGAGCCACATCCCCAGCCCTAATTTGGGATTATTACAAATAAAGCCATTACAAATATTGTACAGTTTATGTGTGAACATAAATTTTCATTTCTCAGATAAATGCTCAAGAGTACAATTCCCTGTCAGTATAGTATATGCATATTTAGTTTTTAAAGAAACAGCTGAATTGTTTTCGGGAGTAGCTGTACAATTTTATGCTATGAGCAGCAATTGTTAGTTGTCCAATTTGTCCACATCCTCACTGGCATTTGATATGGCCATTAGTTTTTGTTTTAGTCTTTCTGATAGGTTTGTAGTGATATCTTACTGTGTTTTTAATTTACACTTCTCTAAATGACTAATGATGCTGAGCTTTTTCTCATGCCCTAATTGACATGTGTTCACGTCTTTTGCTAATTTTATAATTAAATATTTACTTAATATTTTTAATTGGGGATTTTGGGTTATTTCTGGGAACTAGTCTTTTTTTTTTTTTTGAGGGGGGAGTATATATGCTTTGGAAATATTTTCTCCTAAGCTATAACTTGCCCTTTTATGCTTTTAACAAAATGTTTATTTGTCAGAGCAAATATTTTATCTTGATAAGGTCCAATGTATTTTTTTCCTTTTATGACTATGATGTGGGTGTCAAGTCTATGAATTCTTTGCTTAGTCATGAATCCTAAATATTTTATTTTAGTTTTTTCCTTTAAGTCTTATGATTTTACATTTAATTCAGTGATCTATTTTGAAATGATTTTTATATAATTTGTGAGACTTAGGCCAAGATTGCTTTCATTTGTATGAATGTCCAATTGTTCCAGAACCATTTTATTAAAAAGCTATCTTCCCTTCCTTGAACTGTTTCTGCATGTTTATCAAAAATTAGTTGGGCAGGGATTGGAGTGATAAAACACTTGCTCAGCAGTCACAAGACCCTGTATTCAAATTCCAGCATCACACACACAAGAAAAAAGTTGGGCTGCGTAGGTCTATTTCTGTGTTCTGTATTAGTTCCATTTCTTACTGTATCTATCCTCTTACCAACACCACATTGTCTTGATTACAGTAGCTATATTGTATATTTAAATCAGCTAGATGGGTTCTTTTGCCTTATTTTCCTTTTAAAATTATCTTAGCCCCTTTAGTTCTTTTGCTGGCTACCTTGATTTTGGAATAAACTTGTGTATATCTACAAAAAATCTTGCTTGAATTCTGACAGGAGTTATGTTAACCCGAGTATCAATTTAGAGATAATTGTTATCTTTACTATATTGAATCTTCCAAGGCATGAACATAGGCTGTCTATTCATTTGTATCTTCATTAGTATATAGTCTGGAATTGAAGGTCCCCCCCCCATATTTTTGTTGGTGTATTCTAGTTGTATGTAATGATAGGATTTGATTTTACATATTCACAAATGCATAAAATATAGCAATATAATTTGGCCAGTATCACTCAATGGTATTTTACCCTTTCCCTCCCTTGTTCCCTTCTCCTAGGCCTTTTCTTCTATCCTACTGGCTTCCCTTCAATTTTTATGAGATCCACTTCTCATCTGCTGCCTTTCTTTTTATTTTTTCTCTCTAGCTTCAACATATGAGAAAAAATATATGGCCCTTGACTTTCTGAGTTTGACTTATTTCTCTTAACATGGTATTCTCAAATTCCATCCATTTTCCTGCAAACGACATACTTTAATTCTTCTTTATGGCTGGATAAAACTCCTTTTTGTACATCTGTCACATTTTCTTTATTTATTCATCCACTGACAGACCCCTGGGCTTGTTTTATAGTTTGGCTCTTGTGAATGGGTATGCATATATCAGTATAATATGATGACTTTAATTCTTTAGAATAAATACCAAGGAGCATTTGACACCACCGAGTCATGTGGTGGTTCCATTACTAGTCTTTTGCGAAACCTCCATACTGATTTCCACAGTGGTTGTACTAATTTACAACCCAACCAACATTGTAAAACATTCCTTTTTCTCCATATTCTCTCCAGCATTTATTATTGTTTGTTTTCTTGATGCATGAGAGTCTAACTAACTAGAGTGAGATGAAATTTCAGTTTAGTTTTTCATTTCCCTAATTGCTAAAGAAGAACTAATGCCAATATTCTTCAAATTATTCTATGCAATAGAAAAGGTTGAAACATTTCCAAATTTATTCTATACAGCTAAAATCACTCTCTTATCAAAACTAGATAAGGGCATATCAAGGGAAGAAAACTACAGACTAGTATATCTGGTGAATATAGATGCAAAAATCCTTAATAAAATGTTAGCAAGTCATATTCAAGAATGTATTAAGAAGACTGTACATCAGGACCAACTTGGTTTTACACTAGGATGGAAGGGTGGCTTAACATAAGCATGTCAATAAATGTAATTTACCACATACATAGAATGAAGAATAAAAATCACTTTTACTCATCTCAAAAGAGGCAGAGAAGGCTTAAAAAATTTAGGATCCATTCATGATAAAAATCACTGAAAAAACTAGGAATAAGAAGAATCTACCACAATATCATAAAGGTTATATACAGTAAACCTAAAATAAGCATCACAGTGAATGCTTTCAAAACTGAAAGTATTTCTTTCAAAATCTGAAATAAGACAAGGATGTCCACTCTTACCAGTCCTGTTCAGTATAGTACTGGAAATACTAGCCAGAGTAACTAGGCAAGAGAAGGTAATAAAAGGGATAAAAGGTGGTTTCAAGATGGCAGGTCAGAGAAGGTCACTTTACTGAATGCTCCATGGTGTGAAACAAAGAAAGCAGATAGGCAGCTTCTCAGCAAGATGGGTGAACCACAACTACAACAACAAAATAAAGGTGGAAGGACTATACTGAAATTTAATAGTGGACATTCAAAGCACACTGACATTCAAAGCAGATCAGGGACTCAAGAGGTTGGATATAATAAAATAAGGAAGAAATCCCCAGTTCCAGAACTGCTGCCATGACCAGCCAGAGTGGTCTTTCCATGAGCAAAGTTAAAGGATAAGGGAATTAAAATATCCTGAAAATTTACGAGGCCTGAGGTGTGTCTAGATATGGAGAGTTTAGAAATCAAAGACACTACCTGACTAAACTAAAAAGCATGTTGCACAATATCCTTGTGTGGAAAACAAAAACAAAAACAAAACAACAACAACAAAAAACAAACTACATCTCTCCTGGCTGCCTGTGGAGGAAGGAACCATTTTGCCTTCAGGGTGTGGGGGCTGGCAGCTGACGAGTTGATTCCTGTCAAATCTGAGTTTGGCCCAAAATATAGGCCTGGCAAACCCACACTGAATGACATAGAGAGTGCCTAAGTGACCAGGAGAAAATCAAATGTGGAGAGAGTTTACACAGGGGACTGCTGGTCATGGATATCTGCCAAAAAAAAAAAAAAAAAAAAAAAAAAAAAAATCAAAGAGAAATACTCAAAACAAAGGAATCAATAAATCAAATTAAAAATTCAATGGAAAGTATCAGACTAGATCACTTGAAAGACAAGTTTCAGGCAATGAAAGCTAAATATATAATCTTTAAAATAAAGCTGACCATGGAAAAAAGATGTTGAGAGAACATGAACAGAACTTTCAAGAAATATAGAATAACATGAAAAGACCAAATTTAAGATTTACTGGGATAGGTGAAGGCTTGGAGATACAAACCAACTGAATAATCCCTCTTTTCAAAGAAATACTATCAGAAAATTTCCCAAACCTATAGAATGAAATGGAAAAATCAGATACAGGAGGTTTTCATGACTCCAAATATACCATACTACAACAGACCCACACCGAGGCACATTATTATGAAAATGCTTTACATAGAGAAAAAGTACACAATTTTAAAGGCTGCCATCAAAACTGACAGGTCACTTTTAGAGAGTAATCAATTCAGATCTCAACTGATTTTTCAAACCAATCCATCAATGCTTGGAGGTCTTGGGATAATACACACCAAGCTCTGAATGAAAATGAATGCTAGCCAAGAATACTACACCCAGCAAAACTAAGCTTCAGAAATGACAAAGAAGTGAAAATCTCCTATGATAAACAAAAGTGAAAAGAATTCTCAACTAGAAAGCCTGCACTACAAAACATTCAATAAAATATTTCATGAAGAAGAAATGAAAAATAAAAGTGAAAACCAGTAATGGGAGAAACTACGCTAGAAGAATAGTCATTCAAAGGAAAAACTAATTCAAATTAAAAACCAGAAATAAATCAAAATGATAGAAAATAAAAATCATTTCTCAATAACAGCATTAAATATAAATGTCCTAAACTCATAAATCAAAGGTGATAGACTGGTAGATTTCACTCAAAAATAAGACCCAACAATATGCTGTCTCCAAGAGAATCACCTCATGGGCAAAGACATCCACAGACTGAAGGTAAAAGGATAAGACAAACATATCATTCACATGGGTCTCATAAACAAGCAGGGGTTTGTATCTCATATCAGATCAAATGGACTTCAAGCCAAAGTTAATTATAAGGGACAAAGAAGGACATTTCATATAGCTTAAGGGAGTTAAACATCAATAAGTCATAACAACCTTCAATATGTATGCTCCAAAAAATGGGACATCTATGTACATCAAACAAACCGTTTTCAACTTCAAGAATCAAATAGATCACATCACAATTATACCTGGTGATTTTAACACATCTCTCTCACCACTGAATAGATCCTCCAAACAAAACTAATAAAAAAGGTATAAAATTATATAATAGAATTAGTAATTTAGACTTAAAAGACATATATTGAATATTTCATCCATCAATGACTGAATATACTTTCTTCTCAGCAGCACAGAGATCCTTCTCTAAAATAAACCATGTCTTTGACCACAAAGCAACTCTCAGCAAAAAATAGAGATAATACCTTGCACTGTATCAGATCATAATGAAATTAGAAATCTACGATAAAAATTTAAAAAATAGAAGCTACTTTAACAACTAGGGACTAAATAATATGTTATTGAATGACCAATATATAACAGAAGAAATCAAGGATGAAGTAAAAAAAAAATTTAGAGGTAAGTGAGAATACTGATACAGTATATCAAAATCTCTGAGACACCATGAAGACAGTTCTAAGAGGCAAGTTCACTTGAGCATATTCATTAAAAGAATAGGAAGTCACCAAAAACACAACCTAGCATTAAATCTGAAAGCCCTAGAAAAATAAGGAAAAATCAACACCAAAACCAGTAAAAGACAAGAAATAATTAAAATCTGAGCTGAAATCAATTAAAAAATATTCAAAAAATTGATGAAACAAAAATTGGGTTCTTTGAAAAATAAAGTTGACAAACTCTTAGCCAAGGTAATGAAGAAAAAAGAGAAAGAAAACTTAAATTACTAAAATGCATGATGCAAAAGAAAATGTCATGATGGACAGTATTGAAATTCAGACGATAATCAGAAACTACTTAAAAAATTTATACTCTAATTCAATAAAAAATATTGAAGACCTTAACAAATTTCTAAAGACATATGACCTACCCAAATTAAATCATGAGGACATAAAAAATTTAAACAGATAAATTTCAAGAAATGATATTGAACATACCATCAAAAGCCTACCAACAAAGAAAATCCAAGGACTTGACGTACTCTCATCTGAGTCCTAGCAGACCTTCAAAGAAGAGCTCACACCAATCGTCCTCAAATAATTCCATGAAATAGAAAAGGAGGAAACCTTTCCAAACCCATTCTGTGACGCTAATATCACCTTGTTACCAAAACCAGAGAAAGACATGTCAAGTAAAGAGAACTTAAGACCAATATCCCTTATGAACATAGATGCAAAAATTCTTAATAAAATACTGACAAATCACATACAAAAGCATATTAAAAAGACAGTGCACCATGATCAAGTGGAGTTCATCCCAAGGATGCAAGGTTGGCTCAACATATTGAAATTAATAAACATAATTCATCACATCAATAGACTTAAAGACAAGAATCATACAATTATTTCAATAAATGCAGAAAAAGCATTTGACAAAATACAGCATTCATGTTCAAAACACTAGAAAAACTAGGGATAGTAGGAAATACCTCAACATTGTAAAATATATATATATATATATATATATATATATATATATATATATATATGTTAAACCCAAGGCTAATGTCATTCAAAATGGAGAAAAGTTGAAAGTATTCCCTCCAAAAACTTGAACAAGACAGGGATGAACCCTTTCATCACTTCTATTCAAACACTCTAGCCAGAGCAATAGGACAAAAGAAAGAAATTGAAGAGATGCACATAGGAAAAGAATAACTCAAAGTATTTCTGTTTGCTGAGGACATGATTCTATATTTAGCAGATCCAAAAAAGATCCACCAGAAAACTTCTAAAACTCATAAATGAATTCAGCAAAGTAGCAGGGTATAAAATTAACACCCCCAAATCAGTTGCATTCCTATACACCAGTGTCAAATAACTGAAAGAGAAATCATGGAAAATTTCCCATTCACAATAACCTCAAAAAAAAAGAAAAAACACTTGGAAATAATTTTGATAAATGAAAATGAAATCTACAATGAAAACTATAGAACACTAAAGAAAGAAATTGAAAAAGACTTTAGAAGATGGAACGATCTCCCATGTTCTTGGATAGGCAGAATTAATATGTCAAAATGGCCATACTACCAAAAACACTATACAGATTTAATGCAGTTATTAATAAGGTACTGATTATGTTTATAGAAAAAGCAGTCATGAAATTTATTTGTAAAAATAAGAGGCCCAGAATAGCCAAAGCAATTCTCAGTGAGAAAAGTACAGCAGGCGACATCACAATAACAAACCTTAAACTATACTACAGAGCAATAACAAAAACAGTGGCATGGTATTAGCATCAAAATAGATATGAAGACCAATGATACAGAATAACGAACCCACATAAACACAGTTATCTCATTCTAGACAAATGTACCAAAACATACATTGGAGAAAATATAGCCTCTTTAACAAATGGTGCTGAGAAAACTGGTAATCCATATGTAGCAGGATGAAATTAAACCCCTATCTCTCACTCTGAAAACTCAAGTCAAAGTGGATTAAGAACCTAGGATCTCTAGGGTATATAAAGAACTCAAAAAGCTAAGCACCAAAAAAACTAATAACCCAATCAACAAATGGGACAAGGAACTGAATAGATACTTCTCAGAAGAGGATATACAATCAATCAACAAATATATGAAAAAATGTTCATTATCTCTAGCAATTAGAGAAATGCAAATCAAAACTACTCCAAGATATCATCTCACTCCAGTCAGAATGGCAGCTATTATGAAGACAAACAACAATAAATGTTGGCAAGGATGTGGGGGAAAATATAAACTCACACATTGTTGGTGGGACTGCAAATTGGTGCAGCCAATATGGAAAGCAGTATGGAGATTCCTTGGAAATCTGGGAATGGAACCACCATTTGACCCAGCTATCCCTCTCCTTGGTCTATACCCAAAGGACTTAAAAACAGCATACTGCAGGAACACAGCCACATCAATGTTTATAGCAGCACAATTCACAATAGCTAAACTGTGGAGCCAATCTAGATACCCTTCGGTTGGTGAATAGATTAAAAAAAAAAAAAAAAAAAAACGCGGCATATATACACAATGGAATTTTACTCAGCAAAAATAAAAGAGAACAAAATCATGGCATTTGCAGGTAAATGGATGGTGCTGGGCAAGATAATGCTAAGTGAAGTCAGCCAATCCCCAAAAAAACAAAATAAGGAGGCTGACTCATTGTGGGATAGGGAGGGGGAGCATGGCAGGAATAGATGAATTCTAGATAGAGCAGGGGGGTGGGAGGGAAAAGGAGGGGGCAGGGGACTAGCAATGATGGTGGAATGTGATGGTCATCATTATCCAAAGTACATGTCTGAAGACACAAATTGGTGTCAACATACTTTATATACAACCAGAGATATGAAAAATAGTGCTGTATACATGTAATAAGAATTGTAATGCATTCTGCTGTCATTTATTTTTTTTAAATCAATAAAAAAATAAATAAAGAAAAAAAAGAACCTAAGCATTAGACCTGAGACCCTGTACTGAATAGAAGGAAAAGTCGGCCCAACTCTCCATATGTCAGCTTAGAAACCAAATTCCTCAACAAGAATCCTATAGCACAAGAAATAAAATTAAGAATCAATAAATAGGATGGTATCAAACTGAAGAGCTTCTTCACAGAAAAGGAAACAATCAGGCATGTGAACAGAGAGCCTACAGAATGTGAGAAAATCTTTACTACATGTACCTCAGATAGAATATTAATCTCCAGGATATATAAAAAACTCAAAAAACTTAACACCAAAACAAATAAACAAACAACAACAACAACAACAACAAAAAAACCAAATAACCCAATCAATAATTAGGTTAAGGAACTAAACAGGCAATTCACAGAAAAAAAATACAATTGATCAACAAATATATGAAAAAATGTACAACATCTCTAGCAATTAGGGACACGCAAATCAAAACTACACTGAGATTACATTTCACTTCCATCAAAAAGGCAGTTATCAAGAATACAAGCAACAATAAATGTTGACGAGGATTTAGGAAAAAAGATACACTTATACATTGCTGGTGTGATTGCAAATTAATGCAACCATTATGGAAAGCAGTATGGAGATTCCTCAGAAAATATGGAATGGAACCACCATTTGGCCCAGTTACCCCACTCCTTGGCATATACCAAAAGCACTTAAAATAAGCATACTATAGTGATATGGTTACATTAGTGTTTACAGCAGCTCAATTCACAAGAGCCAAGCTATGGAACCAATCTAGGTGCCCTTCAACAGATGAATGGATAAAGAAGATGTGGTACAGAAACACAATGGAATATTAGTCATAAAGAATAATGAAATTATGGCATTGGCTGGTAAATGAATGGATCTGGAGACTGTCATGCTAAGTGAAATAAGCCAATATAAAAAAATCCAAAGGCCAAATATTCTCTTTCATTTGAAGTTTCTAACCCATGATTAGATGGGGGAGGGAAAAATAGAAGTTCATTAGACTAAAAAAATGGGAATAAAGGAAACGGATGGGTAATGCAAATAGGAAAGATAGTAGAATGAATTGGACACAATTCTCCTATGTTCATACATGAATTCACAACCAGTGTAAAGACCACATCGTGTACAACCACAAGAATGGAAAGTTATATTCCAAGTATGTATGACATGTCAAAATACACTCTATTGTCATGTACATCTAAAAATAACAAAAAAATTGAGTATAGGAGGGGGAATAAAATGAGGAATGAGAAGGGAAATGGTGACTGAACTGGTATAAATCAGATTTCATACATGTATGATATTGTCATATTGAACTCAACTAGTATGTACAACTATAATGAAGTAATAAAAAATAATATTAAAAACTGCATTACCAAAAAAAGGGATAAAAATAGGGAAGGAAAATATCAAATTATCACTGTTTGTAGATAATATGATCCTATACTTAGAAATTCCAAAAGAAGATTACTATATCCAATAAATAAATTCAGCAAAGTAGCAAGCTAAAAAATGATTATACAAAAATCTATAGCCTCACAAAGGCCATACCCAGTAACCTCAAAAAATGCCTATGAATAAATCTAACCAAGTAGGTGAAAGAACTACAATAAAAGGTAGAACATTGAAGAAAGAAATTGAAGAAGACTTAAGAAGTTGAAAAGACCTCCCACATTCGTGGGAGGCAGAATGTTTTTCAGGTTCAGACAGAATTAATATTGTTAAGATGGACATGTACCAAAAACAATACACAGATTTAACACAATCCCCATCAATGCCAATAACATTCTTCACAGAACTAGGAAAAAAATCCAAAATTTCATTTAGAAAATAAATACGAAGAATAGCCAAAGCAATTTTAAGTTAAAAAGAAAAAGGAAGGAAGGAAGGAAGGAAGGAAGGAAGGAGGGAGGGAGGGAGGGAGGGAGGGAAGGAAGGAAGGAAGGGGGAAAGAAAGAAAGAAACGAAATGCTGGAGGCATCACAATACCTGACTTCAAATTATAGTACAGAACTGTAGTACCAAAAACTGTGTGATGTTGACATAAAAACAGACACATAAACCACCCAGAGACAAAACCACACAAATAAAGTCATGGATCTTTGACAAATATGAGAAAAACATACATTGGAGAAAATTCAGCCTTTTAAACAAATGGTGCTATATGAAGAGTAATGAGACTAGACCCTATCTCTCACGGCGCCCAAAAATCAACTCAGAATGGGTCAAAGATCTATGAATCAAACCAGAAACTATGCAACTCCGAGAAGAAAATGTAGGGTCAACACTCCAACATATAAAAATAGGCAATGACTTTCTCAATGAGACTTTTAAAGCTAAAGAAATAATACCAAAGGTTAATAATTGGGATGGCATCATATTATCTTTTGTACAACAAAAGAATGTGAAGAGAGAAAATCTTTGTTATCTGCTGTTCTGACAGATGATTAACATTCAGAATATAAAAAGAGCTCAAATACTTAACACCCAATAAACAAAAACCAAAACAAAATCAACCCTATAAATAAATGGGCAAATGAGCTCAACAGATACTCAAAGAAGAAAGACAAATGGCCAAAAAATATATGAAAAAATGTTCAACATTATTAGCAATTAAAGTTAATTAATTTTTAAGAATTTGGAATAATTTTCAAATGAAACTATTTGATTTCTTTCTTATTTCATTGTAGATATTAAATTATGAATTTGTTTTTCTTAATAGTTAAATGGCTGCTCAAATTATCGATTTCTCCTTGGGTGGTTGTTTATGTTTTTTGAGAAATGGATCCATTAATTTCTTGTCTGACTTACAGATATGAAATTGTTTGTGGTACTCTCCTATTTTGATATCTCTAGGACTAGTAGTGATCTTCACTGTTTAATTCCTGTTATTGGTGTTTTGTATCTTCTTTCTTCTCTTTGTCAGTCTCAAATAGACTTGTCAATTGATCTTTTCAAAGAAGTGTTTTTTTGTTTCATTGATTTTTCCCTGTTTTCCTATTTGTAATTTTATTGCTTTTTATTATTTGCTTCCTTCTGTTTGCTTTGGGTTTGTTTTGCTCTTTTTATAATTTCTCAAGATGGAAGCTTAGATATTGGAATTTTTCCTTTTTTTCTAATATAAGCATTCAGTGCTATAAATTGCCTACATGATTATAGCATTGAACACATTGTGTTATAATTGATGGAATTTAGTGCTTTAGTTGTATTTTGTAATTTTTATGTTGTATTTTCATTTATTTCAATGCATTAATTTTTTCCCTTGATCTTTTCTCTTTGACTCATGGGTTATTTACTGTAGAAGTGTGTTGCTTAGTTACCAGGTATTTGGAGGTTTTCTATATCTTTTTATATTTGATTTATCATTTGATTCTTTTGTGAGGAAATACCACTCTCTATATGATTTCAGTTCTTTCAAATTTGTTGAGGTTTGTTTTATGGTCTAGGATATAACCTACAATGGCATATGTTTTCTGGATACTTGAAAAGCATATATAATATGAAAACAAAGAAACTGACTAAAATAGGTGTCAAAGTATTTAACAGATACTTCAGCCTCACCCAAGAACTTGAACACAGCAAATAATACAAAAAGATGTTCAATGTCCTGTGTCATCAGAGTAATACAAGTTAAAGCAACAGTGAGATATCACTATGCACCAATCAGAATGGCCAAAATTGAGAATGTTGGCAACATCACTGGCAACAGAATACTGGTAAGGATGTGGGGTTACAAGAACTCTCCTTCATTTTTGGTGAGAATGCAAATTGGTACAGTCATTTGGGAAGGCAGTTTGGCAGTTTCTTAACAAACTAAACACAATTTTACCATACAATTCAGCTCCTTGGTATTTACCCAAAGGATTTAAAGAATTATGTTACCACCAAACTGGCACATGGATAGTTATAGCAGTTTTATTTCTAATTGCCCTAAATTGGAAGCAATCAAGATCAGTAGATGGATTTAAAAATAAATTGGGGTTTGTATTCAGACAATGAAGATTATTCAGGAATCAAAATAAGTCAACTATAATACTAAAAAAGGACACAGAGAAAATTTTATTTTATATCACCAAGTGAAATAAATTGGTCTAAAAAAGCTGCACACTATATGATTTTAACTATCTGACATTCTGGAAAAGGCAAAACTATGGAAATTAGTAGTTGCCAGGATTAAGGAAACGGAGGGATAAATAGGCAGTATACAGATTATTTGGGGGTAGTGAAATTAGTTTGTATGATTCTTTGATGGTAGATACATATTATTGCAGATTTACCCAAATTCATTGAAGGTATGTGTTAGCTAGCTTTTGATCACTGTGACCAAAATGCCTGACACAAACCTTCGAGGAAGGAAAAGTTATTTTGGTTTCAGTACATGGTTGGCCATATCATTTGCTTTTGGCTTGAGGTGAGGCAGAGTATCCTGGCAGAATGGTACAGGAGGAAAGTTTCTCAGCTCATGACAGCCAGGAAATAGTCAGAGTCAAACAGACAGGAAGGGGCCAGGGACAGATATAGGTGCAAAGAACATGGCCCCAGTGATCTGCTTCCTTCTGCATACCTTACCTGCCTACAGTTACCACTTAAATAATGCATTTAAATATATAAACCCACTGATGAGGTTGTATCACTCACAATCCAATCATGTCACCCCTGAACATTACTACATTGCCTAACACATGAGCTTTTGGGGGGATATGCTAAACCATAACAAGGTATTAACAGCAAGAGTGAGCCCTAATATACACTATGGACATGGAAGGAAAATTATATATCAATGTATGTTCATCATCTGTAATAACTGTACAATTTCTGGTGGAATACATCAAATTGGGGAAGAGGTGTGTGTGTGTGTGTGTTTGTGTGTGTGTGTGTTGGGATGGATGATAGCTGGGAGTATATGGGAAATCTCTGTACTTTGACCTCAATTTTACTATAAATCTAAAACTGCTCAAATAACAAAATATATTTGAAATAAAATCTATTTGGCTAGGGTTGAATAGAATATTTTATAAATATCAATTAATTTAAATTAGAGTAGTGACAATTTCTAAACTCTTCACATGACCAAGCTTAAATTGAACAAGTTTTTGGTATTTTTTCATTATATAATTATTTTACAATGAAGCTTTTTAGGTGCATCAGCTGAAAGTCTGGGTTTTATACTGGATTTCTTTCCCTTATATAATCTGAACACTAACATTTGTCTTCCACTCTGTAAATTTCTAAAAGATTACCTAAGATTCTTAGCCTCTTGACTTCTACTTGTGATTTGGCCAATAAGTAAAGAAAAATAGTGCTAAATATATGTTTTACCTCTTTGCCTGTTTCTCCTATATGGGACCTTAGCCAATGAAATCTATTAGAAACTCTCAGGTGTGTGTGTGTGTGTGTGTGTGTGTGTGTGTGTGTGTGAAAAATTAAATATTCAATTCAATTTTCTCTAGTCTTCATACCTTGGTGTTTGAGTTGATCTGATACAAGATAATCTGTACTGAGCATTCATTATCTGCCAGGTATCATGCTAGAATCTCTGTTTAGATGCTCTTCCTTAATGGATCTTAGATTTAAATGGGCCAATCAGCTCACAGAAGGCTTGCCACTATAGTTTGGTTAATCAAATAATGTCTCATTGATAACTGGATGCTTCAGCTTATGAATAAAACCAAGCCAATACCCAATGATACAAGACTCAATTACAGGGTATTTGAAGAAATTGTTGGTAAAAAGAAATTTTCTTCACAAGGGACTTGGAATTGACAGAATGTAAGCCTGAACATACTTGGATACAAGAGAGGGAAAAGATAATAGTTTTTTAATAGACAAAGAGATTAAATTAACATAAAGAAAAATGGAACTAAGAGATGAAAAGAGTCACAATGTTGATTATTATCTCTTTAATTTCCAGCACTATTTCCATGTGATTATACCAGCTTGGCTTATATCCATCTACTTTGGGATTTTGTCACCTACATCCTCATCAACACATATTTTTAACTATCAAATTATATGAGTACTTTTTGGTATTTATTTTACTTGGCGTTTAAAAAATTTGCACTGGTTTAAACTTTCTTTTTTCTTTTTTTTTAAATTTTTTATTGTTGGTTGTTCAAAACATTACATAGTTCTTGACATATCATATTTCACACTTTGATTCAAGTGGGTTATGAACTCCCATTTTTACCCCGTATACAGATTGCAGAATCATATCAGTTACACATCCATTGATTTACATGTTGCCATACTAGTGTCTGTTGTATTCTGCTGCCTTTCCTATCCTCTACTATCCCCCCTCCCCTCCCCTCCCCTCCCCTCTTCTCTCTCTACCCCCTCTACTTGCACTGGTTTAAACTTTCTTTTTTTCTTGAATATTTATTTTTCTTTTCTTTATTTTCCCTCTTTTTCAAGTGCTGCGGATCAAACACAGGGCCTCATACAAACCAGACGAGTGCTCTACCACTGAGTCACATACCCAGCCCAGAAAATTTCTTTTCTTTTGTCTTTTATGATATCACTATCCACTCATATTGCTTGTAATATTCATATTAATTCAGATTCTTTTTCAGTTTTTTCTCTCTTCTTTCTTAATACTTACATCCTTCATGATTATATCTTTAGGGCTTTGTCCTACATTATCTAAAAGAATGCTTATGCATGTCTTAAGCTAGATAAATATCAACCAGAATTTATTCAAGGACCTGAGAGTCATTCTTGACTCATTGATTCTACCTCTCAACTACCTATTCTTTCTATACCTTGATTACAGTTAACTCTACTTCTCTGTTCATTGAGGCCTTCATAAATTCTCACTTGTCCTATTAGCAATAGACTCTTATCTCTCTGTGTTTCCAGCCATATTCTCTAAATGGTAATCAGAGTGGTAGAATCTCATTGCAAAAATGACCATGTATATTCCTTACACTGCTCATTGATTCAAATAGTGCCCAGGACGTGGTTCTAGATTGCTGATCTCCATTTATTGATCCTCATTTTGACCCTTTACTCCTGTCAGAGAAGGCTGTTTGGTGTCACCTGAAAAAAAAAAATGCTTTCTTAGGCTTTGATTCCATTGCGCTCGCTCTCTCTCTCTCTCTCTCTCTCTCTCTCTCTCTCTCTCTCTTCTCTCTCTCTCTCTCTCTTTCTCTTTTAAAACATATATTTCTGAGTGCTAGTCTGCTGAACTCATAGCTATGCTTCAAATCACAGCTAAAAAAATTTCCTGTTTGAAACATTCTCCAAACTCTATCAGGCAGTTTCAGGAGTTGTCAGTATTCACATTGTCCATCCAATATTACTCCATTACTGCATTTATCACATTACATTATAATTGACTATGGCTCTGTCTCTTTCATAAATTCATAATAATGTAAGAAAGGAAAAATTTTAATTATTTGTTTAATTTCCATAATTTGGAACTGACAGTAGACACTTAATAATCTAATTGAATACAATAATAAGGCAAACTTTTTTCTTTTACTCTATTTAAGTGGCTGTCAATATAGTTTCACTTACTTTTTTCACCTGTAAATTTACTTATGGACTATGATCATGTTTGCCATTCTTAATCATCTTTAGGAAAAAATAAAATACCTTCAGGAAAAATATGTGCATTATATATCTACTTAATATCACAGAAAGCTAATTAACAATTCCAATAATATTCAAAGGGATTTATGATACTCTGTGTTAGTCAGTTTTGTGTTGTGACAAAATACCTAAGAAAAACAACTTAGAGGAGGAAGGACATCTTTGGGCTTATGGTTTCAGCAGTTTCAGTCCATGGTTGATTGGTTCCAAGGCAGAAGGACATGGCAAAGGAAAGCTACTCACCTTTTGGAAGCTGTGGGTAGAAGGGAGGAGACAGACTAAGCATAAGGAGGCAGGGGGAAAAGATAGAGTTCCCAAGGGCAGGCCTCCAAGGTCCCACTCCCTTCCACTGAGTCTGGTTCCAACTTCTAC
The DNA here is from genome assembly GCF_047511675.1 of Marmota flaviventris. Taxonomy (NCBI): domain Eukaryota; kingdom Metazoa; phylum Chordata; class Mammalia; order Rodentia; family Sciuridae; genus Marmota; species Marmota flaviventris. The sequence goes on from NC_092507.1 coordinate 56,457,178, forward strand.
AGTTTCTACCACCTCCTAATAGTCCATTCAGTGAGGAATACCTCAGTGGAGTAATCCACTGAGGAGATTAGAGCCGTCATGATCCATTACTTTCCCAACATTGTTGCATTGAGGATCAAGTCTTCAACACATGAGCCTTTGGAGAACATTCCAAATACAAACCATAATACACTCATTTTTTTTTTACAGATGTGTAAATGAAATGAGTAAGAGTTAAGAAACTGTCCTAGGGATAAAGGACTAGTAAATTTTGGAAATGAAAATTAAAGTATTCATAACTTTAAAGGACTTACTTAATCACTGAAAAACAATTCATTTTTTTTGGGACCAAGTGGACAAATGGTTGAAATTTTGATAAACCTTAATAATGAGACTAAAACTTGTCATGTGACTGATTTATACCATCACTGCCAAATTCCAAGGCAAACACTATGCCTTTCCATACCCAAGGTGACCTTCATAGGCTTATAGAACTGATGTCCAGTTCCCAACCCTTTTCCAACTCTGCTTTTTCCCATAGCATTTATCATCATCTAACATATTATAAAATCAATTTATTTATAACTTATATTATTTTCTGTGTCCACCTACTTGAATCAAAAGACAAAAATTAAAGAAAACACAGAATCTATAAGCCTACCTGACACATATTATGTGACCATACAGAGCTACAGATAGACATGTAGAATGAATTGAAAACAAATGAGCAAATTAATGAATAAAAATACAAGTAGAGCCAAGAATGAATGCAGGTTGACAGGATATACCTGCAACTTCTCTTAGAGAAAGTCAAACACTTAATGTAGTCTGATAAGTTTGGATATTTAGAGTTATTTGACAATAATGCTTACCAAATACAAATAGGTTCTTACTAATTTATAACCTGTAAACAAACAAAACATAAACAGAACATTTACCAAATAAGAAAAGCAAAAATACCAAAATACAGTCCTGAATTGAAGTGATAGTGTATTATGAGATTGGGAGTATTTTTATATGTAGTCTTGATCCTTTCCCCCAATTTCTTTCCAATAAATCAGAGAAAACAAGAAAGACAGGACCATAGATCAATATTTATTTTTGACACAATAATTTAGGACAATTAACATATGTGGCATTTGAGTTGTTTGAATGAAATAGAGTTCAGGTGAGGACTCAAGGTAGTTTGCCTTAGGATAATTGCCTGCCAGACAGAGTATGAAAAGTAGCAATAATAGAAGACTAAACTGATTGTACTCCCATTAAGATTTTTTTTATACATTTGAGGGAAACAAAGAATGTTTATGAATAGGGGCAAATCACAGTATCTTTTCTAGAAATTTAATTTATTTGGAATTGATTTTTGTGTGTATGGTATTAGGCTCTAATTTAAATTCCTCCTTGCATGATTAACCCATATATAATCACAATATATTTGATATGTATTTACACATTTGCATATGAATGTGTGTATATTTACAGACAAATGGCATGCATTTTTAACTTCCCTATGTGTATATGTATGTATATATACCATGTTTTTAAAAAAATCTACTAATTCATTGATGGACTCTTAGGTTGATTCTATATCAGGGCCTAATGAAATGGAAGTGCAGATATCTCTTCAATAAACTGGTTTCATTTCCTTTAGATATAGTCCCAGTTATTTTTGGATTTGTGTATTATATGGTAGTTCTATTTTTAACTTTTGAGGCACCTCCATACTGTTTTCATAACGGGTACACTAATTTACATTCCTGCTGATAATGTGTAATGATTCTGCTTTATCCCCCACATCCTATCCAATGCTTCTTATATTTCCTCTTTTTATAATAGCCATTTTATAGCTGTGAAGTTTTATTTATTGTGGTTTCATTTTGCATTTCTCTGATAATTAGTGATTTTGAGCATTTTTTCCATATAACTATTGGTCATTGTATATCTTCTTTTGAGAAATATCTGTTTGTATACTTTGCCATTTTTTAATTTGAAATTTATTTAAATTTTATTATTTATTTCTTTATATTTCACTATTAAGTTTCTTGAATGTTTTAGTTATATATATATATATATATATATATATATATATATATAGAATGTTAATCCCATATAAAGTTCATGTCTTGCAAGTATTTTCTCCTACTCTATTTGTTGTCTCTTAGTTCTGTTTTTTTTTTTTTTTTTTGCTTGACTATACAGAAGTTTTTCAGTTTATTGTAGTTTTGTTTATTTTGCTTCTGCTTCCTGTGTTTTCAGGTTCATATTCAAAAAGTCATTCCCCAGACCAATGTCACAAATTTCCCACCCCCCCCATACTTCCTTCTTGTAGTTCTGTAGCTTAAAGTCTTACATTTAAATCTTTACTCCATCTGCAGTTAATTTTTGAGTATGGTTTGAAGTAGTGTCTTATTTCATTCTTCTACATGTGGATAGTCAGTTTTCCCTAAACAGTTTACTGAATAGACTTTTCTTTCTACTGTGTGTTCTTGGGGCATTTGTCAGAAATCAATTAAACATAGATTGTGTGGACGTATTTCTGAGCTCTCTGTTTTCCTTCACTGGTCTGTGTATCTGTTTGTATGCCAATACCATGCTATTTTGATTACTATAGGTTTGTAGTATATGTTGAAGTTACTTAGTGTGGTGCTTCTAATTTTGTTATCTTTGCTCAAATTTATTTTGGCTATTGATTTTTTTTTGGTGTGATTCTAAATGGGATTCAGAATTATTTTTTTTTTAATTTCTGTGAAAAATGTCATTTTACTATAAATTGCAATGAGTCTGTAGATCACTTTGGATAGTGAGGTTATTTTAACAATATTAATCCTTTCATCCACGAACCTGGACATACATGTATGTCAATACAATCATTATGACACAAAAAACATAATGTTTTCCATTGATTCGTGTCTTCTTCAATTTCTTTCATCAATTTTTCATAGTTTTCAGTGTACAAATCTTTCATTTCTTTGGTTACATTAATTTCCAAGTATGTTATTATTTTTGTAGGTATTATAAATAAAATTGTTTTCTTGGTTTCTGTTTTTAATAATTTATTTTTAGTTCATAAAACTGCTATTGATTTTTACTAATTTTAATTTGTTGATTTTATATCCTATAACTATACTAAACTTGTTCATTAGTTCTGATAGTTTTCTTTTTGGTGGGATTCTTAGGATTTTCCCTCGATAAGATCATGTTATCTGAAACAGGAACACTTTAAATTCTTCCTTTCCAATTTTGATGCTTGTTATTTCTTTCCCTTGGCGATTTGATCTGGTTTATACTTCTAGTACTATGTTGAATAGAAGTAGTGAGATTGGGAATCCTTGTCTTGTTCCTGATCTTACAGGAAAAGCTGTCAACACCTTAATGTTATTTATGATGTTAGCTGTGAGTTTGTCATATCTTGCTTTTATTGTGTTGAGATACATTATTTCTATGCCAAATTGTTGAGAGTATAAAAACTTTCAAATATGAAAGAGGGTTGAATTCTGTCAAAAGTTTTGTTTACATCTATTTTTGCCACATATTTTAATGTTATTATTTAAAACATTATGTATTTTGTATGTCAAGATATATTTAGGATTTTTAAGACACTTTACACTTACTTTGTCATTCATTTAAACTTGAAATTTAGACCTGTGCTTTGATAAAACATTTCATGTCTGAATTGTGTTAACCATATTTTCTTCTAGTGAAAATTTGCTGGTACAAAATCTTAAATTTTTAATTCTCCTGGAAAGTCTTTATATGCATTCATTCAAGAAAGTTCTTTTCTATAAGAATCTATGATGGGCTGGGGATGTGGCTCAAGCGGTAGCGCACTCGCCTGGCATGCGTGCGGCCCGGGTTCAATCCTCAGCACCACATACAAACAAAGATGTTGTGTCCAACTAAAAATAAATATTAAAAAATTCTCTCTCTCTCTCTCTCCCTCTAAAAAAATAATCTATGATGAGAATTATTTTCTCTCTTTGCAATGAAAATATGATCCAGTGTTTTGCATCCATTATTATTGAAGATAAATTAGCTGTCAGTCTCACTGAGGCACCTTAGAAGGCATTCTGTTTTTTTTTTTCCTATTCCCTCTTGGGATGATTTTAAGCTATTTTCTTTCATAACATCATATCATTCTGAAGTCTCAACATTCCTCTTTCTTGGGAATTTTGGTGTTCTTAAATTTATAAGTACTTTCGTTTAGTTCTGGAAAGTCACCAAACATTATCTATTTAAATATGGTCTGTGTCACATCTCTCACCTCTTCTATTGGAACTCTATTAATATTAATATTCTCATTTTATCATTTATGTATTTTGAAATCTATTTAACCCTCTGTGGATTTCTGATAAATTTCTTCAATACTATCATTCAGTTAAATGATTTTCACTTTACCTGTATATAATCTACTTGGATGTATATCCATTTAGTTTTTATTTTTTGTAATATTTTAACATCTGTAAGTTTTTATTATCCCTTTTCAAATTATTTTGCTCTTTAGTCATTGTACCAAATTTCTATCTTACTTCTTTAGATGCATTAAATATAGGTGGTGAATATATTGTGTCTAATAACTTCAGTATTTAAATTCTGTGTGACTCCAATTCTGTTCAGCTCTGCCTTGCAATACATGTGCCCTGGGGTATTTACCAGCTCTTTATTATCAAATACACTTTTTCTCTAGAAAAAAGTGGGTAAAAGTGGGTTGCTTCTAATGGAATTGGCATTTGTTTCTGCCAGGTGTCTGGAGGTCTTACCAGACTGAGTCTACTTTCCAACAAATTCTTAGCTTGAGGCTTCTCTGATAACCAATGTAGAATGAACTCACTCTGCAAACATTAGGAGGTCTAGCTTCTTGGTTAGAATTTCTCAAGGAAAACAATTTTATCTTTATTAACATGAAAGTTTGAGATGATCAGTTATTTTCTGTAAAACTCAGGAGTGGGGACATTACAGTGTTGCCCATTGGGGATTGCCTCTTATAAGTGGAGTGACTTTCTATTAGGATCTCTACATAGAATGGACCCTAGACTTTTAATTCCTATGTCTCAAGCTTCAGAAAACTAAAAAACATGGCTTAATTTTCCTGGTTTTGTAGATTCTATCAATAAAAGCTATTTTCAACAATCATCTTATCTCCCTAGATTCCTGCCTTACTTTGGATTTATTGTTCTCCCCTTATGTGCAAGTCAATGTGAATAGAACGTGGAATGGATGTAGAATTTAACAAGTTGCAGGTCCTAACTTTAAATTAATCACAGGCTAGTAGGGAGAAGAGGTCACATATGCACAATATATGGAAAAAATGGTGAAAAAACTTTTCATAGAACATTGCAACATCAGAAAACATATGTACCCACCTTGTTTGGGGTTAATACACATGGCTTTAGAGAACAATTTTTGAAATTGTGATGCTTAAGGAATATAAGCAAGACATAAGTCTCATGAGGGTAGGCACCTAATATGACTTGGTCAATATGATATTCTTTCTGCCTAAATATTTCTTAAATTAACAAATGTTCAAATAGGATGTAGTTAAATCTGGCTACTTTATTGCCTTTGCCTGAAAGAGTTGTAACTACTGATGAGTCATAGTTATACTATGTTCTGAATCATTTTTCATAACTTGTGTCCTAAATTTCCTTATATTTCCTATGTTGGTAAGCAAGTATCTGCCTTCATCATATGTTTCTTAAGTATGTAAAATAGAAGAACAATGGGAGGTGGCTCTGAAACTCAGAGAGTCTGAAACCCATGACAGAATAAGCAATTTGTCCAATCCACATTTTTCATTATTTAATATTTTTAGTTCTTTTTGGACTTCCTTTAAAATACAAAAGATGAGTTCTCTCTGACTTTCGAATTTGTATTTAAGTAGTTATGTCATAATGGAAAGAGCTTTGGAGACAAGGAAATCTTGATTGAATTTTAGCTCTAGTACTATTTGCAATATGAACTATCTATGCTTCGTTGTTCTTATCTATGAGAGTAAAACTTCCTACTTTTAGAAATAATAAGTATTCATTACATGTAATATATACTGTAAATAACATGAGTAAATTATAAAAAAATTATGCCTCTTGTTATGTATTAGGTATATGATCAGTGAAAATTACATGTAGTATGTAAATTGGATACATATGTAATATTTCAAGTAATTATAATCTGATTAATCATATTAATATATACAGTATTGTTATTTCTATTATTATTATTTTTGTAATATATCTGAATGTTTTCCTACCTGAGATTTTCCTTTCATTGCTCTAATTATCTCCAACTTTATTAAAATTTTTGTTTTGGACAATACAATTTGGGAGGCTTTTTTTGGCCAGAAACAGATATAGTTACCAACAGTTTTTAAGTGAGTTGACCATGCAATTTTGGCTTAAAAAGGTTGACTCAAATCATGCTAACCTCTTAATGTCTCTATCTCCAATCTGTACAAATAGTAAAAGGTTCACATCATTAGATGCATGGGATGGTTAAAAATGTAAAGGTTGAGAGGAATCTGGGCTCATAAATGTCTGTTATCTTAAATCTACATTATAAATACAAAAATAATTTGGTTGGAATGTATATTAAATTATTTTCCATCTGTGCCCATGTCTCCCTCACCTTGTGCTTCCTTTGTTGAATTCTTCTTCTTGGGATTCTTTACTTAATGTCATTGCTTTCCTTTTTTTTTTAAGTTTCAGCAAGATGTCTTTCCTCATTTCACTGTGCCCAACATACTCGAACACCTCACATTTGATGACAAAGAGTCACAATAAAGAAGTAGCCCAGCTTTTTCTAACTTTCATTAATGAGATTTCATGGTATAGAGCAGAGTTGAAACTATTTCAGTGGGCAAGATTGCCAAGGGACAGAATGCAAACAGAGGAGAAAACAAAGTCAAGGACAGAGCCTTGGGGAACACTTATTTTTAGATGATGAGAGAACAAAGACTGAGAAGGAGAAAAGAAGGACAGATCAGGAAAGTAGGAGTGTAATGGAAGAGAGGGGCTAAGAGAGTTGTCAAAGGAGTGCGGTGAATGGAATTGACATAGGACAGCCTGGGTTTTTCTCTGTAAAATTATGGAAAGAACATCATGGAACAAAGAGGGTATAGAGGTAGAACCAAAGAGTGAATACCTATTTATATATTAACCATGTGCACTCAAGTAAGGGCCCAATGGAACCAGAGCATCACTGAGATAGGTGATGAGAATAGAAATAGTGATGGGAAGGGACTGAGGTCACACAGGGAAAAAGAGCCTTAAACCTTCTACAATTATATGTGTGAAAAATATAAAAATGGGAAGCAAATCACTTGAAGAGCAATTTATGGGTATTTACAAGTCACATAGGCACAATAATGCCATTCTGTGATTTACAGGTGATCCAGGAGAAATTTCTAAGATAGCCAGATCTAAGAAATATTACGTGTGTGGCCAAAGATGTAACATAGCATTAGAACCCACCCTCCCTCATGGATTACATGGTCCAACAGCCAGAGACTGGTATCTCAGAGGTACTCATAAAAGAACACCTATCATGGTTAGTATTGCTGTTTAACAAATGGTGTCACCAATAATGGTCATAAAATCTGTTTGTGCACTGGATAAATTCTAATCATTTTCTATGTTATCAGCATGGAGATGTACTTATAAACCTTTTACACATCTTATGGAGCCACTAAATTGAAAATGTAATATGTTTCATTTAAAATGGAGATTGTTAAAAAGTGAAATTAATGTATCATCAGGCTTCTTGTTGATCTTTGTGTTAAGAATTTAAATCCATGGGATAGATCACGTTGCAGTTAACATTGGTATGCGGAAGGAAAAGGTGATCCCATATTTATGACAGCCTATTTAAAATGGGCAAGAAAGAGTCTCTTATAACAAGGTTATATTGTATTGATTTGCCTTTCAAGTATTTATTTATTTATTTATTATATGTGCCATTTTTGAAAAATGAAAGACACAACAAAAATTCATGGCTATTTCCAGCTTCCGGGGAGCTGGATAGATGTAAGAGTGTATTTATGGCATATTTATTTCCTAATATATGCAATGGAGTTGATTCCAAATGATTTGACTTTAGAAGCAGAATATAAATCTCTACAGGCACAAGTGGAGTTAAGGTTTGTACTAAATCTTTGTCTAAAATACCTCAAAGCAAGTTATAAAAAATTCCTTTCCATGCATCATATTAAATCTGAACTTACTGGGGTCCAGTGACGGAATAGGAATCCTGGACCACTGTGTACTATCACAGCATTCAGCACCAACTTGCATTTAATTTATTGAGGAAATAACATATTTTCCCTACTATGATGTATATTTTTAAAATAACTTTGGTCTCTATGCCTGCATACAAGTGAAACTCTGGGGGAGGAAACCATTGTTTATCTATCTCCTCCTACATGCCAGGCAGTGTTCTGGGCATTTTGATAATGAGTAGCATTTATATAGTCTTTACTGTGTTCTAGCTATTGCATTCTTCAATGCTTTATATACATTATGCATTCAATCCTCACAATAATCATATCACAATGACCATCTTCCACATTTTTCAGATGAGGAAACTCAGAATCTGAGAGATCCTATAACTTGCCTAGAGTTACTCAATTCATAATTGATGAATCCTGGCCAAGAGCTCATGTTTTATTGACCAAAAAATCCTTCTTTTTCTATTATTTTCCAAATTATTTCCTAGTACCGTTTCATCTAGAATGAATGCAAAAGTGAGAATTTGGAGAATATTTCCTGAATCTAAGACCATTATTAAAACATGATCCTTAATTACATTCCAAAGAGAAAACAAAGAATATAATATTCATTCATTCATTCATTCATTCATCTAATAATTTTTTATAACCAGTTTAGGCCAAGCCATACACCAGGAGCAGAAGATAGAGATACAAAGATTATTCTTGATCTTCCCTGGCTCAAAGTCTTTATGGGAGATGGACCAATAAAACAATCTTATGATGCAGTACCATAGAAATGTTCACAGATAGGGAATGCAGTGAGGTTACCAAAGATAGCTCCTGGGTGACCGACAGTCACATTGGGCCTTACAGACCAGCAGCATTGAAACAAGAGACATGGTGGGGACAAAGAAAAACAAATGAAACATGTTTTAACTTCCCCTTTCAGTCAGAAGCTGTTTTTTTCATTCTCATTCACTTGCAACCCAGGGCAGCAGCTTAATGAGAGAAGACTCTTGGCAGAGAAGAGTGAGAGAGGAGAGAAGAAAAAGAGGAAGGAGAAAGAGGGAGAGAGAGCAGAGAGAGGAACTCTCCTGAGACTTCACTGCAGTTCTCAGTTTGGCATTGTCTTTTTATCCGGTTTGAGAAATTATACCCTTTCTCGGGAATTGATTGTCATTTTTGATTTTCTGTGAAGGAGGTTGACAGTTGAAAGACTGCTGAACTTTTCTGAAATTCCGCACTGTCACTTACTTCCCTCCTCCTGCAGTCCTTTGCTTTCCTAGATTAACATCATGATCGCAATTTCCTTAGTAGCCAGAGAGGGATTTGAACCCAGAGATTGCTCTGGACTGGGGAGGATGGGAAGAAATGAGCAGCAAGTTAAACAGCCACCATAATTGCATTTATGCCTGGGCTCCAGGTCAAATCAGAGAAGCTGGGCTGTGAAATACGGGGGTTGCTGAGAGTGCTGTGAGAGTGAATTACAAGTGCAGAGCTATAAACCTTCTGCAGACTTCAGAGCTTGCACTAGCCAATCATCTCAATTGCAGTGCAGTCTACTTTGCTAATGATGGTGCATCCAGCGAAGGGAATATTTCTTTGTAACTGTCCCTCAATCCTCCCATTGTCCCCTCCCCTCACAGTCACAGGCAGAGAGTTCAACAAATAATATGAACTAAAAAAAAAAAAAATGTTTGTTCCAATAAAGTTATACCTTAATGGAAGCATGATACTACTTCTGGGACAATGGGAAGCTTTTCTCTACCTCACTCCCTGGGATTCTTTCCCATCTTAGTCCTGCACTGTCGTGGATATTCTTGTTTTTCACTTTTTCCATGCCTGGGCTTTTTTTAGCACTCTCATGACAGAATAAGTATTGTTTTCTCTTAGTTCTATTCTTGTTGACTTGCATATTGTCTAATGCAAACCTTATCCTCCGAGGACACTGCAGTCCCCCTTCTTTCTCGCCCCCTCAGCAGTCTTCCTTTTCTATATATACACCTTTGATTTTGTGCAGTTTTCCTACCTTGTCACAATCCCTGTAAATACATATCAACTGTGGCATCTGTGTGGATGCTTTTCTCTATTGTGAGGTTTGGAACTGCTTGAAGTTCTCACTTTCTGATGCTTAATACCTTCCCGGTTTAAGATTTTAAAATCTACAACATTTGTCTTCTTTACTGTAATTTTATTTATTCCCACTCCCTTGCCATGAATTGGTCCTAATGGGCATTTACTGATCGTTCGATACAACTATAAAATAGAGAAAGTCTGTTAAGACATGTTCCCCTTAGGCAATCATTTTGCCACCCAATATTTTCTCCCTAGGAAAATCATTTTGCCACCCAATACTTTCTCCCTAGGAAAATATTTGGTTAAAGAATGAAAGATAATATCACTGGAGGAATATCTGAGACTTGGAATCCTTTTAATTTTTCAGACACCTAATTTCAAGCAAATGTGAGGTTTTCTATAATTTTTGGTATCTTAATCACACCTTGTACTAGACTATACGTCAATGAGTAGTGTCAGTTTCTATCTTTATGCACTACATTGTAAGTCTTTCAAGGATGGAGTCTTGCTCTTATTCATTTTTGTGTCCCTGGCATATAGAAGACCCTACATAAAGATTCTTAAATATATCTTTTTTCAATGTCCTCTTGCAAGATTATCAGAGCTTTAAATTTCCCAGTAAATATTATATAAAATGAATACTATTCTGGTTCAAGCTATACTTTGTTGATTTGCATTGTTGTGTCCGAATATAAGCAACTGTTCTGCACATCCAATGCCCTTTTAAATTGTGAATATGTTTTACACAAACACGTATTAGAACATTCAATTATGCAACCAACTTGAGAGGATGCATTTGAAAATATGAACATATGTGAATTAAAAACAGAAAGGTAAAAATTAGCATCTCAAAACTTCTAAGGAAACAAAAGGATTTCAGATGAGCTGGCTTTGTATATCATATAAATGTTAAGAAGAATAGTTCAGTCAGATCTTTAGATGCTGTACTGTTCATACACAGATTTCTATTATTTAATGAATGCCAAAATCTTCAAAGCCAGTGCAGATGGACTGACTGGCTATTCTGATTGTAATCAACTACAAAAAGAAACAAGATGCCCACATATATTTTTGTTCATTGATTCATATGGGGTGGAGTGGGAGATATAAAATGTACAAAGTCTGCACAGTAAACCGAAGTACAAAGGTGCAAACCTTGCACCAGGGAAGTAGGAGACCTGAATAAGAACCCAGATAACATTTTCATGAAGACAACAGAAATGCTGCAGTAGAGGGGAGGAGCTCACGCTGAAATGAGCAAGTACAAGAGCTGTGCTGTGCAGACTCCTCAGCTGCTGCTTGGAAGGATCTTCAGAAGCCCTAAAAAGGAAGAAAAAGTACCTTCTATGTGAATTAGTGAAAAGGAGAAAGAGATGGAGAAAAATTAGAAGCAGTCTGTAGGCTGGCATGCTTTGAGCAAGCTTACCTCCATGAGGGAAAGGCGGAGAGTTAAAGGCATGAACTCTGGAGGAAGTACTGAGGGAGAGACTGAAGGGTTTAGATGCTGGGGTATTGCTTTGTCTCAACTAGGATCATGTGGTCAGCTTCTTGGTACATATTGTCTGAAGTAGTGCTCTACAGGTCTTCCAGTTCTGCATCTTGTTATGAAAAGTTAGACACTATCTTGCTCTGCATATTGCCATGGAGAAAAATCAAGTGAAAATTGAAAAGCAAATATGAATATTTTTCTAGGTCTTGTGGGTCATAAAACTGCACTCATATTGAGACTGGATGGGTAATTTGGAGTTCATATGGTAGAAATCGTTTGAAAGAGAATGGAATATCAGGGGGCATGGTTGACTTTTGGAATAGTTAGGCCTTTACTAATTCATGAAGTATATGTTTATTGGGAACATACTATAGTATAGATACTGTGATGGGTCCCAGGTAAATAATGGAAAATAAAAAGGACAAGATTCCTGTTTCTGTGACACCCATGGATTAGTAAAGGAAGAAAATCATTGAATAAGCAGTCACAATGAAACTATGATCACATTTTGCCAACAGATACAGAAGAAAACAAAATCCATTGTGAAAGATTAAGATGTTTGAGCAACTGAAACAAATGTTGTAACTCCATATCTGCATGTTATATGTGTACTGTGTTTTGACTATGGGAAAGTTAATGCTGGCCAAGCCTCAGTTTTTTAAAACAGAGATAAAAACAGCTATTTCATAATGCTGTGTGACTAAAGTGAGATGGGTAAAGTGTCCAACAGACTTACTTTGGCTATTATTGATAATTAACAGTTCAATAGAAAACCCTTTGTTCTAATTATGTTGCCAACAATGTGATCTATGTTCTCTTCACTTCCCTAAGTAGGTGTTGTAGGACCTGACCTCAGACCTACGGGGTATAGATTACTTACAGGTGACCTTCAAGGTCAAATTCATTACCTTTCCCTGTGCTCTTAGTTCAGGATCCTATGTTGTCATGGTCAATTAGCCACAGAAACAACTTCCATATCAAAATATATACAGAATCTCCCTTGTAATTACCCTATTTTATTACCAATGAACCACACATCCTTTATATTTTGAGGTGGTAGAGAGGACTTCAGTTGTTTGTGTGGACTGATGTTTTGATTAATCTGTCACTGGTGTATGCATTTCATCTTTTAAACATTCTTTAGGGAACTGGGTAAAAAAGATTCATTCCTGGTGTTGGGTATTATAGAAGATCTGAAGAGTATTAACATTTCAAATCTAACAATTAGCCCAGTGTGTTGAATGTAACTGAACACTGGTTTGAAAATTTGGGCTCCTATAATGCCCTAAGGCCAACATGCTAATGAATTAATAATCCCACTTGCTAGGAGCTGAAAGTGAATGGCATAACTCCTGGACTCCAACTCAGAAGTTAATTTCTTTACAATGGAATTTTACATGTTTGTATTTTTAATGTTCTGCATCTTTTTCTTAAAGAAATGAATTCTGGTTCATCAAGTAATGCAGAAAATTTAGTTCTGGATATTGAAAATTCTAAGCATTGACTTTGAGAGGACCTTAGCATTTAAAGTGAAAATTGTTGATGTGTGGATATATCATTTCCTCCATCATGCTTCAGCTACATATTTTAATGGTAGCCACTGTAGATTCAGAGCAAATTTTTCCTAACCTGGAAGTCATTCCTAGTTCAGGCAGTGCAATACATAACCTGATTAGGAAAGCAGCAACTGCCGAATATTATTGTACATCATGCAAGAGAGGCTTTTAACAAATACTGCATCTTAGTTTCTGTCTCCGGTACATAGAAAAAGGAATTCCAGAGGTAAAACACTCAAATCTATAATTTTAAAAATCTCCAGGTGATTCTGGTGCATGAAGTTCAGGGATATGCTTTGGAATACTAGCAGAAAGCAAGTGGAAAGTGTTTGTGCGAATATGAACCCTTTTAGCCCACAGGTACATTTCTGACAGTCATTCCAGGTGTAATCAGTAATTTTGCTGATTGCAGTTGTTCTCTGTCTAGTGATGCCCCAGATGTGCTGTAGTTAAAATGAAGCTCCATTGCAAGTATCGGGAGGGAAGGTAACATCGCTATCTTACAAATATTTTCCTTTTTTTTGGAGTACTCCACTGAGAAACTACTGAAAATAAGGTGTGTATGTGTGTGTATTTGTGTGTATATATGAGTATATGTTTTTTCCTGGAACAATAACAGCCTTGATAAGAAGCCCTTTCATTAGGATTATAGCGTAAGGGGCTATAAAAAACATCCTTAGGTAAATTGCCATTTTGTAAGCTTCTCAGTTTGAATTATTTAGCTTTGGTTACTATGGAACCGCAAGCCTTGTTCACTCTGCAGAGGAAAATTCTAATGGTCCCCCAGTGTCCTCAGACTGTGGAAGAGCTCATTAAAGGAGAAGTACTGCTCTCTTAAAGACGCACAAGCCAACTGCAGAATGTCCACATCAGGGTTTTAGGTGTACCTTCCATTCGGCAGAGCTTGCACTTTGGATCAGGGTTGTTCTTTGAAGCGTTAAGATGCTTCCTTGTTGGAAATAGTCATTATGCTTAGGTCAACACTCTCTGAGGAATCTGACATTTTGGAACAAGGAGTTTAGTGTAGTCTCTTTTATTATTATTATCATCATCATCATCATCATGAGTGAAATTATATATGTTTACTACTTATATAACATTATTTTCTCCTTATACTTCTAGTGATTTGAGTATAGGCTTTCATGTAATTCTCTTGATGATTCCAAAAGAGGATCACTCCATTTTATAAATGAAGAAACAGAGATTCAGAGTTGTCAGATACATGATCAAGTGAGTAAAAGACATTGAATTTGAACCAAGTTCTAACTCTAAACCTTGGGCCTCACCACTGAGTTAAGATATAGGGTATGGACTTGATAATATCAAAGCATTTGATTGCTATTGCCCAACTATTCTCTAAGAACCAAGTCTATAGTAACTGCCATTTCAGCTGAGGGGAGATTCTGTGTGTCCTAGTCCAAAACCTGTGCTCCCTTCCATCATCCCAATACTGGTACCAGGAATTTTCACCTGCACTAAGTGACCACAACTCTGCATTATTTTATTTGCGTTTATGAGGTCTTGGTGTTAGAGAGCTAGTTAGCCCTGAATGGGTAAGCTTGGGGTGGGGGGAGTCTGGAGTGGGGGGATTGAGGATGAAATGCAACTAAAAATCACAGGGCACCTTATCTAATAAGCAAGCACCTGAAAGAATCTTCCCCAGCCATAATTCCACCCCTTGATGAAAACTATTGTTTTAAGATTATGTCACACCCTACCAAGTGGCCTGGACTAACTCTTATCACCAAAACTATGTCAGGGACCACAATTACCCTGGCAACCCAAACATCAAGACCCTCACAAAGAAAGTGTGCTGAGGGATATTCAAAAGTTAACAACCCAGTAAGGGGGCAGGAAATTGAGGCAAAAATAGGGGATTCAATTTCCTTAAAAACTCCCTGCTCTCTTCCAGGTGGTCCATGAAGTTCCTATGCTGTCAGTCAAAAGTCAAGAGGTGGACCTGGGAAGGACTCTGAAAACATCCCCGAGACCTCCAGTAAAACCGGAGGGCAGGAAAGGTCTGCCATCCTTCTCTCTGAGAGGATCTACTCTTTCCTTTGAGTGTCCCCCTTTCTACTTTCCTATCCCTTCTAATAAACTCATGCCTGATACCCTGAGTAAATTGTCTGAAAAATTTCTGGCATTTTCACAACAACTGGTGAAGAGTGGGTCCTCTGCAGTTGCCTCGGCTTTGTAACAGGCCTCTGCCCTTTAACTGCCATTTCAGCTGAGGGGAGATTACAAAGGAAATGGATTTGTGGTCCCTTATTTTTCCACATCACAAGGTAAAATGTGTGGAGAGCATGCAGTCTTCAGGCATGAATGGGCTAATGTTGAACTTGGAAGCAAACCATGGTCAGGACTCGGTAGGATAGATAGGGCAGTTTGCCAGAAAATGGCTAGCCCAATATGACCGATAAAACATCGAGGCAAAGAGGGTTGAATTTTCAGTCTTAAAATGGGAAACAAGTGAAAAATTATTTTGGCAACATACCCAAAGGTTCTTTTTTGATTCATTTGTAAAACCAAAGTATTTTATTGACTGAGGGTTCTTCACACAGGAGAACATTGAGGGCCATAGAGATGAACAGACTCACAGGAGAAGTCCCAGCGTCTAAAGAAAGGGAGGTCCAGGAGTTGTCTCAGAACAGGGAAACCAGCCTTCCTATACTATCTCAGATCCCTCCCTAGTCAAGAGGTTGTGCCAGGAGCAGTAAATTCTGGGTAGGGGAGGGATACTTGGGTATAGGGAGTTGGACTTTGGAAAAGAGCAAGAGATATGTAGGAGTGGGTACATGACTGTTAAAAGAGTATGGCAAAGGGAATCCAGTTGACAGGCAAACTGTACCAACTTACTATGTGTCCAGAATTGTCTGGGTCTGGGGGTGATACCCTTAATTTTAAGTTTCTAGGGGTGTGTGTGCAGACTCAGTTAATGAAGCCAATTGCATTCCTCAGAAGAAGCCTCAAAGTATCATTTCTTTTTCTTTCTTTTTTTCTTTCTAGATTTTATTGCCTCAACTTTCACCTTTCATATGCAAAAGGAGCTGCTTAAAAGCCTGGGAGGTTCTTTCCAAATTACTTTTGCATATGTGAGCTGCTTTTAACTGTGATCCCCAGTGTCAGTTCCTGACAAGGTTTCCTCCGGAAAATTAAAGGCAGTATTTCTCCACAAGAAGGTGCTGGCTGGGTTGGTGTTGCTGAAGTGGCCAATGTCCTCAAAGCACATTACAACTGTCAAGAGAAAAATGACAAAGATCCTTTGGAGAAATAATTCTCAAATTTTGATGTACATAAAATTGCCTCATGAGCTTGAGACCCACCTTCTGAGCTTTTGATTTAGAGAGACCAAACTCCAGAATCTGTCTGCTTATGAAGGGACTAAGATATTTTGGCTACAAGATGTCCCTGGAATGCATTTTGAGAAATATTGGTTTATAGTTTTGCTACTCAAAGCGTGGTCCTGACCATCAACATGGTCAATGCTGGGTGTTGATTTAAATACAGAATCTCAGGCCTCATCCTCAACCTTCCAAATCAGACTTTTCATTCCAACAAGATTCTAATGTGATACTTATGCACACTAGAATTTGAAAAGCAATGGTTCAGAGGATCCATTCATTCATTAGGGCTGCGACAACGAAATACCACAGACTGTGGCTTAAACATCTTAAATGTATTTTCTAACAATTTTGGAGGCTAGAGGCCCAAGATAAGATATCAGCAAATTTAATTTCTTCTGAGACTCCCTCCTTAAGCTAATAGATGGCTGCCTTCTTGCTGAATCTTCATATGGTTTTTGCGCACATCTGTTGGTATTGGTATATCCAATCTTTCACTTTAAGGACACCAAATTGGATTAGAGGGAATCCTTTTAACTTTAACCATTTTAACTTGGTCACCTCTTTAAAGGTTCTCTCTCCAAATACAGTTACATTCTGAGGTACTAGGGGTTAGGGATTCATTGTAAGGTTTTTTTTTTTTTTGAGGGACATCATTCAGGACTTAAAGGGTGATTGTGAATACGGTAAAGTGGTGAATGTGAATATGGAATTTCTTATATGCAAGTCTATCACTGGGAAGAACCCTGAGAAGTTCAAAAACTCTAATGGGGGCCTAAACCCTCCCCTTATCCTTTGTTCTCCATCTTGGTAAATGCTGTTATTTTTGGCTTAATTTGCCAAAGATTGACGCATGGTAACCTCATGCTCCCTCTGCCTTGCCATCCACTTTAGTCACCACATCCTACCATTTTGCCCCCTCTGTCTGTCTAATACAAGGATTCTGATTCCTACTGCTTTTATCCCTGCCTCCTCATCGCACATCACACCAGGTGCACCCCTCGCCCACGCTGAAAATGTTAGATCACTTTTCTTATGAATATCTTAAGCTTCTTTTTTTCAGAATTGAGTACTTTATTTATATTAGGAGAATGTTTGATATAAAATAAAAATTATGTCATCTCCTGCTTTAAATCTTTCTGGGCTTGCATTTCTCTAAGGAAAAAATGCAATCTTAGGGCTGGGGATGTAGCTCAGTGGTAGAGCACTTGCCTGGAAAGTGCAAGGCCTTCAGTTCATCCCCAGAACTTCATGAAGAAGAGGAAGGGGAGGAAGAAGAGGAGGGCAACCAAATTATATTTCTTCCCTTAACTTCTTTTGTGTCACATCTGAGCCTTTGTATAAACCATTCTTCTGCCTGAAAAAAACATATTTCATTTCTTTTTTTCCCTTCTGCCTCCTCCCTTATTACCATTCTAATCTCAGCCCACAGGTCACTACCTCCCGTAACCCTCATTTACCTCAATTGACTCTCAAGTCACTCTCAGGTGACTCTTTTCAGGGCTTGTGTTGCTCATTACATGTTTTGTTTATTTTTTTCCTCTTTATTTATTATCATGGGATTAAAAATCCCATGGTGACAGAAATTGTGTTTCACTTACAACTGAATTTCTGATGTCCATCTACTCTGACACATACAAAGCACTTGTACGTACTTGACCAATGTGCTAGTGGAGCCGCTGCTTATGTGAAGGCCAAGGGTCTGGGGAATGGAGCACCAAAATTCAAGGGCAGATAATTATCACCAATCTGATATTTTCAGGAAGAAACTTCTAATTGGAAACAGTGCTCCATTTTGCCTGAAGATCTTAAAAAATTTAGCCCCATAAGTGTGTGGTTTTACAACCAACAGTGTACTTGTGGGGACTAAGGAACAGACTATTTGAAACAAGGTTAGACACTGTGCCAACTTAGCCTTATGCCATCTCTGGGACATTTCAGTCTTCTGTGAGTGTCTGAGGGTACCTTCCTCAAAGAATCCCTGTGAACTCAGGACTGGTCCTGCCTCCTGAGGAAGTGGCTCAGTGAAAACATTATCAGGCTTTGCTTTGTCAGCCCTCCATAGCCACATGGGGAGTGCAGTGGTCTTGTAGGTGTCCTTGTGTTTTTCTAGATCTTTTTTCTAGTACTATTGGTACAACTGGGTCTCAGAGAGTAGTTGCCCATGCCTAGGTACAGTGGGGGACTTTAGCTGAATATGGAGGTTTAAAATGTAGTTTAATAGCTCTTTTTTATTAAACTAGATTTTAAACCAATAACTCATACGATCCTTATGACAGCCACATGGGAAAAGCATTGTTATCTCTGTTTAGGTCAGTTGACCAAGATTGCATAGCTAGGAAGTATAGAAGTTCAAGCTCACATCTCTTCCTCTCACTCAAGTGTATATTATTCCTCCTGTTGGGAACACTCTTCTTTAGATCATCCACACCACACCTCCATCTCCCACCAATTTTCCTGTCCCCCATCTAAATACTACTCACCCTCAAGGCAATAGTTTGAATGGCTCTTCATATTGCAAAGTTTAAATGTCTAAGAGAGATTTCCCTTAACATGTAGAAAAACAAAGTTGTGTTTCCTGCCCTAGCTCTGTCTTCCCTATCACATATTTGTCTAGATACCAAAATAACCCAGAGATAAGGTTCATGGTGAAATCCTTCTTATTATCTTCTTCCTGTGCCAACACCAAAACCTTTGAAGTCATCCTCATCATTTCTCTCCTGTCTTTACCAATTTATTGATTAAATCCAATAAGTCCTGCTCTCAAAATATATTGAAAATCTACTCATTCCTCGCATCTCCACTGCTACCATTGTCTACACCTGGAGATCATTGCATTAGCTCTCCAAGCTCCACTTTGCTTCACCCTTCCTGCCCCTCAATTAATGCCCAAATCTTCACAGAGCAATCTTTAAAAATATAAGTTAGATGATTCCAACCCTGGAAGCTCCCTGTTTTACTCAGAAGTCAGCCCCAACCTCTGTGCTTCCTGGCTGCCTCTCTTCCTCTCTATCCATTTAGTCTTACCTTTACCTGATCTGCTGCATCTTCCTAATCCTCAAAATATCAAGCATCCTTCTGACTCTGGGCCTTCTTGCACTTGTTTCGCCTTCTAGAAGGTTCTTACTTCTCATATCTGCATTACTTTCTTCAGTTCTCTTACCAAATGTGACCCTATCAGAGTGGTAATTTCTTTGAGATATATACATGTATCTCATGTCCGACTCCTGTATTTAACTCTGTAGTTTCTTCCTAGCATTTACTGCTGTCCAACCTATTATGTATTTATTTCTATACAGCTTATCTCCCTATACCACAGGCTTTCCAAGGGGAAAAAGTTTTGTTGCTCTTTCCTGTATCATTAACACCTGGAAGAGTGCCTGAAAAATATATTTTAAGTAAATAAGTTTATTTAAACTCAAAATTCAGGGGCAGATAATTAGTTTAGGAATTTCCATTTTATGTTCCCATTGCACACCTTCTTCTCATTCTTCAAATCGTTAGTCATAGTTGTTATTTGATAATGGTACCATATCCATTTTCCCTACAGAACTGCAAATTCCATAATGTCAGATAAAATCTGTGTTGCTTTCCACTGATTAGCCTGATCTCAACAGAGTGAGTTAAGTATGTAGGAAGTGTAATAAATATTACTGATTATAAAGAATTTTGCCTGGATGATTGGTGATGACAACATTAGCCAGAACCAGAAACAGAAGGAAGTGGACACTTGTCAGAGAAGATCAAGGATGGAGACAGACAAATCATAAGCAGATCCAGAGCCCAAGAAAATAAAGGCACTGAAGGTCTAGAGGTTTGTTCTTGTGAATATTGCTGATATTTTAAGCCTTAGGAAAGTAGGAGAGTATGTAAGTATATATTTAGCCTGTGTGAATAATATTAGTAGTATCAACTAATGCATATTAAATACTTACCATATGCTGCACAGTTTTAAGTGTCTTACAAATATCAACCTATTTAGTTCTCACAGAAGCTCAACGCATGGGTACTATAACTGTACCCTTTAATACATGAGAAACTGAGACAAAAAGATGTTAAGGAACTTGTCCACATTCTCGCATCAGTCAAGGCTCTAGATGCATCTTGCTCTAGAGCCAAGATGGCTAAAGAAAACAGGGAGGAAGACGGTTCCTGCTAATTCCTTCCACCATATTTTAGTAAGCATTGATCAAAAAAAGTCATTTACAAATTAAATAGAAAAATGACTTTAAGGATTTGATACTCTGTCCTGAGAGTGTTATGGCCTTATTTTTATTAAGTGCAAATCTGCGAGCTGGTTATGGCTTTGCTTAAGCTGCTCTGGGTACAGAAATGGTCTACAGATAATGTGAGAGCAAAGGCTTTCTATTAAAGCACCTTGAATTGTTCTTGGCAGCTCACCCTCCAAAAGGAAGGAGCAACAGAAAACTGAGCTGAAACATGCTTTGCATGCTTGTTATGCCAGCTGCCTGTCATGGTCCAAAATAGCTGAGACTCTCCAGAAAGTGTAAAACTGTCTTAAAGGTTCAATTACACTTTGGGCTTTTTGGTTTTCTTAAAAAGAAGAAGTTTAATTTATTCAATGTTGCTTTTAAAAAAAAAACTGGTACTATATATTCTATTTTGAATTGAGTTGGCACCAATGCAGGCTAAGGGGACTGCCTCCCACCAGACCAGATCGTGGAATTGCTTTAATGCACCCGTTATCTATGTAAGTCAGAATTGATGTGGATTTTTATTTTGTCCACGTTTATATTTTTATGTTATGTATTGATACATTCTTGATACCATGCTAGATGTTTCTTTTCCCCAGAAGAACTGTAAATATACTGAATGGAACACATTCCTGTATGTGTAGTTGAAAATACATCTATTGATGGCAAATCTGTTTATCAAATTTTTAAAGAAACATGATATTGCTGAGTTGCAGCATCAGATAAATATTTGTGTTTTTCAGTAACTGCTTTATGGAGGACAAAAACCTTGCCAAATCTACAAAGACTGTAGACATTCTAAAATAAGACTCACAGAATTTGATTTCTAAAATGCCTGTGAAACAGGCCTGCAAGACCACCTGCTTTGCACCTCATTAGCAGATTTTAGACAGAGATCTTGAACCAGGGAGCCCCAACCAGCTGACCTTCCAGTGAAGACATGAATATTAAAGTATCCTTACATATAGGTTCTAGTAAAATCGAGTTTGCTTTTTAGTTTGGCTTTTTAGTTAGTAGTTCCATCAAGCAGTCAGTTTTATCTGCTTCACTGGGTGATTATTTAAAGAAGGGTCACTGTTCATCTGCATGCATGTGTGTGTGTGTGTGTGTGTGTGTGTGACAGAGAGAGAGAGAGAGAGAGAGAGAAAATTACCAGCAGTCTTAACAATAAACTGTTAACATTGGAAGCAAAATTCCATCTCCACAATTTTTTTTTCATTTCTACTTCATTTTGTAGTTTTCTGTTAATATTTAGAAGGGCACAAGAATGACTACTCAAAGATCTCCCTCTCTTAAAACATGATATGGATGTCCCTGCAATGGATAGGGCAAATACTGCAAGATTCCTGCTGTGTTTTTACTAAGCTTTGTTTGCTCTTTCCTGGGGCCTTGGAGAGAAGCCCATTTATTCGCTTGAGCATTCTGGATATCATTGACATTTTCTTTGACTCTGCCTCAGGCTGTTGTAGTGGTGAGGGCTTTTAACAGGAGGGTTAACTGCCTGAATGTCAGCAAGCTTCAACATCCACATGCTTTAGCAGCAAATAGATTCATGTGTTTTTCTACTTTCAGGTAGGTCTGAGAGAAAGTCACATATTAATGTATTTTATGTGGAGATGGGAGGGTGGGGTGGACTTTGAGGGAAGTTTATGACTCTTGCTGATGTCCCCACATTTGAGTATTGGCAATTATATGCTGCCTGGAGTTTATGGTGATGGAAGATGGACTGGAGGCTCACACAGCATCCTCAATAATGATATGCTACCTTATATTCTGTGTTTCAAAGCCCAACTTGAATCCATCAAGCATAGGTGTCAGGATGGAAATTGCTAGATCCATCTGAACTTAACTATTCTGTTCTCCAGACTCCTCCTGGCCATTAGAAATGAAGCCTGGCTGCCAGGTTTGTCTTGTTGATTGCTTCATTGTCTTCAATTGAAAAACAAAGATGACAATGGGACCTTGCTTGGAGTGTTGTCATGGGGACACAGGGAGCCTCTGCACACAGAGGACTTAGACCAGCAGAGTTTGTCTGTTCAGTGCTCTCACCATCTTCCTCATCTGTCACAATTGCATCTTGTTCCTGGATACATGCATATCAGCCAGCTGGCCCAATTTCTACAGATGAAGCCAAGTTACCCGTACCTCTCAACCCCTTGAGTAGCAGAGTGGTACTGACTTCCTTTCTCTTGCCATCACCTCAAATGCTGACCCTGGTACACTGTAGGCTACAGATAGGTATAAGGCAGAGCCACGAACAGTGAAAAAAATTAAGTTTCAGGAACATGACATCCAGTTTACACTCCATAAAACTTACGTGTGACCTTGAAAACAAGAGAGAGGAAGGAAAGTATCAAGTATGAATATTCTTTCTAGCTCTTCAGGAAGGACTGCCCTGACTTGGAACAAAAAATGACATGTCTACACTCCCACCCACTTTCTAATTTTATAATTTCCTTCCTTGCTTTATTTAAGGATGTACCTGACACTATAATCTATATCCACTTGTTTATTTCCCATTTCTCTAAGTAAACGAGTGCTTCAGGAAGAGGTACATTAGAGTTATTAAGAACATAGAATTCTTCAAATATTACATGTTTTCTCTCAAGTAGAATTAAAATAAAAATTTTAAAAAGATGACATGAAAGTAGAAAATGGCCTATTTGGAAAAGGGAAGGTGGGGGTTTGAACAGGGAAATAGTAACATGTTATATTCATGTGTAGCAATATAAAAAATGAAACCTGTTAATTTGTTCAAGTAATATGTACTAATAATTATAAATGTAAAGTTACATATAAAAAAGATTACTAAAATACAGGGCATTTTCTTTTTTTTCCTGAGGTTTCTTTCCAGACTTGCAATGGTGTTTTATTTACTATTTAACATATTTTCAAAAAAGAATAACTTGAAACAATGGAATGCCTTGATATTTCATCTCTTAATTGGATTTAACAAAAATCTCAGTGGATTGTTATGACTCTTTAAATTTTAGTAAAATCTGTAAAAAAAAAAATAAGCAGAACACAAAATCCAAAGCAGACTGCCTGAGTGTGAATTTTGATCTTGAACTTTGCCACTTACCAACCATATGAATTTGGGCAAGTTACTAACTTCAGTGCATCAGTTTCCACATTTATAAAATGGAGATAAAATGAAGGGTCTCCTTCAGCATTACTTAAAAAGTTCTTCCTCTGTCTGGGCTTAGTTCTAGGTGCTGGGGATGCAGAAGATGAAAGATAGAAATCCCTATGCATGGGGAGCTTAGAGTCTGATAAGGAGAGGTGGTCAACAAGCCAATATATAAGCAAACTGTATAGCTTATTAACTGGTAATAAATGTGAAGAAAAATAAATAGGAAAGGGGATAAGAAACATAGACAATGTCCAGTTTAAATCAGGCATCTGTGCTGCCCAAGGAAAGCTGTGAACAGAGGCTTGAAGCAGGCAGAGACAGAGACTGCTCAGGTGGATGCCTGGGAGCCAGAGACTCTAGGAGACTGGGACTCTGCTCAGGAGAGGAACTGGAGCTGGTGGGTGGGGTGGACAGGGAGCCTCTCTCCTTACAGTTCCTCTGTGCTTTGCCCTTGCTCCTCACATGTTCGCCTCCCCACATTGGGATTATAATTTGGTCATCCTTGTTGACCATTTTGACCTCTGTATCTTTGCTAATTGTTCTCCTCCAGTTTGTAATCTCCATCTCCATTTATTTATGCATGGCTTTGTAATGAAAGGTGATAATAATTTTACCAACTTCAAGGGTTGTTGTGATGGTTATATTAATTTATATGCCTTTGATGATTAATTTCATCTGTCAACATGACTAGACCAAAAGATGCCTGGATAGTTCCTCAAACATTATTTTGGGTGTTTCTGTGAAGGTAGTTTTGAATGACATTAACATTTAAATTGGTAGGCTTTAACATTAGATTAGATTAGCATTTTAATCAATAGAGCAGATCATCCTTCATAAAGTGAGTGGGCCTCATCCAACCAGTTGAAGGTCTTAATAAAACTAAAGACTGATGCTCCCTTGAATAATAAAAATTTCTCCAGGAGATGGCCTTCAGACAT
Organism: Marmota flaviventris; assembly: GCF_047511675.1. Taxonomy (NCBI): domain Eukaryota; kingdom Metazoa; phylum Chordata; class Mammalia; order Rodentia; family Sciuridae; genus Marmota; species Marmota flaviventris. The sequence goes on from NC_092507.1 coordinate 56,482,101, forward strand.
TGTGTGTAGCATTGGCTTTCCTGGATCTACTCCTGCTGGCCTTCAGTCTGGAATTGCACCTTGGCTCTCTTCAGTCTGGAACTTGCCAGTCCACACTGCAGATTTGGACTTGCCAGCCTCCACAACTGCGTGAGCCAATTCCTTATAATATATCTCTTTACATACACTCAGACTAATGCAACATCAAAGTCACAAGGACAATGGTTGGTGAATAGTGAAAGATGTGCCTGCTCTTATTATTATAAGAATATGAATATCGATCTTGTCATTTTCATTATAGGACTCTGAAGCCAAACACAATCTGCCTGCCTAATTCACAGTCATCCTTTAGCTGCCTTCAGCCCCTCGTTTTGGGACATAGCTCTCCTTCTGCATTCCCTGATTTTTCCCCTATCACTGCACCCCTCACAGTGAATTGTGCTTTCTTGACTATAGACCTGTATTCCAATACAGAACTTAAGCTCCTTGTGGGTAGATATTCTATCTGGCTTACTTATATTCCTGGGACTAGGTTTCTGACTTGCACATAGAGGCAACTCAATAAATATTTATGGAGTGAATGAATTAATTTGCTCATTAAATTATAGCCTATTCAAATAATTTATTTTCTAAAAAAATCTCTAATAAGGAAACGTTATCTGAAATGATTTGACTCATCATGTATTTTACCCTAGATATAAACAAAGCTATGTGAAATTTAAGTCTTGTATTATCAACTTCCAATTTAGATCCTAAGGCTGAGATTTAGAGTGGCTGTGTCAATGGAAATGCTAAAAACCAAGGACCACACATCACAGATGCTACTTATTCTGATCTAATGTTTAGAGCAAGACCAAGAGCTGGGGCATAAGTTTTCTGCTTACAGCTCTGCAGCTGACCAGATTAGACGGTCAACTTGCTATGGGTGTCTTCTCTTGGGCTTGATGATGATCATTTCAGATAATCAAAAGTACTGGCCTGTCTCTAAGTAGAAAATCCTATTTATGTGCCATGTATCGTATCATTTTGCCAGTGAAGTCCTCTTCTATATTTTGTGCCAACTAGCCTGAAATAGTTGACAATCCCTAAAATGTGAATGCCTCAAAGGTGGAAATTAAATTCTGGTCGCCTTTGCATTTCAACACACAACAATACTTAAATTTTAAAAAATTATACTCACACAAACAAGTTTTGGAATGAGTAATTAACTGAATAAATGCCTATCCAAAAATAGTTCCTTATCATCTTAACCACTCTTCTTTACTGATCTGTGTCACTCACTTCATTTTATAAGGAAATACTGGGTAGTGTGTGTGCCATGGTGGCAGGAGTAAGGACTCAGAGGCCAGGTGCTGTGGAGTTGGTGCCCCAAACCGGCAAGTTAGTAAAGCTCTCTAAGACATGCTTACAAAATTCAACACACAGCATTCCTGTGAGGCTATTTCAAAGATTTACTGAGATAATCTTTATAAATTGCTGAGCATAGCATGTGGCATCCAAGCGGCTTCAATAAACATTGGCCATTATTGTTATTATTCTCTAACTGAACTGTTGCCAGTTTTTCCCCAGGATTTAGGCAGCACAGTAAATATAAATGGATAATATGTTGTGAATATTTATGTGCCAAGCAATGTGCTAAACATTACATATTTTGCTCCTACCTAATCCTTAAAATAACTTCATTTTGCTTTTATTTTACAGAAATATTTTATTTACAGAAATTGAGTAAATAGAAGAGTGGGTCAAAAAATTAGTTGATGCCATGCAGCTGGTACGTGGCAGAACTGAGAACTGGACCTGGAACCAGTGGACCCCTTTGTCTCCATCTCTCCTTTAAAGTCACAAAGATGATCTTTCAGTTGCCATTCTGTGGAGTCATTTGACCTCTTTATTAAAGTTCTTCTGTTTACTGGGCTACCAGAAATAATGAAAACAGTTACTAAAATGAGCTATTAAGCAAGCTCTTCTATTATTTATTTTTAACTCTTGAGCTTTTTACTGTGACTTGCAAGCCTGATTGTATACAACAGTAAATACTCAGCTTTATTGTCCTTCTCTAAATATCTTAAATCTAACCACAACAAGGACAGGATTATTAGTAGTCATACTGGACAGTCAACTTCTGTTTTCCATTTTTATTGTCTGGGAGCATTCTTAGTCCCATTTAACAATATGGGACATGGTTGCATAGAAGGGTCAGCTTCTGGTATCCCCCTAACTCCCTCAAATAGGTTGCAAAAGGAAGTACAACTCCAAAGCTTCAAGCCATGTGAATTACTTTAACATCCACCTCAGACAATCTGCAACCTGGTAAATGAGACGTTCTTATTTTAAAAACTTTCCCTTTGCAGAAATTGTATCCTGAAATAAGCAATATTTTTTCAAGTTCACATGGCTGGTAAGTAGTAGAAATGAGAATCAGCCTGGGAACCAGTGGTCCAAATAAGCAATGGAATAATACTGTAACATGTCAGGGGGTGCTTTAAGGCTCGTGTCCTGAATTCTTGGACTGAAACAATTTATTTTGTTCTACTCCTTTTACTCCAACCTATTTCTCTCAATCCTGCCCACCCCCACCTCTCCTTCTGTTAATAGGATTCTCTTTTCTTTCCTTAATTAAAATATAAGTTTCATGAGAGTAGAGAGTGGGTCTGTATCATTCCATAGTATGTCCAGAACCTGGAGCTGTACGTGGCTGTACAGTAAGTGCTAAATATGCTCATAAACTTGTTGAGTAGATGAGGGGCACCACCAGTGGCAGGAAGCCTTAGGTCCTCTTCAAGACCCGAAGCAGATGTGGCTGCATCAGGGGCCACCCTCCTCTATGCATCTGTACTTTTTGGCATGTGACTGTGCAGTTGTCCCTAAGAGTGGAGAGGAGATTATTTCCCCACCCTTTCTCTTTGAGTTTGGCCTCATGACTTGTTTCTGTCGATAGGTCGAGAAAGAAACGACATAGAGTCAGGTTGGAGATGAGATCTAAAAAGACTTCTATTTTTCCTTCTTCCCCTTTGGTGCTTTTGCCATGGGTGGTACAAGTCCTGACCAGCCTGGTGTTCCAGAAAAGATTATGGACAAGTGGAGGAGACAAGAGCTGGCTGCTGTCATTGTGGGTACTTGGAGACCTGGAATTCTGCTTCTACTAGTCAACCAGACAATTTACAGATGTATTAGTGAGCCCCAAATACCAGCAGAGCCACTCCCCAAAGCCCAGCTCCTCAGCTGATCTCCATCTAGCACAGAGACATTTGAACAACAAGAAATTCTTTCTCCTTCTTCTCCCTCCATTCCTCCTCCTCCTTTTCCCCTGACCCCTCACCTCCAGCCTTCTTTTTGCAGTGCTGGGGATGGAATTCAGAGCCTTATACGTGCTAGGCAAGTGATTTACCACTGAGCTACATTCCTAGTCCTTATTGTTTATTATAATCCACTGATTTGGGGGCTACTTTGTTATGAAGTATTTTCCCAGTAATTGTTAGCCAACATACTCAATTTACGTTTGAGAGTGCACCTATGAATGTATATAAAATATAGTATTCTATGATATTGTATGATTAAAATATTGTCTGCATTTAGTGATACGCTATTGGAGTCCACAAATTCTGACATAAGTAAAGACATAAAAATTAAACATACATATAATTAAATATATTTGATCCATGCTAATACATTTGAAACTACTAAATTAAATTCTGCTGGAGAGTAGAGTTGTGTGGAAACAAACTTAATTTGTTCTGCTATTGCTTGAAATGATGCCCTGCATTATGGTTATTACAGCACAGCATTCCCTTGAATACTTATTCAGGAAGAAAGTGAGTATGATATGGAGGTAACATAAATGCTAGGATGCAATTATATATTTTTATTTTAGAAAATTCAATTGTGAACATTTTGTATTCTTATAAGCTGCTTGGTGAAATTTTATTATCAACTTAAAGAAAGATTATTTCAAAGGGTTTTTGCATAAGGAAAGACTGTATAGATAAATTTCAGAGATTTTCTATATTACCTTGTAATGACTAGGAGTGAACTTCATCATTTCTTAGAGCAGAGGGAGCAAAATATAAGCAAAAACCTGCAAAAAATGGCTGTAATATCCTGATAATTTATTCAGGTCTATATCCTGCAATGGTGAGCACCTTCCACATAGCCACACCAGCCATTTGGGAAAGTGATGAAACTTGATTCTGCAGATCATCAAACTTGTTTTTAGTAATTTAAAATAAACAAGAAAAATGACCAGCATGTACAGGGCTTAGGAAGTTTTCAAGTGTGTAGGCTGACAGAATTGCTTTCATTTCGAGCTACATTGATCTTGTGATCTTATTCTTTCTTAAACTACTCCAAAACTTTCCTTAGCTAAAGTGGAGTTAAGCCAGATCATGGGTTGCTCTTCACTTGGTTACTCTTAATTTACATGCAACTTTGTAATGATAATACTTACACAGACATCTACCAGCTGAACCCAAGAATTAATGCATTTCTGTAGATGCATATGTGCAGTATACTTGAGCCTTTCCATAATAGCTTACTTTTGTCACCCTACTGAGCAAGCTCTTCTGAGTTAGCATAGCAGTTAGGGATCCAAACTAGGATAAAGACACTATGTCTCCAAAGACATGGCATTTTTTTACAAGACATTTTAAGTAAATATGATCATGATTTATGATTATCCATATGCATTTTATTACATATTACCATTTTTCTACAATTAATTATACTTTTTACTTTATAAAATCCAATAAAAAATTTCAAGCTCTATTGTGCTTGACAAGATCATGATTTGACAAGTAATCTCTTGCGCCTACAAATTCAAATTAAATATAATTCTCATATAGTGTTTTATTCCTTCCCTTTCTGCCCCCAGCCTCTTAAGCTAACTGATAATGGCAAGTGGTACTTTTAGCACATTGGAAAAAGAGCCAGAATGGTATGACTGGAGTGAATTCAGGTTCAGCATTCATACACACTTGTCCCAGATCTTTCATATGATTTTGGACTTGTAATTCCTCTCTTAATTTTTGCAAATGTAAAATGGAATGAATATTAAATTATCATATATACACATACATTTAGTTATTTTTTACATAAATATATAATGCTTACCTAACATTAAGTATGCAAGTATGGTGCTTGCCGAGCATTGAGACCACTTGTATGCAATAAGTACTCAGTTAATATTAGTTCTCTTTCCATCAGCACTGGATTCCTAAGGAAGCCAACTCATTATACATGCATACCTCAGAGATATTGTAAGTTCAGTTACAGACCACTGCAATAAAGGAAATATCTTTTTGATTTCCCAGTACATGTAAAAGTCATATTAATATGATTCTGTAGACTATTAAATGCAAGAGTGTTATATCTAAAAATGCATATACCTTAAATAAAAAATTGTTAAAAAAAATCCTAATGATCCTATGAACCTTCATCAAGTTGTTATCTTTTTGCTGGTGGGGGGTCTTGCCTCCTAGTTGATGGCTGCTGACTGATTAGGGGGATAGTTGCTGAAGGTTGGGGTGGATATGTCAATTTCTTAAAAAATAAAAAAAAGGACAATGAAATTTGCAGTAATATTCATAGGATTTTATGGTAAGTTACTAACCTACATAATTACAGGGTAAAGATAACTTTAATCCTGTCCTTCAGAAATCAAGCCTCCCCAACCTTAGCAACCATTTCACTTGGCAGAGATAAGGATATGTATGTCTTAGGGACAGGTTAGGTCCAAAAAGAGTCAACAAAAGAGGCTGAGCTATGCACACTTGTGAAGCCGCAGTTTCTGTTTCTGCTGGAGGGTGCAATCTGCATGAGCTGCAGGCCTCTGCAGCTGAGAAAGCCAGTTTTTTTTCTCCACTAGTGTTGAATTACGTATTGCAACTCTTTATGGTGGGCTGTGTTTCCAGTATTGCAATTGAATCCAGCAGCTCATTGCTAATTTCTTCTTTCTGGGTTCTTATCTTGCAGATTTGAAGAATGAAATCCACAGATGAGGATGAGTGAATGTAACAGGAGCATTCATGCAAGTAAGCATTCATGCAAATGTGAATTGAAACAGAATTCCCACAGGGCAAGAGGGGACCTAATAGCCGGTTGCAGCTTCAGTTTAGGTGTTTATTCAACACTTGGATCAAGGTTATTGGTCCAAATTTATGCTAATCATGGTTTGACAAAATACCAATGCTATTAGTTAGTCCTGAAATCCATTTGCTTTTGCCCCCACCTTCTGTTTTCTTACTACTCTTCTGGAAGTGGGAGGTTGAGGTTGTGGGACTGTGAGGGTTTCTGGACTGTGGTGTAATAGGAAGGGGCCCTCTGCACCAGGTCTGGGATGGATCATCACTGGTGGGACAGATCAGCCCACCCTAACTTGCCTTGGCCCTGGTCACTGTGCACAGTTTTGTGCCAGCATGATAGGCTCTGCGTGACTGGGGTCTATGCTCATTACCATGTTCTAGCTTCCCTGGGCCAGCATTCTGCCCTGCTGGAACAAAGGCTTTACTTCACTTGCATCCTTTACCCAGTGTCTCTGTGTGGTATCTTCCTATGGAAAAATTAAGTGAAGAAGCTATGGATAATAGCAGGTACTTCTCAATATTTCCTATTTTGTAGGGTAGCAAGAATTTTGATAAAGGAGGAAATTGTTCCCTTTTATAATCTACAACTCCAGATAAAAATGCATTCCTGAGTGTCTAAAACTATGTACAGAGCCCATAGGCAGAGGTGACACAGTGTCCTACTTCTCCGCCATTGAAACATTGGGTTATGACTCAGGCCTGGTATATAAGAAGGGGTAGTTGAAAAGAAATGATTTTCAGGCTGATGTTTAGTTATCAGATTTTTCTCAGTAAACTTTTATATTATCATGGTAATTACTTTCAGGAATATTAAATGCATATGAGTTTCCTGTTGAGGGCCAAAGAAAATGGATCAGATATCTAAAATTCTTGAAAGCTGGGATGTGAGGCAAGGTAAGGGGATCCTGGTCTCAGGTAAAAAAGCCAGGTCAATCCAGCAGGCTAAGTGACATTCTGAAGGAATAGTGGTAGTGAACAGTGTAGTGCTACTGCTCTAATGCACTGTCATAGCCTCTTACTCTTCCTCATTTATTAAGTCACTCACTTATTCACCTAGGATATACAGACATTATTCTAGGTTTCAGGAATGTATAAGCAAACTAACCAAATAATAAAAAATCCTGGCACTTATGGTGCCACCTCTCTCTTTGTCTTCTAACCTTCCATTATCCATTAAGGTTATTTAGGGGAGACATTGTGCTACATTCACTGGCCAATATCTGTTGCTAACCCCTTCATAGGACTACATCTGGCCTACATGCAGTTAACAAATATTTGTTGAACGAGGATCAAATTTACCAGCACTATTTGCTCTGATACAGGAACAAAGCAAATGAAAGAAATTCAAGCATCATCCTGTTTATATCTGTTCCACAATATCTGTGGCTTTCTATCATATATATTTGTTTCATGTTGTTAACATGTGGATAATACTCAGCCAAGGAGGGAGATAGGCAACTGACATTAAGAAAGTTAGTTACTCTATGATATGAAGGGCACAGATTGGGGGGCATGAAATATCTGCTTCCAGCAGAAAGCTTCAGGATGGCTTAATAAAGGAGCGGGGCTTGAGCTGTCTTTCAAGCTAAGAAGATATTTCCAAACTAAATATTAAAAAGGACAATGTAAAAACTATGTAGCAAGGAAAACAAGACCCATCACCACAAGACTTCTTTAAGTGGAGATCTTTGAGTTACTCAGAGATACACAGACTACACGTCTGCTCATTTCCTTTCATTTGGCTTAATCTTCGGGGAAGGCAATCAGAGTTTCTCTGGATGATTCATATTTGTTATCCCTGAATGGCATCCCTGAAAGTTAAGAAATACCTACGTTAAAGGGAAGGCACTTGACATAGGAAGAGATCAGCCTTGCTAACTAGATCTCCTCTTTCCTCTGCCACCTAAGAATCATTGCTTTCTGGTAATGGAGAAACTGGGCATCAAGCCAACATGAAGGTGCCTGGACTGTGTTTAACAGGCAGTTTCATTAGATTACCCTCCACCTCCCCTGAGGTAATCCCATTAGATAGTGTGTGTTTTGCTGTTCAGTAGCAGTCCTATCCCCAGAATAATAGGTATGTGTGTAAAAATGTAACTGATTGGGATGCCTTATAGAAGAGATACCTTCCCAATGGAATAGGAATAGAAAAGAGATAGAATGGTCAGAAATGAAAATATATACCCACCCCACACCACCCCACACAACAGTATCATAGACTTTTAAATTCAAAGATCATATCTGCAATAATGTGATTGACACAGGTGTCAATGATTTGGCTGTTTGGTTTACCTCAGTTACATACTTTGTAAGCCTCCTGAAAGAGATTTTCCCCTCTATTGGATTAGTTTCTGAGGAATAATTTACTTCCTAGCACACTGGAATATTTCTCTCCTGCTTTCTTTCCTCTTTTCCCAGACTTACTTTTAATAGATGTAAAGCGTATGTTAAATAATCCTATCATTCATTCCCAGATATTTGCACTCAGGAGTAAACGGACAGTATTTTTCTTTTGTCTGATGTTTCTGGTAAACATTCTGGCAGAGGTGTGTGCCCTCTAGTTCATACCTCCTATTTATTATCTTTCTTTCATTTTCCTCTTTATTTATAGAGCTCTTTTTTCCTAATCTCACTCATCACTAGACTGCACATTTTGTATGGTCTCAATCTAAGGACTCACACTCTCTTTTATATCCTTATTTAAATCATTGCTACTTTATTACCTTTTCTAGTTAGAGAGTCAGAGTTCCTTGAAAATGTTATTAATTAAAGATTCTCCCCTAGCTATTAACTTTTTAAACATGCTAGGTTTTCAAGAATAGGAATTTGGTGACAGTAGGCAGATAGTATGTGGCTGGAAAAAGTGGGACATTGAAGGTGTGCCTTGGGGTATATATATTTTATCATTGGTGAATTTAGTCTTTCTATCTTCTCCTGTTTCTTGATGGCATGTCCTGGGTTTTCAAGAACAGGACATTTTGTTTTTGTTGACATCTATAAGCTGTTTGTGATGTGGTCTCAGATCACCATTTAAGACAATTTCCTGCTGCTGACATCCACTAATCCTCTCCTCCAGCTAATCTATCCTACGATGCACTGTTATTAATCTCCCAATTGCTTTCTGTCTTTTCACTTTTTTCTACACTGGTCCTTCTTTCCACAAGGCCCTTCCCTCTCCTTTTCTCTGCAAAATTCCAAACTTCTCTTTCTTAAGACCTACCTCAAATGTTTTTCTGTCCAACTCTTGCTTGATCCCATTGATTGGCAGCTCATAGAATTTTATCTGTGTCTTATGGCTAGGACTGGTTAGTTATCTGCTAAATATCTAGCCATAAGCTATTTGAGGGCAGGCACAGTATAACATTTAATTTACTATTATTTTTCCACAATACTAATGTGTGGTGGTCTTTGATATTAATTCCTGAATCAATTCTATTTTGTATATTTTCCATCTGCATAATAGCCTTTAAAAATGTCTAATAAATTTTGCAGATTTGAGTACTCTCTGTGTACTGAACTGTAGACATCACATTCTTGGTTCATTGTGAAAGACCATTTTGTTATTTTTATTTTTTTAACATCTCCATTTAAGCTGATGGAACCAAATACTTCTGGGTAGCTGGCTTCGTTGTAACATATTTTGCCCAGAATTTATTATTGTTATTGGCAGGAAATTTGGTTTGTTAGGGTCTACTCAACTATTTCCAAAAGCTGAAACTGTAGCATTATTTCTTAAAGCAATCACTGTATTTCATTATTCTTTATATTAGGTATGAGTATTTTGTAGCAAACAATATTTATTCAAGCCCATAAGTTCTCATACTTTATGAAATTGATTTTGTTATGTATGGCTGCTGTTATAATTTAAATATTAGGTGTCCCCCAAAAGCTCATGTGTGAGACAATGCGCGAAGGTTTAGAGGTGAAATTATTGGATTATGAGAGCCTTAACCTAATCAGTGCATTAATTCCCTGATAGTAGTTTGGTGAGTGTAGGCAAGTAGGGTGTGGCTGGAAAAGATGGGTCATGGCGGGTATACCTTTGGGGTATATATTTTATCCATGGTGAATAAAGTATATATTTTTCTGCTTCTTAATGGCCATGTACTGAACCACTGTCCTTGGCCACATACTTCTGCTATGATGTTCTGCCTCATCTGAAGCCTCAAGGAATGGAGCCAGCTGTCTATGGATTGAGAACTCTGAAACCATGAGCCTCCAAATAAACTTTTCATCTTAAAATAGTTCATGTCAAGTCCTTTGGTTATAACAGTGAAAAAGCTGACTAAA